>NC_067400.1:569018934-569628101 GCF_016432865.1 Antechinus flavipes | reverse complement strand
GTCCAGTCAGACTTTAAGAACACATCCGGAGCATTCTCTTCAAGGTTCACTCAGTCATTCAGTTATCAAGCATTTATTAATTACTAATTATTAGATTTATTAAGTACTTACTGTATACCAGTGATTGTACTAAGATAGAGATACAAAGAAAGCTTCCCCTCACCCCCCCACCCCCCCCACATCCTATCCCGGCCAGTCTTTGATTTCAATGAGCTCACATTTTAATGGGGGAGACAACATGCAACTGACCATTTGCATACAAAACATGCATACAGCTTAGAGACAGGGACATCAAAGATGACTTGCTCTGACCCCCTCATTATACAGAGTTTCCACTGAGACTCATGGTGGAAATGTGAACTGGTAAAGATCCCACAACTAAGCAAACAGCCGAGTCATGATTTGAACCCGGATTTTCTGCCCAGGATCTTTTCAGCCAAACTCTCCTTCCATCCAACTTTCTCCTTAAGGACACCACCCCCTTTGGCACTTAGGAGCCACATCCACAGAGTGAACTATTTTGGGTGCAGAGAAATCCTATCTTTGTTCTGGTAGACATAAGCTGCCCGTGTTCCTGCCCCTTTGTTCAGCTCCCACATGGACCTCGAAAGCACTCAGGCGCTGTAGGATATATATTTAACTCTATTTAATTCCCTCTACCTGGAAGTCTCCTCTCTCCAATAGCCTGAGTCCTTTTCCCGTAACTTTTCTGTCTTATAAGGCCTGCTCGGCTCAGCTTTGCCATCTCCATTTCAAGAATATTCTTTCTTCACCCAATCACCTGGAGTGGGACAGAAGCAGGGAAATCGGAGCTGGGCCGGGCCGGCCCAGAGCTCAGGTCCATCCCCTACAAGGCTCTGGGGGCCAGCAAGCTGGTATCACCAGTGCCGGTGGCGTCACCCCCTCCAAGCCGGGCCAGGCTTTCCTCCCCTCCTCTCCCAGGAATTAAATCTCCTATTATGTTTCCCAGACTCTGCGCTTCCAGCACCTCTATTGTACTCTCCAAGCTTGAAGCATTTGTCCCCAGATTAGACGCTACACAGCCTTCCCTCTGGCCCTCCTCCCGGTTTGGCCATTGGTTCTTCATGTCCTGAAAGGATTTCTGTTCTCCCACTGAGCTTCTCTTTACAGAGGCCTCTTTACTGAGCCCCAGAGAGAGGAAGGGAATTGCTCAAAATCACACAGCATGTGGGAAACAAAGCAGGAGCTAGAGTAGAGAGCTCAGAGCAACCAGCTCAGACTCCATGGGTCACTAATGGATCAATTCAATTCAATAGACATTTAGTAAGTACCTACTATGTGTCAGGCACTGCTCTAAGTGCAGAAGATACCAAAAAAAAAAGGCAAAGAACAGTCCCTGCCCTCAAGGAGCTTACAATCTAATGTGTTTTTTAAGCATTTATTAAACACCTGTTATGCACTAAACCCTATGCTTGCCAACAAGCATTCAAAGATGAGAAATGGAATATTCCTTACCTTCAAAGAGCTTATAGGTTAAGAGAGAAGGTGTGAAATATAAACCAGTGAGTACAGAACAAAGCAGTTTGGAGTGAAGACAAAGGCAAGATCCAGACTCTAGGAAAATTTAAGAAGAAAGATCACTTCCTTCTTTTGGTTTTGTTTGTTTTTAAACTGAGTTAGATGATTTGCCCAGAATCACACAGTTAGTAAATGTCAACTGTCTGAGGTCATATTTGAATGCACTTCTTCCTGTCTCTAGGGTTAGTGCTCTATCCTCTGCACCACCTCGCTGCCCCCAAGAGATCTCATTCAAAACAAGGGGATTCCAGAATCCCTGAGCGGAAAGGTTCTTCAGAGGACCTAACTAAACCTGACCAAGAATCCCCCCATAGCATACCTGCCAAGTGGTCAATCACTTTACTCTTACAGACCTCCAATGATAGTGACCTCACTACTTCACAGAGCATTTTGGACAGCTCCAATTGTTAATAACTACCCTGCTCCTAGTTTTTGCCTTGGGGGGCCAAGTAGAATTTGGCTAATTCCTCTTCTCCATGACCTGCAGCTATTTTACTGGCAGAAGGAACTCCCAGGAGAGGAAGCTCCCTCTACCAAAGATGGAGACCTCACTACTTCACAGAGAATTTTTGGATAGCTCCAAATGTTAAGAAAGGTGTAATTTCCACTCCTGCACCTAATTTTTGCCCTGTGGGATCAGCAGAATATAGTTAATCCCAGGGACAGCTGGGTGGTCCAGTGGAGAGAGCACCTGTCCTGAAGTCATGAAGAGTTCAAATCTGGTCTCAGACACTTAACACTTCCTAGCTGTGTGACTTTAGGCAAGTCACTTAACCCCAATTGCCTCAGGGGGAAAAATATATATATATAGAGAGAGAGTTAATCCCTCTTCTACAGGAGGCATTGGGATTGGATCTGCAGCTCTTTCACTCATAAAGGGAACTCCCAGAAGAGGAAGATCTACTAAGGCAAGACATCACCTTCTTGGCAACTTATGGTCTTAGAAAGTACCCAAGAAATTGAGTTTCAGATTACCCACACAGGATGTGTCAGAGGTGAGACTTGAACCAGCCTCTTCCTGGTTTAGAGGAATGTCCATTCCATTCTTGTCTTCTCCATGAGAGCCCTTCAAAGACTTAAGGACATCCATCAGAACCTTCTAACTTCAGGCTTCTCTTCTTCAGGATAAATATTTCCACTTTATTGATCTCCATGTTTCTGGTCTCTCCTCTCTTCAGTATCTCTCAGCAAAGGCTTCACCAGGAGACAACACCACCTGAATTGAACCAGGAAAGGAGGGAGGGGTTTCCACGGGAAGAGACAAAGAGATACTGTACCCCCAGCATGAGAAGGAGGGACCCTCACAAGAAGGCAACTGTTGGATATAATTTCATTGGCATGCAGAATCCTGAACTGATGTCAGAAGAAGTAGAAAAGTTTAGGTAAGACATGGTCTTTCTCTATCACCTCACAGCCTCGCTGAAAAGTTGGTCATAGGCTAGCTAGCTGCTTTTGCTGTATTCCTGGGTCTGTCTTTCTCAGAACCCTATCCTTACTTACTCCCTTTTCCAGATTGCCTGGCCTGGATTAGACTTCCCAATCCTATTGCTAGACACACTGCAAATGTTCTCTCCCCACACAGCCCAGGAAGACCCACCTTATCCTCACTTCAGCCAAGGTACCCCCTCTCTTTTAAATGTTACCAGCTCTGCACCAGAACATTGCTGCTTAAAAATGTCCCACACTCCTTTGCCAAACCAGGCTCACCCTGCCCACATGGACAGACGCACAAACACATACATACATGCAAGGTTTATCATAGGATAGAGCCGGAATGAATCTCAGAGGCCATGGAGCATTGGTCCAATTCCATCATTTTACAGGGGAGAAAAATAAAACACAGGGAGGTTAACAGATGTGCAGATAGGGAGACAGAGACAGAGACAGACAGAAACAGAGATACACAGAAAGAAAGACACATAAAGTGATTTAGAGAGTAGGAGGAAGAAGAAGAGGAAGAAAAAGATGAGGAAGAAAAGAAAGAGAAGAAGGAGGAGGAGAAGGAGAAAGAGGAGGAGAAGGAGAAGGAAAAGGAGGAGGAGGAGAAGGAGGAGGAAGAGGAGGAGGAGAAAAGAAGAAGAAGAAGAAGAAGAAGAAGAAGAAGAGGAGGAGGAGGAGGAGGAGGAGGAGGAGGAGGAGGAGGAGGAGGAGGAGGAGGAGGAGGAGGAGGAGGAGGAGAGAAATAGAGAAGAAAGGAAGGCGAGAAGAGAAAAGGAGGGGGAAGGAGGGGGAAGAAAAAGAAGGAAGGAGAAGAGAGGAGAAAAGAAGAAAAAAGGGAGAGGAAGGAGAGAGAGAGAGAGAGAGAGAGAAGAGAAGAGAAGAGAGAGAGAGAGAGAGAAGAGAGAGAGAGAGAGAGAGAGAGAGAGAGAGAGAGAGAGAGCACATTTATTAAGGGCCAGTGAGTAAACAAGTATCTTATTTATATGAAGATACTTCATGAGATTCACACTCAGATCTGAGTCTGTCTTTCAATTTTAAGGCTCCATTCACTACGCCCCCTAGCTGCCTTATCTAGAAGAACTGGATTCTCCCATGTATTTGTTGCCATAAACACTCCCCTCATAAATGACAAAGGCAAATAAAAGTTATTGATGCACTAGGGTCAGCCCAGCCTGGTAGGACTGGCTCCTCTCCCAGCCCAACCCCCGGGTCTGGTTCTCCCTCCCCCATGGAGCCCCAAGGAGCAGGAGCAGCTGTCTCTGGGAGGCATCACATCCACAGATCCAGACCCAACAATCCCCCTTTTCTTCCTATCTTTGGTCTTCCTCCTTGAGCAGGATCATTTCCCCATAGAATTTGTTGGAATGTTCTTCCTTGACCCATACTTTCCCAATTCCTATCGCCTAGAACAGCGACTGTCTGCTACGTCCACGCAAATCTGGGGGACTGAGAGAGAGGAAAGCTCTTCTTTGTCCCTCAGATTTCTCTTTTTCAAAAAAACTCAGAATGGATTTTCTTCCTCAGTTCAAGTCTTTCCAAAGATCATTATAGGGACAGCCTATGGTATCATTTGGTGAGAAAGGGGACTCTGAATCTGATTCTTGGCTCAGGCCAAGTGAGTACTGGCAGTTAACCTAAATCCTGAGCTCAGTATCCTCATCTCTAAAATGGGGATAATAATGCTTCTGTCCTTCATCCCCTTTCCTACAACTTCCCTTTTTTAAGTTTTCCATTAGAGCTCCTTCTGTTTCCCCTCGACAACTCCTCTTCTTCTCTCTGAAGCTATCACCCTCTCTACCTCACAGCCGATGTCTTTCCTCTAGATTCTCCTTCTCTCTTTCATCTCTGCCCTTCCCTAGTTTTCCCCTACAATTCTCTTCTTTCTCCTACAAGCTCTCCTTCCCTCAAAAACTGGGATAAATTGAGAAAGTTTGAACTATAAAGCATGTCCAATCCTCTCAGCTTAACTCAATAAACAGTGATTCCCTGCCATGTACCAGATGCTGTTCTGAGCCCTGGGAGACAGGAAGAGACAAATCAATACATTCCTTGTTTCAAGAAACTTATGATCCAATGGGGTGGATACTGAGAAACTGAGGCCCAGAGAGCATCCATGATTTATACAGGGGGACATGGGCAGTTTCCATGTCCTCTTGTCAATGGGAAAGGAGCCAAGAATCCCTACTCTTAGATCAGCGAGCTTTCCATGAATGATGGAATGTTTTAACTTCCTGAGGGACACTCCTTCATAGATCCCTGAGCCCTCATCATAAGAGAAGAGGTTCTCCCCATGTGCTTTCCTTACCCTCTCCAGACTCAGGATTAGGGAATTCATCTGAACTGGGAAGGCCCTTAGGACACAGAACCAAGAAAGCCAGTGGAAGAGACCACTTAAATCAAGGATTCTTGATTTTTGTATGTTGTGAGGTTGGCAGACTGGTAGACTTTGGCAGACTGGTAAAGTCTATGTACCTCTTAAAAAAAACAAAACCACACAGAATTACAAAGCCAAAAGTTAGGGAAGAACTTTTCCTCTTTTTTTGAAGATTTACAAGTTCACAAACCTCCTGAAATCTGTTTCTTGATCTGGAACCCCTTGCCTTACACAGACTGTCAGAGCTGGAAAATCTCAGAATTTAGAATGTTAAATATAGAAGGGACTTTAGCATCTAGAAAGTAGACTGTTAGAAGGACCCTCCCATTAAGTATTTAGCAGGCCAAGCCTGGGAGAGATCTTAGAACACGGAACACAGAAAATCAAATCTCAAGCTCAGCATTTGACAGATGAAGAAACTGAGGCCCAAGGTCCCGCTGGGCCCCACAGACCTCCTTTTTGGAAGTCCCATGGACTTTCCAGGACAGGTTTGCTGCCTCTGCGCCCCCACCCACCCACCCAGGGGCCTCCAACTAGCGTGTGGACAGATGGGTTGGTGAGCCCGGGTGCATAGGGAGGTGCTGAGCTCCTGGGGCCCAGGGCGAGCTGGGGTAGGAGAAGGGAAGGAGGGAGGGGAGGGGAGGCGGTGCGGGCTGGGTGAGCTGTGGCGCTGGAATGAGCCCGGTGGGAGGGGAAGGGGGGGGCTGCCCGGACTGGCTCGAGAGCCAGGTTTGCAGGGCGAGCCCCAGCCCACGGCAGGGGCGGGGCGCTCTCCCCGCACGCGCGGCTATAAGAGATCGAGAGGTGCAGCCTAGGCGCTCAGAGAGGGCTCCAGGCTCTGAGAGTGACAGGTGGCTGCCGCCGCCTCGCCTGCCAGCCGCGCTCTCTCCCTGCAGATCTCCCGCTCCGTCCCGCTCCTGGGCTCGCCATGGTCACCCCTTCGGCCCGCTGGTGCTCCGTGGCGCTCACCCTCCTCTTCTTCCTGCACGAAGGTGAGATCCGGCTCCCAGAGCCGCACTCCCGAGGCGGGCTCCGGAACCTGGGACCCGGCCCCGGCCCCCTGCTGCGCCCCTGCCGTGCCTCCGCACGCCTCGTGTTCTCGCCATCCCCGGCGGCCAGAGGTTCCCCCTGACTCCGCGCTCCGTGTCTCTCTCCGCGTGTGCGCGGGTCTCTGCCTGTCTCTGTCTCACCGTCCGAAGCCCTGTCTTCCTTGTGCTGCTGCTGCTGCTCGTCAGTGCATTTATGCCTGCCCCTGTCTGTGCATCTGTCTATGCGTGTTCGTCCCCGCATTTGTCTCTGCGTGTCTCACTCTCTCTGTGTGTCTCTGCGTCTCTCTAGCTCTATCTCTCACTTTCTGTGTCCCTGCGTATGTCTGCACCTCTCTGTCTAAGTCTCACTCTCTGTGTGTCTGTGCATCTGTCTCTATGCCTCTCTCTCGGTATCTCTGCATCTCTGTCTCACTCTCTGCGCATCTGTCTCTGCGTGTCTCTCTCCGTGTCTCTGCATCTCTGTGTCTCACTCTCTGTGCATCTGTCTCTGCATCTCTCTGTCTCACTCTGTGCATCTGTCTCTGCGTGTCTCTCTCCATGTCTCTGCATCTCTCTGTCTCACTCTCTGCGCATCTGTCTCTGTGCCTCTCTCTCCGTGTCTCTGCATCTCTCTGTCTCACTCTTTGTGCATCTGTCTCTGTGCCTCTCTCTCCATGTCTCTGCATCTCTCTGTCTCACTCTGCGCAGCTGTCTCTATGCCTGTCTGTCTCTGTGTCTCTGTCTCTGTCCCTTTGTGTGTCTGCGCCTGTCTGTGTATATCTCTGTACCTGTCTCTCCGTGTTTCTGCATCTGTCTCTGTGTTTCACTCTCTACATGTCTGGCCATTTGTCTTCGAGTCTCAAAGCCTGTCTCTGCATCTGTCTGTCTCTGCGTGTCTCACTCTGTGTGTGTGTCGGTGTATATCTCTGTGCCTCTCTCTCCGTGTGTCTCTGCATCTGTCTGTCTCTGCATCTCACCCTCTCTCCATGTCTCTAAACTCGATCATCTCCGTTTCCTTCTCCCTCGCTGTCTGCGCATCTGTCTCGGTGTGTCTCTGCGCCTATCTCTCTGTTCCTCTGCATCTGTCTGGCTCAGGGTTTCCCTCTCTGTGTGTCTGCATCTGTCTCTGTGTGTCTCTGCATCTGTCTATTTGCTTCTTTCTTTGTGTCTACCTGTGTCTGGAAGCCTGTGTGTTTCCCAGATTCGCCGGGCTCTCCCTTTGTGTCTGTGCATATGTCTGGTGCAGTCTGCGCCCGATTATCTCGGTGTCTCTCCCTCCTGCTCTCTTGTTTGCAGTTTCTATCCCACCTCCACCAGCCATAGTTGCTCCCCTTGCATTTACACCAGTGCTAGCTAATCTCATGAGGCTGCAACCCAGCCCCCTTGGGACCTTAGCAGACCACCTAGCCTAGCTGGGGAGTCCCAGGTGTTCTGGGTGCCCCTTATACCCTTGTGGCCAGTGCACAGACTGAGTGTCGGTGAGGGGGAGAATGCATGGTGCCCCTTGCACCCTTGTGACCAGTGCACAGATCCAGTGCCGGTGAGAGGGAGAATACAGTCCTGGGAAGAAGCTGGGGCTATCAGTAATGCAGCACTGGAGTCCTCCAGTTGTGTAGAATGGAGTGATCCTGTTCTTGGTCCAGGGTTCTTCTGTGTACATGCATGTAAAGATGTCTGCCCAGAAATGAGTGGCCAGCCACCCCTCCCTCCCGGACCCTCAGACATAAGGCATCCGCATGCCCTCCTTCCCTGGGCTCCTTTGCTGCCTGTTGCCCATTTCCTGGTCTCAGGTACTACAAGGGTGTCTTCCTCCTTCCACTTAATGTGAACTTTCTAACTTCCTAGATTATGCAAGGGAGGGCCTTCAGAGCCCTGACAGAGCCAGCATGTTGCTGGCTGCTACAATCAGACCTGCCAGGCAGGCCGGGATGGCCCTAATCCTCTGCAGGGAGGCTCCAGCCCCATTTACATTCCAGGGCTGGCAAAGGGAGGAGCCACCAGACCTGACCCATTTCTCCCGGAGAGACAGCTTGGGTTCAGCAGAAGCAGCGCTGGACTTGGAGGCAGCTCGTTAGTTTGGAAAGTAATGGTGGGCAAAAGATAGGTCCTACTTAACCTCAGTTCCCTCCTTTGTAAAATGGGAGAACTAGTACTCCCATTCCCGAGACTGGGCCACAGCTTTGAGGAAAGCACTTTGTACATTTGACACCACCATAGACATATAAGTTGTTTTTCTTCTCCAATCCTCGGTTCACCTGTGTAGGGGAGGGCCATCTGCCTCCAGGATCCGTACCTGCCAAGGGAGCCCAAAGCAGCCACTTGCGCATCAAGAGATGTTCCTGCAACAGCTGGCTGGACAAGGAATGCGTCTACTTTTGTCACTTGGACATCATCTGGGTGAACACTCCAGGGTAAGTGGGCGGCCACAGCAAGCTGGTGGATTTGGGGATTTGAGGTTGAGGGGCCTGGGATGGAGAGACTAGAGAGAGCCGTGGGTTCCCTCGGGAGCTGGCCTTTAGATCAGGGCTTCGTCAGGCTCGGCTGCCTCAAAGACTCTTATTAGAGAAAAAAAGAGATACAAAGGATCCTGAAATTTAAAGCCCTGGAAAATATGAGTAGTAACACAACTCTCACCTTGTCACAATATTCCTGTGAGGAAGATACTGTATGGATTAATATCCCCCACTTGCTAGGAAAACAGGCTCAGACTCAAATCATGGCTATGCCAAAGCTCTGAGTTCCAATGCTAACTTTAGTACTTACTCCCTGTGCAACCTTGGACAAATCACTTAACTACTCTGAACCTCAGTTTCCCCATATGTAATATGAAAAGCTTGGACTAGATAACTCTAAGCTTTTTTTCTAAATCTTTCACCCTCTGATCCTAAACATCAGAGATCGGATTCATAGTCTCCTGACAGGCTTTTTAAAAATTTTATCCCACTGAGGCAATAACACCAAGAACCTAGGATGTTGGACTACTTGCTACTTGATTAAAGTTTTGACCTTGGGCAAGTAAATTACTTTTTCTGGAACAAAATTTACTGATCTGCAAATGATAATCACAGAAATAATCATATTAATAGTTAGCATATATATGTCACTTTGAGGTTTGCATAACGCTAAACATATATTTGATTCTTACAACAATCCTGCAATGTTGGTACTTTTATTATCCACATTTTTACAATTGAGGAAACTGAGGTAGATAGTTTAAGTGACTTAGCCAGGGTCACAGAGCTAGTAAGTGTCTGATTTGAATTCAGGTCCTCCCGACTCTAGGCCAGTGCTCTATCCACAATGCTGACTAAATAAGACGAACTCTGAGAGACCGTACTTAAGTGGCTTTCTTCCTATTTGTAAAAGGCAGCCACTGTCACTTGACTAAGAAGAAGCTCTTAGCTTCCCTCTAGATATACTTAATCTCATTCAAAACCCTTTTACTCTTGGAGAATGTTTTTGCCAGTCTCTGCCTACTGTCTAAGTGATTCTGGCTATATCAGATGCCAATTTTGTTGCCAGAAAATTCCGAGCCAATTTCTGTGGGTCTGCGGGCTGTGAGAGGGTGGTCTCCTATGGCCTTTCCTTGACCCACGGGCCATGGAAGTCTCTCTCTCTCTCTCTCTCTCTCCTCTCTCTCTCTCTCTCTCACACACACATACACACACACACACACACACACACACACACACACACACACACCTGGCAAGGGCAAAATCTGGTGACCGCCTCCCAGCAGAGCCCGGCCCAGCCTCAGTGTGAGAAAGCCAGCCCAACTCACTGCCCCGTCTCCACCCACACCAGCTCCCTGCCAGCCCAGCCTGGGCGACCTTGCTGACCCACGTGACTCTGTTGTTGTCTCTGCCCTCGCAGACCAAACAGAGGCCCAGCACCCTGGGTGTGGGCTCACCTGGGCTGCCAGGAGTTCCCTGTTTGCCAGGGTGAGAGTTGAGAGAGAAACTCGGCAGGGAACTTGGCTGCTTTCTTTCCGGCAGTAATGAGAAGGCAGAGCTCTGTCTGGGAGCCAGCATGCCCACCACCGGAGGTGGGTTTGGGAGAGGTGCTGAATTGCTGATTCTCCTTTCTGTGCAATAGGGAGAGGGTTGGCCTGGGGCGAGTAAATTACAGTTATCATAATTAATCAATGCTTGATTGATCAGTGATTCTTTGAGTCATTACTTCGCCTCCCCCCTATCCCACCAGATGGTAAGGTTACCCTGGGAGCCCTGAGTGACTCCTTTGGGTCAGACTGGCAAGTTAATGTAGGTGAATAGCCCCTGACCCCTGACCTAGCGTTGCTGGAGAAGGTGGCCACCCAAGAGTTGGAGAATTCCCTCAAAAATAGCCTGGGGCAGTGACTGGGGCCGAGCCTGGGCTCCCCCTGGTGTTCATAGAATGCATGAGTCTCAGAATTGACAGCACTCTTAGAAATGGGTTCAAATCCATCCTGGATACTTCCTTCCTGATGCTATGGGCAAGTGACTTGATCTCTCTGGGCCTCAGTTTACTCATTTGTAAACTAGATGAGATGAATCTCTAAGGGCTTTTCCAGCTCTAAACCCAGAATCTAGCTTGCCTCTCCCCACTGCACAGATGAGAATACTGAGGTTCCACAGAGTCATATGGTTCATCCATGGTCACATAGCCAGTCACAGCAGCTGAGAGTTCATGGTTCCAGTGCCCGTGATCTGTCCCACTGAAATGTAAAGACCTCAAAGTTCATCTAATATAATCCTCTCATTTGTTAGAAGAGCAAATTGAGTCCAGGGAACATAAAAGGAGTTCAGATCCCACCACCATGAATTACCTGTTACCTGTGTGTCTGGGCAAGTCATTTAAACTCTTTGGTCTCATTTTCCTCATTTGTAAAATGAGGTTTGGCTAGATAGTGTCTGAACTTCTTTTATGACTCTGTGACCCTCGGGTATTGCAGGTAGTGAGCTTCTGATGTAAGATTGGAACCCTCTTCTCCTTGCTCCCAGGTCAGGCCTTTCCCCGGGACCCTCACTCAGGATCCCAGGCCCTACTGAGCCTGTGAGGTCCCTGCCCGCTTTACCACCCTTCCTCCATTTCCCTGGCTACCTTATTGTCAAATTGGAAGGGTTCTTGGGCAGATTTGCCTTTACTTACAGAGCCCCGGCTTACTGGATTCTCCCCTTCTCTCTCCCTTCCCCCGTCTTCTCTTCCTCTCTCCTTCTCCCCATGCTAACAGACAGACCACTCCTTACGGCCTGGGAAACCCGCCAAGACGCCGCCGCCGCCGAGCCCTGAGCAGGTGTGAGTGTGCCAGCTCCAGAGACCACACCTGTGCCACCTTCTGTCACCTTCCCCAGCCAAGGTGAGGACCTGCTGCAGGGAGGGAAACAGCGGGGAGCTCTGCAGGGAAGGCTGGCCCCCGGGCCCCAAAGTCAAGGGCAGGGCCGGCCTCCCGAGGCCCGGAAAGGGGCTCACTGGGGACTCAGAGCTGAGGTCCCCTTCGGTACGGAAGCAGAAACTTCTGTATTTGGACGCCAAGAGTCTTATCCACTTACGGGCCGCAGGGTTCGTGTTAGTTCCCTATTCTGGAAGTGGGAACCCAGGTAGAGTGTTAGCCTTGGCAAAAGTCAGCCCCCCTTCCCCGGGAGGTTAGGACCCAGCTTCCTCAGCACTGACTTCAGGGCACTTACAGAACCTGAGGGAATGGAGCTGAGGAGAGAATGTCAATATTTGTAGCCCATCCGATGAGCATCCTGTGCCTCAGTTGCAACAGTAGGGATCCAAAGGCTTGGATTCTCATCCCAGCTCCTCCACTTAGCTGCGGGACAAATCACCCAACAGCTCCTTTTCTGTCAAAGGAAGCTGACAGGCCCTGCCCCGGCTGGCTCACAAACATGCTGGAAGGAGGGGGATGCCAGTGATAATAATAAGAACAACAATAACAATAATGGCAGCTAGGTGATCCGATGGAAAGAGGGCTGGTTTTGAGTTTCAAGTCCAGCCTTAGACATGTGCTAGTTCTGTGACTCCCGGAAAAATTAGTTAACCTCTGTCTGCCTCAGTTTCCTCAAATGTAGAATGTGGGTCGTTGCAAGGATTGAGTGAAATAGTGATTGTAAAGTAGCACAGTGCCTGGCACATGGCAAGTGCTGTATAAACATTAGTTGCCATCCTCTTCATTCTTATTGTAACATTTATGTAGTGCTTAAGGTTTACAAAGCACTTTACAAATATTCTCATTTGATTTCCATAGTAGCCCTTTGAGGTGGGTGTTATCACTAGCCCCATTTTATAGATGAATAAACTGACACCCAAAGGGTGACTTGGCTTAAGGTCACATTGCACATCTAAGGCAAGATTTGGACTGAGAGCTTCTTGATTCTAAGACTAGCATGATCGCCATTGAATAAGAAGACTAGAAAAGCCCTCTGTGACTCTAATAAATGGGATGGGTAGTATGAAGGTCCATGGGATCTCAGAACTATTGGCTTTCTCTGCCTACTCCAGGAAGTCCTCAGGAGCTTCAGGGAGAGGGATGGAGGAAGTGGAGGAGAAAGGAACCAGGACTTGAGTGCATTCTCTTGGAGAGTTCTAGGTCAGGGTTCAGATCGCCTTCTTTCGGGCTGGCCCCTAGCTCTGTCGCAAGCTCACGGTAGCTTTGTGTCTGTTTCCTCATTGCAAATAAGAAAAAGTCAAGCCAATTTAAATCAATAAGTATTTTTAAAAAGCCTACCAAAACAGGTCACGTGTTAGGGGCTAATGGAGGAGCGGACCTTTCTTGGGGCCGGCTTTGGACACCTAGTCAAGACTCCATCTCTGACCATCTCTGTTACAATGTTACAAGACTGGAGATTTAGGGCAGAAAGGGATCTCAGAAGTCATCTAGTCCAACTCACCTGTTTTACAGATGAGGAAATTAAGACCCAGGATGGTTAAGTGAGTTGCTGAGATCCCAGAGATATTAAATGGTAGAAATTGGATTTGAACTCACTTTTGCTGAGTCCAAATCCACTACACTTTCTCTTCTGGAGGGAATAAACAAGCAGATCAGTTGGCCTAGGGAGGCAGCCCATGCTGGAAGCTGCCTTTGTAGACAGATTATGGGAAGGATAAGGAATGACCTTCCTTTTTTTAGAAATAGAAAACAAATTCTTAGTAATTCAGGATTTCTTCCTTCTCCCTCCTGCCCCCCCCCCCACTTCTCAGTGAATACACACACACCTGGGAGGTTCTCAGGTGCAGGGAAGAGTTCACGTGGACTGGGTAGCCAAGGGCTGGAGCTCCCAAACTGCCTGAGCTGCCTAGGGCCAGGGCTGCCCTGAGCTCCAGGCCCGATGCCAGGTGATCATAGCACCAGTCAGTCACACAGACTCTCTTTCCCTCAGGTACCTGGCTAAGCCAAAGATGACCTTCCACAGCGGGCCTTCCTCAACCTCTCCTCTTCAGGATCCAAGGGCGGCTGCCGGCAGTCGGCTCCTCAGGGCACTAAGGTGAGTTGTGATGGCCCCTGCTTGGCTCAGTTCTGGCTGGAACACCTTCAACTCCATGACAGTCTGACTGCTGAGTTTTGGAAAGGTCCCTGAGGAGTGTCGGTGTCCAGAGAAGGTAGAGCCAGATTAGCTCATAGGGGATTGGATGAAGATGAGCTTCCAGGGGTGCTGAGTCTGAAGTAGAGAAGACTCAGGGAGGCTGTGAAACTTATATTCTAGTATTAGAAAAGCTCTCATATGGATTTAATAATAATAATACTGAGCAGTTATATCCTATATAACATTTAAAGGATCACAAGTTCTTTACAAATATTCTCTTATTTTATCCTCCCAATAACCCTGGGATGGACTGTTATTATCCCCCATTTTATTAATGATAAAACTGAGGTGATTTGCCAAGGATATCTGTATATATATTTACACATGCATATATGCACACAAATTTTGCAAATATACACATTTGCAAAATATGCACATATCTAGATAGACGGATGGATGGATGGATAGACAGGTAGAATATTTACATTTTTGTGTACAGGGATTCCCCAGATAATATGTAAACTCCCTGAAGGATGGCAATGACCAATTTTGTCTTTGTATCCTAAGAACTTTCATAATTCTTAATTTGTTGTAGTAAAAATAACAAATACTTTTTCAATTAAATTGAAATAGCAGAGAGGCAAAAACTGGGTTGATGCAACAATTTTTTAACAATTCTAACAATTTGAGCTGTTCTAAGACTGGATTAGGTCAGGAGATGGTGAGCGTTCCCATTTCTAGTGGTATTCAAAACATATTTGAATGACCTCTTATTGTAAATGTTGCAGAGAGGATTTACTAATTGACCTTAGAGATTCTGTGATTCTATTCAATGATTCACTATTTTCCTTGGCTCTCCCAGATCCAAGGTTCCCCTGTCCCAAAGGAAAAGGTTAATCAATTGATATCAATTTAAGTTAACAAACATTTATTAAGCTCCTCAAAGTCAGGGACTTTCTTTTGCCTGTATTTGTATCCCCATTGCTTAGTACAATGCCTAGAACTTAGTAAGAGCTTAATAAATGTTTATTGAACTGAATTACCTAGTATGAGCTGAGTATAGAGACTCTATCATGTATTATATACAAAAACTGGCCTTGGAGTTAAAAAGAACAGGTTTTGATCCCATTTCTGATAAATAGTGACTCTGTGATTCAGGACCTTCTCACTGCTCCCAGACAACTCTTTAGGACTCTGAAAAGGCCGCGTAATTACTGTTTGGTATTGATAGAGAAGTTTCTTCATCTTATGGATCTCTACACCAAAAAGGAAAAAAAAAATCTAGGCACAAGGGATAAAAAAGAAAGAACATTAAAAAAAAGAAAAGGAAACAAAGAAATAGTTTCTGTCCTTAAGAAACTTCTATTTTCAATCCAAATTCCAAAATTTGGCATTCAAGGCCCTCTGTAATGGCTTCAAAGAGTTGCTCCAGTGTCATCTCCCCTTCTCATACCTTCATAATATTCATGAAAAAAAGATCTGCCTCAAACCCTGGCTCATGTACACTTACTTAGGAAATGTCCAGATCCCAACTCAAACTTGACATTCCAGTTGTGACCTTGGGTCACTTCTAACATACTCTTGGGAAGAAAGGGTTCTGATTTCACTGCCCTATAGGCTGGGCTTCTTCCCAGAATTAAGTTTAAGATGTCTGCTTGTATTATTTCCAGGGTCTGAATGTGCAAACTTCTAAGTCAGCTCCTTTCTATCCACAGGGACATCGCCAAATCCCAAGAGCATTTGTGGCAACGCAAGTCTTTAGGAGGTCCCAGACCCAACCTGCTGTCTCACAGGAGGAAACGATAAAAAAAGGAAAGCAGCACTGGCCTGAAAAAACCCAGCTGCCCAAGGGCTTCCAGACTCCTGGCCCAGTTAGATGCACTTAGGAAAGAAGTTGGAAAAGCAGCACGAGGGCATGTGGGACAATGGAGCCTGACGCGGAGGGTGGACACGGTGCTGGACACTGAACATCCTGGCTCCCCACCTCCAAACTGCTGTTGCTGCTGGGGACCTATAACGTCATCCTGGGCAACTCTTAGAGGGGTCCACGGTGGATTGTGCCAACTCATGGGGTACACTTGGACAGTTTGGCCTGGGAACCCAAAGTCATTCCACCCCAGGCTCAGACTGCAGTGGGAAGTCCTATCCTGGAGTGTTATTTTTCTTCCTTGCCCTTCTTCCAACGTTGCTCATCAACCAAGATGCTTTTCTGTCCCACGTTCCTTCTTTCATTCCTTCAGAGGACAATGTGATACAGTGGAAGAAGCACTCATTTGGAAGCAGAGGACCTTGGGTTCAAATCCTGGCTCTCCTACTTACATTGGGGCAAGTCTCCTCAGACTTCAGTTTCTTCTTCTGAAACATCAAAAGGGAGGGGCTTGGATGAACCAGACAGCCTCTAAGGAATCTTTCAGTCCTGGATGTTCTATCCTGCTGAGGTCCTACTATGCCTGTGCCAGGCTGTACGGTAGGAGACACAGAGCTAGGTAGGAGACTCTGATCACTTGGAGCATCCTGTCCTTCCTGGGCTAGCCAGACCTCACTTCCATTCTGAATAATGGATATTGTTCTAGCTACAACTCTTGGGGAGAGAGGAGGGGGCAGATAGAAAATGAAAAAGAGAGGAAAAGAAAGAAAAGAAAAAGAATGAGAGAAATAAAATGAAAGAAAGAGAGAGAATCAGGAGGTAAGCTGCAGCCTTGGCCCAGGACCTGCTTGATGCTCACCCACAATAGACACAACCACTCATGGTAGCCCCTCTTTATTCTTCACTGTGGGGCAGCTGATCTCGGCACAGACTGAGCAGGAAGTCCAGGGCTGCCCTCTGAGACTCCCATATTCCATCTACTCCACCTCTGTGTTCATTTAAAAATGTAGAAGAAGCTGGTAGGGGGAAATATTGGGTACCAAAGTCACCCCAGCCCCCAGAGCCAGAAGGCCTTGCTTGTCCAGGCTCAAGTCTACCCATCATCTGCCCCTTATCCATCCATCTCCTTATCTGGCATCTTTGCACAACTCTATTCTTGTTTCGTCCTCCAAGACACTGTTACCTTTTCCTTAAACTAAACCAAAGACTGGCATGAAGTAAAAAGTGCCTTATCTCCCCTGCCTGTATATAAATTATTTGTTACAACACTACAATCATTCCAAATATTTATTTTTTGTAAATGACTGGATTGTTTACATAAAAACTTTGTTTGTAATAAATAGAAAACTGTTTTCTTGGCCTTTCTTGAGGTGAAGAGAGTGGGAGGAGGGAGGGTGGATGGTGAAGGAAGGAGCTCACCTGGGTTATATTCAGCAAACATTTACCAGGAGCTTCCAGTGGGCAAGGTTCTGCTTGGGCTGAGGGTGGGGAAAGAGGGAGAAGCTGTAGGAACCTTTCCCTGGAAGCTTAAAATCAGGGCTAAGGAAAAAGAACTAGGAACCCCTCCCCGCTCTCTTAGGTAAAAACTATCAGTGAAGGTATGGTCCAATGTCCATGGCTCAGAGGCCACAGTAACAACAGCTGTGTCAGGAGAGGATGGATGGTTGCCAAGAAGCCTATCATGATACCTCCCTCCCTAATGGGGTGGGGAGAGGGAAGTTCCCAGGAGCTGAGTGCAACTATGAACTATGGGATAGGGCTGGGTGAAGGAGCTAGGTCACATTATAAAGCACAGGTTGGGAGAGAGAGGACTCTGAGATGCTAATCTTGCTTGGCAACTGTGGTCTTGAGAATTCCATGAGGAAGAGAATCTCCTTAATTTGTCAGTGCCACAGGACAAAGCTCCGGTGTCACTTTCCTAGTTAAAGCTCTGATAAGATGTGAAGGGAAAATGTATAAGACTGGGATGCGATGGAAATGATTGGTCTGGGAGTCAGGAAAACACAGGGTGATCCTTATCTATTTGGAGCTAAAACTAGTAACCTTGCAGCCCTCTAGTCTAGCCTCTCCTTATAGACTAAAAGAAATTTAGGAACTTATCAAACCCCCAAGGTAGTAGGTAACTACTGAACCCAGATCCTGGGACTGCAGATCAAAGTTCTTTCATCCAAGCTCTGCCACTCTAGCTTCAAAATAGCATTGAACTTCCCCTCTCTGAACCTCAGTTTCCTCATCTGCCAAATAAGGAGAGGGTCTCTGAGTGAGGTTCCTTCTTTAAGCTCTGATATTTATGAGAGGTACAAATAAAAGCATGTTCTGTAGAAGGGAGGAGCCTGGGCGGATTGGCTGCCCAGGGAAGTAGACATTTATACAAATTTATATAGTGTTTTCGAGTTTACAGAGTATCTATGCAAGCCCTCCAATCTGAGAAGCAAAAGGCCCAGGCTTCAGTCCCAGCATTAGCACCAATTTACTGTGTGACCTTAAGCAAATTGCTTCTGGAGCTCCAGTTTTCATCACATGGAAAATAAGGATTCCCCTTCCCTCTCCCCGCTCCATCGGCATGCAGGATTGAGTAACTCAGGGATCAGAGTCACAATGTCACAACACGCTTTATTTCTACCTGAGGGCACCTCCTCTCCCCCCCCTGCATGGGGCCCTCCAAAAAGCTAAACCCAGGTGCAAGGTGCTCTGTGGGTCTGCATCCACACAAAAACAATCATTGCTCAGGAGCCCCCACCAAGTGTTTGCTTTTACTAGTCAGCCAGAGGAAACACTTAGTTCAAAGCAAAGATTTTTTAATGAAATAGTATGGTTACAAAAGTAGCAATAGAACATTTTCTCCCATAAACCCCCGACACATTTTCCCATAAGTATACTTAGTATCCAAGGGAAAAGTCAACATGTTTAGGAAGCACAGGTTATGTCTATGATGAACTTACATGGATGGGGTTTACCAATAGGAAATACACAGGCCCAGGATACGTGTGTGGAGGGACAACTTGTGCCTCTAAAGCTGCCGGGGTTGGGGCTTGGTTGGTTTGTTTTTTTAATTAATATCCAGTAAGGTCCTCTTGGACCTGCTTCCTCTGAGAGGGAGAAGAAGGAGAAGGGGAATGGAATAAATAATTCTATATTATTTATTTATAATGTGCCAGGTACTATGCTTAGCACTTTACAAATATTATTCCATTTAATCCTCACAAACCTTATGTTGTTGTATTATTGAGAAAACTGAGGCAAACAGGTTAAATGACTTGCCCAGGATCACACAGCCCATAAATGGTGTGTAGTCTCTGCCAGGAAGGACTCTCTTGACTTTGTCATGCTTGAGTATAGGGCTGTGGAATTTCTTTTGCCTACCAGCTTCTGGGGTTTCAATTACAATCCTCAGCAGTGGGGCAGCTAGGTGGTACAGTGGATAGAGCACCAGCGCTGAAATCAGGAGGATGCAAGTTCAAATATGACCTCAGACACTTAATGCTTCCTAGCTGTGGGACCCTGGGCAAATCATTTAACCCCAATTGCCTCAGGAAAAAAAAAAAGAATCCTCAGCAGAGGAGTATCTTTTCTCCAAACAGCATCTCTAATTTAATCTAGAGCCCGGATACTTAAACATCAGCCCTTTTAGTGAAGGGCCTTCACATATCCAGTCAACAAACTAGAGAAAAACCCTTCAACTGCTTTTCTTCCAAAAGTGGAGAAATCTGTCAGTCCATAGAGGTTTAGCTCTGTGAGGCTTTTCTCTCCAGAAGAAAAGTCTTCATCTCTAAGACTCCAGTTTTTTGGACTACAGAAGGGTCAACTCACTTTTGCCAGTCTATACTCTTTTGTCATTTTTAGGGACTGACTTTGAACATGCCCAGCTGCAAACTGTCTGGATCTGAATCCCCTTAGTTGTTCTGGGTTGCTGTTATTGTTGCTGTTTTCCAGTTTTCTAGGATCCTTTGGGTCTCCCATGCAAAGGGAAGGGAAGAGGCAAAAAACAAAACAAAACAAACCCAAAACAAGTAGAGGGAGATGCAGCTCTAAAACTTCGACTTTTACTCCACAACTTGCTGGAACTTAGGCCACCAGGCTTAGAACTGCCCTGCATTTACTGCGTATGCTCAAATGTAGTATGCTGCATTTATAGTTATATTTATATTTATTACACCTCTCAAAGAGGTGATATAGTGTTTTCAGGTGAGGGGAAACGAGACTACTGAAGAGATTTCTTCCAATTCACTGAGATAGCAAATGTCAAGGTTCTGATTCAAATCTGGGACGCCTAACTTTAATTCCTGGCCCTTTGCCCAGGACCACTGAAGCCCTGTGACCACCAAAGGATAGGTTCCCAAATGAAATTCAGAGAGTCCTAGGTCTGAGTAAAAATCTTGTGACTGACTCCCTATGTTATTTTGGACAAAACTTTTCCTATTTGAGAATCTCAGTTTCCTCCTCCACAAAATGAGGGGAGGGAGTTTCAATTAGATGATCAATCCATCTGTACATCAGCACTTATTAAGCACCTACTGTATTCCAAGTAGGCATTGTGCTCTCTAAGGTTTTTCTGAAATTGATCTTCTAGTTCAATTTACCATGATTGCAGGAAAGGAGATTAAATTAATACTAATTCAGCAAATTGCCAAGCAGCCCAGTAAGTGCTGGAGCTAAAAAGGCAAGATGAAAAACAGCCCCTCCCCTTGAGTTCCTTACATTCTATCCAGTGTAAAAACATGTTTTACAGTAAGTAAATACTAAGTCATACAAAGTAATTTTAAGAGAAAAAGCTACTAATGGGAGGCTCGGAAAATTTCTCATGGAGGAAGAAATGATTACATGAATGAGTGAAAAAAATGAATGAATAAAAGGCATTTAAGTGTTTATTACATGCCTAGTCCTAGGTAGCACCTAGACTGTGTTTTTTTTTTTTCCCCTAGACTGTGTTTTGAAGAAAGCTAAGGATTCTGGGATGTGGAGGGGAGGAGGGAGTGCATTGTAGGGCCAGGGAAATACTTATATAAGGATATGAAGGAGGAAGATGGAATGTCATGTTTAAAGAAAAGCTAGTAGACTTAATTGGACAGTACTGGAAAGTATGTGTAGGGAGCACTATTAAATGAAACCATGAAGGTAGGTGGGAGTCGGAGTGTAGAAAGTCTCGAATACTAGAGATGTATAAAAAGATTGCTCAAATATCATGTGGCAGATGTGGGCTCAGGCACAGGGTAGAGACAGAGAGGGCTCTGGGTGTTCCCAGGAAGGAGAGGTCCCTGAGGGCTAGAAGATCAGGGAATCTTAAAAGAGATGATACTTGATCTGGGACTTAAGAAGATGTGGGATAAGATAGCAAGAAATCAAAGAAGAAAACACAGGAGAGACTTCCAAATAGGCAGATGTGCATGAGTTAATTTGTGTTCTGGGGTCCAGGAGGACTTCTGGCCAGTGAGAAGAATCCAGGGAGGGATAGAAGGGGACACAAAGTTTGGTATACTGGTTAGGGCAAGTCTATCCTTCCTTTTTATGTATTAAAGCCAAGATATGCTCTTCTAACCTGCATCCAGTTTCTAGAAGAAAATAGTAATATTCAAGGATTTATAGAGTATGAGAGTAAGAAATCACCTTAAAAGTCATTCTCATTATTAACATGATCATCATCATCATCATCATCATCATCAGTACTAACACTTATATAGCACTTACTATATGCCTGACACTGTGCTGAGCGCTTTAAAAATTATCATCATTTGATCCTCACAACAACCCTGGGAAGTAGGTGCTATTATTAACCTCATTTTACAGTTGAGGAAACTGAGGCTAAGTGACTTGCTCAGGATCACACAGCTAGTAAATTGAGACCAAATCTGAACTCAGGTCTTCCTGACTGCACTCTGTCCAGCTCTGTGTGACTGTTCATCTTAGTCTATTGAAAAGAGGAAGAAACTGAGGCAGAGAGAAGGGAAGGGACTCAGTAGTCCAACAGCCAAGCTAGACCTTAAACCTAGGGTTCCTGATTCCAAATCACTTGTAGGTATTTGCACGTGTGCTTTTTGCCTTGCCTCTTCAGACGGATTCCTGACTGACTTAGAAAAATGGCTCTACAAACCAGGCTGAAATACAATGGCAGTGAGGACTAAGGGTGGTACTTAGGGGACCAAAGACCCAAGAATCCAAAGACAAGATGCTAAGAGGTTGACTAGGTACAGTAGGTGGCACTACAGTATAGCAGGACTGCTAGACCTTGCATGAGGATTCAAATCCTGCCTCTGACACTTGCTAGATATGTGACCATATACAAGTCACTAGACTCAGTTTCCCCATCTGTAAAATGGGATAATAATACTGTTCCTATCTCCCACGATTGTTGTGAAACACAAATGAGATAATGATAATAAAAAGCACTTTGCCAACTCCGAAGGGCCATATAAATGCCAGTTATCACTACTAAAGAGTAAGACTTGGGGTCCTAGTTGACCACAAGTGGTCTATGAGTCAGCGATGTGGTTCCCTTGGGAGGAAAGCCAACATGCTTCTGGGATGAAGTCAGAGGTGCTATCCCTCATGTCCTCTATGAGTCAGTCCTTAATAGTCTTTTGGTCACTCACTGAGCTCTGGAAAGGACTCTGAGGAGCTGGGGCGGCTCCAGAGAGGATGAACAAGGATGATTAAAGGGATTGAAAATGGCTCTTGGGAGGAAAGTATAAGAGAACGCTAGGATTGTTTTGCCTGGAGAAGAGGTGGTGGAAGGGTGATTCACTGTGTTTCAGTCTCTCAGTTACTCCCTTCATTTGGAATCGTCAGTCTATGACTGGCTGCAGGGGGCCCCCAGATGTTTGTGGGCCTGAGGGAGGAGCCCACCAGCTCCTGAAGGAGAAGGCCAAGCTCTGCTCTCCTGTGAGAAGTCAAAGGAAAGGGAAGTAGGCTTTAATTAAAGATGGCACTGAAAAGCCTTTTCTAGACAGGCATATCAGAATGGGCCCCTCATGGACTTCCTAGGATGTCCCTTCCTAGGGAAAAGCAATGTGCTGTGGTCAGTCAATAATTATTTTTTAAATTTATTTTTTAACAATTGTTTGAATAATGAGAGTGATCTAAAACATAATGTTTTATTCTAGAAATGATTGTTTAAAATCATCAATAAACTTTTTTTTTTTTTTTGCTAAGGCATTTGGGGTTAAGTGACTTGCCCAGGGTCACACAGTTAGGAAATGTTAAGTGTCTGAGGTCAAATTTGAATTCAGGTCCTCCTGAGTCCAGGGCTGGTGTTCTATCCACTGCGCCACCTAGCTTTTTTAAAGGATTTTTTTTTTCGTTTTGTTCCATGCTATGATACATGTTTCTATGTATGTAAATTTATACAGATAATGTCATGCAAAACATTTACTATGTCCACATTAGCCATGTTGTAAAAACAAAACAAAACAAAAAAAAAGAAAACAAGAAAAATTAAGAAAGTAGAAACAATAGGCATTCAGAATTGTTCAGTTCTCCCTCCTGAAGTGGGCAGCATTTATCATCATGAATCCTTTAGAATGATCTTGGATCATTCAACAAACATTTTTCAAGTACTTACCATGTGCCGGGAATTGTGTTCAACACCTGGAATACAAAGTTTTAAAAAATAACATAATCTGTGCCTTTACTGAAGTCACATTCTAATAGGGGAAACCTGTCCAAGTTGTTTTCCATGTGCATGTGTACAAAATGTATACAGTGTGGACGGAGAACTCATACTTAAAGAGTTATGAGCTCAGTCAAGTTGTTTCCCTTAGTGGCTCTCAGTTTCTCCATTCTAAATAAAAAAAAAATCACTGGATTTGTTAAAAAAAAAAGGGGGGATTAGAAGTGATGATATTTAGGGTTCCTTCCCTTTAAATGATGAGTGGGATTTAATAAAAGAGCAGAGCTTCCATCCTGGCTTGTAGCCCTTCCTGAAAACTGGTCCAGATGATCTCCCCAGGCCATTTACCTGTGTTTCTCCCATTTTGATTAAGAAAGAGAGAACATCTCTTCAGACTTGAGTGCAGATCACAAGAAATGTTTTAGCTGGAATCCCACTTCTTAGCTTCTAGGCAATAACCAGAACTAGGGCCACTAAAGGAAGACTTGAAACTTCAACCACTCATTAAGAAAAAGAAAATAGAACTCACTAATGAAGTCCGGAGACTCCTCCTATCCAGAGCTGAAAAGGTCCTCAGATAGCATCCTTTATCTGCTGGAGAAATCCTCTGAAAAATGGCCAACCAGCCTCTAACTAAAGAATTCTCCTAAAGATGGAGAGCTCATTACCATACCAGACAGCTCACTCTATAGTCAGATACTTTCTCTCTGCCTTCTCTCTCCCTTAAAATGGAGTTAAAATCAGTCCCCTTATACTCTTCTCTCATCACCCTCTCCTCATCATTGACTTACATCCAGTTCTGCTCTCTGAGAACAAGCAGAATAAAAGAAATCCACTCCAGAGATTGGATTACAAAGATCATTTCTCAATCAATTCTGATGAATGTGACTCTTTCCAACAATGATATGATTGATACCAATTCCAATGATCTTGTGATGGAGAGAGCCATCTACACCCTGAGGGAGGACTATGGGAACTGAGTGTGGATCATAACATAAAATTCTGATCTTTTTGTTGTTCTTCACTTGCATTTTGTTTTCTTACTAAATTTATTTTCTTTTTCTGATTTGATTACACAGAATTGTATAAATATGTTTATACATATTGAATTTAACATATATTTTAACTTGTTTAACAAATATTGGATTGCTTGCCATCTAGGGGAGAAAAGGGGGAGAAAGAGGAGAAAATCTGAAACACAAGGCTATGCAAGGGTCAGTGTCAAATTATTCATGCATATGTTTTAAAATAAAAAGCTTTAAAAATTAAAAAAAATACAATAAAATTTCTCTATCACTTCAGAAAAACAAAGATCAAGTCTCCTTTATCTCTTAATTCAAATATAGCTTATATCCCAGCACCAAAGAATGGGACTGAGGAGGATTTAAAGGTTCCCAGGATCCAGATGTACCCCACTCTATTCAGCTCTGTCTCCCTTCCCCTTTCCAGTTGAAAAACAGGCCAGAAAGTCACTTTTCCTTCTAAGCAGAAGGAAGCTGGGAAACAGGTTTCTCTCTGGAATCTCGACTGAGCATCCAAAGGGATACAAACTAGCCAGGTCCAGGGGGGACTGCATGGTCCTGGCTTGACCCAGGCCAAGTGGGAAGTGGAAGAATTTTGATGGATTCTCCTCCCTTCCAGCTCCCCTTCAGAGCCATGTTCTTCCTCCTGGACTACGTCTCACTTCTCAATTCCCTGCTATACCCTTTTCTTCCCACTTCTTCCCTTTGCTCTCTTCTTCCATATCCTTGTATCTGTCTTGAGTTGAAGTTGTTGAATGTGAGAGCTGAGGTGGAAGGGGCCTTAGAACATGAAATGTCAAAGCTGGGATGACCCTGAGAACAGAGAATGTCAGAGTTGGGGTGGGTAGTGGGACTTCTAAGCACCTTAGAACATGGCCCTTAGAACATGGAATAGCAGAACTGAGAGGAGCCTTGGAATATAAAATATTAGTGTCTCTGATTTTATTATTTTTCCTTTTTATTGTTTTTTTTCTGGTTATACATGTACATTCATTTTTTAAATACACATTTATTTAGGAATCATATTGGGATAGAAAAATCAGAACAAAAGGGAAATACTATGAGAAAGAAAAAAAAAAAACAGAAGAAAATGAAAAACAAAAAGTGAGCATAGTATATGTTGATTTACATTCAGTCTCCAGAGCTTCTGATTTTATCTCAGAAAAATCAAGTCACTTTTCCAAGGTTTCCAAGCTACTCAATGGCAGATTCAAAATGAATCCAAATCTTTTCAATCTCAATCTCTTCCTAAATTTACATTCCGACCTAGAGGATCAGTCAGAAAAGTTTAGAGATCCTTTCCCAGAACTACTTTAATACGTGAAGGATAAAACTATTTGGAAGAGCCCTGGATTCGAATCTTGACTTAGCTACTTACCAGTTGTGTGCTCTTCTCTGACGGAGCCTCAGTTTCCTGAGAATATAGGACTAAGGCCAGCTCCAGGTCCTCTGATTCCAAGAACTCTTAGATAATCAGAGATGGGGAAAGGTGCCAAGGCTAGAACTAAAGTCTTGGGCCTCCCAGCTCCTCTCAGCTGCTAGCCCCCAAATTCCTGAGTTTCATTAGTGCCTAAGGTAGGACCCTCCTTCCTAAGGGGAATCTTCATGTTGGAAGTAGGGAGATGGGAGGTGACTCTGCCCTCCTGCTCTGCTCTGTTCTGAGAGCCAGGGGCTGGGCCCGCACCCTCGTCTCCATCCAGGTCTCTCTGCCCGGGGGCTCTGACAGCCTGCTCTGTACTACATGAGTTCTTGAGGGGGATCAGAGTAGGGGTGAGGGTAGCCCAAGGCATCCACCACTCATACCCCTCCTCCACAGCCCAGGAAGAGCCTCCTCCCTCTCCTCACCTCCCCCCAAGGGAGTGAGAAGCAAAACTTGGCAAGCAGTCCCTGGCAAATCTCCAACCTGTCCCCAAGGAAGATTTTCTATGCTATGGTTTTCATAGAGAAGGGAGGGGAAGAAGAGGGGGGTCTTCTTTCTCCCTCTGAATACTGTAGGAGTCCCCGGGGAGAGGAAAGAGAGAGCTGAGAGGAGGCAGGACCCAGGGGAGCAAAGGCTGTGAAAACTAGAAGGGATCCGACCACTGAGTCTGAACCCTTCATTTTACAGATGGGAAAACTGAGTACCAGAGAGTAGACAGGCTTTACCCAAAATCACACAGCCCTTTAGTGGCAGACCGAAGACTAGATGCCAAGTTCCTGGACTCTCAGTGTGTCCAAGAGTGGGATCACCTAGACTGGGGGATGCTGGGAGGCTGTGCCTGTGAGTTAGAATTCTGGACCCAAGATCAGGGCAAGAAGAGACCTTGAAGGTCATGTAATCCAGCTCTCTCATTTTACAGATGAGAAAACTGAGGTTTAAAGAGATTGACTAACTTGCCTAAGATGACACTGAGCATCAGAAACAGGATTTGAACCCAGGATATGTATTATTGGAACAGTTATAAAACTAACTGCAACAGGAAAAGTAGGAACTGCCCAAGGAAGCCTCCTGTGATTGCCCCTGGCTGTCTGGGGAAACTGCTTTACTCTATTGGCCCTGGCCCTGGTCCTGACCATTTATTCCATCTGCTTCTGTCCTCTAACTGTTCCCTGAGGGACAGCTGGGTGGTGCAGTGGTCGGAGCGCCCAGCCTTGAGTCAGCAAGACCCAAGTTCAAATGTGACTTCAGACGTTAGCCACATGAGCCTGGGAAGGTCATTTAATTCTACTTGCCTCAGTTTCCTCATTTGTAAAATGAGCAGAAGGAAATGACAAACCTTTCCAGTATCTTTTCCAATAGCTGATTAATCATGTTTCGGCCATATCTGATTCTGTGATCCCATGTGGGGTTTTCAAATGGGATCACAAAGAGTTGTTCACGACTAAAACTACTGAGAAACAACAAACTGCTCCATGAAGACATGTCCTCTCTCTGGTGGCACTGAGAGTCCCAGAGTAACCCCTTGCCATGAGAATGAAGGCTCTTGACTAAGATGAAGGGCCCTCTGCCCTAAACAAGACCCCCTCAGCTAGCCAGACTTTTGAAGGAAATCTTGCCTTCTTTCTGTTGCTTGACTTAATGGAACTCCCAGAGGCATGAATTAATAAAGAGAATAATACCCAATTTCCAGAACAGTGGCAGGGGCCCTCAAATTAGGCAGGCCAGATGCGGCAGCTGAGGACGATTATCCCCCTCACCCAGGGCTATGAAGTTTCTTTATTTAAAGGCCCACAAAACAAAGTTTTTGTTTTTACTATAGTCCGAACCTCCAACAGTCTGAGGGACAGTGAACTGGCTCCCTATTTAAAAAGTTTGAGGACCCCTGATAAGGTTTTGCCCTACATTTTCCCTTTATTTCTCTTGCATGAATATAGTCATTTGCAAGTTCTCTCTCCCAGTAGGCAGTAAGCTCCTTGAGACCAGGGACCATG
Organism: Antechinus flavipes; assembly: GCF_016432865.1. Classification (NCBI taxonomy): domain Eukaryota; kingdom Metazoa; phylum Chordata; class Mammalia; order Dasyuromorphia; family Dasyuridae; genus Antechinus; species Antechinus flavipes. Next base: position 569,600,312 of record NC_067400.1, on the reverse strand, counting down.
TTTTTGCTTTTCTTTATATTCTAGGGTTCATTCAGCACAATGCCTGGTACATAGTAGGTGCTTAATAAATGTACTGTTGGTTGACTGAGTGTTTTCATGACAGAAATCTCAGACAGAGGAAGCTCAAGGATTGTCCTCAGAGCTCAGAGAGGTTTGGCCCCCATCACACAGCTCCCAAGGGGACCTCCCCCACTTCTAGCTGGAGCCCCTGCTGGGTCTCAGCTCAGGGCCTCTGCTCTCCACAGGGTGCCTGCTTGTTGGAAGGGTTAAATTTCTCTGGCTGCCTGTAAAACTCCACAAACCAGAGAGCCCAGCCCAGCAGGCTGCAGGCTACAATCAAAGGCTGATCATCTCTGCTTCCAGGGAGCAGAGCCAGAAGGGGGGATCTGCCTCCATAATGAGGCCCAGAAGGTCTCCCCCAGCCACCCCAGGAACAGGCAGCCAGGCAGGGAGACAGGCACGAGGCCTAATTAATCCCCCCCTGGCTGCATCCCTCCCACCCTGACTGGGAAGTGTTGAGCGATTGGGGCCTGCCAGACAACATTCAGCAGCCTCGGGGTACCAGGTTGATGCAATGGGCCAGGCGCTCACCAGGCACTTTGCAGGCCCGTGCTCCTGAGGTCTGTCCAGGCCTCCGACCAGACAGCCAAGCAGTCCCCTTTCCAGCCAATTAGCAAGTAATCATCGGCAACGTCCCCAGTCCTGCGGGGCACCGACGAGGACCCAGAAGGAAGTAGGCAGAGTCCCCATCCTCAGAGACCTCACAGAGACTTGGTATGACTCATGCCTGTGGAATTGGATAAAAAATCAGACCTCCCTTCTAATCCCAGCTCTGTTCCTAGCCTCCTCTAAGGCCCTGGGCAATTGATTTTAGCTTCTTGGGCCTTGATTTCCCCATCTGTAAAATGGAGGGGGGTGGACCTGATGATCCCTAGAGCCCCTCCAGGGTAGAAAGTTCCATAACTTTGTTAATGAGAGAACAATCCCAGTCAGTCCCTCTCCTGATCAAGTGTCGACTTGTGCAGGTCTGGCTGAGAATATTATGAGAGGTCAGGAAGGGAAGAAGAATACAGTTCAGGCTGAAACAGTCAGGAAGGAAGACTTCATGCATGAGCCAGGGCCTTGGGCCCGCGCTGCAGAGCATCTGCGAGAGCAAGGAGACAAAGAGGGCGTTCCACCTGAGGAGGACAGCTCCCACAGAGGTCTGGGGGCGAAGAGCCTGGGGAGCCCCGGAACATCCAGTTTGTGGAAGGCCTTGCAAAGAGTCATCCTTGATTTCTAACAGTTTTCCTAAAACTCACATTGTTCCAATCTCCAGCATGGAGCTAGAATGGGAAAAGCACTGGATCTGGAGTCGAGAAATCTTGGCTTGGTTCTAGATGATCCTGGGAAACTGAGGTGGAGCAGTGGTTAGAGCCCTATGTCTTGAGTCAAGAACACCTGGATTCAAATCTGAACTCAGCCAAGTTATTTAATCTCGTCTGCCTCATCTTCCCCAATTGTAAACTAAAACCAGGATAATAATAGCATCTATCTCCCAGAGTTGTTCTGAGGAACAAATGAATTGCAATAAGTGCTCTTTCCTTTCTTCCTTTCATTTTACTGTTTTCTCCTTCCTCTGTCACTATCTAACACAGGGGTCCTCAAACTACTGCCCGCTGGCCAGATGTGGCAGCTGAGGACAATTATCCCCCTCACCCAGAGCTATGAAGTTTCTTTTTTTAAAGGCCCACAAAAAAAAGTTTTTGTTTTTACTATAGTCCAGCCCTCCAACAGTCTGAGGGACAGTGAACTGGCTCTCTATTTAAAAAGTTTGAGGACCCCTGGTCTAACTCTTTCTCTTTTTCTGACAGTTGTGGGGATGACCTGAGACTGTGCATCTGATCTCTTGCTCCCCCTACTCCCAAATTTTCTCAAACCACAAGTTTGGGGGTAATAACACTTGGATCAGTGTAGGAAATGACTGCCCCCTAAACCGACTAGGGCTGTTACAGAGCCAAGAATAGTCCTGCCAAAAATTTGAGATGAAAGAGGAAAAGGGGTTTCACAGCCCCTCAAGCCTGGCAAAAAAAAAAGAAAAAATACTCTGACATTTGTGAGGGATTCCAATTCTCCCAATATTCTCCTTGGCAGAACAGACTAACTTTCTATTTAAAGTGATTAACAATAATATTTCAGCTTGTATTTTGAACATATTGTTGTAAGGAAAGAAATCGGGAAGTATAATTATTGTCAATAAGTCCTATCCATAGATCCTACCTCTATAATATGTCTTTGAATCCCCTCCTTTCTCCCAAACCCTCTCCTGAGCTATTGTAATAACTCCCTAAGCTTTCTCTGTGGTTCCAGTTCCTTGTCTTCTCCAGTTCATCTTTCACACAGTTATCAAAATAATGTATCTAGCACAAAGATCTGACTAGTTCCTGTTCTTATTCAAAAACCTTCATATATTATATATCATATTCATATATATTATATTATACACCTTGGATGATTAACTTTTACTTTTCTTTTTTTTTTTTTTGCACTTATAGTATTTTTTTTCCTAATTACATGTAAACATAGCTTTCAACATTCATATATCTGTAAGATTTCAAGTTCCAAATGTTTCTCTCTTCTTTCTTTCCTTTCCTCCCCCCTCCCCAAGACAGTAAGCAATCTGATATAGGTTATACATGTACAATCATGTTAAACATATTTCCACTTTAGTCATGTTGTGAAAGAAGAATCAGAACAAAAAGGGAAAAAACAAGAGAAGGGAAAAAGAAAGTGAAAATAGTCTGTTTCTATCTGCATTCAGACTCCATCAGTTCTTTTTCTGGTGAAATTTTCTATCATGAGTCTTTCGGAATCATCTGGGACCATTATATTGCTGAGAAGAACTAAGTGGGTCACAGTTGATCATCACACAATGTTGCTATTACTGTGTGCAATGTTCTCTCACTTCGTTCAGCATCAGTTCATTAAGTCTTTCCGGGTTTTCTGAAATCTACCTGCTCATTATTTCTTTTTTTTTTTTTAAGACAAAAAGTCTAACTTTTTTTAAAATTCCCCAGTTATAGGCAAAAACAAATTTTAAGATTCATTTTTAAAATTTTTAATTCCAGATTCTCTCCCTTCCTCCCTCTCCACCGCCCCCATTGATAATGTGAGTAATTCCAGATAGGTTATATAAGTCTTGCTCTTCATTTCTTATAGAACAATACCATTCCATCATAATCACATAGCCCCAACTTGTTCAGCCATTCCCCAACTGATGAGCGTCCTCTCAATTTCCAATTCTTTGCCACCACAAACAGAGCTACCACAAATATTTTTGTACCTGGGGCTTCCTTTCCCTTTTTTATGATCTCTTTGGTATTACTTGGTAGTAATATTACTGGATCAAAGGCTAGGCACAGTTTTATAGCGCTTTGGGCATCGTTCCAATTTGCTATCTAGAATGCTTGGATCACAATCAACTTTTTCTTAATCTGGTCCTCGGTGCTGCAGCGGATGGAGTGCCAGGCCTGGCGTCAGAAAGACTCATATTCCTGAGGTCAAATCCAGCCTCAGACACCTACTCCCTGTGTGACCCTGTGTGACTCCTTTACTCTGTTTGCCTCAGTTTCTTCAGTTGTAAAATGAGCTGGAGAAGAAAGTGACAAACCACTCTAGTATCTTCATCAAGGAAACCCCAAATGGGTTCACCAAGAATCAGACGTGAATGAACAACAGCAACAACAATCTGGTCCTGCCCTTTCCAACTTCCATGTATTCACAAATAATGCCTTCTGTATTTGGGATGTACCATTCGCAACTTCCATGTATTCACAAATAATGCCTTCTGTATTTGGGATGTACCATTCGCAACTTCCATGTATTCACAAATAATGCCTTCTGTATTTGGGATGTACCATTCACATTTGCCTATTGAGATTCTGCCCCTTCTCCAAGTCCCACCTCAGGGACTGCTTTTCCCATAAAGACATCTGGGATCCCACCCACTGAGAAGACTCAAGACCACTGGCAGGGAGTGAGAAGGACTTGAGATCGAATGCCACCAGGAATGATTACTTACTTGTGTGTCTTAGACAGATCGCTTCATATCCTCAAGAGACCCCTCATCCTTTCTTGAGGGCATCTACAGTCAAATCCCATTGACTCTGCTTATTACTCCATGTAAAATCCTGGGAAAATCGCTTCTTGTCTCTGTGTACCTCAGTGTATTTGTCTGTTAAGTGGAGGGGATGGCATCTGAACCCTATCTTCCAATGTGGTTGTGAAGACAGTCAGCAGTTGTTGTGATTTGCTTTCAATTATGATTATTTAGTCCCCAGGTCTCATCTCCTTAGGAGGCTGTCACCTCCTTCAGGGCAGGGACCATTTCAGAGTTAAACCTGCTTTGCCAACATCCACTTTTATGACTTCAGCGTGTGGAGAATTCTAGGCATTGAAACTCCATCTACCATCGCTGATCACCCACCCATCATCATCACCATTTACACTTGTGTGCATCTTATATATTGACCCTCACAACAATCCTGTGAGTTATCCATTTTATAGTTATAGTTATACCCATTTTATAGAAGAGAAAACCAAGATGGAGGGAAATTAAGGGCTTTGCCAAGGGTTACCCAGTAAGTGTCTAAGGCAGAACCTGAACACAGGTCTTTGTGACCCCAGTCTATCACTCTGCACCTAGACCACCCAGAGATTTGCCTGGGGATGGCTAGAGATTTGCATTAGGGACAGGCGGCTCTTGGGTGCCAGCCTCCAGCACGAATTAGGTGCTCCACAGATGTTGAGTTTTACTGAATTCCCCTGGACCCAACTTTCTATTATCTTTGCCTAAGGGAAGACAAATAGGGCAGCCCCCCCCCCCCCCCCCCCCCCCCCCCCCCCGCAACTTAGACCTCCACCTTCTCTTCACCAAGAGCACAACTTCTTCCTTGCTCCTCCTCCCTCCGCTAGGGCCCTGCCCTCCATTCTGGCTGCTGTTTGTCCCCCTGCCCATCAAAACCAGCTCCCCCTCCTGCCCCATAGACAATCCCCTGGATGGAGTGTCTGCCTGTGCCTGCCTGGGGAACCCTGTTGTTTGCGCTGCACATGCACAACGCCCAGTTCCAGGTGGAGGCCTGGGTGTGTGCCCTTCTATGAATGTGCTTGCTCAGGGGAGTCACCATGGGGATAAAGGTCCTTATCTGTCTGCCTATCTCAAAGTCAATTAACAACCAGGACCTGCCTCCTACCCCCCTGGATCACTCCTGCAGAAGGCCTCCCACTCACCCTCCCCTCCCTACTGTTGACCTCTGTCACTTTCACCAGGCCAGGTTTCAGGCTGACCATTCATTAATCTTGGTCCGTCACCGGGGAAACCCAGAATGAGGTTCCCCTCCTCCCTAGACAGAGTGCTGAAGTCAGAGATGTTGTCCCCTCAGGACCAGATACTTGTTTCATGTCACGCTATAAGTGGGAGTAAGTGTAGAAATATGATTTTTCTGACAGCCTAGAATTCTAGATTTAGCAATATGGAGGCCATGGCCAAGGGTCCTAGAAAAGTGGGCACACATCAGCCCTGGTATTTGCCTTCGAGGATCTAACACAAATGCACAGGCCCTTCCCACTCTGCAGTCCAGGAGCAGACCTCAGGATCACTGACTGGATATCCCCACCCTCTATTTTACAGATAAGGAAACAGTCCCAGAGAAAAAAGTAATTGACCAATGCAATAAGCAGGATTAGAAACCTGGTCTTTAAGACTTATTATCCATGGCTCCTGTTTTGAGTCCAAGCAGTTCTGACTGGTCATAAGACTTGCACCCAGGGATCCCAGCCTCAGGTGCCACACTCTCCATCCATTTTCATGTCTAAGCCCAACCTACAATTCAAACAGACTTTTCTCCTTTCACCCACAGTTGTCTCAGGGAAGAAAGTAAAGAGGGCAGGGGCCGACTAAGTGCCCTCATTTCATTCCTGTTTCCCTCCCCCGTCCTCCTTTCCAGTCCATCCAGGACCCTAGGGAGGCAGCTTCCTAGCTGAGCAGATAAGATGCTTACCTGAGTACCCTTTGACCAGGAAAAGTGATTACACTCAGCCCAGGGCTTTTAATCTTAAAGGGGAAGCAGAGAATAACACCATCTGGCATTTCTCCTGGTATTTGCAGGGGACAGAAACCTTTCCATAGTCCTTTGCCATCCATCCTGGTCTTCATTGGATTCTCACAATGGTCTTGCAGAAAAGCTGGTCAAAGCAATATTTCTTTCCCTAGTCACATCACAGGACATTTGGCTAAAATCCAACTGCAAAAGGACTTGGATTGAGTTTATCAGAAGAAAACAAATCCTCTAGTCCAGAGACACTTTGGTTTTGTCTCCAATCTTCCAATCTAGCATGGCACTGGGCACATCGTGGGCACTTGACAAATGCCTGGTGACCCAAAGAGATCAAAGATGGGGGAAACAACCCCCAGGTACAAAAATCTTCATTGCAACTTTGTATGTGATAGCAAAGAACTGGAAAGTAAGGGGGTGACCATCATTTGGAGAGTGGATAAACAAAGATGGTGTAGAAATATGATAGAATATAAGTGGGCTATAAAAAATTATGAAAACAATGGTTGCAGAGAAACCTAGGAAGACTTAGATAAACTGATACAATGTGAAGTGAGCAAAATCAAGAGAAAAAAGTGAGCATCGATGACCAGCCACAAGAAAGTGGAATAGGTTAGGTTCATAAAACACAATAGTCAATGAGTTTAGTAATATAGCTTTTTTTTTTTTCCTGAGGTTAAGTGACTTGGCCAGGGTCACACAGCTAGGAAGTGTTAAGTGTCAGAGGCCAGATTTGAACTCCGGTCCTCCTGACTTTAGGGCTGGTGCTCTATCCACTGCACCACCTAGATGCCCCAGCTAATCTACTTTTTGATAAACTCAAAGATCCCAGCTTCTGGGAAAAGAACTCACTATTTGACAAAAAGTTCTGGGAAAATTGGAAAATAGAATGGCAGAAACTAGGCATCAATCAGCACCTAACACCCTAAACCAAAATAAGGTAAAGATGAGTTCATGATTTAGATATAGAGTGATACTATAAGCAAATTAGAAGAACAAAGGATAGCCTACTTCTCAGATCTGTAGAGAAGGAAGGAATTTATGATCAAAGAAAAACTAGAGTACAGTATGAAATGAAAAATGGATAATTTTGATTATATTAAATTAAAAGGGTTTTGTACAAATAAAACCAACGCAGACAAGATTAGATGGGAAGAAGAAAACCAGGAAATAATCTTTATATCTAAGGATTCTAATATATGCCTCATTTTTAAAATATAGAGAGAATTGACTTAAATTTATAAGAATACAAGCCATTCTTCAATTGATAAATGGTCAAAGGATATGAAGTTAGTTTTCAGACAAAGAAATTAAAACCATTTCTAGATGTATGAAAAAAATACTCTAAATCACTTTTGATTAGAGAAATGCAAATTAAGACATCTCTGGGGTACCACCACACACTTCTCAGATTGACTAAGATGACAGGAAAAGATGATGATCAATGTTGGAGGGGAGGTGGGAAAACTGGGATACTAATGCATTGTTGCTTGATTAGGCTTATTTGTTATTAGGATTTTGTTTTTCCTTCTCAAGTAGGAAGTAGAAAGGAAAGAAAATAGAAGTTTATTAATTAGAAAGAAAAAGTAATTTTACAATGTTTATCAAGCTGAATTAAATTAAGTATTTGAGTATGGATATATGTTATACCAACTCCTATTCACCAATATGTTAACAATTCTGTTAGCAATAGAAAGTGATGAGCTCATAAGGCTTCTTAATGAACCTATGCTGGCTACTACTTTTCTTTCTAAGTAACAAGAAATCACGGTTGAATAGTCCTTTTTAGAATTTGCGAGTAATCAACAGCAAGTTTTCTGGGTTTGCAGGTTTTAGAGCTGCAAGAAATATTAATCAATTTTTTTTAATTTTATAAATGAGGGAACTGAAGGCCAGAAAAAATAAATAATTTATCCTGGCATGTAATTAAGAAGCAACACAGCAGGATTCAAACTCACATCCTTAAACTCCAAATTCAGTGACTCTATAATGATCACACATCTTGGATGGATTAGAAAAGAGTCCTTTTCAGCTGTAGGTTGGACTTCTAGAGTCTTTTCTAAATCTAAAGAGATTCTGTAGTTACACATCATCATTCCTATGTGGGAATGGAAAGTTGAATAATGGTGATTGCCATTTTCATAGCATTCTTAAGTTAATGAAATACTTTATATTTTATCTTTCTTAATTTTTTTATTGTGTTACATTTATTTTCTTCACTTTGAGGACTGCTTTGGGCTGTATATCATAAAGTTTGATATATTGTCACATCATTATCATTATCTTTCAAATAATTATTATTCCTACGATTTGTTGTTTAGATGTTACTATTAAGACCTTATTTATGGCATTTGCTTTTGTTCCCCATATTTAATACAATTTTGATGATCTGTGAGGGAATATGAAAGGCACATAGTAGATAGAAAGTGGATAGAAACCTGGCCTTAGAGTTAGGAAGATTTGGGTTCAAGGCCTACCTTTAATATTTGTGAGTGTGAACTTAAATAAGTTTTTTAGGCTCTGAATGCTCTAGATCAGAATTTCTTAAAACTTTTTCCTCTTGTTACCCTTTTCATCCAAAAAAATTTTATATACTCCAGGTATATAGTTATGTATGAAAAATATACAAATGTAGCGTTTACTGTTTAAAAAACATAATTTCATGACCCTCCCCCCATTTTGTGATGTGGTCCCATATGAAGTCACAACCATAAGTTAAGAAGCTTTGCTCTAGACGTCTCTCTAAGAGTATCAGTTGCAGAGAAGTTACCAAATTATGTTCATGGAGCTTAGTTATCACGGAATTCCCTATTTCCAATGAAATCGCAGGTCCATTCCCTATCCTATGGTCTATAAATAAATAAATATGTATTTTTGTACTTTTAAATTTGTATTTGTATTTTTGCATATTATATATATTTTGTAAATTTGTATATTTAAATTTGTATTTTTTAAAAAGCTTAGTAAATGGAAATAGAATTGTGTGTATGAGGAAATATGAACAAGAACAATATCAGCTTACTATCTACAGCTCCTTTAGCGTACTTTGATTACTTTATCTATTTTGATACCATAAATTAAATTTCTGCTGTTGTTGTTTTTTACATAATACATATGTAATAAATTTTATACTATTCTTTTACTTTGATTCTAAATGGTTTTGCTTTCTAAATGTTTTTTTGTGAGTGACAAATTGTGGAGTTGTATTTTCTTATTAATTCTTTTATTTTCTTGAATTGTTTAAGGCATTCACTTTTACAATTATGAGAGTTAGATATATCAGACCCATGAGGTTAAATTTCCTCTTTAAATCTGCTCATGGTTCACACTATCTTTGCTGAATCCCTTTTGGGATTGTTTTGCCTCATGATATTTTTTTTTCTTATACCCTATCATGCCTCAAGGTGTCTTTGTCCTTCTTACAGTTAACTATTTTAGGGTGCTAAATACCCCTATAAATTTTGCCTGCAGTCAGTGGAGTGAGTTCCCCACTAGGGAACTTGTCTGTTCCATTGTTAATTGTTAAAACTCCTTTCATTGCTAACTCTATGCTCTCCCAAATCTATTTCATATTTCTCACTCTTGATGCCCCCCTCTTCATTTTGTCCATATTCTCTTCTCATAAATAAATGTCCTTTTTAGCAAAGAGAAAGTCCATTGTGAATTGATCACATGACCAAACCCCAACCTTTGATGCTGAACCTCAAACTCATCAATATGGTAGAAATTACAATATTCCAAATTCCAAGGTTCAGTTGGTTCAATTCTATCTCCACCCTTGCCACTCTGCTCCTGATCTTCTTCCCAATCTAGTATCTCAAGGTCAGTCTTCTTTATCTCTTTTTAAAACAGCTCTTAGCTAATTCAGTTTCAATTGATCAAGTATGGACAGAAGCATCTACACCCAAAGAAAGAACACTGGGAAATGAATATAAACTGCTTGCATTTTTGTTTTTCTTCCCGGGTTATTTATACCTTCTGAATCCAATTCTCCCTGTGCAACAAGAAAACTGTTTGGTTCTGCACACATGTATTGTATCTAGGATATACTGTAACCTATTCAACATGTAAAGAACTGCTTGCCATCTGGGGGAGGGGGTGGAGGGAGGGAGGGGAAAAATCGGAACAGAAGTGAGTGCAAGAGATAATACTGTAAAAAATTACCCTGGCATGGATTCTGTCAATAAAAAGTTATTTAAAAAAACAAAAACAAAAAACAGCTCTTAAATGTTATTTTTCCTTAGCAGTCATACTTTTTTTTTACTCTCCTTGTGTTCCTGTTGTTCTGTTACTTGAAGTGTTTGCAAGTTGATATTGTGCTTATATCATTTTATTTATGTAGGAATGCCTCAAATATCTTTCTTTTCTTGAATGTCCATCTTTTTTTTTTATTGTTAATTGACTTCAAGTTTGCAGGGTGTGGTATGTCATTGTGGACTGCATCTTGATTTCTATCCCTTTTCAGACTATACTATGTCCTCCCCTACATTTTTTTTTCATGATTGTGGAATTATATCATTCAAAGTTCCCTTCTTTATCTTTGAAACATGCCCTAGTTGCTTGCAGAATTTGCTATTAGTCATTGAAATAGAAATTGAAATTAATTTAATTATTCTATATCTTGGTATTTTTAATGTGGATTTGATTTTGTTTGTTTTTTCTATAGATAATTAGGGCAGTCTCTCAATTGATGCTTTGTTTTCTTTATGCAAAAAGTTCTGGATAATCTTCTTTATTATTTCCTGCATTATTATATACAAATTCTTATACTTTGCTTTCTTCTGGGAGAACTTTGAACCTTTAGTTATCTCTGTGATCTTGATGTCACCATTTTGCCCTGGACAGAGTTCATATCTTCTTTGAACTTTTTACCTTTACCTTTTTGTCTTTTGGTATTCTTCTATAAATTTTTTCTCCATTTCAATATTGTTGAATTCCAAATATGTTTATCTCTTGCTTCCTTTTCTAATCTACTCAATGAGTTTTAAAATTCTTCATTTAAAAGCCTAAATTTGTACCTATATTTCTAAATTCTTCTTTTCTGGATTTCATTTCTCTTTCGAACTATTCTGGAATATATTGTTCCATGCCACTTGAGAAGCCATAGGATTCTGTATTTCATTCATTATTTCCTTTGTTTATTTAATAATTATTAGGAGAGTTTATGTTCCCTTTGTAGACTTACTATCATTCTTCCTTCTGATTTTATGTTCTTCCAGATTAATTTAGCTATTTCTGCTCTGGGACTGGACTGCATTGAGCTAGGTTGGACTAATCTCTGACCAAACCCAAGATGCATCATCCAGGCAAGGATGATATCCAGAAACTGTGGGAAGGAACCCGTGCCATCAGCCACCTTCAGAGAGTACCAGCCTGAGGGCAGCTAGGTGGTGCAGTGGATAAAGCATCAGCTCTGAAGTCAGGAGGACCTGAGTTCAAATTTGGCCTCAGACACTTAACCACTTCCTAGCTGTGTGACCCTGGGCAAGTCACTTAGCCCAATTGTCTCAGGGAAAAAAAAAAAAAAAACCAGAGTGCTAGCCTAAGTTCAGTTCGGAGGAATGACTAACACCAGAGTGAAATGTCCCCAGGAATGCACCAGAGTTTACAAATTAACCTGGAGTTTAGGATGTGGCTATTAACAGAGTTGTGGAAGCAGAAAGTCTTCCCCTCTCCATCCTCCCCCCCCCAGCACTACCATTATTTATAGACATGATATATGAGACAAGGAGGGGGTACAAAGAGCTCCGTGGTCCAGCTTGGAGGTCTCAGGGGGTCCCAAAGGGATTTGGAGGTGATAGCAATGGAAAGCTTGGAATAGACCATAAGTGACAAACTTGTGACCTTTGAGCCTTGCACAGATTGGGATCAAAGCAGATCAAAATACAATGAGGAAGTATTTAACAAAATAAAAATACAACAAAACAAAAGGTTTTCTAAGCACAGGCAGGGACCCTATTTGAGTCTGCTATCCCTGACTAAATGACTCCTAGGCTCTCTCTCAACCCTAGGTCTATGAGTGGATGATTGTATGACAGGGTATATATGAGGGAAGTGGGGATGGCTCACACCAGCTCAGCCTCAGTGCTATAAACCCATCCATCTCAAGAGGATGTGGCTGGCTGGTAGCCAGAGCCAAAGGCTATCTCGAAAGTCTGGTATGGTGGGAAATAAAGCATCCCAAGCAGCAGCAAGAACTTTGGGCTGAGAGTTAGATCCTGGCTTTGCCACTAACTTCCTCTGAGACTTGAAGGCATCCCTTTCCTTCCTAAGGGCTACTCATTACTAATTACTAAACAATCTCTAAAACCTCTTGTGATTCTGATGATAGTTCCCATTTCTATTTCACTTTAACCTTTGCAAAACAGTTTCCGTAAAACCCACTTTGTGGGTAGGAAATGCTGGAATTAGTTCTCTGTTTTACCAAAGAATAAGCTAGTGTGGTAGAGATGAAAGGAAGAGCAGGGAATATGCAACCAGAGATCATGGCTTCAAATCCTACCTCTTCTACTTATTAACTGTGACATTCTAGACAAATCACTGTACCTGGGCCTGAGTTTCCTCATCTGGAAAATGAGGGACTTGGACTCAATGATTTCTGAGGTCTCTTCCTGTTCCAAATCTATGACCCCATAGAGGAGTAAAATGACTTGCCCAGGGTCACTCAACTACTAAGTATCTGAAGCCAGATTTGAACTAAAGTTCTCCTGACCTCAGAACTAGTTCCAAACCCAAAGACTTTCATATCTCCCACAGCTTCTCAGTAACATTCCTATCTGTATAATGCTTTAAGATTTACATATCCCTTACTTTCCCTACCATAATCCTCAGAGGCAAGAAGTTCAGGAATTTTTATTTCATCCAATGGCTTTCAAGAACTTCTAAATTGATCAAAGGCTTTTCACATATTCTAGAACCTGCGATGGAGCGATTGAGACCTAAAACTTGTTCACTTCTACCACTGATTGCTTTTACCTGACAAAAAGAGGAGGGTAAACATTTATTAACCACCTACTATGTGTCAGGCAATATGCTAAATGCTTTATAAATATTATTTCAAATATTTCATCCTGACAATAGCCCAGGGAAGTAGGTGTTATTATTATTCCCATTTTTATCTTTGAGGCAGAAAGAGGGAATTATGGTATAACATCATGTCACTTGCATAAATTGAGGTAGAGTAATTGATTTAATTGCCACCCACCCTTACGCTAACATTATCTGCTTTGATCCTCAAAATAACTCTGTTGGATATGTGCTATTATTGTTTTCATTTTACAGATGAATAAAATGAAGCTTGATGAGGGTTAAAAGTAGTTTTAACTGTTCTTTATTCACATAAAATTCATAATTTTGTATTTTGTAGAGATAATTTTGTATTATTTGTATAATTTGTATTTTATGTATTTTGTATACATATGTGTATATGTATAATGTATATAATGGTTAAATATGTATTTTGTATACATAATTTTGTATCAATGAAATAATTCATAATTTTGTATAATTCAATGAAATCAATTTTGACTAATATTGCATCAAGTTATATATTAATTTGGGCAAAATCTGACCAGCTTCATCTAAATCCTCCTAGTTGCAGCATGGATGTGACCCTGAATTGCCAATTACCAAAGGCAATGCCTCAAAGGTTCTATCAGCCTAAAAAGGCTTTGAATGAGTGACAGGAGACAAACTATGTATCAATCATCTGACAACCAGCTTGCTTTGGTTCAAAGACACTGATCACCAAATGAGTCCCAGAAAGATGAATATTTTGGCTACAGAAATTCTCAAGATTATATCAAGTCATAGAGTGATTGCCAAAGTAGAATTGGAAAATGCAGAGCTGGAAGATCATCTTGAGGTTATTTAGTTCATTCATTTTTACCTCATTTTACAGATGAGGAATCTGAGAACCAGAGAGGATAAGTAGCCACATATTCATAGATCTGTGCTAATCTATATTGGTAGAAGGAGTATTCTCACCAAGGAAATCACAGATCCTTGAAGTTCTGAAGTAAATGTTATCTTCTGCTATGTTGGCTCTATTATACATCTTTCTAATTATTTGCTTCTTTATTTCCATAAAAGCTGTTTAGTAGTTATTTTATCTAGGTTATATGTATATTGGTAGACCAAGAAACTGATATAGTTACTGTAAATGGTATTTTGCTTCTGTTAATTAACCTGTTTCTTCTACCTGAAATGCCCTTCCTAGAAAAAAGGGCACTCCTGTTGAAATTCTCCCCCTCCTTCAAAACTCAGTTCCAAAACTAACTCCTCAAAAGTTTTCCTTTATGTGCAATCCTCCTCCTTTTGCACCTGTCCCTCCACTGATTGTCTACAGCCTCTTTTTAGGGACCTTATGATGTCATATTGCAGATATTTGTATCCCTTCATCCTCACGAACTTCCAAAGGACAGAGATGGCTTTAACCCATCATTATAAGCCCTATAGCACAGGGCCAGGTACATAGCAAGCACCAGCAAAGTATTTCTTGAATCAATGAACACTCAATATTCATTTAATCAACATTTATTACATACATACTAGTTGGTCTCCCTGCCTCATCTCTTCCCATTCCAATCCAACCTCCACTCAGCTGTTAAATTGATCTTCATAAAATTCAGGGCTGACCACATCACTCTCCTATTCAATAAATTCCTGTGCTTCGCTATTACCTGCAGGATTAAATAGAAAATTCTTTGTTTGATTTTTAAAGCCCTTCATAACTTTCTTCCCTCTTCTTATGTCTTATACCCATCGCCCATAGTCTAGAGTTCAGTAGCATTGATCTTTTCCTACATGGTATTTCATATTCCCACTCCAGAGTTTTTCCTCTGGCTAAACCTATGCTTGATTTGAAATATTCTTCCTCCTCATCTCTGTTTCCTGGCTTCCCTAGTTTCCTAAAGCCCCACTTTCTACAAGAAGACTTTTGATCCTCCTTAATCTTAGTGACTTCCTTCTGACACTTCTCCCAAGTTATTTTGTACATATAATTGTTTGCATGTTCTCTCTCCTACTGAACAGAACAACTTTTACTTTTATATCCTCAGTGTTTAGCATAGTGCCTGTCACATGGTAGATGCTTAATCAATGTTAGTTGACTGATTGATTAATCAATTACTACATTCACAGCACTGAGCCGGGGGAGATTCAAAATTGAGATTAGTCATAGTCCTTTCCCTCATCCAGACAAAGTCAGAAATGAAACAGGTAACAAGTCCTGTGCTTGTAAGTAATAAGAAGGGTCCGGTAAGTAGCCCTTTCACTTCTAACCATCAGGTGGAAAGACTCAGTCTTTTTTTTTTTTTTTTTTTTTTTTTAGATTTTTTTTATTGACAAAACATATGCATGGGTAATTTTTCTTTTTTAATTTTGGTCTTTTTTTATTATAGCTTTTTATTTACAAGCACTTTTTGTTCCAATTTTTCCCCTCCTTCCCCCCACCCCTTCTCCAGATGGCAGGTTGACCAATACATGTAAAATATATTAAAATATAAGCTAAGTACAATATATGTATACATGTCCACACAGTTGTTTTGCTGTACAAAAAGACTCGGACTTTGAAATAGTGTACAGTTAGCCTGTGAAGGAAATCAAAAATACAGGCGGACAAAAATGGAGGGATTGGGGATTCTATGTAATGGTTCACACTCATTTCCCTGAGTTCTTTCACTGGGTGTAGCTGGTTCAATTCATTACTGCTCTATAGGAACTGATTTGGTTCATCACATTGTTGATGAGGGCCATGTCATGGATAATTTTTCAACATTGACCCTTGCAAAAACTTATGTTCCAACTTTTCCCCTCCTTCCCTCCATCCCCTCCCCAATGGCAGGTGAGACTCAGTCTTTAAAAAAAAATGTTAATGTAAGAAGACATTACAGCTGGGAGTGGAGAGGGAATATAATCAAGGCTTTATGTAGGAGGTGACCCTTGAGATGAATTTTGAAGGAAGGCGGGAATTCTGTGAGGAAGAGACTCATTTTTCTAAATGGTGACTGTAAAATCGGTGATGATTCCTCACATAAAAGGAACAGCAAATAGACCAATCTGGCTAGAATACAAGAGTTTGTGAAAAGGAGTAATATGTTATAAGCCCAGAAAATGGAAAGGCTATAAATGCCAAAGAGAAGAGCTGGTATTTGATCCCAGAAGTAATAGGGCCAGCGCTCTTTGAGCAGGGAAGTGACATTATTATACTTACACTTTAGAGAAATCATTTTGCCAGCTCTGGGGAGACTATATTGGACGAGAGAGAGACTTGAGATTCAGAGATTAGAACAGTTGAGCCAGTTCAAGTGAGAGGAGACAAGGGAATAGACACTGTGGAGGAAGGATCAATTTGAGAGAGATGATTGTTTGAGTATGGGTGCCCAGTGTCTTGCACAAAATAAGTTTTAATAAATGTGTGCTGACAAAAACAATGCAAACAAAATTATAAGAAAATTGGGGGGAAATCTTGCAACAAATATCTCTAATAAAGGTCTCATTTCTCAGATATGTAGTTAAATGAGTCTAATTTATAAAAATACATGTCATCTCCCAATTGATAAATGGTCAAAGCATATGAACCGACAGTTTTTAGACAAACTGGTTTAAATCATTATTGATTAGAGAAATGCAAATGAAAACAACTCTAAGGTACCATTTCACACCTATCAGGTTAACTAATATGACAAAAAAAGGAAATTGATGGATATTGGAGGGTATTTGGGAAAACTGGGATATTAATGCATTGTTAGTGGAGCTGTGAACTAATCCAACCATTCTAGCAATTTGGAACTATGCCCAAAGGGTTATGAAATAATGCATACCCTTTGATCCATAATATGACTGTTAGACATCCCAAAGAGATCATAAAAAGGGGAAAAGGACCCATGTGTGCAAAAATATTTATAACAGCACTTTTTGTAATGACTAACTTGAAACTTGAAGGGATGCCCATCAATTGGATAATGCCTAAACAAGTTATGGCATATGAATGTGATAGAATACTACTGTTGCTAAAAGAAATAACAAGTAGGATGATTTCAGAAAAACCTGGAAAGACAAAAGAGAATTGATTAAAGTGAAGTGAACAGAACCAGGAGAATGGTGTACACTGTAACCAACGTTTTTCAGTGAAAAACTGAATTACTGAGCAATTCTCAGCAATACAATTATCCAAGCAAATCCCAAAAGACTAACCATGCAGCATGCTTTCTACCTCCAGAGAAATGATATTGTTTGAATACAGATTGAAGCATACTATTTCCACTTTCTTTCTTCTTTCTTTTTGCACTTATTCAAGTCTTCTTGAACAAAATGACTAATATAGAAATATTTTACACAATCAAACATGTATAACCTATATCTGGTTACTTAGCATCTCAGAGAGGGAAAATGGGAGAAAGAACTAGAATTTGGAACTCAAAACTTTTTAAAAGTTGTTTAAAATGTTTTTAACATATTTTGAGGGTACTGTTTTCAGGTTGGTTTTTTTTTTCCTTTCTTCAGATTTTTCCCTTTTTGTTCTGATTCTTCTTTCATAACATGACTAATATGGGAATATTTTTAAATGATTGTACATGTATAACCTATATCAGAATCCTTAATGTCTTGGGGGAAGGGAGTGAAAGAAGGAGAAAAATGTAATTGGGGGGGAGGGGAATTAAATATTTTTTCTTTTTCTTTGAGGCGATTGGGATTAAGTGACTTGCTCAGGATCACACAGCTAGCAAATGTTAAGTATGTGAGATCAAATTTGACCTCAGAATCTCCTGACTCCTAGGGCTGGTGCTCTATCTACTGTGTTATCTAGCTGCCCCAATAAAATAAACCTTTAAAAAATAAATGTATGATAACATGTATAATCAATAGCAAATTGTCTTTTCAAGGTGAGGAGGGGAAGGAGAGAGAGGAAAGAGGAAGAGAATTTAGGGCCCCCAAATTTTAAAAATGTTAAAAATGTTTTTACATATAATTAGAAAATAAAAGGAAGTATAAAAATTTTCTAAAATAAATAAATTAAAAATAAATTTCAAAAATAAAATATAAACATAAACAAAATGTGTGCTGAGTCCAAATCCTATGTAAACTTGTCAGTATCTGAACTGAGGCAGCTGAGTTGTCATCTTTAATAATCTTTAGCTAGCAAGCATGATTTAAAAAAAAAAAAAAGCTCAGGGTTGCTTCCCCAACCCTGCACCCCAAGGAAGTACCTCTCCCTGCCTATTTGCATCCTAACATCACTGCCCCCCAACTCCTACTTCATCTCTACCTGAACTGAACTGATGGTGTTTCATGCCTCTGTCCGTGCTGTAGGTACAAAAGTGACAAGTTCTGAATCTGAGACTAAAGGCAGACAGGGCAGAAGTAGGGAAACAGTTTAAGGACAACAGTCAGGAGGTCAAGCCCTACCCTTGTGACTCTTACCACAAATTGTGAAGGTTTGTTTATACATCTTATCTCTCCTCTCAGACTCTGAGTTCCCTAAGGACAAAGGCTAGTTTAAATCATAGATGCAAAACTGGAGTCTTCAAAGCCATATTATCTAAGCCCTTTCTTTTTTTACACATGAGGAAACAGACCAAGAGAGGTTAAATGGCTGGCCCATAGTCACACAATTGGTAAATGTCTGAGGCAAGTTTTGAACTCAGGTTTTCCTGATTTCAAGTCTAGCATTTTGCATCTACATCTAGATCTGACACCAGATATTCATATCTGTTTCCCTTGCATAGAGTTCTGCATTTAGTCCAAGTTCTAATTGTGATTTCCATCATTTTTATGGGGAATAATATACATAAAGTATGTGTTTTCTTAGCACAGATACTAAGATGGTTGGCCATTTCCTTCTCCGGATGATTTTAGAGATGAGGAAACTGAGGCAGACAGGGTTAAATGACAGCTAGTCAGTAAGGTCGGATTAGAACTCAGGAAGATAAGTGTTCCTGACTGGTTCTAGCGCTCTATCTTCTGTTCCATTCATTTACCCATAGGGAGACATAATAGTTTGAAAGTTAAAATATCCCAGCCTAGATCTGGCAAGTTTATTTCATGCACAAACTTTCCCCTTTATTAGTTTTCATTTAGAGGCTGGATAGAGTAGGGTAAAGAGCACCAGGTTGGATCTTCTTTCTCTGTGCTATTTCCAGGCTGTGTCCCCTTGGACAGGTCTCATTCCACCTCTGTAAAAATACATAGAGGGCCTAATTCATGGGATTACTATGAGGATTAAAATAAATAAAGTTTTGTAAGTCACTTTTTAACATGTCAAGTGAATGTGGTGCTCTCTCCACCAACCCTGACTCAGCCTTCCCTTCCCTGAGAGATGCTCTTTGGGAGGAGAAGCAGGTAATGAGCCTCCCTATTGAATGAGGCTGGTCTTCAAATGATTGATATATAATCTGTCACTGGATAGGTGCTAATGCTAAGTCCCCCTCAAAGACTCATAGCGAGGGAAGGCATCAGTTAGGAGGCAGCTTTCATCCTCTGTAAAAGAGTTACATTGTTATCTATCAGACTGTAACTTCCATGCAGGAAGGGGAACTTTGTATTTATTCAATAGGTCTAATTCAAGCCAGTCCATTGATTCAAGCTCAGGACTGGAACATGAGACATTTCTGGACCATAAAATGCAATAAAAAATAACTTTACAAATCACAAAGAATAAAAAGGATGGGATTTCTAAGGTTAAAAGAAATTAGTAAATTCAGATGAAATGGCTGGTCCCTTCTACCTAAGGTCAAAAAGGCATTCTAGAGAGGCAACGGGAATTCCCCCAAAATCCTCAGACAGCAATTCTCCATAGTCTGGACCTGCCTCAGGCAGAGAGAAAGCCAAATGATACTTACATGAATGACTCCAATCCCTTAAAGAGAAACCTGCTCAGGCTAAAAAGCAGGTGCCTCTCCTTCAGCTTCTGTAGTACCCAGCCCAGTTTTATACCCCATAAATCTTTTGTAACTATTTGTTGGATTGTTTTGTATATTTGCCTATTTGAATACTTTTCTTTTTTGCCCTGGCAGTCCTTTTAAATTGTTCTAGACATGATTTAATTGGAATAGGCTAGACAACCCCAGTTAAAAAAAATGCCCATGCAAATCTACAATTGTTCTGTCATCTATAGTTTTATAGAATTGCCCGGGGACTCGGAGATTAAGGCATTTGCCCAGGGTCGTGCTGCCAGGATTTGTCAGAGGGATAGCCATGCCTGTGGAGTGTGCCAGGGGTGCCCAGGCACACCTCAGTGGGCTAACAGTCATCTCTTGGGGCTGCCCAGGATTTAGAGTCTGCCAGCGACAGGGTTTGCTTTCCCAGTTTCTGCGGCTGAACTCCCTATCACAGAGCCCCCCATATCTTTGCTTCCAGGCTTCTTTCCCCACTTGCTTCCCTTCAGTTCCAGGAGGCTCTGATTTACAAGGAAGAAGGAGTCATACCCTATGACTGAAGAGCCTCTATATATTTCTTCCTGACTATCTCTATGATACTGCCTCACCTGCTCCAAGGCACTTTTGTTGGCAAAGCCAAGTTCATAACAAGGTCAGGCAGACTGTCTGCTTTCCTCCCTCCTGCCCTCAAGAGGACCCCACTCTACCTGGCTGCTACTAGGAAGCCAACTAGATTTTGGTTTCTCTGGCCATTTTCTGTCTCTTCCTTCCTTCCTTCCTTCCTTCCTTCCTTCCTTCCTTCCTTCCTTCCTTCCTTCCTTCCTTCCTTCCTTCCTTCCTTCCTTCCTTCTTCTCTCCCTTCCTTCCTCCCTTCTTTCCTCCCTCCCTCTCTCTCTCCCTCCCTTCATTTTTTCCTCCCTCCCTCCCTTTCTTTCTTTCTTCCTTTCTTTTTTCTTGACTCAGATCATGGTATGTGGTCCTGGGGGGGGGGGGAGTTGTAAATAAAAGGAGCTCTTACAAAGTTTCTATTCTTTATTTTATTTTTATTTTCATTTCCAAATTTTCTCCTTTCATCTTGCCTTCCCCAACCCATTAAGAAGGCAAGAAATACCACACCCTTTATACAAAATGTGTATTTTCAAAGTAAAGTTTAGTTGTTAATTTTTCAGTTTCAGTTTCTTTTTTTAGGTGACTCAAAATAACATTTTTATGACCCAGTAAGTATTTACTTGATGTTTATATATTACAAAGCATTTCCTGGGTGCACACCCTAATACAACGTTATTCTCACTTATGATCAGAGGAGGGCATAAAACCATATCTTCCTCACACTACAGTCACATCAACAAGTATTTATGATGGGCCAGGCTCTGTGCTATGTTGCAGTGACACAAAGAAAGGCAAAAGCAGTTCCTGACCTCACTATCTAATGGGAGAGATAAGATGCAAACAGCTATGGACAAACAAGCTACATACGGGATACAATGGAATAATGAACAGAGGAAAGGTATCAGCACAAAGAGCTTTTGAAGAGAGTGGGGTTCGATCTGTAATTTGAAGAAGTCAGGAGGTAGTGAGGAGAAAGGACAGTCAGTAAAAATCCTTGGAGCATGATATTTGAGGAATAGCAAGGAGACAAATATTAACTAGATCACAAACTATACAACAGGGAGGAAAGTATAAGAGGCCTGGAAAGGTAGGAGGGGGCCAGATCATAAAAGTCATTAAGATACAAACAGAGTTTTATATTTGATCTTGGAGGTAATAGGGAGCTACTGGAGGTTATTGAAGCAAGAGAGAGACATAGACCATTTCTCTATTAGTTAGGTCACAATACCTCACTTTTACAAAAATATCTTAGAAAGACTCTTGTGGTCCAGAGAATGTGGAAGCAAAGGATAAGAGGAAATGATGAAAGTAGGTATTGGAAAGAGTGTCAGAAAAAAAGGGGGAAAGATAATTTAGGATCAAATATGGTAAACTTTTGAATTTAGGAACTAAGGGCATTAAAGGGTTGAAAAGGGGTATGTGCGTGTCTGTGTCAGTTGTGTATATGTATGTGTGTGTGTGTGCCTGTATGTCTGTCTGTATCTATGGAGAGGTGCTCTTATTAGATTGGGATCTGGAGAAGAGATGAAGGAAGATTCAGAAAGAAATAAAAGATGGAAGCCCTGAGTTCTAGGATGAAGGTCCCAGGGATCATCTCCAAATAGAAGCCAGTAACAAAGAAGATGTCTCATAAGAACCAGATCTTTTACAAATTTAGTTTGTCCTCATCTCTCAATATCTTGCTGTGTAAAACAGGAGTGATAACCTCTCCCTATCTTTGTTCCTTGTTGAATAAATTCAGTTCTATCCTGTCCTCTTCTCTTGAAATCACTCCTCCATAAGCCCTAACCCCAGACTACTTTCACCATTTACTTCCCTCAATGTTATTTACAGGAACCGGAGCAAATTACAAAACTGTGCTGACCTGATCACTCTAATTTTGTATTATCTAATTTCTATTGGGCCCTCACTGCATCAAGGCAATCGTTCTATATCTAGATATTGTAATGAACAAAAGGTTGAACTTGGAATCAGGAAGATTTGAGTTTGAATTCTGTCTCAGACACTGACTAAGTCACTTATAAGAAAAACTTTATAACCTTAAAATGCTAAATAAATGCTAGCTATCCTCTCTAATCAATTTGCTGTACCTCTCCCCATAGTGGCCTCTTCACCAAAAAATTGAGGATATTTGACAAGATCATTCCCTTTTTCCCTCCTCCTCATCTTACATCACTCAGACATCTTCCCCCTCTGTATCCTCCATTACTCTCATCTCAGATGGAGAGCTGACACTTCTCTTTGCCAAGACCAATTCTCTACAGGCTTTTTGATTCTACATCCTTCTGTCTTCTCCAGAAGATTAGCCCACTATCATCTCTACTTCCTCTTTCTTTCTCCTTCTCCCAACTTCTTCCCTACTGCCTACAAACATGACTATGTTTTCCTCTCCCTCACAAAAATCCTCATTTGATCCTACCACTCCTGCCAGCTTGCATCCTATATCTCTCCTACCCTTCTTGGCTAACCTCCCTGAGAAAGTCATCTATACTTGGAGTCTCCACTTTTTTCTCAGCTCATCTTTCTAAAATCTCTGCCATCTGATATCCAACCTCATTATCCAACTGAAATCACTCTACAAAGTTATCAGTGATCTCCGGCCAAATCCAATGGTCTTTCTTCAGTCTTCATGCTTCCTAAACTCTATGCACCATTTGGTATTGTCAACCATCATCTCCTCCTGGAGACTCTCTCCTCTCTGATTTTAAATGACACTAATCTCTCCTAGGTCTCCCATCCATCTCTCTAATTCTCAGTCTTTTATTGGTTCTTCATTCAGTCAAGCCTGATAACTGTGGATGTCCCCAAGCCTCTTTCCTAGACCCTTTTCTCTTTCCCCTTTCTGTTATCTCACTTATTGATCTCATCAGCTCCCACCGGTTTAATGATCATTTCTATGAACATAGCCCTATTATCTCTTCTGATCTTCAGTCCCACATCACCAATTGTTCCGTAAACATTTTATTGGATGTCTCATAAGCATGTCCAAAACAGATTGCATTATCTTTTCCTCAAACCAAAAGTGTTAAGCACTCAGTCCTGGGCCACATGTAGCCCACATCCAGATTGTGGATTCAAATCACATGTAATTCCTATCTTATTATAATATATTGGTATATTAATAAAAAATAAAGATAAAAATATATGGGGTGTTCTAAGCCAATAAGCATCCCATAGGGATCATTATGTATGATTTAATGGCCCTGATTACTTTTCTGGGTTTGACATCACTGTCCCTAACCTTTGCCTCTTTCCCAACATCTATATTACTATCAAAGCTATTACCACCCTCCCAGGCAGCTAACCTTAGGGTCATTCTTGATTCCTCATATCTTACCCCACATATAAAATGTGTTGTCAGACCTTTGTATTTCTAAGTCCCCTTTTCTCCACTCAAAGCCACCATCCTAAATCTGGTCTTCATCTCTTATCTAGACTATTTCAATGACCTTCTAATTGGTCTTCCTGCCTCAAGCCTCTCCCCTGTCTGCTAAAGTGATTTTCCTAAAGTTTGGGTCTAGCCATGTCACTCCCTTGTAGAGTCCTATTGTTGTTGCTGCTTGGTTATTTTGGTCATGTCCAATTCTTTGCGACCCCTTTTGGAGTTTTCTTGACGACAGTACTAGAGTGGTTGGCCATTTTCTTCTCCAGCTCATTTTACAGATGAAGAAACTGAGGCAAACAGGGATAAGTGACTTGCCCAGGCTCACACAGCTATTGTTTGAGGCCAGATTTGAATTCAGGTCTTTCGGATACTAGGACTGGCACTTTATGCCCCATGGTGCTACTACATACCTTCCCAATTAACTCCAGTATTGAATATAAAGCCTTTGTCTGAAATTTAAAGCTCTTTATAACTTGGCTTCCTCCCTACCTTTCTAGTCTTTTTATACTTGGTTCTACTCCATGTTCCCCATGATACAACTGTACCAGCCTCTTTGCTCATCTTCACATAAAACATCTTTATCTCCAGACTCAGTGCCTTTGTACTGGCTTTCCCAATGTCTGGATTGCCTTCCCTTTTGGCCTCTGTCTCTTGGCTTAGCAGCTCCCTTCTCTATGATGATATTTCTGGTTCTGCCTCTCTGCTTCCTATCCCCTTAGAGTTTCCCTAGAGTTCGTTATGGTTATAGACAGTTGATAGCTGGATGACAGTTAGACACGTGTGTGTATACATAAATGTACAGTGACAGAGAAACAGAGGGACAAAATAGAGGAGCAGAGAGAGTTAATAGATAGATAGATGATAGAATGGATAGATTGATAGATGATAGATAGACACATAGATACATAGAATGGATAGATTGATAGATGATAAAAGGATAGATAGATGATAAATAGACAAATGTGTGTGTATACAAATACATACAATGACAGAGAAACAGAGGGACAAAATAGAGGAGGAGAGAGAGTTAATAGATGGATAGATAAATGATAGAATGGATAAATAGATTGATAGATGATAGACAGATAAATAGATAGATGATAAAATGGATAAATAGATTGATAGATGATAGATAGATGTGTGTATACATATACATATAGTGACAGAGAAACAGAGGGACAAAATAGAGGAGCAGAGAGAGTTAATAGATAGATAAATAGATAGATGATAGAATGGATAAATAGATTGATAGATGATAGATAGATAGATACATGTGTGTATACATATACATACAATGACAGAGAAACAGAGGAACAAAATAGAGGAGGAGAGAAAGTTAATAGACAGACAGACAGATAGATAGATAAAATGGATAAATATATTGATAGATGATAGAAGGATAGATAGACACATGTATGTGTATGCATATACATAACAGTGACAGAGAAACAGAGGGACAAAATAGAGGATCAGAGAGATACAGAGAGAGACAGAGACACAGAGAAACATAGAGAGAGAGACAGAAAAAGAGAGACACAGACAGAGAGAGAGAGAGAGTGTCTACTCATTTGTAATTGTCTCCCAATTAGTATGTGAACTCTAGGAGAGCAGGGACCACTTTCCTTCTATCTTTACAGTCCTGCACTTATCATAATACCTGACCCAGAGTAAATACCGAATCAAAGTTTGTTGATTAATTTATCCATTAACAAGTCTTGTCCTGACTCCTTCCCAGAGAATCACATGAGAAAATGATTTTAAAATGTTGCTTAAATGTAGATCAAATACTTGTCACATCAGTGTGATTGGTGAGACGGCATCTCTGTCTTTGGGAATAGCCACAGCCAATATGTCTGAATGCATGGAGTGCTATAACTAGGCTAGCGTGACTGGGTCCTAGGCCCAGAGTGCTGACATTTAGAGGGCACTGGCAGCACTTTCTTCCTTTCATCAGAATAGAAATAAGTAAGTTTAGCACCTAGTTGGCAAGATAAGTTAAAATGCGAAGCCAGTGGGTGACACGTTCTCAGCCAAGCTCTGAATTCCTTCCCTGGCACCCTTGGCAGAATAATCTTACTGTGTTCCGGGGGGGTGGGGTGTTTCTCCTCCCCACCCCCAAATAAATTTGTTTTTAAATTGTTTTAAATTGTTGATTTGAAATCATCTTTAATGAAGCTAATTCTAGATCTGGAAAAAATTGCTATTTACAGCTCTGATTCACAAGCTCTCTGCCTCTCTGTCTGTCTCTCTGATGTATACACATAGGCACATAAGGGCCAAGTAATCAGCCATCACTTTAGGCTCCCAGGTAACAAGCCCCTCATTCCCCCACATGCAGATTATTTCTCTGCCTAAAGGAATCTGAATCACAGGATTCTGAAATGTGATGGCTAGAACACTGAACAGAGAGTCAAGAAAATTTGAGTTCACATCCCACTTCCAGCACTTAGTAATCATGTGATCTTGAGCAAGGCACCCACTCCGTCTTAGTTTCCCCAATTACAAAAATAGCACCTTCTTCATAGAGTTATTGTCTTTCTCAAAAGAGATAATATACATAAAGTGTTTCACAAACCCTTAAGTGTGAGCTGTTTGACCTTGGGTGAGTCATTTGACAAGTATTAATTCATATAGTATTTTTATGTAGCATTTTAAGATTTGCCAAGTGTTTTCATACATGTTTAGGTACATTATGTTAAATCATAGGATTCCCCAGCAAGAAAGGGAAAAAAAATGATCCATGACCTATTTAGTCCCTCTTCCTTCTCTTCCCCATTTTACAAATCTGAAAAATGACGACTAGAGAGGTAAAGATATTGTTAAGTGGTCACACAGGTTGGAGATACAGGAGATTGGATTTGAAGCTGAGCCTTTTCTGGACACAAAATCCAGCCCTGCTTTTGCTACAGTGACCATGCACTGTCAACTTTATTTTCCTCATCTGTAAAATGGGTATGCTGTGACTCACTCCTAGGATTTTTATGAGGGTTGCCTGAAAATGTAAAGGCTATATATTACATCTACATAAGGGAATGAGTTTACAATTAACATTTTCAAACAGCTGGGATAGTCAGCCTCAGATGACTTTAGCTTAGGAGCTAAGCCAGGCCAGGTCTTTCTGACTAAGGGATTAATAATATTTAATAATAATAATAATTAATAATCATACTGGCAGGATAATTCTAAGGAATTCACTCGACCTCTTGAGCTGCAGCTTTCTCATCCACAAAATGGGGACAATAATTCTTGTACTCCCTATATCCCATGATTGTGGGGGATGCATTTTGTCACTAAAGAAATGGGAACTGTTATGATAATATTTATTATTGTCGGGGCATCTGGGTGGGAGTGGGTGCTAAGCAGTTAAGATGGGGGCAGGGAGCCCTGTGCCTCCCACCTGGCAGAGCCCCCTAGGCAGTGATCAGGGCTGGGTCGGGCTAGGCTTGCACAATCCCTCCAATACACACCCCCAACTCATCCACCACCCACCCCCAGCTGGAGCCAAGAGAGAAATCAATTGGTAAATAGAAAACAAAGGCCTGAAGAAACAAATACCTGGTTGACATGTCCCAGCCCATCAGGAGCTGAGATGTCTCAGAGGCCTCCCTCCCCTTCCCCAGCCCTGGAGCAGGAGTAGGAGGTGGGCGGCAAGTTCTGCAGGGGGGGTCTGTGGCTTCAGGGAAAGAGTGGGAAAAGAGGGAAGGAGGGGGAAGGGGAAAGAAGTACCAAGGCTGATGGAGTGCCAACCACTGTGTTTGGGAGACACCGCTCTCTCCTCTATTGCCAGGTCATTCTCCTAATACTGCCAGATTAATGATCAATGATCACAAATCTATTATACTTGGTATAGCTTGTCAGAGCAGTCTAATCCAAGACAGATCAGGAGTTCCCTTCTCAACACCTCCAAGTGGTCATCCAATCTTCTCTGGAAGAATTCTAGTGGGAAAAGTGTCACCTCCGCTGGAATTCTGGATAGTCTCCAAATGTTCAGTTCTTCCTTACGTCAAATCCAAATTTGCTTGTCTAGAATTTCTTAATTAAAAAAAAATTAATTTATTTTTAATTAGCAATCAATTATTTCTCTTACCCATAACTCCTCCCCATGAAAAAAAAAAAGAAAATTTAATCGAAATATAATTAATGAGAACAAGGGAGCAGCTAGATAGACACATTGTGAAGAGCAGTGGACTTAAAATCAGGAAGACTCATGTTCATGAGTTCAAATCTGGCTTCAGACACTTACTTAATCCTGTTTTCCTCAGTTTCCTGATCTGTAAAATGAGCTGGAGAAGGAATTGGCAAACCATCCCTGTATCTTTGTCAAAAAACAAACAAACAAACAAACAAAAACTCCAAATGGGCTCATGAAGAGTCTCATGTGACTGAAAAAATTCAAAAACAGCAACAAAATTAAATCAAGTCCCTGTTTTAGCCATGTCCAAAAACCCAAATGCTATATTTGTATCCTGGATCCATCCTCTCTCTGTTAGGGGGAGCATTTTTCATGATCAGTTCTCTGCAATCATGGTTTTTCATTGTTCTTGGGCCTTTCAAAGGTGGCTGTCTTTACAATGTTGTTTTAGGAAGCTAGATGCCTCAGTGCCCCAGCACTAGTTCTAGAATCAGCCTCAGATGCTTCTGTATATGATTACCATGGAAAATAACTATTTTCTGACTCAGTTTCACCATCTTTAAAATGGAGGTAATAAAAGCACCTACTTCCCATGGTTGTTGAGGGAATCAAATGAGAAAATAATTGTAAAGCACTTAGAACAATGACTGTTGGCAAGTACTGTAAAAATGTTAGCAATTATTATTGTTCTGTTTCTGTTCATTTTCAGTGTAATTTCTACCCACTGTTCTTCCTCTGAGGCTAAGCAGCGTCAATCTAATTCCCTTTCCTTAGGTCAACACTTTAAATGTTTGGAGACAGGTGACTTATTTACACCTCAGTTTTCTCCTGCCTAAAATTACTATTTCCTTCAGCTAATGGCTGAAGAAGTAGCTCAAATGGCTTAAGTATGATACCCTAGGAAATCTTAGGTCCAATAACACCATTAGGCAGCTAGGTTGTGTGATGAAAAAAGCATAAAACCTGGAAGATGGGAGTTCAAATCCAGCCTCAGACATTTACTAGCAATGTGACCTTATGCAGATTTATTTAAATCTCTGCCTCAATCTCCTTATCTGTAAAATGAGATGGTAATAGCACCTGCCCCTCAGGGTTATTGTGAGGAACAAATGAGATAATAATTGTAAAGTGCTTAGAAGAGTGCCCAGAACATAGCAAGTGCTATATAAATGTTGTTGTTGTTGTTGTTGTTATTCTGTTTACCCTCCTTAAGAATTCAGCTCAACTTTTATTTCTGATCTCAAACCTTTCATGGATCCCTATTGCCCAGAGAAGTCACAAAATTATAGCATAATACAAATCTAAATCTGGAAAATCTAGACTCTGGAACACAGAACATAAAATATCAGAAATGAATAAAACATAAAATGTTAGAAGTGCATAGAATTCAGAGCTAGAGGTGCCTTTAGAAGAAGGAATGCTTCAAAAAGCTTCCGAATAGTAAAGGATCTTACAGATATTATGTCTTGGGGGAAGAGATGATTTCAGTCTATGGGGAGCTTCCAGTATGGAAATGTCTTCCAAAGACATAGATCAGCAACTTATGTAGCTAATAAAACAGTCTGGCATATGAACAGAGCATCTCTGATATTCCTTGCCATATGGAAGAGTCTGGGTAGCCTGCTTCCAGGAGAGTCAGTGATGATATGTAATGAAAGGGGCCTTGGGGAGACTTAAGCATACCTCAGTGTTCTGTCCCTGGTTTCACTCTGCTAACCATGTAGCTAGGAAACGTCTACTCTCTCAAATTGTAGCATAGGGAGAATTGGAGGCCTTCATTTATCTTGGCTCTTCCTCTTTGGCTACTGACCCTTGATTTGACTCCAAGATTCGTATCTGATGAGAGGGAATAATCTAAAAGTAACCTTGGGTTCTTCCCACCAAGGTCATGAAATGGGGTCTTAGTTCTTTGCCTCTGAATTTTTCTTTTTCCATTTTAGGTAAAAGTATTGGAGACTTCCAACTTGTGTGTTTGGAAAGATCAGAGTACAAGCCCCCAAGGTCCTAACATCCTAGTGTCCCAGAGTCCAGCTTCTGCTGCCATGTATTGATGCCTTTATAGAGCAAAATGTGCCCTTTAGGGACAGCTTACGACAAAGAGAAGTTATGCTGTACCTAGAGATGAACATGGTAAGGCCAATAGTATGTGGAAGTCATACTAAAGAATGAGCCATACTCTCCACAGAGACTGGGATAGGGTAAGAGAGAGTGTGACTCTGGGGTATTGGAGAAAACATTTTGTACTTTTGTAATTAATTGTTCTGTAGTTAAACTAAATATCACTTTATAAAAACTAATTGATATAAAGTGATTAAGCAGAACTGGAGTACTAGCTATTTATGTATAGCAGTAAGAGGAACACAATCAAATGGAGCTTGAGCCAATGGCAACAGAGATGAAATACTCCAAATCATTCAGGGTTCCCCTAGAGCAAAGCTTCTTAAACTCTGGATCTCAACCCCACATGGGGTTACAACTTAATGTGGGGGTCAAGAAAAAATTGGCAATAGTAAAAAGTAGCAAATGTTCTGCCAAGATTTAATTCTTTGTATAAAAACAAACAAGCACCCCTATCTCATTAAAATGCAAATTTGCTTTCGTCTTAAATAAATGATAAAAGTATGTATATGTATACCAAAGAATTGTTTTACGATAAATTTCTTTATGATTTATTATCAGTAAATGTTTAATTTGCACACCTATTTTATATACTTACATACTCAGGATTCGTGTAAACATTTCTCAGGTGAAAAGGAGTCACAAGTAGAAAAAGAAACCCTTTCCAAGACCCCAAGGACCAGGAATAGCTTGCCTAGTCCTGGGAGAGTGATCCCAGAGAGTCTTCACTACACTTAACATTCTTAGGAACTGCCTGAAACATTTAGAGGTAAAATCACTAAAGTAGGGATCACAAAGCCAATACACATCAGAGGTAGTACTTGAACCCAGCTTTTCCTGAATCCCAAACTAGTTGTCTATACACTAAAAGGGAGCTCATTACAAGTAGGGATCATTTCATTCTTTGTACTTGTAGCCATTTTTTGTACTCTCACATGATGTCTGGCACTGTTGTAATTTAATAAATATTTGTTGACTGTTTAATATGAGTATCCCTCCTCAAAATCATCATCATCAATAAAGTTCATCTTGACCAACTCACTTTTAGAGAAGGAAATCAAAGCTTAGCAAAAGAAGAGCCTTCCTCTTAGCATTCAAAGCCTTCCATAAAATAATCCAAATTCCAGGTAACACTGTCTACTCATTCTTCTCTTCCAGCCTCCACGCTTTTGCTCACATTATATTCCCAACTAGTATAGTTGTCCAAAATACTATCTTCAAGGCTCGGCTCAAAGCTGTCCTCTAGTCTTTCTAGCTACATTTACAAGAGAGCTATTCCCCTTTTGTGACTTCCATATTTACTGTCTGTAACCACTCATATGGTCCTAATCAAAACTCAGTATCTTATGATTTTTTTATATAACAAGCATTATATAAATGTTATATTGTTGTTGTGTTTACCCTTCTTAAAAA
The DNA here is from genome assembly GCF_016432865.1 of Antechinus flavipes. NCBI lineage: Eukaryota > Metazoa > Chordata > Mammalia > Dasyuromorphia > Dasyuridae > Antechinus > Antechinus flavipes. The sequence continues at coordinate 569,568,686 of NC_067400.1, read as the reverse complement.
TCCAGTTCTAACTTTGCCTTTCTCCTGATCTCAAACCCTTCATGGGTTCCCACTGCCCACAAAAGGCACAAAATTGTGGCAGAATAAAAGTCAAGATCTAGAAATTCTAGACTCTAGAAAAAATATAAAATTTCAGAACTGAGTCAAACATAAAATGTTGGAAGTATATAGAATTTAGAGCTTAAAAAGACCTTACTTAGAACAAGAAATGCTAAAATATAATACTTCCCAACTATAAGAAATCTTAATGGGGAGCATCTAGATGGTACATTACATAGAAAGCCAGACATGGAATCAGAAAGACCCAAGTTCAAAACTTACTTGTTGCATGGTCCTGGACAAATCACTTAACCGTGTTTGCCTCAGTTTCCTCATCTGCAAAATGAACTGGAGAAGAAAGGATAGACTAGTCTAATATCTCTGCCAGCAAATACTACCCCCAAAAAAGAAAGGATTCATGAAGAGTCAGACACAACTGAAATACATAAACAACAGCAAGGATCTTAAAGATAAAGAGAAGGACTGGACCTTTGCTATTAGAGTATGGGATAATTCTTTATCAATGACTCAATAAAGCTATAGATAGTATACTTATTAAATTTGCATAATACATATAACTAGGAAGGATAATTGATGCTTTCAATGACTGGGTTGTGATTCAAAAAGAGCAAAGTGCTAGAATGATGGGTAGCATCTACTAAGATAAAATCAGATAGGGATAAATGTAAAGGTCCCCACCTGGTTCAAATAATCAATTACACAAATACAAAATGGAGATGACAAGACTGGACAATAGTAAATATGAAAAGTTCTAGGAAGGTTTGGTGAACTCTAAATTCAATATCAATCAATTGTGTATGATGGCAACTGAAAAAACCAATTTGGTCTTAGGTTATCTTAGCAGAAAGCTATAGTGTCCATAACTCAGGAGGTAAGAATGATGGCAACTGAAAAAACCAATTTGGTCTTAGGTTATCTTAGCAGAAAGCTATAGTGTCCATAACTCAGGAGGTAAGAATCCCACTGTTATCTGTCCAACTATCAGTTGTATTCAGTTCTTGGTGCTGCTTTTTTTAGGTTAAACAAGTACAATTTTTCTGAGCCTATTTCCATATTTGTCATGTTGTACAAGAAAAATCAGATCAAAAGGGGAAAAACATGAGAAAGGAAAAAAAAACAAGCAAATAAAACAACAAAAAAGTGAAAATACTATCCTTTGACACACATTCAAGCTCCATAATTTTCTCTCTGAATGCTGAAAGTATTTATCACAAGTCCATTGGAATTAACTTAATTCATCTCATTGTTAAAAAGAGCCAAGTCCATCGCAGTTGATCATCACATAATCTTATTGTTCCTGTGTACAATGTTCTCCTGATTCTGCTCACTTCACTTTGTCTTTCCAGGCTTTTTTGAAATCATCATTTCTTTAAAAAAAAAAAAAAAAAAAATTAAGTGGGGGCAGCTAGGTGGCGCAGTGGATAGAGCACTAGCTGAGGACCTGAATTCAAATTTGACCTCAGATAACTTAACACTTCCTAACAGTAAGTCACTTAACCCCAATTGCCTCAGCAAAAATAAATAAATGAAAAATTAAAGTATTTTATTTTTCCAAATATATGCTAAGAAATTTTCAACATTCTTAGTGCTGCTTTTTAGGAAACACACTGATGACCTAGAGAAAGCCCAGAGGAGGATTACTAGATAGCAAATAAATGGGATACCGTGCTTTTCAAGGACTACTTAAAGGAACTAGGATATGATTACTATCTTCAAGAATTTGAAAAGCTATCAGTGTAGAAGAGGGATTAGAATTGTCCTACTTGAACTGAAATTGCAGTGACTTGATATAAAGGAAAGATCCTAATAAGCAGAGCTGTCCAAAAGTAAAATGGGACATCAATAATATTCTGATAAAAGCCTTAATGGTTATGACAGTTCTCTTTAATACTTAGGGGAACAGATAGGATCTTTTCCTATTTTCAATGTCAATGTATATGTGACTGCATTTGGGTATAGATGTGACTATGCTTAGGAACAGCACAGAATAAGCCACATGTAAGAATTGGCTTCAAATCCCACTGCTAGTACATACTGGCTATGTGCCCCTGAGCAGGTCACTCATCAGTTTGTTACCAAAGGGATCTCTCTAAGACCTTAAATTTCAGAGCTCATGCTCTAGCAGGACTAAAAGGAATTTCCTCACTGGAAACTAGAAAGTTTGAAACCTTGGAAGTTTCCTAGACTAAATAAGTCACATCCAAGAAAAAAATCTCTGTGTTTATAATAAGTCATTTCAACTTACTGGGCCTTACTTTCCCTAACTGTATTATAAGGATAATTGTCCTCCTACAAAGGATTCCCTCTCTCACAAGATCATTGTGATCAAAGTACTTTTATTATTCCCTCAATATAAAATATAACATTTCTAGACATCTTCAGAAAAGCAGAGCTGTGTCACGTTCTACCGAGTTAGAAAGGCTTCAGAGATGGACGTAGCAACAAATGGAAGGGAAAGGTCTACCTCCGATGTCTTGGTCACTAAGAGATGGATTTGGTCAAAATACCAAGAAAACTCCTAGAACATAGAAGGAATAAGGCCCCAAAGGCATTTTTTGCTGCTCTTAATGTCCTTAGTAGTTCACACTCCATCTCCCACCTCAGTGTCTTTGTACTGGTAATCCTCCATGCCTCCATTGCTCTTCTTCCTCCTCTGTGTCTCTTAGTTTTCATAGTTTCTTTCAAGATCTAGTTAAATTCCTACTTTCTAAAGGAAGCCTTTCCTGGTCATCCATCCTGATTGCTCCTTTCCTCTCCCCTTCCCTACCCCTTCCTTCTGAAATTGCCTCATTCACACAAATACACACACACACACACACACACACACACACACACACACGCACACACACTGAGACCCAATAGAATTCAGGCTAAATGAGCAATGTGACCCTTAAAGGTAATTATAATAAAGTTGTCATTATCTTTCAGAACCTTAAAGATATCTAGGGCATCTAGATTGCATAGTGAACAGAGTACTGGGCTTGGAGGACCTGAGCTCAAATTCAACCTCACTTAATAACTCTGTGACTCTGGGCAAGTCACTTAACCCTATGTATCTATGAAGTCTTCTCTTCTGTAAAATGAATTGGAGAAGGAAATGACAAATCTCTTTAGTATTTCTACCAAGAAAAGCTCAAATGGGATCACAAAGATTCAGACATGAATGAAAAACAACAATTTAGCTATCTTGTATATAGACAAACATATACCTTTTTTCTATATTAATCACATACACACACACACGCATACATACATACATACATATATATTTGAGAGAGATAGAGACACAGAAAGAGAGAGAGGGAGAGAGAGAAAGAGAGAGAGAGAGAGAGAGAGAGAGAGAGAGAGAGAGAGAGAGAGAGAGAGAGAGAGAGGTTTTAGCTGTGATATTTGTAAAATGCGTAGCACAGTGCCTGGCACATAGTAGGCAAGTAATAAATGCTCCTTCCCCTTCCTTGATTCATTTGTTGCCTTTCCCCCATTAGACTGTGAGCTCTTTGAAAGCAGGGACCATGTGTCTTGCCTTTCTTTGTTTCCCTAGCATTTACTATGCACATAGTAAGTTGCTTCATAATAATAAATACTTGTTGACTGACTGACTAACTGCCCTGAGGAAATCTCGGATCCAAGAAACATTGCAAGATGATGATTTTTTTTTTAATTACACATTACCGCTTACAAAGGACTTTCACATGCATTAGCTAACTGATCCTCACAACAGCTCCAAGAAGGAGGCAGGGCGCAGACGATTATCCTCTTGTGATATGTCAGAGAAGGGAAGCAGCCTACCAGGGCCACACAGCAAGGGATTTTTGGTGGAAGGGAGACTTCTAAAGCCCAGGACTGTGTAACTGCTGGTTTTCCCACAGGATGTCAGAACTAGAGAGGGGCCGAAGAAGGTCTGGCGTTGGCTTTCTTACCCACCTCTTCAGACTTTCTGAGAGATGGTCACCCAGTTCTGCTTGGACTCTTCCAGGGAGCAGGAGCTCACTCTTTTCTACTTCAGTCCATTCCATCCATTAGAGACAGCTCTAAGAACCGATGCCCAATAAATATTTGTTGATTGATTGATCTTCCCCAGAGGAAGGAGGCATTGTTCCATGTACAAGAAATCACCCTAATTACTCCCCCCTCCAATATGCTCTCTCAGGCACGAGCCTGTTTGACTTAGAATTGAGACTTGGAAGGAACCTTCTTTAACATCCAGTTCTCATTAGCTGAAGTATAACAGCCGGCTCTGCCAGTTCCTTCAGAAGCTGCTGCAGAAACAGACAGAAATTTCTTAAAGTTACAGAAGCACGTATGGTTTGTGTGAAAGAGCAATGCAATCTCAGAACTGAAAGAGACCTGGAAACAGAGAGTGTCAAGTAAGGAAGAGTCTCGAAAGCTGTTTTAGAGTGGTGAATTCAGTCTGCCAAAACTCAGTGGAGTACCTTAGAACGCAGAATGTTGGGACCGAGAAGGACTTTAGAACATGGAATACATGAGCTGGGAAGCCCCTTAGAATACAAGATGTCAGAGCTGAGAGAGCCCTTAGGACATATCAGAGTCCAGAGGCTCTAGAACAATAGAATGTCAAAGCTGGGAGGGATCTTAGAATATAGTGTTAGACATATACTTTAACATATTTAACATGTATGGGACTACCTGCCATGTGGGGGAGAGAGTGGGGGAAAGGAGGGGAAAAGTTGGAACAGAAGGCTTTGCAAGGGTCAATGTTGAAAAATTACCCATGCATATGTCTTATAAATAAAAAGCTATAATAATAATAATAATAATAAAGAATATAGTATTAGAGCTAAGAAAGTCTTTAGAACACAGAATGTCAGGTTTAGGATCTAAGCTCTTAGAATACCCTGGCTAAGAAGGCCTTAGAACAGAGAATATAGAATATAAGACTTAGAATAAACTTTAGAAAATAGATTAATAGCCTAGGCAGAACCTTAGAACATTCATATAATGCAAGATATCAGAGAGAACTTAGAACATAACATACAGAATGCCCTAGGAAGGAGAAGGACTTTAGAACATTGAATTTCAGGACTAAGAAGGAACTTAGAACAGAGAGAAATAAATATCAAATAAAATGTCACATGAAATCCCAAAGCTGGAAAGGAACTTAGAACAAAATGCCCAGTGAGTGGGATGTTAGAATATAGAACATAAAAGCTAGAAGACACCTTAGAGCAATGAATATCCAAAGAATAACCTCAGTGAGTCAGAGAACATGTGCCTGGCACTGTGTTAAGTATACAAAAGAAGATAGAAACAGTCTGGGTCCTTAAGGAATTCACAGATACAACACACAACTATGTACATATAAGAGATGGATAGAGAAAATGAAAAATCATCATGGAAGGAAGGCACCAACAATGAGGAGACCAAGAAAGATCTCTTATAGGAAAGACTTGAGCTGTATCTTGAACTTAAGGAATCCAGAGAAGCCAGGAGGCAGAGGGGAAAAAGGAGAGCATTCCAGGCATGGGGGACAATAAGTGGAAAGGTCACAGGATCAGGACATGAGTGGAAGAAGTAAGAAGAGAGATATTGCCATACAATAAATGGTAGGGAAAAAATATAAACCTAGATAGTTAGGAAAGGGCAAGAATGTGAATGGCTTTATTGGTCAATCAGAAGAAAGATCTTTGAACCTAAGGTGTCAAAGCTGGGAAGAAACAGAAAATCTCATAATTGAGAGAGATATCATCTGGTACAACCTCTTCATTTTACAGATGGAAAAATCAATTTATCAGTCCATCAATCAATCAACAAGCATTCATTAAACACTCACCACATGCCAAACACTAAGCATTGGGGCATTAGAGATATACAGAAGCAAAAAAAGAAACAATTCTTGCTTTCAAAATCCTGCTCCCCAATATATTGGGGAAGATTAAGGATCTGAAATAGGAAGGAATTCATCCAAGGTTAGCAAGCCACTCACTAACCTGCAATTACTCATATCAGGGGCTCTCCAAAATACTCAGTTTCCTCATCTGTAAAATGATCTGGAGAGGAAAATGACAAACCATTCCTGTATTTTCACCAAGAAAACCCAAAGAGGGTCACAGAGAATTAGAAATGACTGAAACAACTTAACAAGAACCAAAAACTCTTGCCATTGAGCTCCTCCAGAGATCATCCTTGCCCCTCAGCCAGTTTTATGCCAATGAATGGTGCCAGGTTAGAGAATTGCACATCTATTAGCTCCCACCTTTTTATCGAGTCCCAATAGAATCTGAGCTGAATGACTTTTATAATCCTTGAATATTGGCAGGAGACAGTTACAATGCCATAGTCATTATTATCTTCCAGGATCTTAAAGAAAGGGTCCTGCCAGTCTCATCAAGCCTCTCCCGTTCCTGCCCCTCCTCTTCTAGCCTTGGACTTTCATTATCAAATTTAGAGAAACAGAGATACAACCAACCACTTGGTTTAAGCCCTATCTGAAGAGCAGCTCTCCACTACAATGTCCCTGACAAACGGTCAGTCAGCTTCGAATTGAAACCCTCCAGTGATGGCATTTCTATTTGATGAAGCTTTGCTTTGGATGGAGCTTATATTGAGCCAAAATGTCCCTTTCTCCAATCTCTACCACTTGATCACTTGAGAGAGAATCAGAGTTTGGGAAGGATGTCAGAAGTCCTTAGTCCCACCCATACCTGAGCAGACATCCTCTCCCACTATGACATATCCAACAAAAGGTTACCTAACCTTGGCTTGAAATCCTACAGCCTCCAGAGGTGGTCCATATAATTTTGGAGCAGTTCTAATCATCAGAAAGTTTTTCCTTCCATCAAACAAAAAACCAAAACAAAACAAAATTGCCACCAGCATTAATGGATGCAGCTTCAGTGAAACTTCGACCTGTTGAAGACCTTAGCTTAAAAAAGCCAAGGTCTCTCCCATTACACCCATCCTCAGCTCCCCTGATCTCTATCTGACCATTGGACCCAGATGGTTCTGGAGGGAAAGCGAGGCAGGTGACCTGGCCCAGCCCTCCCTCACTTCAGTCCAACTCACTTGCATGTCACAGCATCGCCTCCCTGATGTCATGGTCCTCTTACAGAATGAAAGACAAACAACAACAGCCAATTGAAAATGTCCTATTTAAACTTCTTATTGCTACTTAGTCAATGACTCAGTGAGGTGGTACAGTGAATAGAGTTCCAGCCCTGAAATCAGGAGAGTCTAAATTCAAATCCAGTCTTAGACACTACCTATGTGACCCTTGACAAGTCACTTAACCCTGTTTGCCTCAGTTCCTCATCTGTAAAATGAGCTGAAGAAGAAAATGACAAATCAATCCAATATTTCTACCAAGAAAACCTTAAATAGGGTCACAAAAGAGTCAAACATGGATCAAATAACTGAACAACTAAAACTTGGATGTTAAGTACAGTTGCTTTCACACTGCTAAAAGAGGACAAGTCCCTTCAGTATTTTCTAACTGTTAGTATCTGAGGGTGACATTGTTGTCTTTCCCTCCTTAAGGGAGGAGATTTTCAGTACGAAAAAGAGCTCTCTAATCAAAGGAATTAGCCAACAAGGCAGCTGGCTGCTTTAAATAGTGAACTTCCCTTTAAAGCTGAGGTGTGCTGGAGCCAGCCCTAAGCAGCTAATTGTTAAATTTTCTCCATAAGCATTTCCACCTCAAGAATCAGCAATTGCTACAAACCAAGGGTCAACTTTTAGTGTTATTGATTGGCTAGACTTAAGAAATTGTTCATTATGCAAATGACACTTACTGGTGTGTAGGTATACTTCCCTACCACCACCATCACAGAGTTCAGTTGTTAAATATTTACCAACAAACCCCTTCCTTGAAGGCTCAAATATTGGTTTGTCTTCAGTTTCCCCTCAAATTGTGCTCTCTTTCTATCCAAACCCCCATATTTCTGTATTTAGGCCACTCTTATATAAGAAAATAAGTGCCATTCTATATCATCAACACATGTTTTCATCTTATTCCTCACCTAGACTCTGAGCCTCATAGAGACAAGAACTAGAGGATTTTAGAATGATGAATTTAGATCGATTTCGAGCTGTAATTTAGAGCAGGACATTAAGTCTGACTCACTCATTTTACAGATGAAGAAACATCAAAGGAAGGATTTGAACTCGGATCTTTCTGATTCCAAACTCAGAACTTTATTACTATGCCACCTATCTACATAAAGCTGTGTCTTAGTCATTTATTTCTCCCCAAAAGCTGGAGCACAGGACTTCATTCAAAGAAATACTGAGTGGAATGGAACAGGGAATTAAGGCAGAGTCTGGAGTCCAGTGGAGTTCAGAATCTAGTGCAGGGGTAAGAAATTGGGACCAGAGAGCTGGGTAGCACGATGGATTTGTGACCAAGAAAACTTGAGTTAAAATCCTTTTTCAAACACTAGCTGTGTGAACTTAGGCAAGTCACTTAATCTCTACCTGCCTCTGTTTTTCATCTGTAAAATGGAAATAATAATAGCACACGAGGAATAGAGGAGATAACATAATTAAAGCATTTTTTAAACCTTAAATTTCTAGATTAATGCTAACTATTATGTCAAAGCATCTGGGTTCTGCTCCTGAATCTGCCTTTTCCTGCATGTATGCTCTTAGGTGAGTCTTATTACCTGCTACACAGGTCTCAGTTGCCTCATCTAAAAAGTGAGAGGGTTGGGCCAGATGATCTCCAAGGTCTTTTTTGGCTCCAATCATTGATCTTGTGACTGCACAAGCTCTAAGATCCTTTTTCATTCTAATATTTATTCTGAAGTACTCCGATCTACCAGGGACCCAGCTGAAAGAGAAAAGGAATAGGCCCAGGGAAGAGGTGGGTTAGTGAGTTGTCAAGGAGATTATCAGAAACCAGGATCTCCCACAGATGCCTTCTTGGGCTCCGAGGGTGATTGGAGGCCCTTGGCGGGGTCTGCCACTACTTGTTCATCCTTCAGATGGCTGGAAATGCTCAGTCTTCCTGGCCAGTGCCCGACTGGATAATTACTCACAAAAATGTAGAGTTGGGGCGTTGGCAATGGATGTACTCAATTACTGAACTAAGAGAGTCCCAGCTGAGGGATGAGGATGCCCAAGGGGAGCTGAGGAAGGAGGTGCCAGGGGTTCGGACAGTGGACACTGGGGCTCTATGGCCAAGAATCTTCAGGACCACAACCCATCTTCTCCAGGTATATAAACAGAGGGTCCAGAATCCTGTCCTATGCTCAGCACTGGAACAGAAACTGGGAAGTAAGACAGAACAGGAAGATCAAGGCCTTGGCCCCAGGGAGCGCTCCATCTGCTTAGGGAGACAAGACTCACTCACACCCAGGAAACAACAGGGAGCTGAAAAATACTAGTAATAATGGGGAATAATAATAGCCCCCCACATTTGTTTAGTTTCGTGACTTCCAAAAGCTTTCCACAGCTTTATCTTTCCTGATCCTCACAACAGCTTTGTGGGCAAAGGGAGAAGCTGATTATTATCCCCATTTGAGTAGCTGAGCAAGGAAAGGCTCGGAGAAATTAGTGAACTTGCCCGAAGTGACAGGGCTAGGTAGTGACAGGGCCGTGTTGGAATCCAGGTCTCTCAACTAGCAACCAGAGTTCTTTTCACAAGAATGCAAGGATGTCTTGTGTGTCACAGGAAAGAAATGAGAGGGGAGAATCGTATGGGGGAGACAGTGGGGATGGTGTGGGTCCAGAGGGAATACTGGAAAACACTAAGTTGGAGGATAGACTACACCCTAGCTCCTGGAGGCGTGAGGTCAGGGCTGGTCACTGTGTACTTTCAGGGTGGAGTCATATTCTATTTTCGAGACGGAAGGAAAACATCTTAATTCTATGTGACAGTTCTTGCAATACTTTTCTTCTTGGAAAGATGTCTAGTTAGCTCAGCAATTCAAAGGCATCACAATCTTGCCCCACCTCCACCCCCAGCCCAAGACAAAGGAACTTCCTGATTGGCTGCAAATGAACATAGGATTGTAGAATAGACCAATGAGCTCAATCCTAGGTGAACCCCCAAATCAACAGGGGAAATATTCTAGAGAAAGTCTCCCTTCCACAGTCAGGGCCTGGAGGTAATCTGATGCTTCTAGCCTAGAGACATTTGAGAGCCAAATTGGCCTGGTACAATGACAAGAGTACTAGATTTTAGAGTTGATTGAACTGATTGATATTCAGAACCAAGAATGGCACTCAGGTCAATTAACTCCAAATCTAGTGTGACCTGGGCAAGCCTTTGGGACTCAATTTCCCAATGTGTAAAATGAAGGAGTTGGACTGGATAGTTTCTGAGGTGCCTTCCAATTCTCTTTGGATGATCCTATGAATTGTAGAAGAAAGAATTAGCTTCGAAAATTTAAGAACCACCTATCTGGGATCTGAATCATTTTCTTCTACTTCCTTATTCATCTTTAACCTCCATTTGCCTGTCTCATAATCAATAAGCATTTATCAAGTACCCACTATGTGTCAAGCATGGTGCTAGACCTGGGATTACAAATAGAAGAATGAAACAATTCACAATTACCTGGAACTCACACTGTAGGGGGAGAAAGAGCAAGGACATACATACAGACACAATATTTCCCTGTAATTTCTAGACAGAGAAGATCAGAAAATGTATGAGATGCTGCCAATTTATCTTTAAAGCAACTGCCTGCGGTCATCATAATAATGTCAAGCTGGGAGGGAAACATTTGAAAAGGGATATTTCTACACTTTCAGAAGATGTCGTAAGATGCTACAGAAAACAATTTAGCATAGATGCTAAATAAAGTCTGAAGAGACTGAGGTAGCCAGCAAATCTTTTCCTCCCTGACAGTTAGAAGAGCCCTGAAAAGTCTTTGGGAAGTTTGAATTGACTACAGGTCAAGGTGAGAGAGTTGAAGGAAGGATGCCAGTCTATATCAGAAAGGAAATTTGTTCATCTGGGAGCTCCCTGTGCCAATGAAATCACTTCTCTGGTCTCTATAGTAGCTCCCTGTCCTTATATGAGTAATATAAAAAGTTCATTTAATATATATCACAATAGAATATAAGACTATTGAGGGCAAAGATTGGAGCATTTTTTTTGTCTTGTGTCTTTAACACCTGGCAGTTCTAGTTCCTGGCACTTCGTAGGTACTTAAATGCTTATTCATGATTTAATTGATGTGAGTGAGTGATCTCTTTGAGATGCTGGAAAGATTCATGATGGTCTCAAGCTAGCCTTTCCTGAGAGATTAGTATTACATAGAACTTCAGAACTGAAAGATAAGAATGGGGGACAGATAGGTGGTACAGTGGATAGAGCACCAGCCCTGAAGTCAGGAGGACCTGAGTTCAAATCTGGCCTCAGACACTTCACACTCCCCAGCTGTGTGACCCTGGGCAAGTCACTTAACCCTAATAGCCTCAGCCAAAAAAAAGTAACGATAAGAGAGAATACAGGCTAAATCATTATAAAATGTCATTGAGATTCAGTCAGTCAATAACATTTATTAAGCACCTACTATATACTGGACACTATGCTAAGCACTGGGGATACAAAAGAAAGCAAAAGAAAGTCCTTGTTCTTGAGAAAACTGGTAATAAGAAATGAGATAACTGAACAACAACTAGGTACAAACAAGCTATAGACCAGATAAATTGGAAATAATCTACACAGAGCAGGCAATAGAATTAAGTGGGACTAGTGGTAGAGAACCTCCCAGGGGACCCTGGGAAGTCTGGCCAGCTCTTGTGCCTAGAAATTGAAGTGAGACTCTAGCCTTGGGGCAGCCAGGTACAGCTGGTGCCCATTCAGAGGAAGGGAGCTAGAGCAGCTCAACCTCGGAGCGCCATCTGGTGACAAATTCAGAGATTCCAATTCTACCTCAGCCTCTTTAGGTCAATGTAAAGCAGATAATGGGCAATGAGGAGGGTATAGCAGGTAAGAGTCTGGTCCTGGAATCAAAAAGACCTGAATTCAAATCTAACTTTAGACAGTTACTAGCTGCATGACCCTGGGCAAGTCATTTTCAACCCTGTTTCCTTCAGTTTCCTTATCTATAAGATGAACTAGAAAAGGAAATAGCAAACCACTCTAGCATCTTTGCCAAGAACATCTCAAATTGGATCACAAACAATCAACATGACTAAATACCAACAAAAGCTGATGTTATTGAGCTACTATCCTCTCAGCAATACTTTAAAATGTTGAGATTTGTGATTTCATCAATGTATGGGAGGGAGGAGAATGGCAACTCTCCGATGATGCAAATCTCAACCCTTTCCTCCTCTTAGATAGTTTTCATGAGTTGTTATGGCTCCAAAATTTATCTGATGTTGGCTAATCTAGTGAAGAGTCTCAAGGGATCCCAGGGTCTCAAAGGACATCCATTTCACTAGATGGGAAAAAAATCCCTTTGATAATTTCCCCAGCATATAATCATCCAGCCTGTGCTTGCAGCTCTGAGGAGGGAGAAGCCACAAGTTCCCAGGGCAGCACATTCCTTGTTTGACTAGCTCCAATTGTTAGGAAGTTTTTCATCTTGCCAAGCTGAGATCTGTTTCTCTTCAACTTCCTCCATTGTTCCTTGTTCTCTTGTGCCAAGCAAAACAAGCTTAATCCTTCCTGCACTTAGCTAGGCTAGTCCTTAGAAAAAAGAGCTCCAGTTTGTCACAAGATTTGGGGAGAGAAGGAATACGCATTTATTAATGCCCACTATGCGACAGACACTGTGCTAAGTACTTTTATAAATATTGTCTCATTTGATCCTGACAACAGCTCTGTAAACCAGGTGATATTCTTATCTCCATATTATAGTGGAGGAAACTGAGGCAGGCAGAGTGACTGCCTCAGGATCACACAGCTAGTAAATGTCTTCCCAATTCCAGGACTGGTATGCTATCCACTGTTCTATCTAGCTGCCACTAGGTTCTTTGAGAAACCCCACTCCCCAAATCAGACCATTTCTACTCAAAGGGGAAACAGATGAAGAGGATTTGGGGGAGAGAATTACCATAAGTACAATATATTAGTCCTAACTTTGCATGTTTTATTTTCCTTTGTGAATCAGTCTTAACGATGAGCTCCTGTGGTCTGGAGTGGGAATGGTGAAGAAAGATGGTGCTAGAATTGGACATTTAGCTATAGTATCCTGGGTGGGACAAAGGGGGAAGTGGCTAAGGATCGGGGATAGTAGATCAGTTTCTTCATTTGTAAAATAAGGAAATTAGATTGTGGATGAACATAAAAGTCCTTTCTTGCATTAAATTGATGATCCTATGCTTTTATGAGCTTTGAGCCCAGGGAATTAAACCAACCTAAAGACCTAAAAGATAGTTGGCTCATGGGCTTGGGAGCCTGTACCCAAAGATAGTTTAGAGGGTTGTGAAAAGAGAAAGCCTTGAGTTAAATTCAAGGGTTCCCCCTGATTTTCCTATGAGAAGACATTCTTGAAAGCTGATAAAGATGAGCTAAAATCATAGTCTCATAGCCTTAGAACTAAGAGGGAGACTTTCAATGTCATTTAGTCTACCTACTTCTTTTACAGAGGAGGAAACTAAGGTCCAAAGAGTTAATTGACTTTTCAGGAGTCATTGAATAAGAAAATCATAGCTTTAGAACTGGAAGGCTTTGGAGGTTATGTAGTATAACCTCAAAGATTAGGAAATGAAGACTCAGAGAAATAGAGATTTGCCTAAGGTCACACCAATAGAAAGAACCTAAATTTTAACTCAGAGCCTGTGACTTCAAACCCATTCTTTTGTTTTTTTATTACACCAGAGCCAGAAACTTTTTTTCCCTCTCACTGTCTTTTTAATCCCTCACAATCTGGCTTCCAACCATATCATTCTGCTGAAACCACTCTCTCCAGAGCTACCAGTGCTCTCTTAGTTGCCAAGGCACAGAGTCCAGAATTGCATGGGAAACTCTGTGTCTGGAGTCTACAGGAAATCCCAAGACCAAGAGAAAGGAAGTACTTCATTCTAGGCATTATCATAGTTTCATATAGAACTAGACAATGGTGAAATGTATTTCCCCACACTAATTAAACCATCAGGATTTGGGGAGAATCCCCATGCCAATTAAAGTATTAGTATGTAGCAGAATTTTTTCTTTTTGCATAAAGAACTAAAAACAATGTGGTTAACCATCAATCAGGAACAGACTGAACAAATTGTAGAATGTGAATATAATGGAATATGATTTACTGTAAGAAAATACACATGAAGGGGCAGTGAGTTGGTATAGTGAATAGAGCACCAGCCCTGAAGTCAGGAGGATCTGAGTTCAAATTTGGCCTCAGTCACTTAACATGTCCTGGCTGTGTAAGCCACTTAACTTCAATTGCTTCAGAAAAAAAAAAAAAAAAAAGTATACATGCAAAGGATTCAGAGAAACTTGAAAGATAGAGATTAACTGATGCAAAGTGAAGTGAGTGAAATGAAAACAATTTACACAATTATTACAATAATGCAAAGGGGAAAAAAAACTTTGAAATACTTAAGACTCTAATCAATTTAATGACCAATCATATTAGAAGCTGTGTGAGGTCTTCCTCCCACTTCTTGACAGAAAAGTAATAAACTATAATACAGAATGAAACATACCTTTTCAGATAGCAAATGTATTGACTTGTTTTTGCTTGATTATATTTAATTGCATCAAGAAAAGGTAAAGAATGAGTTAGTAATGATAAATATAAAAAAAGAAAGGAAGGAAGGAAGGAAAGAAGGAAGGAAGGAAGGAAGGAAGGAAGGAAGGAAAGAAGGAAGGAAGGAAGGAAGAAGGAAGGAAGGAAGGAAGGAAGGAAGGAAAGAAGGAAGAGAAATAAAGAGAAGGAAAGAAAAGAAAAAAAAAAGAAAAAGCACAACTGAAGAGAGAGAGGAGAGAGGGAGAAAGGATTATTGTTGGGTCAGAGAGAGAGGGAAATCCAGTGAGAAAGAAGAATTAACAAATAAAAAAGAAGGAAAATATTTTAAAAATAAGGTCAGTTAACAACAGTCAACAACAAACATTTATTAAGCGCTTACTATGTGCCAGAGACAGCATGTAACAGAATAAAACAAAAAACAGGACATGAGCAAGTATAATTATTTTACTGCCTTGTTAAATTTTAACATACACTTAAAAGCAAACTGTACGTAATAGAACTTGATGAGTTCAGACAGAATCCTTTTTTGTTGTTGTTCTTTGCATATTGAAATGTCCATGTGTGTTGACGATTAAATTCATGTAAAGTTGTTATTTTTTAAGTCATAAGTCTGAATAAAAAAAGTCAGAAGCATGTATAACTATTTCAGACTGCAGCCTCTTTTCCCTCTAAGATTATTAGCTTCATGAGGGCATCTCTGTCCACCTCTGTCTCCTTCAGAGTTTACCTGTTTAGCAGCCTGGGCAAATCAGGGGACCCTCTTGGGCCTCCGTTTCCTGCCAAATGGGGATAATGCCATGTGAATCACTTGTCCCATCACATTGCTATGAAGAGAGCCCTTTGTAGATTCTGAAGAACTATAGAAATCTTAGTTTGTTTGGATCCAATAAATGTTTGCTCAATTGATCTGAGAAATTTTATTCATCCCAGCAGACTGATCTAAACCTTGGTTAAAGCTCTACCTCCAACACATACTGTATGATGAAAGTTAGTCACCGAACCTTTCTGTGATCCAGGCAGCTCTCAGAAATCACAAATCACAGGTGCCTTGCCATCTACATTGCTCGGAAATTTCACATAGGAAGTTTAATACACTAATAAAATTGCATCAAAAGAAAAGTGGAAATACCCATGGACTGGGAATTAGAAGACTTCTCTGGGCCATTTAGTTTGCTATGAGACCTCAAGCAGGTCACTTTGCCAAGCTTTGCGTCATTTTCCTGTGTTAACTTAGTTCAGTAATCCCTGCCCTACTTGCCTTACTATTCCTCCAGATAGTAGGAGAGGGAAATAGGAGAGGAAGCTGATAGAATAACCAGGATTATGAATGGCAAGAACAGATATGACAGGGATCAAAGGTCAAAGCAGTATAGATTATTGACTTGGAGAAAGCAGAAAGGGCTGAAGACTATCTACTAGTCTTTTACTCTACAGAGTCTCTGACAAGAAGGAGGGTTCCTGGCTTGTCTCTCTGTCCACTGAAGTCAGGACGAGCAGATTAAGACTATCCAAAGATATGATGGGCTCTCTCAGGAAGTAGAGAGTTCCCTAACACTGGAGGTCTTTAAGCAGAGGCTAAATCACTCCAGTATCTTTGCCAAGAAAACTCCACATAGGGTCAAGAGGAGTCAGACATGACGAAAAAACAACTGAACAACAATAAGTTGATCATGTCAGGGAGAGAATTCCCATTCAGAATAGAGTTTATTAATGTTGGGGACTGAGATAAGAAGTTCTATGGAGAAAGGCAACAGGTTTTAGAAAGCCTTGAATTGCAAAATGAAAAGTTTGAATTTCATCATGCAGTCCTTCAGCTGTTGGCTTCCCCCGTCTGGTCTTGGTCTGATGTAGGCTTTTCTTAATTCTGTACCTTCAAAGCCCCAGGATTCCAACTTGGATTGGTGGCAGGCCAACATTCTAGGTTAGAAGCTGGCTCCTTCTTATATGTTATGGTTTTTAATTTTTTTTTTTTAGTTTTGAGTTTGTCCATCTTAGTTTCTACTTTGTAGGGAAGGCTGTTGAAGACTACCTTCTTTCATTCTCTCATCTTCCTCTGGCTTTCCTTCAGAGTCCTGACTCTTTCTGGCACCTCCTGGAGATATATAGACTTCTTCCTCAATTTCAACTCAAGATTTTCCCCTAGTGATCTTTCTTCCAGGAATAAGATCTAGGAAACCCATAGCAATTTCAATTTAGGAGAAGTTCCTCTGTATGTCTAACTTGCTGTAGTTTCTGATTATCTCATATAATAGTTATATTTCACATAATTGGTTAGAAAAATCTTGGAGGCTATCTAGTCCATGAGGGATTTTTTTTAAAACCCATGTTCCCATCTCTAATTTCCAACTGACCAGGTCTATCTAATGTTATATGCTGGATTCTTATACCAACATACAAAATCAATCCCTTACCTATTCCCTAGCTTTCCCTTCTGAAATTCCCATTTCTTAGTTATCTTGTCAGTTCTAGGCTCTATGCTCTTATGATACTCCTCCCTGTTCCCAAGTATAATTTTTGTCATATAACTCATCAGGACCTCAATAGTGGGAGGAGACATTGTAAAGATACAGAAGTTAGAAATATGCCCATGGGCCAGTCCAAATCTGGTTCAGTTTCTCTTCAGCATCCTTGGCAAATGTTTACCTGCCTCCACTTACATCTCTGTAAATATCTCCTATGTGTATCCATTCATCCATACATCCATACATTCAGCCATAGGCTCAAATATCTTCTCTTGATGTAACCTACATCTTCAGATTCTGCTCTTGACTCTCCATAATTCTTCTACTATGCCACAGAAGGGGCAAAGAGGCTGAAGAGACAGAATGGACTTCCAGGATGAAAAAAAGCTGCTCTTGCATAGTAATATTCCTTTTTCTCCCTCTCTTTCTTTCTCTTTTATCTCTCTGCTTTTCTTTTCACCAGTCTGGAGTCAGGTACTAGTAATTCAGAAGAGGTGATCCTTCTGAAGACTTCCAAACTCAAAGTGGTCTTGGGGCTACATACATATGACTTATTAGCAGCAGGGTTGATGAAGGAGCAAGAGAGGTCAGACAGAAGAATGCATCTGAGATGGTTAGAGATGGCCCACCCAGTTTTACCCATACCTCCACTGAGGAAGAGATAGGATTCAATCAATTAATTCCCATAGCAACAATGTATTAAGTACCTACTGTGTTCTAGGTAGGAAGCTAAGAAGTATTTAACCAAAACTCTGTCACCTTCAGTGCTGCCATGTCATTGTATGAGTGGTCCATGTTTTGAAAGGTTCATATTGTATTGTGTTTGGAGAAAATGGGATTGAAGGGAAGAGAAGAATTCAAGAAACTTGAAATCACTCAGCTGTTAGCATTCTGGAGATCACCTAACAAACAAACAAACAAACAACAACAAGAAGAAGAACAACAAATCTTTCATTGTCTATATAGGGAAAGTGACCCCAGAGAGGTGATATACCCAGGTTCATATGACTGGTAAATAGCAGGCTCAGGATTTTAATTTAGATTATCTGACTCAAAATCCAGTGCATTTTTCCCTACTACATCAGCCAGAGGGGACCTTAAAAAGAGGTTCTCCAGTCAACCCCCCTCATTTTACAGAGGAAAAAACTATGGCTCAGAATCCAAATCCAACTAGTCAGTGGCAAAGCAGAAACGAGAGCCTGAGTTCCAGCCCGGTGCCCTTGCCTCTAGGGGAGAGCACAAGGGAAAGCAAGCCTGAGAGGGGGTGGGGAATCTGCGGCAGGAATGGTAAAGTCAGAGCAGAGCCAGACTTGCAGATCCCAGACTAGATAAAGTTTCTGGGAACAAAAAGAAAACACCCAGAACCAGCAATCCTCAGGCCCTAGGTACAGCGAAGGCTTGGTGGGGGAGCACTGGCGTCTGGGATGGTGATGACATCTACTAACCCAGCGTCTGATTCCCTCTGAATGTTTGTCCTTCTCCTGGGAACTTCAACCCGGTGCAAAAGGTTGGGTGGGGGAAGAATGGGAGTAGGGAAGACAGAGAGGTGAAAGAGGTGGCCCCTGAGACAGGATGCTTGGGTGGTATGAGAGCCTGGGGCCACAATGGAGCCAAGGACTTCAGTATAAGTCACTTACTAAGTCAGGTGGCCCAAGCAGGGGTGGAGATCGAGAGACAGTAATGAGTGGGAATTATCTGGTCCAAGTCTCTCTTGGGCATTGTCTTTCCCCCCTCTCAATCATGCTCTGTCTTTTCCAACCTCCAGGATTTCTGATTTCCAAATTCAGATCTCTTTCCAGAATCACTTAGGTACCTTAATTAAGAAAGGGATCTAGAGCTCATCTATGACCCTCATCTGACAAATGAGGAAACGGAGACCTAGAGAGACTGGGTGACAACCATTGTCACTGTGACAATGTGTCAAGTTACCCTGAGGATTAAAACTCAGATCCATTGATATCAGAGCTGTTATCTTTTCAGCACTTCAAATTCTCTCAAACTCTTATCCCAATCTAGGACCCCACTCCTTGTCCCAGGCATTGTAGGGAAGCTCAAGAGATACGAAGATGACCAAAACAGCAGCATAGTCCCTATTCTCAATGGATTTATAGTTGTGAAACAACACAGAATGTGATAAAGCAAGTCCCAAGGAAAGAATTCTGACTCTGGAGTCAAAAGGTACAGGCTTAAATGCCACCTTCATGATGAGACCTTCAGCAATCATTCAGTCACCTAGGGTCTCAGTTTCCTCATCAGAACATAGCAGAGTTGGACTAGGTAACCTCTGAGGCCTCTCCTGCTACAGACTGAGAACTTTCTGAAAAGATAGGCTGAAGATAGGACATAGAACAGATGTCAATCAAAGAGGATCTAGTGTGACCAGAGAGAGAAGCCATGTGAAATAAACCTAGAAAAATGGGTTGCAGTCAGATTATGGAAAGCCTTGAATGCTTCAGTCCACACTGGACTCAGCTCATAGGCCTCCAAAAGGTGGAGAAAAACCTGAAGGGTCCTTGAGTGACATAAGTCTTTTGAGTAGCCCTATTCAGTAAAAACAACATTGGATTTGATATCAGAAAGCCTGGATTTGTATATGGGCTTTGCTACATGCTAACTTGTGTGGTTTGGGGAGAGTAACCTCACTTCTCTGGGCTTCAGTTTCCACATCTGTAAAATAATGAGAGGTTTGGACCAAATGGCCTCTAAATTCCTCCTTCCAGTTCCAAATCTTAAGGCCCTGTGCTTTAGCTAGATTTGGAGTACCTTTCTTGTATCTTTCCTTTTAAAAAAAATAGTTTAATTCCTAACTTAAAGACCCAAAAAAGAGTACTTCTATACAAAAAAGAAAGCAAAAAAAGATTCTCTGTGAAATCCATTTCACTATTTACTGCTTGCTTTAAAAAAAAGTATATAATAATTTCCATACACTACTTTCAAAGCTGTCCTGTTTATCTGTGCTCCCTTTTGAAATGCTATTATCCTTTTAAAATAAT
The DNA here is from genome assembly GCF_016432865.1 of Antechinus flavipes. Classification (NCBI taxonomy): domain Eukaryota; kingdom Metazoa; phylum Chordata; class Mammalia; order Dasyuromorphia; family Dasyuridae; genus Antechinus; species Antechinus flavipes. Next base: position 569,548,562 of record NC_067400.1, on the reverse strand, counting down.
CACAAAGGACCCCTTCCCCACTCAGTATCATTATTACTAATACCCCATCCCAAACACCCCTAAAAAAAGGGAAAAAAAAGAAAAACAATGCTTTGTGAGCGATAGGTATAAGCCCAGCAGAATGAATCCACTCTATGGCCCGTCCAATGATGTCTGTCTCTTTCTGTGCCCTGAATCGGCCAGAAGAGGGGTCTCATGCTTCATCAGAGGGCTTCTGGAGACATAGTAATTGTTGCACTGATCAGATTTCTTTGTCTTTACAATGTTGCTATCCCTATTATACATTGTTCTCCTGGGTCCGTTCACATTCACATTGTGACAAATTGCTGATACTCAATATTCTCTGAAATTCTCTCTTTCATATTTCTCACAATGCAATATTATTCCATACTATTCCTATACCACAATCTGTTCAGCCATTCCTGGAATATCTTTTCACAGAAATAACAGGATTCAGAATCTCCTCAGACTAAAGAAGGAAGTGTGTGTATGGGGGTATCCCTGGAGGTTTCTGGATCTCTAAATCAGCTTGGACCCTGATGTTGGTAGGGGCAGCCACTGGAGAGATAGATATTGGGTGAATTTTTTCTATATGGGGGCTATTTCCCTGGGTGACTGACATGGGTGTGGGGGAAAGAAGAGGAAAGAAGTCTTTATGCTGAAGGAGCAGCTGAAGTGTGGGGGGGGGAAGAGAAAGGGGGGTGCTCATTAACATGACAATGTGTAATAATCTCACAACAGCCAGAATACCAATCAGGGGACTAATTACAAGAGAGCAGAAAGGAGCCAGCTAATGCAGCCTGAAGGTCATCAGTTCTGCAAAAAGACAGCTCAAGGTCTCTGGATTCTGTGGCAGGGAAAGGAACAGGGCAGAGGGGGATTGGTTTAAGGATTCACTAATTCCTTCCCACCATTCTATGAAATGTAGTCTTCACTCACTGAATAACGCAGCATTGCCTGTTCATTTCACTTTGGGTGGAGAGAGTAGACAGGCCCTAGAATATCATCCAGTAGGACAGGGGTCCAAGGTCATACATGAATCAGCTGTGGGACATTATTTTAGAATCTTCGACCAAAATCTTCACCTGAAATCTGAGAGACACGGGGGGAGGCCTGTCCAAATCACATGCACCAGTCCTCAATGCAGAAGACTGAGAGCAGGCAAGGTCAATTGTAGAAGGGTGAGCTGAAGGTTTGGGGGAGGGGGTGGAAGGACAGAGACACAGAAATAGAGACACAAAGATGGAGAGACAGAATGATATAAAGAGACAAAAAAGGAGAGATACAGAAAGACAGAGAAAGAGTGAGAGACAGAGACAGACAAAGAGACAGAGACAGAGCTAAAGTTTAGGAAAAGCAATGAGATAGGATGGAAGATATACAAACCCAAGCATCTTAATCCTGTTTATGACACTAACTTTTGAGGCAATTTACCTCTCTTTTCTAGGTCTCAATTTCCCCATTTGATAAAATGAGGGCTTGGACTAACTAACATATAATACTCCCTCTGGTGATTGTGAAAATTCTTTTTATCCCTAACATCTTATGTTTCTAAAGTCGCATCCAGCACTTACATTCTTTTTACAAATGTCTTTACATCTTAGATACTCTATGTTCTAAGAAATGTTCTTCTGATTCAACCATTCTGGAGAGCAATTTGGAACTATACCCAAAGGGCTAGCAAACTGTGCATACCCTATGATCCAGCAATGTTTCTGCTCGGCTCATATCCCAAAAAAAAATCATAAAAGAGGGAAAGGGATCCACATGTGCAAAAATGTTTGTGGCAGCCCTTTTTGTAGTGCCAAGAAACTGGAAACTGAGTGGATGCCCATCAGTTGGAGAATGGTGAATAAGTTATGGTATATGAATGTTATGGAATATTATTGTTCCTTAAGAAATGATCAGCAGGTGCCCATCAATTGGAGAATGGCTGGGTAAATTGTGGTATATGAATGTTATGGAATATTATTGTTCTGTAAGAAATGACCAGCAGGATGAATACAGAGAGGACTGGCGGGACTTACATGAACTGATGCTAAGTGAAATGAGCAGAACCAGGAGATCATTATACACTTCGACAACGATATTGTATGAGGACATATTTTGATGGAAGTGGATTTCTTTGACAAAGAGACCTAACTGAGTTTCAATTGATAAATGACGGATAAAAGCAGCTACACCCAAAGAAAGAACACTGGGAAATGAATGTGAACTATCTGCATTTTTGTTTTTCTTCCCGGGTTATTTATACCTTCTGAATCCAATTCTCCCTATGCAACAAGAGAACTGTTCGGTTCTGCAAACATATATTGTATCTAGGATATACTGCAACATATCCAACATATAAAGGACTGCTTGCCATCTAGGGGAGGGGGTGGAGGGAGGGAGGGGAAAAAAATTGGAACAGAAACGAGTGCAAAGGATAATGTTGTTAAAAAAAAATTACCCTGGCATGGATTCTGTCAATATAAAGTAATTATTAAATAAAAATTTAAAAAAAAAAGAAATGATAAGCAGGATGATTTTAGAGAGGCTGGAAAGACTTAACCGATGTTAAGTGAAATGAGCAGAACCAGGAGATCATTGTACAGGGCAAAACAAGATTATATGATAATCAATTTTGATAGATGTGCCTCTTTCCAACAATGAGATGATCCAGGCCAGTGATAAAGAGAGCCACCTGCAGTCAGAGAGAGGATTGTGGGAACAGAGTGTGGATCACAATGTAGCATTCTCACTCTTTTTGTTGTTGTTTGCTTGCATTTTGTTTTCTTTCTTATTTTTTTCCTCTTTGCTTGCATTTTCTTTTTCTTTTTTTTCCCCTTTTTGATCTGATTTTTCTTGTGCAGCATGATAATTGGATAAATATCTATACATATATTGAATTTAACATATTTTTAACATGTTTAACATACATTGGATTACTTGTCATCTAGGGGAGGGTAGGGAAGAAAGGGAAAAAATTTGGAACGCAGGTTTTGCAAGGGTTAATGTTGAAAAATTATCCATATATATGTTTTGAAAATAAAAAGCTTGAATAAAAAAAGAAACATTCCAGGCCTAATAGTCTATATTCTGAGGTCCCTTCCAGCCCTAATTCTACGTCTCTACCATTGAATGGAGAATCAATATTCTTTCTGACTCTGACAATCTAGGATTTCCTGAGTGGAGGAGATAAGATGGAGGATTCAGGCTAGGATAGGATTTCATTCTGAGTTTTCAGAGTCCTTTAAGGCATGTTCACCATCCTCTGCTGGTGAAGCCTCTGAGGATGTAGAAAAAGGAACTCCAAAGATGAAAAATGCATGAGTGAGTTGCAAGCTATGCTGATGGAGGAAATACCTATGTTGATAAGAATAAAAATCTATTGAAGTGTAGGAAGCATAAGAAGTATATAAGTATAAGGAAGGATGAAGAATTTGGTTCTGGAAGAGACTGGAAAAATTATCTAGACAACCCTTTAATTAAATGATAAACATATACTCAAAGAGCTAAGATTTACCCAGGTTACACCGAATTATTATTAGTTGACCCAGAATTTGAACTCAGTTCCCTTGACAGTAAATTCAATTTTCTTTCTATTATCCCTCAGCTGCCTCCCTAGGACTGATTTCTAACTGCCAAAAGCCTGAACCTGCCAGTTTCCTGGAGGGTCTTCAGCTCATGACAAGGATGGAGGCTCTAAATGGAAGTGCGGGTGTTTGTGCCACCTACCCCAAGGAGCCGAGAATCTGTGTCCTGATGTAGGGCCCACGTTGATTCCTTCAGCTTATTCCCTGGTTTGGAGATTCCCCCCACCAGCAGACATAATCCTCAATGCTATGATTAAAAATTTTATCAGAATGGGAATGAAAGGACAATTTCAGCCAGGTTGAAATGGAAAGAACCTACTTTCTGAGAAACAAGATTACCAGCTCTAGGATTCTTTCTTTTCCTTCTTCTTTTTCTTTTTTGAGTATTGACCCTGAATAGGACTAGTCTGACTATGGCTGGGATGGAGGGAAGAAAGCCTAAAATCTTAGGTGACAGTAGTGATAGTTGACCAATAGAAAGTGGAGACTCAAATGCTTGAGACTCTTATTCTAATCCTCATCCTTAATGTCGACTTCCCCCACTTTGGCCCAGGGATGCCTGAACCCAGACTCATTCCCTGGGTTGTCTTTCTGAGGTTTGGGGAAAAGGCTGGAGGGAGTGTCGTGAGTCAAAGGGTCTGTGTCAGCTCTTATTAGCATCTCATTAGCTCTAGATCCTGCCTGAATCTTGCCCAGATTCTGCCCAGAGTCGGGCATGACAGCACCTTGTTGCCAGACCCAGGGCAGCTGATGAAATAGCTTAACCATCTGCAAACAAGATAACCCAGCTATGTGCCCTCCAAGTCTTCCTGCCAAGTCAGGCTCCAGGGCCCCCAGGCTAGCCCCTGGTATGCTCACCACAGCCAGACAATAGCTCTCTTGACTATGGCTTCCTGAGTCATGATTCTAGGATGAAGATTCAGACTGAGAAGGCAATCAAGCCACTGACTCCTTCTTTAGATTCAATCTAACTTGATAAACATTGAGCACCTGCTGGATACTAGGGGTGTCAGGGTAAAAATCAATAATTGCTAGCCTCAAGGAGCTTATATTCTAGTAAAACCCTAGACTCTGCAATCCAGATGGCCTACTTTTGGGTGGACATTGATAGGATCTAGAGAAGAGCAAGTAGAATGAGCAAAGGTCTTGACTTGAATATAGCTGGATAATGAGGAGGGGGAATAAAAGAACAAAAGAGAAAAGAAGGGGAGGAGAAGGAAGTGGTAGTGGTAGTGGATGGTTGAAGGACCTAGAAATGTATAGCCTGGGCAAGAAAAGACTTGAGGAACAGAGTACAATAATTGTCTTCAAGTATTTGAGAGGCAGTCATAAGGAAGAAGGATTAGCTTTGTTCAGTTTGGCCCCAGAGAGAAGAACTAGGACAATGAGTGAAAATAGCAGACAAATTTAGGCTCTATATAATATTAGCTTGGCCTACCCATGAGCAATTGATATTTCTCTAATTGTTTAAATCTGAGTGTATTTGTGTGAAAAGTGTTTTTAAATTGTGTTCATGTAGTTCTTATTTGTCTTGGCAGGTAGACTCCCAGATAGTTTATATTGTCTACAGCTATTTTAAATGTAATTTCTATCTCTTGTTGCTGGGCTTTGTTGGTAATATATAGAGAGGCTGATGATTTTTGTAGATTTATTTTATATACTGCAATTTTGCTAAAGTTAATTGCTTCTAGTAGTTTTTTTTAGTTGATTATCTAGAATTCTCTAAATATACTATCATAGAGTACAAAGAATAATAGGTTAGTTTCTTCATTTTCTATTTTAATTTCTTCAATATCTTTTTCTTCTCTTATTGCTAAAGCTAACATTTCTACTATAATATTGATAATAGCAGTGGTAATTAGGCTTCATATCAGATTTGTTCAGGTGAGGATAGATAGATGACTTATTTTCACTCAATCTATTCCACTTTTTAATGATCGCTGCTTCCCTTCTAAATGCTCAGAAACCATCCCTTTAAGAATTTTTTCTAGAATTTTGTTTGGAATTTTCCTTCGAAAATCAAGTTCATATGCTCAAAAAGTTATCAAACTGTGCATGACTTTGATCCAGCAGTGTTTCTATTGGGCTTATACCCCAAAGAGATACTAAAGAAGGGAAAGGGACCTGTATGTGCCAAAATGTTTGTGGCAGCCCTGTTTGTAGTGGCCAGAAACTGGAAAATGAATGGATGCCCATCAATTGGAGAATGGTTGGGTAAATTGTGGTATATGAACATTATGGAATATTATTGTTCTGTAAAAAATGACCAGCAGGATGAATACAGAGAGGACTGACGAGGTTTACATGAACTGATGCTAAGTGAAATAAGCAGAACCAGGAGATCATTATATATCTCAACAACGATACTGTATGAGGATGTATTCTGATAGAAGTGGATTTCTTCAACAAAGAGATCTAACTTAGTTTCAATTGATCGAAGATGGATATAAGCAGCTACGCCCAAAGAAAGGACACTGGGAAATGAATATAAACTGCTTGCATTTTTGTTTTTCTTCCCAGATTATTTCTACCTTCTGAATCCAATTCTCCCTGTGCAACAAGAGAATTGTTTGGTTCTGCACACATATATTGTATCTAGGATATACTGTAACCTATTTAACATGTATAGGACTGCTTGCCATCTGGGGGAAGGGGTGGAGGGAGGGAGGGGAAAAGTCGGAACAGAAGAAAGTACAAGGGATAATGTTGTAAAAAATTACCCTGGCATGGGTTCTGTCAATAAAAAGTTATTTTAAAAAAAAAGGAAAATCAAGTTCACCAATCTGTGTTAAAGTTCAATATCACCTTTTTTTTTTTTTTTTTAACAGTTCCCCTTCTTCAGTCTTGCAGAACCTTTCATGGTATACATGATTTATAAAAGATGATTGTTAAATAGCTTTGAAATTATACCTGCAAATTATTTCTGTACTCTGTGGAGTAGTTCACCTGGGTTTCTTATTTAAACTCAATGAAGGTAGCTAAGTCATCCATGAGGAGCTTAACACTTAGTTGGTTTCAACTACCTATTAACAATTTTTATTTTCCTCTTCTCAGCTTAAGGACCATTCCTCTTGGCAAAGAATACTTGAAACAATACAGAAACAAAATAGAAATCTAGTAGTTGTCCTCTCCATCACCTCCTACTATTATCCCATCTATTCTCACAGAAGTAGACTATGTGTGTAAACATATACATACATACATATACATATATTCACATATATATGTATGCACATGTAAAAATGCATACAAATAACTGAATTACATGTAACCTCTCCTCCAGAAACATTGCCTAGGAAACATGATGGACTGAGGTTATGTCTATACATGTGGTTTGGTATATTATGCATGAAAGTGGAGAGAGACATGACTGAATGGACCTACAAAAGTTGACTAGACTCCAGACTAGGGAGCTGGCCAGGAACCAGTAACTGAAGAAGAATCCAGTCCATAGTTCCTTTGTGATCTAGTCCACTGCCATTTATAATTCAGTCTGCTATGCTTTATATTAATTTTGTTTATGTTCCTGTGTTAGTTGAAATTGCTATTAAAGTATATAAGCATTTGTAATGATTTTATTCTAAGCCAATAAATTTGATTTAAGTTGAGAGAGGAAAAGTTAAGCCAAAAGGGAGAAGAATTTCTCCTCAGCTTGGACTATGGCAAAGTAAGCTAATTAAAGAGAATTTCTAAAATTTTGATAATCTGAGATATCCATGCCCACTAAACAAATTTGAACTAATTAAGAGACTTAGTAAGGAAATGAGCCAGTAGTGAGAGGTAGTCACTGGTATTTGGATAACCACATCCTAAACACACCACACATCCAAAACTCCACAAAGCTACCTAATAGAATTCAAAGAAGGTCAAAAGATAGGGGAAGAAATGTGGCTTCTAAATGGAAGAATCCTGTGAGATTTCACTGAAGAAGCCCCACCTCCTGGATCTTAGAGGAAGAAATTTTCAAGAGCCAGATATGTCAAAGGAGAGTTTGCTTTTTGTTGTTGTTTTGTATCTAAGGTTTTTTATTTTCCCCGTTACACAAAAAAAACAATTTTTTACATTTGTTTCTAAAACTTTGACTTTCAGATTCTCTCCCTTCCTCTCCATCCCCATCTCCCTTTAAGAAGGCATATCTTGAGTTATGCAAAACATTTCCATAAAAGTCATGGTGTGAAAGAAAGATCTCCAGACACACACACACACACACACACACACACACACACACACAACACAACCTCCAGAAAAATAAAGTTTAAAAAAAGAGTATGCTTCAATTTGCATTCAGACACAATCAATTCTTTCTCTGAAAATGGGTAGAATTTTTCATCATAAGTCTTTCAGAATAGTTGTGGAGCATTGTATTGCTGAGAATAGCAAAGTCGTTTACAAGCTGATCATCCCACAACTTTACTATTACTTTGTACACAATACATTTCACTTTGTTTGAGTTCATAGAGGACTTTCCAAATTTTTCTGAGAGCACCCTGCTCATCATTTTCCATAAACAATAATATTCCATCATTATCACATACAACAATTTATTCAGCCATTCCCCATTTGATAGGCATCCCTATCAATTTCCAGTTCCTTGTTCTAAGAAGAGAGAGGCCATAAATATTTTTGTATATATAAGTCTTTTTCTCAAAGGGAAGTTTGTAAAAAAATATATGGAACCCAATAACAGCAAGAGATTGGGACATACCTAGTAGTACAGTTTAGCCATAATACTGAGCAAGCTAGACAGGTAGAGTAGAATCAGATTGCAAAGGTCCAGGTTCAAGAATTCTGAGGAAAATGCTTTGTACATCTTGCATTGCTATACAGGTGATTAAAAAATTTAGGGAAGATATGATGAAAATCCGTGGCCTCATCAATGGACTACATTCAAAAGATATTGTGGAACTAGGATGGCCAGGATTTATTAATCCATAAATGTATTGTGAGTGTGGGGATAAAGAGGAAGAGAAGAATCAAAGACGACTTGAGGTTTTGAACTTGGCAACTGGAAGAATGATGGCACTATCCACAGAAATGGGGAAGTTTGAAGAAAAAGAATGTTTGGAAGGGAAGGCAAAGAGTTTGTTTCTTAATGTGCTGGGTTTGTGGGACTAGCAAAAACATCCAGATAGAAGGGTTGAGCAGTTGGTTGGAGATACAGGACAAAGAAAGAGAATTTGAGATGAAAGGAAGACAGGAATCATCAGTAGTGGGGAGATAATTGAATTCATTCAATTCAATTCAATGAATAAATGAAAATGTACTTGTTCACTTCCATTTATTTCATTTTCTCAAGCCTGACTATACTCCATCTAGCTCTCTGCTTTGTTTGGGGATACAAAGATAGATGTAACATGGGTCCACCATGAGAGTATAATAAAGAGAGAAAAGCAGAAAACCAAGGACAAAGCTGCAAGGTAGAGTAGAAAGGAAAGTTTGTTACTGACAGTTAGGAAGCTGAGAAGTACTAGTCAGAAAATCAGTGTCCCAGATATAAAAACAGACTGATAACAAAATGTAGGCATATCAAGAATGGGAGCAGAGGAAGGGGGAGGGTCAAGTCATCAAAGTTTGATCACTTAAGAAAGTGCAATGTGAATGATAACTGGTGGGGGGAGTTAATTTATTGGTGACAAGAACACCAAATAAATTCAGAAGGTTTCCCATGAGAATAGAAGGTAGACCACAAAATATGGTACAGTGGATGAGGAAGTGAAGATATCTCATAAAGTAAAGGAAGCAATGATAGTGTAAGATTATAGTTGAAGGTTAAAGAAAGGCTGTTTTAAGGGAGCTGTATGTAAATGGGAAGAAAGGAAGAAGTTAACAAGGTTAGATCTTAAAATGAAAAATTATGAAACAAAGTCCCAAAGGAGAATGAAAAGCCTGAGATTCAAGAAGAATAAAGGAAAATAACACTTGCTTTGGCAAGGAGGAGTAACACATATGCCCCTTGACCAGAGCATAGGAGGAGAGAATGGACAAGGACTTTGAGAGGTTATGAGATAGAAAGAAGGAAATTTTGTGAGGAGAGGGGATTTCTGGTTGGCCCAATTCTTCTGAAAAGGCTAAAAGGTGAGGTCATCTTGTCTACTGAAGAAAACATTTATTTGATACCTATTGTGCACAGGGTCCTGACTATTGTGTCAGAAGAAGGAAGAAAAAGAGAGAGAGAAAGAGCATGCAAATCATAGGGGCATCTATTGTGAGGTGGAAGAGATTCAGAAGTCCCCGGGTCAACCCTCTTATTTTACAGATGAGGAAACTGAGAGGAAGTGGAGTTGTATAAGGTAACACAAGTAGTGACAGAGATGGAACCTGAACCCAGGTCCTCTGATTCTAGAGAAAGAGATAAGACAGAGAGAGAGAGACAGACAGAGACAGAGAGAGAGAGAGACAGAGGGAGACAGACAGACAGACAGAGAAAGACAGAGAGAGAGAGAGAGAGACAGAGGGAGAAAGACAGACAGAGAGAGAAAGACAGAGAGAGAGAGAAAGAGAGAGAGAGAGAGAGAGAGAGAGAGAGAGAGAGAGAGAGAGAGAGAGAGATAATCCATTCTCTCGGATCTTAGGAATCTGGGAGAGAAAATAATAGTAAGTCACATTTGTGTAACCTGGGCTTTTCTGGGCATGTTTGGAGCGTGTGCAGTTTACCTAACATGGAGCCTGCTCCATCCCCTATTCCATGGGTGGGGGAATTTCCTTTGATTGGTGCCTGCTTCTTTAAAAGTGACAAGCCATTGGCTCTCTTTTCTGCCATGTTTTGGCAGCTCTCTTTTAGGAGACTCCTAGTGGTTTCACCCACTGTGGATATCCTGAACTGAACAATGAGAGGGGAAGGACTTTTCCCCACTCCCCCTCTTTCACCCCAGCTCTGAGCCACAGGCTCTGCCATGTTTGTTCCTTCTCTGTGTCCTCCCTGGTGTCAGGGGCTGGAGGTGGTCTCCACAGAACCAGGAGCTGGGGCCACAGTAACCTTAGAGCCATGATTCCAGGTGGGGAGGTATAGCCAGCCAATCAGAGGCCACCCCTACCCACATTGCTGGGGATGCAGCAGATTCCATGTTAAGCAAACCGGCATGTTCAAAATATGCCCAAAGAAGCCCGAGTTACATTTGTGTAATGCTTTATGGTTTACCACATGCTTACCTCATGCCAGTCCTTTGAGGCATATTTTGATAGTATTATTATCCCCATTTTACAGATGAAATAAAACTGAGCCTCCAAGAGGATGAATTATATGGCAGTGGCCACACAGCCAGCAAGTATTGGAAACTGGATTCAAATGCAGGTTTTCTGATCCTGGGTCAGAAGATCCGTGTCCAAGTGTCAACTCTGACAATCCCCAGTAATGTGATGTTGGGCAAACTTTTCCTTTTTCTGAACCTAACCCCTGCGTAAAATTAAAGGGCATGGGTAAACAATACTAAGGTCCTTTTTTCCAAATCGTCAGATCAGACATTTCGAGCTGGGAACGATCTCAGAAGGCAGAGTCCAACCGCCCCATTTTACAGTTAAGGCAAGTGAAGCCCAGAGATGTTGCCTCTGGTCACACAGTTATACTAATTTATTCAAATCAGGATTTGAATCCGGGTCTTCCCACCTGAGGACAAGGCTGCTCATGGTCCCGAGACCACAAAGGTTCAGACAAAGCTCTCATCTCCCTATTAGTGTTGATCAACCCAGTGATGTAGGAAGTACTTGTAGATTACTTGATCGGAGGGAGGGAGAAGTAGGGTAAGAGGACCGATTATCGACTGCAGGATTTATTGTAAGCCAGAAGAGACCACTGAGGTAATTTAATCCCACCCTCTCATTTTACAGCAGAAAAACACAGCAGGGAGATCTGCTTAAGGTCTGATGATCCAGCATCCAAAGCCAAGCCTCCTGACTCCAAATCCAAGGTTCTTTCCAGAATGCTTATTTTATTCCTTTCAAGGGGGTGATGTAATGAATGATACATAATGTTCCCGATCTAAATCCCACTATGGCTACAGAACACACTCAGGGAAATTAGTTTACTCCATGTGTATCCAGAGCTCACCTTCTCTGTCCACGAGGGGTCACCCTTGAGCCCCAGACCAGGCAGCAAGACATTTCTTCTGGCTTCTCATCACTCTGGGCATTGGTAGTGGAAGGAGTGGGAGAGATTGGAGCTGGAAGGAGACAGTACCTGGGGCTATAGATTAAGGGGATGGAGGGATGCTGGGGTCAGGGCTGTAGGAAGGGGAGGAAGATAGTCAACAGTAGTGCCTCAGGTTAGGAAGTGGAGAGGAAATAGAAAGCCCAGGACTATGGAATGGAGAGGTACTGCAGAGAAAGTAATCAGGAAGAAGAAGAGGAGGAGGAGGAGGAGGAGGAGGAGGAGGAGGAAGAAGAAGAGGAGGAGGAGGAGAAGGAGAAGGAGAAGGAGAAGAAGGAGGAGGAGGAGGAGGAGGAGGAAAAGGAGGAGGAGGAGGAGGAGGAGGAGGAGGAGGAGGAGGAGAAGAAGAACAAGAAGAACAAGAAGAACAAGAACAAGAAGAAACTCTTAAATTTTATAGGTACGAAAATGGATTAAGACTAAGTGGACCCTGACCCAAAGGAATCCAAACTATCTAAAGATCCTAGGACTCTTCCTGGGCCACCTTCTTTTCTGTGAGCTAGGAATGTCTAAGATGAAACACTAAGTGCCTAAAGCTGGATGGATTAGGAGATAAGGATAATGTGGGGCCCGGGGCATGGAATAAGGTAGCATATGGCAGAGAGAGGCAGATAGGAGCCAGATTTCAAGGCATTAAGAAATACTAAGTAATGAAGAGGAAGGAATTGAGATTGTCTTAAAGGCCTGTGCCCAAGTCCCTTCTGACTGTGTTATTCTGGGCAATTCATTTCACTTCTGAAGCTTCTAGATCAAATTCTTAAATTGTAGGTTGTGACCCCATATGGATTCATATAACTGAATGTGGGGATCATGAAATTATGATTTATTATCAGTAAATGGTTGATTTGTATATCTATTTTTGTGTATCTGTTATGAACGAATGGTTGATTTGTATACCTATTTTTGTACACCTATTATGACTAAATGGTTGATTTGTGTATCTATTTTTGTATGCCTATTTTCTGTGCCTGGGTATAGGTTCCCAGAGTTGTATAAAAATTCCTCAGTGGAAAGTTTGAGAAGCCCTACTCTAGACAACTCTCTAAGTCTACAGTTGGAGAATAATTGAGAGCCTAAATTGATAAAAAGAATGTTATCATTCAGGAGTTCTTGAACTAATTAAATCAGAAGTCTTATTTGTTATTAATCAAGGAGAGATATGACTAAGATATGACAGTACATGACCAAGGGGTATTCACAGAATCACATAGTTATTGGCTCTCAGTGCTTCCTTCCCCAAAGTCCTCTTTAATGGTGGGGAATTTGGTACTTTTCCACTTCTCCATGCAGTCTGCTCATTTGCTAGCCCTTTATCCCTACCTTTTACAAGCCCCTGAAACCTCAAGGTGGTCCCAGTGAGCCTCCAGACAGAACAGAGAGGTCACTATGCCAGATGGGGTTCCTATTCTCATGCAGGTGATCTGGGCAGAGAGAGATAATGGAGATCCAGTCAGGCATTAGGACACACACACACACACAATCTCCAGTACTTCCCAGGATTATCAGTGACATGTCATTTTATCACTTCTCCCGCTTCCATAAATGATTAAAGTAAGTTAGGTACCCCAACCAGACAGAGGGGGTACCCATCCTACCCCCGCCCCACCCTCATCTGCTCATCACTCCTTGATCACTCCTTCTATCAATGACTTTCCCTTTTACCCAGTTCTATCTTTTGTCTATCCTAAATCCTTTCTATATCAATTTATGGACCCATTCTCTCCTGGGATGGTTCTCAGACCTCTGTCTTTATTCTCGCCCCTATTCTTCCTCTAAGCTCAAAAAAATGTAGTAGGAGTCTCTTCTATTGACTAAATTTTCTCCCAGATACCTCTCCTTTCCCTCTTCCACCCACCACCCTCCACATGCACTCCTTTCTCCTCCTCATACATATTCATCTTCCTTACTCCCAAAACACACTCATGGCTCTATGGGGACCCAGTCCTGACAGTCAAGATTGGGGCCACGGACAGATTCCCCTCTTTCCAATCAGAGTCCCACTTCAGTCCTGGGGGGAGATGGCAGTGGATGCTGAGACTTGCAGCTGCAGGTCCAGCCCCAACCCAGCCAAAATCCCTAGCCCCACCCAGCCCTGGCCCATGGGTTTTGAGTCTGAGGAGGGGAGGCAGCTAGGGAATAGGGGGAGAGGGGAGGAGGGAGGAAGCAAGAAGGGAGGGTTTCCGGGGAAATCAATAAGGGAAAAAGGCAGAAAACAAGGGAAAATAGAAAGACAAGAAAAGAGAAGGATTAGGAGGGTAGAAGAGATAGGACCTGAATTTTACAAAATCCAAAAATTTACTCATCCATAAAAAGAGGATTCCAGTCCTCTTTTTAAGCCTTGTACATGCCTCTGAGGGTTAGATGTCTGAATTCCCCATTCTGAATTTAGCACCCCAGACTTTGGGCTCTAGGGGATTAGGTTCTGAGCTCTGAGTTCCAAGCTTTAGTCTGTAAGCTTCTAGGCTCTTGGTTCTTGGTTCTAGGTATTAAAATTTAGACTCTGGAATCCAAGTTCCGAATTACGGATTTTAAGCTCTGAGCTTTGGGCTATAGACATTTAAGGTCAAGGTCCTAGGATCTTGGTTCTGAGCTCTGGATCCTAAATTCTAGATTCTAGGCTTTGGATTATATCTGATCTGGATCCTGAGTATAAAGCCAGATTTCTCTTTAGATTAGCCCAGAAAGGAGCAGCAGAAATCTGGAACAGTCAACCAGTCTCTGCCCTAGGCTGATAGCCTCTTCTGCTTTGGGCCCACTGTGCACTTCCCCCAGTTACCTTCCCCCATTAGTTGTGGATGGAATTCCCAAAGGGGCTCAGGAGAGATGAAGCCATAACTGGGTTATGTCCCAGGAAGGAAAAGTGACCTCCAAATACTAAGTTCCTCCACATGAGAGGTGCTCAAATAAAAGCCAGATTTTATAGAATTGTACAGCTAGAAGGGACCTTAGAGGTCATGAAATACCATTTTACAGATCAGGAAATTGAAAGTTAGAGAAGTAAATTAACTAGTTCCAACTCACTGAGATAATGAGTGACAGAACTGAAATCCAAACCCAAATCTGCTGATTCTAGGTATGACACTCCTCCCACTATCCCATGTTGCCTTGGAGCAGTCAGAGGGACTCCTGTTCAGGTAAGGGTTGGATCAAGGTGTCCTCTGAGATCTGTGTCCCCTCTAAGCTATGAGTATTCACTGATTCTCTGATGAGGTGAGTGTCTGGGGACAGCACTCTTGGGGAAGGGGACTCCCAGGAGATCCTCTCTGGGGACCAGAAATGATCTTAAATTCCCAGATGGAGAATTAATTGGAAGCCACAGATGGTGCTGCAGGGGAATTGTGGAAGAATCATGAAGAGGTTGGGAGCTTTGAGGGAAACTGTAGGATCAGAAGAAAGGAAGATAAAGAGAAGAAGTACTGCCATAGTTTGTTAGGGCCTCTAACAAAGGGCCTAGGGTACAGTATGAAATGCAAAATGGATAATTTTGATTACATTTAACAAAACCAATGCAGACAAGATTAGAAGGGAAGCAATAAACTATTACAACAGCCTTCTGGTTGCCCATCCTACTGGAATCCTTTTCACACATACACTAAGGTGATTTTTCTCGTAGCTGTGTAACTCTGGACAACTTGCTCATCTACAAAGGGAAGAGGATGGGCTTCAAAGTCTATTCTAGTTGTTTCCAGAGTAAGAAATGCCCCTTCCTGCATCCTTGGGAAGGAGAAAGGAACCACTGGATGTGGGTTTTTTAAAATCATTTCTGTTTTACTCCACTATAAAGATCAGGGAGGAATTGAAGGCAAAGGAAACCAACATCTTCTGAGCCAATGTCTCCAAGATGAGTTATAGGAGAAGAGACCTCATGGAAGCGAGGGCCAAAGTCAGGATGCCACAAAGACACTCTGCTATGAGCTCCATGTCTGGGGTTGGTGGGAGACAGCCAGGGAGGCTCAGTCTGGGCTGCGGTGGGACCCAGGAGTCCAACTCCTTTGTTTCCCCACCAAGCTTCTCCCAATTCCATGGTCTCTTCAGCAAACACAAGAGCTGGGAACACCACCAGTATGACTAATGATGGATATGGGGGAGAGGGAGGAGACACTTGCCCTTGCCCAGCTCTGGTAGGTACTAGGGACAACGTCAGTGGTCCTCATCCCATTTTTGCTGTAGGTGCTGAAGGTTAGTGAGACGTGGCTGGCACCTGGCATAGATCAAGGCAGAATAGGTCCCTCTGGTGCACTCACGAATCCCTATTCTCCTTCTCTTCTCACCTGAACTATTATAACAGCCTTCTGGTTGCCCATCCTACTGGAATCTTTTTCACACATATACCACGGTGATTTTTCTACATCCCACATGAAGAATCAAATATAATTTCCTCTATTATAAAGTTACTCTTAACCTGTTCCCTTCTTACCTTTCCAATTTCTTGACACTTTCTTCCCCCCATGACACGCTACCATCTGGCTATACTTTCCCACTCACAATCCTTCCAACAGTCCTTCCCTCCATCACTCAACCCCTTGCCTTTGTTATGGCCATTTCCCCTTATAGCTTCCTATTCCTGGAATGCTTTGCCATTTTCAGTTTCCCTGGATTTCTCAAAACTCAGCTAAATTACCATCACCAGCACGTGGCCTTTCCCAGTGTCCTGGTTGCTAGTGCCTTCCTCTCCCAGATTGCCTTCTATCGATTCTGTCTATATCTTCTCTCCTCTGACACTGCTACTATCCTGGTTCAGATCACACCTGGACTATTACAATAGCCACTAGAAGGTCTGCCTGCTTCGAGTCTCTCCCTGCTCCAATCCATCCTCCATACAGCTGTGAAATAGTTCCTCCTAAAGAGCAAACCTGACCCTTACCCCAAAAAGTCCACTGGTTTCCTATGGTCTCCTTTTCTTTTTAAGTCATTTTAGTCATACCCAACTCCTCGTGACTCCATGTTGGGCTTTCTTGGCAAGGATACTGAAGTGGTTTGCCATTTCTTTGTCCAACTTATTTTGCAAATGAGGAAACTGAGGCAAGTAGGGTGAAATGACTTGCCCAGAATCACACAATGGGTACATATCTGAGGCCAGATTTGATTTCATAAAGATGTCTCCCATTTTTCCAAACTCAGTGCTCTATCCCATTATGCCTCCTAGCTGCTTCCATCACCTCCAGGATCAAATATGGAATCTTCTGTGTGACTTTAAACACTCTTCTTCTTGACTTTCCAATCTGCTCACACTTTACTTTCCATCCCATGTGCTGTGATTCACCTCACCCATAGTTTTTGCTGACTGAATCCCATACCCGCCACTCTCTCCCTCCTTATGTCCACTTCCTGGCTTCCTTCAAGTCTCAGCTAAAATCCCACTTTCTGAAGGAATTCATGACCAAAGAAGAACTAGGGTACAGTATGAAATGCAAAATGGATAATTTTGATTATATTTAACAAAACCAATGCAGACAAGATTAGAAGGGAAGCAATAAACTGGGAAAAAATTATGTTCAAGGGTTCTGATAAAGGCTTCATTTCTAAAATATAAAGAATTGATGCAAATTTATAAAAATACAAGCCATTCTCCAATTGGTAAATGATTATAGCATATGAATAGCTAGTTTTCAGATGAAGAAATTAAAGCCATTTCCAGTCATATGAAAAAGTGTTCTAGATCACTATTGATTAGATCAAGACAACTCTGAGGTACCACTAAATAGATCTCAGATTGGCTAAGATGATAGGAAAAGATAATGATGGATGTTGTAGAGAATGTGGGAATGTGGAACTGGAATTGTTGGTGGAGTTGTGAATTGAACCAATCATTCTGGAGAGCAATACAAAACCTATGCCCAAAGGACTATCAGTCTATATCTACCCTTTGATCCAGCAGTGTTTCTATTGAGTCTGTATCCCAAAGAGATCATAAAAAAGGAAAAGGCCCATTTGTGCAAAAGTGTTGTAGGCTGAATGAAAACTGAGTGGATGCCCATCAGTTGGGAAATGGCTGAATAAATTGTAGTATATAAATGTTATGGGATATTATTGTTCTGTAAGAAACGGTCAGCAGGATGACTTTAGATAGGCCCGAACTGATGCTAAGTAAAGTGAGTCAAACCAAGAAAACATTGTACAACGAGATTATGTGATGATCAATTCTGATGGACGTGGCTCTTTTCAATAATGAGATGATTCAAACCAATTCCAATAGACTTGTGATGGAGAGAGCATCTGCACCCAGAGAAAGGAGTGTGGGGACTGAGTGTAGCTCATACCATGATATTTTCACCTAATTTTTGTTATTTGTTTTTTCTTCTTTCTCATTTTTTTTCCTTTGTGATCTGATTTTTCTTGTGTAGCCTGATAAATGTGGAAATATGGATAGAAGAATTAGATGTGTTTAACCTGTATTGGATTAATTGCTGTCTAAGAGAGCAAGGATGAGAGAAAGGAAGAAGAAATTTGGAATACAAGGTTTTGCAAGGATGAATGGTGAAAACTATCTTTGCATGCATTTTGAAAATAAAAAGCTATTCTAAAAATTAAATAAATAACATAGAATGCCACCTTCTACAAGAAGCTTTTCCCAGTCTTTTGAATCCTGGCTCTTATATGTGACACGTTAAGACTGGAATCAGAAAAACCTGAATTCAAATCTGGTCTCAGAAATTTGATAGTTGTGAGAACCTAAGCAAGTCACTTAACTTCCATCTGTCTCAGTTTCCTCATCTGTAAAAGGGGGATGATAATATAAATTTAATAGTCAATTAATTAATAATATTAATGAGATGCTGTATCAAATTGGATAATATTTGTAAAGTGCTTTTTTTTTTTTTTGGCTGAGGCAATTGGGGTTAAATGACTTGCCCAGGATCACACAGCCAGGACGTGTTAAGTGTCTGAGGTCACATTTGAACTCAGGTCCTCCTGACTTCAGGACTGGTGCTCTATCCACTATACCATCTAACTGCTCCTATAAAGTGTTTTCAAACTTAAGATACCATATAAATGATGGCGCCTACGTGACCTTGACTAAGCTTTACCCTATAATTCAGTGACAGGGCCAGGATAAAATAGGGCAGGTGGGGAGGGAGAGTTAGGGAAAAGTTTGAAAACAGAGGTAGATGACAGGGATGAGCTCAGAAACTGAGTGCAGAAGGCCTGATTGTGTCAGACAGAGCCCTAAAAGAACCAGCCCCTCTAAGATGGGATCACCAGGGACCACAGGAAAGCAGGCCAGAGTCCCCCTGCCGCTATGGACTGAAATAACCATTAAAATAGCCGTTATTCTGTTAATGAGGGCTGCTGGTTCTGCCAGCCCAGCCAGAGGCTTGTGTCCAGTTTGCAGAGGCACATTAGGGGAAGGAAATCTGCAATCTGGAGTGGATCCAGAGGAAAGCAAGAGGACGGCATCCTGACACGTTCCAGTGGGAAGGGGCAGCTCCCACTGCCAGACTCCAGGGGCCTTGCTCAGGAAGGTTTTCTTGCTCCTGAGGGGGCCATAGTGTGGGGTCTCTCATGTTCCAGTTCCCTGGAGTGCTGCCTGGCCTCCAGGGTCCCCCAGACTCCATTCTCCATCCCCACCCAGCTCTGCTGGCCCAAGGGGAGGATGTCTCTTACTGAGAAATCGTAGTGAGTAAAAAGCTGTATAAATGTGATTACTGTGGTAATTATTATTATTAGGGGGGGAAGTCATGTCAATGAGAATTACAAAGCCCGTGGAGTCATGTTTTCCAAGGTCTTTCACTTGTCTGACCCTTCTTAGACCTCCCCAAGTATCCATCAGCGCACAGACTATGGGCCCTGCCCCAGGGAGAAGGAAGACCCCCCCCCAAATACTCCTGAGATGTGGCTCCTGTGAGCCTCATGAGCCTGGAGAACCTTTCCCATGCCCTGACCTTGCTTGATCCCCTCTGACCCTATCTCATCCTCTGGGATTTAACCTGACTAGAGGGTCACCTGCATGGACTTCTGTGACCCTTTTCTACCCCTGCTTGACCTTTGTGACCCCTTTAGGAAGTCTAGATCTAAAACTCTGCTTAATCTTACCTGACCCCACCTGACCGTCTCAGATCCTTCCTTCCTCTGACCTCTCTCTTTGCTCTTTCTCATCTCTCAGAGACCTCTCTGGACTGTATGACCCCTGCCCTTGCCATGCCTGATTCTGGCCACTTTTCTCTGATCCTGTCTGACTCTCTCTGATCCTGCTGACCTTGTCGGGCCCTGTCCTTTTAAACATAGAAATTTGCTAAGGGAGAGAACATGGCCGGAGTATAAAAAGCTTGTGCATCCTTCCAATGCCTCCAGAAAACCACACACATTAAAAAAACAAACAAAAAAGAAACACCCCCCCCAAAAAAATAAACAATTGGCACTAGATGGAAACATGGGGTAACTGGAGTTGTAAAAAATGACCACTAGAAAGTCAGGAGGGGGAGGAAGGGAAGAAGGGCAGAAGAGACAGAGACAGAGAGAGAGAAAGACAGAGACAGAGAGAGAGAGAAAGAGAGAGACAGAGACAGAGAGAGAGAGAAAGAAGAAGAAGAAGAAGAAGAAGAAGAAGAAGAAGAAGAAGAAGAAGAAGAAGAAGAAGAAGGAGAAGGAGAAGAAGGAGAAGAAGGAGAAGAAGGAGAAGAAGGAGAAGAAGGAGAAGAAGGAGAAGAAGGAGAAGGAGAAGAAGAGAAGAAGAAGAAGAAGAAGAAGAAGAAGAAAGAAGAAGAAGAAGAAGAAGAAGAAGAAGAAGAAGAAGAAGAAGAAGAAGAGAAGGAGAAGAAGGAGAAGAAGGAGAAGAAGGAGAAGAAGGAGAAGGAGAAGAAGGAGAAGGAGAAGAAGGAGAAGAAGGAGAGAAGGAGAAGAAGAAGAGAAGAAGAAGAAGAAGAGAAGAAGAAGAAGAAGAAGAAGAAGAAGAAGAAGAAGGAGAAGAAGGAGAAGAAGAAGAAGAAGAAGAAGAAGAGAAGAAGAAGGAGAAGAAGGAGAAGAAGAAGAAGAAGAAGAAGAAGAAGAAGAAGAAGAAGAAGAAGAAGAAGAAGAAGAAGAAGGAGAAGAAGGAGAAGAAGGAGAAGAAGAAGGAGAAGAAGGAGAAGGAGGAGGAGGAGAGGAGGAGGAGAAGAAGAAGAAGAAGAAGAAGAAGAAGAAGAAGAAGAAGAAGAAGAAGAAGAAGAAGAAGAAGAAGAAGAAGAAGAAGAAGAAGAAGAAAGAAGAGAGACAGAAAGAAAGAGTGAGAGACAGACAGAGAGACAGAAACAGAAACAGAGAGAGACTGACTGAGACAGAGTCAGAAAGAGATCGACAGAGAGAGAGAGAGACAGACAGTGACAGAGATAGATAGAGAGACAGACAGAGAGATAGAGACAGGGAGACAGAGAGAGACAGACTGAGAAAGAGATGGGGGGAGAGAGAGAGACAGACAGACAGACAGAGAGACACAGAGAAAGAGAGACCTGATGGATGGGTAAAGAGGCAGAACTTTGGTGTGGGTAAAGATGGAGAAGTCCAGCCTTACTCAGACCTAGAGACAGGCCTGTGGGCCCCAGAAGGGAAAGAAGGATCAGAACGGCAGGAAGACACAATGAGGAGGAGCAGCACTTGTCAATCCTTTTGTGGGTAAAATTTGCACTTGTTGATAGAGAATGTTGCTAAGATTGTGACGTCTTGCTCAAGAAACTGAGGACTGAGGGGGACAGATGGCATTTTTATTAATGCTACTAACTGAAGGCAAAGACTTCAAAAGAGAAACAGGATTTGCAAAGTGAACATCTGGTTAGGAAGATGGCATCCAAGAAGGAGACTTGGATCTGTGTATCTCTGCTTAAAATAGAGAAATAACCAGCTCCTGGTCAGGGATGAAGTAGACTTAATGGTGAGTGGTCAGAAGCTTGGAACAGCTGGATAGCATAGTGATAGAGAACTGGTCCTGGAGTCCAGAGGACCTGAGTTCAAATCCAGCCTGAGACACTTGACATTTACTAGCTGTGTGACCCTGGGCAAGTCACTTAACCTCAATTCCTCCCCCCCCATATATATATAAAATCACATATACACATACATGTATGTATAGATACATATGTATATATAATATAGAATGTATATGTGTATGACTGAAGTCTTGAAAATCTAAAGTGTTTTAAACTGAAGAGGAAAGGGGAAGGAGATTACCAATGAATAGATAACCATGCTAGATAACATAGAGGATAGTTATAATGTAGGAAGAAAAATAGCCAGAATCACAGAATTCTATAGGAGACAAAATCCAATAGCCCCAATAAAATTCAAGCTCTCAATTATCACTACCCAAAGGCACAAAGTGTATAAGTGAGCTAGAGCTCGTAAATTCAAGGAGAAAAATGTGCTCTCCTACGTATTATTGAGATTTGGTGGGAATTACAATATACTATAGATTATGTTTCTAGAGGGACAAAACCTATGCAAAAGACAGCTAGAGTACAGTTGATAAAACGTTGAATTTAGAGTCAGGAAGATCTGAGTTCGAATCCCATCTCTGTTACCATGTAATAACCTCTGTATATATTAGTTTCCTTTTCTGTGAACTAAGGATAATAATAATATCTCCATCCCATGATTGTGATGTGTGTGTGTGGTAGGGAAAATGAAATATTTCTAAAGAGTTCTGTGAATCTTAAAATGCTATATAAATGCTAGATATAATAATAATAACAACTATTTTTATTATTATTAACCAACATGATAAATGGGATAGGGAGATCATTTAGCAGCATTGTATATTAAGATATGTTCATGTCAAAAACAAAACAAAACAAAACAAACTCAGGAGAGTTGTGAGTGAGAAGAAGGAGGTCAGATAGGGTGGTTAACAATGGGGCAGAGCTGCTGACCATCTGAACAGAAAGAGAAATCGAAAGAATATACCCAAGGCTTGCTATGGAGGCGTGACATGGTACTGATGGGAGATTTCAATTATCTGCTAAAACAAGCTTTCACTCTTCCTGGAGCAAAACAACTATTTATTTCCCTTTGTGATGATTTAATCCTTCAAATGGAAGAGGAAGCAGCATCAGAAAATTCTATTCTAGACCAACGAGAAGCCTGCTGCCGGAAAGAATGGCTACCTTGAAGGGAAGGATCCACTCTATCTTGAGAATTTGTGATAGAAGAAGAGAGAAGGATAGAGCCAGGATAATAAGCATCCTGGCTTTTAAGAGAACAGATTTCAAAGGTTCAGAAATAGGCAGGTCCCCATAGCTCCCGATTCTAAAGAGCCCAGATAAGATAATAAACTCTCAAGAGAGAAATTCTGTACCAAGAGAAACTATTCCAATGAGAAGGGAAAGAGGGCTTGGCTCCAGAAATAGATTTGGATAATAAGAAAGCAACTTAGACTTTTAGAAGACATGGATGGAATATGGAAGTAATGGAGGATTAAAAATGGTGGCTTGGCTGTGTAAGAATGATGTCGGAGCTCTACAAATCACATTGAATTGAGTCTGACTTAGGGCAGCAAAGTGACTTTTTAAAAGCTATATAGAAGGACAGCTCTGTGGTCCAGTGGATAGAGCACCAGCCCTGAAGTCAGGAGGATGTGAGTTCAAATCTGACCTCAGACACTTAACACTTTCTAGCTGTTTGACCGTGGGCAAGTCACTTAACCCCAATTGTCTCAGAAAAAAAAAGCTAAATAGAAGAGAAAAAAGGAGGACTGAACAATCAATCATTCATTAAGCAACTATGATCTGCCAGCATGTTCACATAAGGCTATATGCAAAATAGATACAAGGTAAGGTGCACAGTGTGAAGGGAAGGGAAGAAGTATTTATATAGCCCTAACTAGGACCTTACCAGACACTATGCTAAGTGCTTTTTACAAATATAAACACTGTGCTAAGTGGTTTTTTTTAACAAATATAATAATAATAATAGTTAACATTTTTAAAGTGTTTATTATGAGCCAGGCACTGTACTAAGTGCTTTTTACAAATATAATAACAATTAACTTTTAAATAATGCTTTCTATGTGCCAGACACTGTCAAGCACTTTTTAATTTTAATCTCATTTGATTCTGATAACTGCCTTAGAGACAGGTGTAATCATTTCCATTTTACAGTTGAGGAAACCGAGGTAGACATTAATTAAGTCATTTGCCCAAGATCACCTAGCTACTAAGTCTCTGAAGCCAGATTTGAACTTCCTGACTTCAGACCCACAAACTACCACGCCTCAGAGTTGGGGTACGGCTGGGGTGGACTAGAAGAGAATTCAGATCGGAGATAGTGCGCAAAACAGGTTTTCAAAGAAACGAGGGATTATGAAAGAGGGAAGCGAGGAGGGAATGTACTTCGGGATCGGAGGAGGGATAGGTCTGTTGCTCAGATGAATGGAATGATGATAATTGACGATGAAGAGAAAGCACAACTGTTCCATTCATTTCTGTGGAATGGGGGACCGGCCCGTGGGGAGCCTGGTTTTTAGGGACACAGTATAATCCTCGGCAAAATACAGAACAAACACTCTGCCTGATGCAATCTTCTATGTCAAAGCTGGATGAATCTTTTTCTGCAAGTTCCTGAAGATGAGAAGGAAGAGGGAGCAATCCGTTCCAGGGCGTGCACAGGTGTTCTATGGTCCTTCCTGCCTGGTTACTTTGGATTGAAGTGGAAACTTTGGGATGAGGTAGAACTGAGAGTTCATACAACAGACCAGTAGAGAAATATAGAGTTAAGACAACTCTGAGCTCTGGAAGGCGGGCAGGTAGCTTCCCCCCTACTCCCATCCCCATCTCTGCCTCCATTGGGCCAGCCAGGGAGTATATGACCAAGTCAAGACCTCTACTATGTGCCAGGTACAATGCTAAATACTTGGAGTCTATAAGAGAAATAATATAGATAAAGTTTACAAGATTTAAGCAAAGTACTTTACAGTCTTTAATTTTATGGATTGGATGAAAAATATCAGCTAGAATACAGTACATTTTTTATTTAAAATTATTAGTATATTTTCTTTTTTCTTATCATTTCCAAACACCTGTTTTCAAGAGAACATTTTCTTTAAAAAAAAAATTAACAAGCCTATTTGGGACATCTTTCCTTTGGTACAGGACCTCTGAGATTCTGAAAGGCCAAAAAAGCAAGATGTTCAATGATATGTGTCTACACCAGTAGTAGCCAAGACTAGAAAAGTGATCTGCTTGATCCAGCCCAGTAGTGGATCAGTCTAGTAGCCAAACATCAAGATGTCATATTCTATGACAAAAGAATAATTTATCTAGTTGCTACGCCATATTTGGAAATGAATTTAGAGGGGAGAATGCTTTGAAATAAGTACTTTAAATCTGAACCTATTCTCCTTAGGGCTCAATGCCTCTGGTTCCAGGAAATGTTTTTGTATTATAGGTTTCTGTAAAAATTAACTAACATTCATTGGTTAATCAATATTGAATAAAAATCAATCGGCAATTAATTTTGAAAGGAACACACTGGAATAGTGTTTGAATCATATAGCCCTAGAAAGGGTTTCAATCCTTAAGGGAAGGATAACTGATGATGTTTGACTCCTAGAACTCTAAAGAGAAAATGTAGCCAGTCATACTCTAGAGACCTGATTCATAAGTGCACATGGGGGCTAGGAGAGCAAGTAAAGAACCTTGCTGCAAAATGCTCGAAAGGATAACAAAAAAAAAAAAGACTAATGGGGATTTTATACACCAGCTAAGTAAGGAAATACAGAGAAAGGATCTAGCTGTCCTTGACAAGCTCAAAGCATCAGGCCCAGATAAATTATACCCACGGGCACTTAAAGTCCTGGCAGAAGTGGTTGCTGAGTCACTCTCTTGGAAAGATCATAGAAACTGGAAAAGGAACCATAAGACTGAAGAAAGGGCAAATATCTCAGTTTGAGGGAAAAGGAAGAGAATGGAGTCTACAACTCTCAATAATAGTCTATATTGAGAAAGGACTAGGGACTAGAATGAAGACTGTCATAGATTTGCTGTGCTCTGCCTGGGCAAATTCCATCTGGACTTTGAGATTCCTTGCTAAGTGTTAAAGAAGGAAATTGCTAAGTGAAGCTCATGCAGAGAAGGGTGGCCAGGTAGGTGAAGGGCCTCAAATTTACGTCTCATGAAGTTCAGTTGGGGATGTTTAACTTTATTGGGGGGTGTTCGTGATAACTGCACTCAAGCATTTGAAGGCTACCATGTGGCAGAGTGATTAACCCCATTCTACATTCCCAGAAAGTGGAATTATGAGCACTGGACAGAAGTTACAAAAACACACACTGAAGATGAATGTCAGGAAAAACTCCCTAGTAATTAGAGCTGCCCAAAATGGAATGGGCTGTTTTGAAATATAGCAAGTTCTCTATCAGTGTAGGTATTGAGCAAAAAAACTAGGGTTAAAGGACATAGATGTTGTTTTCATCACTGTTATTGACCAGAGGCAAAGATTTTAAAGGAGAAAGAAAGATTTGGAAAGAGAACAATTGCTTAAGATTAAATTTTGGATGGCTACTTGTTGGAGATACTGTAGAAAGGTATTATTACTCAGTATTGGTTGTTACAAACCATCTTCTGATTTTGTGATTCTGCAAATTATTAAGTATCACCAAGGTGTAAGTAAGGCCCATTGTATTCAATGGGAATATAAAGAATAAAAAATAAAGCAGTCCCTGCCCTCAAGATGCTCACATTCTACCCTGAGTATAAGAGAGATGGGATTCAAGGTATATGTAAGAATAATACAAAGTAGCAGATGATAGAGGCAAAGGACAGATTCAGATTTTCTTAGGGGTCTAAAAACATTTCAGCTGGTGAGTTTGAAGGAGGAAAACATTATGAAGAGAAAGACACTTGAGCTGACCCTCAAAAGGAGATAAAGATTCTAAAAGACAGAGGGGGAAAAAAACATATTTCAGACATGGAGATGGAACTTGTGTGCATATATGGAGGAGGAGGATGGAAAGTTAACTTTGGGAAATAGTTTGGCTGGAACAGAGTGTAGGAACCAATCATTTAAACAATAAGCATTTAATACATCTCTACTCTGTGCCAGGTACAATGCTAAATACTTGGAGTTAATAAGAGAAATAATATAGATAAAGTTTACAAGATTTAAGCAAAGTACTTTACAATCTTTAATTTTATGGATTGGATGAAAAATATCAGCTAGAATACAGTACATTTTTTATTTAAAATTATTAGTATATTTTCTTTTTTATTATCATTTCCAAACATATCCCACCTGTTTTCAAGAGAACTTTTTCTTTAAAAAAATTAATAAAAATAACAAAAGAGGAAAGGAAGGCATTTCAGTAAAACCAATGAACACATGAGCCAAGTCTGACAATATGTACAATGTTCTACACCCACAGTCCCCACTTCTGAAAAGAAGGAAGGGAGGTGCATTTTGTCTTCTCTTATATGGGGCAAGTTCAATTATTATAATTTCATTCTGAGTGTAGTGCTCCGTTTCATTTTTGTTATTACTGTTCTTTCATTTACATTGTGGTAGCCATTGTATATATGATTTTCCTAGTTTGACTTACTTCACTTTGAATTAGTTCACATAAATTTTCACATGCTTCTCTATATTCTTCACGTTCATCATTTCTCATAAAATAGTCCATTATTCATGTATCTATCATAATAATAGTTCATTATATTCATGTAGTACAATTTGCTTAGCCATTCCCCCACTCAATGGACATCTATCTACTTAGACCATAGTATAATTAGATTTAAAATTGATTGAATGAATAGGTCCAAAGAGTTGTAAGTAATGAATGGCTCAGTGTCAACTTGAAGGGAGGTTCCTATGGAGTGACCCATGGTTTTCTCTTGGGCTGTGTGGTGGTCAGCAGTTTTTTTTTTTCCACCAAAGATTTAAATGCTTATCAAATTTTCAAATGACACAAAGCTGGGAAAGATAGATAACATATTGCATGACAGGGTAAGGAATTAAAAAAAAAAACAACTTGATAGATTAGAATGATGGGCCAAATCTAATTAGATAAAATTTAATAGAGATAAATCTAACATCCTGAAATTGAGCTTAAAAACTGACTCCACAAGATGGGGGAGGTATGGCAGTTCATGTAAAAATGATTGGGGTATTTAATGAAAGCAAGCTCATTATGAGTCATCTGGAAGATATGGCAACCAAAAAGGCTAATTTGATTTTAGGCTGCATTGAGAGGAACAGTGTTCAGACATGATAGTTAGCAGAAATCCTGGATGCTACTTTAGTCAGATCACACCTACAGAAATAATAATAATAATTGGCATTTATATTGTGATTTAAAGTTTGCAACACTTTACAAATATTACTTCACTCTATACTTACAACAACCCTGAGGGATAGGTGCTATTATTATTCCTATTTGACAGATGAGAAAACTGAGACAGACAACAGTCAAATGATTGCTCAGAGTTTCCCAGCTAGTAAGTGAGGTCACATTTGAACTCAGATCATCCTCACTTCCCAATGCAACATTCTATGCACTGCAAGTGCTATGTCAAAATTCTTGGTTCTACCATTTAGGAAGGACATTGACAAGTTGGGATATGCCCAGAAAAGGGAGTAGACTTTGTTTTGCTTGGTCCAAGAAGACAGATCTAGAACCAATCACTAGAAGTTGCATAGACAAATGCCTTCTAAAGAAGGCAAAAAAACAAACAAACAAACAAACAAACAAACAAAAAAACAACTTTCAAATGATGAGGGCTATCCAAAAGTGTAATTGACTTCCTCATTGGATCCCTTGTAGATCTTCAAGTGGAGTTGGGTGTCCAGTTGTTGTTGATGTTATAGAGGGAATCCCTGTGCAGGTATGGGTTGTAGGGAGGTCTCTGAGGTTCCTTCCATCTCTGACAGGCTAAGAGCCTATGGTTTTGTTGTGTGTTGGGTTGAAGGGATGACAGAAGATTTCTAAAATTTAGCAATCATCACAGCAATTAGAATGTGGACTCCTAGAATTTAAGGAATTTTAAATTAATTTTCTTTTCTTATCCATTTTAATCATTTTATTTTAATCAGTCAATATTTAGCAAGCATGTAGTAAATGTTTACCATGTGTTAAGCACTGATACAAATACAAACAAAACAACAAAAGAAACCCACAATTCCTGCCCTCAAGGATCTTAAATTCTAATAGGGGAACATAACATATAAAAGGAAGCTGAAAAGGGGAAGGGGAAGAACATATTTGTCATGGGATCAGGTGTAAAGTATAGAGCCATTAGTGGAGCTGGAAGAATCAAAGATGGCCATCTTTGGGGATTGGACCCTTCCTCAAAATGGAGAATCTAGGAGGAACCAACCAATGGGAAGAGGGGATTTTGGAGTGAAGGGAATTTTTCAGAATAAAATAGGAAAGCACAGAGATTCAGAAGCAGAGTCAGAAGAGGAATGGGCTTTGGAAGCAAATACCTCTCTAAGTTAATGATTATGTAGGACCTCATGTCCCTATTAGGGAAGAGAAAAAATAGCCCACATAAGAGATTTTTATATAGGAACCTTAGTGAAGACAAATGGAGAGAAGAAGAGGGCTTCCAAATTGGTGAGCAGGTTGGAGAAATGGTATGGAAGATCCCTGAATTGGGATAGTAAGGTAATTCCAAAGATGGCTTTCCAGCTCTTACTCCTTGTGTAAGACAAGGCCATTTCTGGTGGCATTAGAGATACTCCTGCCTTCAGAGGGGACTCCAGGATGGTGACTACTATGGAGCAAGCTATTAGATCTAGTTGGTGGGATCATGGACAGGCTTAGTAGTTTGAGGGGAATGGGGGTAAAGAACAGGATTGGTCCTAGATTTAGTTGAGGTTAGCTAAGGATGTGTAAAAGGTCCTATCTGTGATTCTAGTGCTATGGGACCATCTGAGCTCAAATGGAAATATAAAGGGCCTTCTTAACTGAATTTAGGGGTGAAAGAAGCCCAAAGAGCAATGAATACTTACAGGATGTGAGCCAATTTCTATGAATATGAATCTTCAGATAGTTTTGCCTCTTAAATAATTTGGCAAGTCCTAAAATCACTAACCTTCTCTCCATTGAGGATCAAAGGCTTCTGATAGGGAAATGTTTATGGATTTTTCCCTTTGGGATTCTACATATAAAATTCCAAATCAGATTTAGGAAAGATAGAAAGGGGGAGGGAAGTGGACAAACTCCCAATACACAGAGATCCAAACAAAAGAACTGAGGTCTTTCTTATCAAAATACTATTTTGACATACAAATACCAATATACAATAAATATATATAAATCACATATGCTTTCACATCTATAAAATGAGAATGATAATAATAGCTCCCACCTCCAAGAGTTGTTATGAGGATCAAATGAAGACAATAATTGTAAAGTATCAGCCCAGTGCCTGGGAGATTGAACGAAGTCAGGGAATGGTCTAGAGTTGGGAATAGAGTTGTTGAGTTGTTTTTCTGTTGTATCCAATTCTTTGTGACCCTATTTGGGGTTTTCTTGGCAAATGCACTGAAGGGGTTTGCCATTTCCTTTTCCAACTCATTTTATAAATGAGGAAACTAGGGCAAACAGGGTAAAATAACTTGCCCAAGCTAGTAAATGTCTGAGGTAAGATTTGAATTCATGAAGATGAGTCTTCCTGACTCCAGGCCTGGAATTCTATTCACTGTACCACCTACAGAAAGAATGTTAAATCAATTTTTGGTGCTGCTTGGCAGCAGCCCTACCCATACTATTACCATGAACCATGGCATAAGCCGTTTGGTGATGACTTTAAGCAAGAGAAGGAAAGAGCATTTCCCCCAAAGGGTATAGGGATTAGAGAGGAGATAAGAATAGGGAGGGAACTACAGACAATTAAAGAAGTTTGTCTTCTCTCTTTCTCCATGTCTATACCCATCCCTAAAGATTGAGAATCCACATACTGAAACTCCAAATTGAAAATGCTTACAATTCTGCGAAGTCCTCATGTGATAATTCATCTGATTTCTTCTCTAGTTTCTCATCTTCCCTTGTAAAAACCTCCTTCTGTCTCTCCTCACTTCCATTCTCTTCCCCATCTAGACCTCTTCAATGACCTGATTTCTTTGTTTAATTATCTCATTTTTATTGATACATTTTGTTTTTATAATTCATTCATTTCTGAATATATGCCCTTTTCCCTACTCAATGAGCCACCCCTTATAACAAAGATTTATAAAAGAAAAGTCAACAAAAGTAACTAACATTGACCATTTCTGACCATATGCACAACATTCTGCATCCAGGTCTCCCATCTCTACAATGAAGGGAAAAAAAGTGCCTCTTCTCAATTCTGCTTTAAGGCAAAGCTTAGTTATTATAATTATTGTTGTTGTCATTCTTTATGTTCTTTATATTTACATTGTTGTAGTTTTTGTGGATGTGAGAATAATGATAGTCAACATTTAGATATTGCTTTAAATTTTTCAAAACATATATTATTTAACATTGTTACATATATTATCTCATTTAAATCTCCTGATAACTGTTATCCCCATTTTACAAATGAGAAAGTTAAGATTAAAAGGTAAAATAGTCACACAGCTAGTGTCTGAAGCAGAATTTGAACTCAAGTCTTCCTGAATACAAATCCCTTACTTTATCCACTATATTGTGTTCCTGCTTCACAGCTTACTTCACTCTGGATCAGTTCATATATGTCTTCCCAGGATCTCTGAATTCTTCTTACCTTTGGTTTACCCCAATCAATGGACATATTCTTTGTTTCTAGTTCTTTGCCACAACCAAAATCACATCACCAAATATTTGGTGAAAGACAGCTTTCTTTCTGTCTTTATCCCCCTTGGAGTATATCCCCAGTACTGGGATCTCTGGATTAAAAAGTATGGACATCTTAGTCACTTTTTAAAAAGACATACTTCCAAATCGTTTTCTAAATAGTTGGATCCATTTCCTGCTCCAGCAACAGTGTATTATTGTGCCTATTTTTGCATAGCCCTCCCAATACTTATTCCTATTATTTGTTATCTTTACCAGTTTCCGGGAGGTGAGATGAAACCTCAGTTTTGACTTTCATTTCTTTTGTTATTTGTGATTTAGAACTGTCTTTCATGTGGTTGTTAATGGTTTACAATTCTTTTGAGCACTTTTGGCTCATATCCCTTGTTTACTTACCCATGGGAAAATGGTTCTTTCAAGCTGATTTCATCAGTGTGGAGATTTCCCTTCACTGGTACAGTTCAAAACTCCTCTGACTTAGTGGATGATTTTTGAGGCTTGCTGTGGCCAAAAAATTTCTTAAGCCTGTGGCTAATCTGGTAGTGAGCCAGGCTGAGGGAGGTTGGCTTGGATGGCAGACTTGCAGTCCTTGGATGGTGGACAGATCAGGCCTGTGCTAAGAGCCTTGGGTTAGGGACTGCCAGAGGACACCGTGTACTAAAGTGACTTTCTAGACCCAGAATCATGCCCTAGTGAAGCATCCGAAGAGACTCCAGGGCATGCTCCATGTTGTCCCATTCCTCTGTTGACCTAAACTGAAATCAAAACTTCAAAGACAAGGATTCAGAATTCAACCCTAGGTAGTATCTGTCTATCCATCTGAGTTATTATTTCCCATCTCATCACCTCCTCCCCATATGTCTGATTTGTTCCCATCTCTACACCTTTGATAGCACAGTACTTACTAGTGTTCTAGGTCCAAGGGAGCAGAACAAGGCATCCAAAAAATGGCGGGAGGTAGTGAGATGCCTGTCATGGGGGATTCTTTGAGCAAAGGCTGATTACCCACTTATCAGCAATGTTGTAGTTCACATTTCTGTTGGACTAGATGGCCCTGCAGTCCCTTCTAGTTCTGAAATTCTGGGATTTCAAGATGTCCTTGTCTCTCTCCCCTACCTCGCATACCCTTGAGGTCCCTAGCCTGGAAGCTCTACTCAGTCCTTTATAGGAGACTCCTGGAATGGATGGGGACCCGGCAGACGGCAAAAGCTTGAGGGATGGAATACATTCTGACTAGCTTAGAGTGGTGCTTCCTTGTCTTGGGGTACAGGGCCCACATGCTAAGAGACAGACTGCGGTTCC
Organism: Antechinus flavipes; assembly: GCF_016432865.1. Taxonomy (NCBI): domain Eukaryota; kingdom Metazoa; phylum Chordata; class Mammalia; order Dasyuromorphia; family Dasyuridae; genus Antechinus; species Antechinus flavipes. The sequence continues at coordinate 569,515,846 of NC_067400.1, read as the reverse complement.
TTCTGTGAGTCCCTGGGGTTTCTGACCGGATTTCTCACACCCCAATAGTCTAGTGTTTTCAAATTTACTTGACTCCCTGTGCCTGTCAGGATGACAAGTCGAGGTGGGGTTCTTCTTTCTCCTTCACATTCTGAGACTACAGACTCAGCTGAAGATTCCGGGAACTTCCCTTCCACCGAGACGCCTTCTCAGCCCGCCAATAACTTAGTAAGGATCTCTTCTGCGCTGTGCACTATGTCTGTGCCGTGCGCCAGGGTCCCAAAAAGAGCTCACAAATAGTCCCTATCCTCGAAGGAGACCACCTGCAAGCAAGTATACAGGAAGTGAGCTAGAAACAGGATCAATAGGGGATAATTCACAGAGAGAAGGCACTCTCCATTATTCCATTGCCACAGATGGGACATGACGGGGATTGCAGGGCTTCAAGGAGAAGGAACAGAATCTGAGACTGGTGCTCCGGCACCGGCGCCAGGGCTAGCGTGGAGCCTTTAGACCTCACTGACCCTCCGTTCTGCGCAATGCCATTCAGGGCTCCTTCACCGCGCATCAAACTCCCCTCACCCCCTCTCCCAGCGCTCCCCACTTCCCCACTTCCCAGGGCTGGGAACCCGCCATCTCTCACACAGGTAATGGCCTTCCTATCCGACTCTGCCATCGCCAGTCCCAGCCTCCAGCATCCTTTCCCAACACTCCTTTTCCTCTTTCTCTTATCTCCACCCACCTAGCCGACCTCCAGGTCCAGACTGCGCTCACATTTCCCAGTGTTTATTCACAAGCCCACATGGAGGTATCAAGACATGGTGGATAGACACTTGTTAGGGGAATTAGCTCCAGGCAGCTCCTTGCCCCTCCTGCTCCCCAGGCCTGTGTCAGCGCCCTGGAATGCCAGCATATGTGGGAACCTGCATGTTTGTGCTTTCGTGCGTGTGCATGTTTTTGCATCTATCTCTGTGGGGTTCGTTTGTGGATGTGACTCCCTGTGTGTGCGAGGAAACGTGTGTTGGAAGGGCGCACATGGGAGCGTGTGTGAAGAACTGTGTGTTCAACAAAGAGCCCTCAAGGGGATTTTAGGACAGAGAATGACAGAGATGTTGAAGGCCTTAGACTATAGAATATCTGGGGCAGCTGTTTGGTACAATGGGTAGAACACCAGCCCTAGAGTCAGGAGGATCTGAGTTCAAATCTGGCCTCAGACACCTAACACTTCCTAGGTATGTGACCCCGGCCAAGTCACTTAATCCCAATTGCCTCATCAAAATAATAATAATAATAATAATTATTATTATTATTATTATTTTATATATATATATATATATATATAGAGAGAGAGAGAGAGAGAGAGAGAGAGAGAGAGAGAGAGAGATGGGGGATTTTAGAGAACATCTAATTCAGCCACTTGGTTGAGACAGAGAGAGAGACAGAGACAGAGAAAGGGAGGAGAGAGACAGAGGGAGACAGAGGGCGAACAGCTGAACTGGAAGAGGTTTTAGAGAGCATCTAATTCAGTCACTTGGTTTTTACAGATGGAAAAACTGAGGCTCAGAAAGTCCTTTTCTGTATTCTTGGCACCTGGCACTCAGTAGACACTTAATAAATGCTTGTTGATTGATTGATTGATTGATTGCCTAAGATAATGAGTAGTTAGTGGCAAGGAAAGGATTTAAAGCCAGGTCCCCTAAATCCAAGCAAACGTTCTTCCTGTCGTGACATTATCCTATGAATGGGGAAACCAAGACTCAGAAAAGTCAGGGCAGAAGTGGAACTCAGCATTGAGTTTCTTGATTTTCATGCCCAGGGTTCTGTACAACTTTATATTTCCATGCACTGATGTCTGTGTGTGTGTGTGTGTGTGTGTGTGTGTGTGTGTGTGTGAATGGGTATAGGGGCTGCTGTGGGGCCACCCAAGATCTTCAGCCCCTCCCCCTTCTACTCTTCTCTTGGCAGGAGGAGGCTGGAGATGGGCAAGCCCCCGGTAAAGGAGTCCACCATCTCCTCTCCTTGGCCCCCGGTGCCTGGAGTTAGATGTCTCTCTTTGGCCTGAACAAGGGTCAGAGGGAACTATTTCCACAGCTTCTCAAATTCTACTCCTAACTAGGTTCAAATCTTGGAGTTCCTGACCCAGGCCTTGGCTGAGCAAGAGTTGGTGAGAGAACAGGTTCAATGAACAGTTCAATTAACAAACGTCCTACCTCTTTCCCGGCAGTTCTCCACCCCTACCCCATCAGTCTCCCTGTCAGCCTTCAAGCCTCTCCCTGTATTTGGCCCTCTTCCCTCCCCCACTCTCTTTCTCTCCCTCCCTCCCCCTTCCATCACTGACCTCCTCTCTCCCAGGAGCACTCGGCCTCTAGAAATGGGGAATTGTGGAATCAAGTGTAATTTCTGTGAACTCCAGATTCCATCCTCAGAATTTTCTGACAAAGAGGGGTGCCAAGGGAAGGGTCACCCAGGGAGGTATGATTGAGGGAGACCACACAAGCGTTGCCTTCCCCTCCCAGAAAACCACAGAAACTGCCTCCTATGAGCTGGAGCCACAAGAAATCAGGGGATGGATGCCCTCCTCCAGCACTCAGCATTGTGCTTGGCGCTCTTAAGCATTTCAGAAATGCATTTTCATTTATTCAGTCAGTCAGTCATGTATTCATTAACTCATTCATTTTTATAGCAGAAAAGACACAGACCTAGAATTCAATTTAATATATGTTTAATATATTTTTATTATAGGTGTTTAAGAGCAACTAGGTGGTTCAGTGAATAGTGTTAGGCCTGAAGTCAAGAAGTGCTATCTATATTCAAATCTTGTCTCAGACATTTACTAGCTATATAATCCTAGGTAAGTCACTCCATCACTCTCTGTCTCAGTTTCCTCAATTGGAAAATGGGAATAATAGCATCTACCTCCCAGGTTTGTTATGAGGATCAAATGATAGTATTTGCAAAGTGCTTAGTACAATGCCCAAACACATAGTAGGAGCTTAATAATAATTCCTTCCTTCCTTCCCTCCCTCCCTTCTTCCCACCTTTCCTTCCTTCCTCCCTTCCCTCCCTTCCTTCCCTCCCTCCTTTCTCCCTTCCTCCTCCCTCTCTCCCTTCCTTCTTTCCCTCCTCCCTCTCTCCTTCTTTTCCTTCCTCCCTCCCTTTCTTCCTTCCCTCCTCCTTTCCTTCCTTCCTCCTGTCCTTCCTTCTTCTTTCCTTCCCTCCTCCCTCCCTCCCTCCCTTCCTTTCTTCCTTCCTTCTTTCCTTCCTTCCTTCCTCCCTTCAAAGGCAATAAAAAATAGATCCTGCCCTCAATGAGTTTACATTCTACTCGGAGTAAAAGCTTGTATGCAAACAAGCAAACATCTATCCAAAGCCATTCCTGGGGCAGGGAAGATCACTATGGGGGATTCTAGCATTGGTGCTGACATCATCATTAAGGATAGTAGCTCAGTTTGTGACTTCATTGGTTCAGGGAAGCTGGGGTGAGGAAACTCCATTTATTAATGCAGGTTGGCCCCTTCTAGCTTTAGAGAATGGACTGGGAAAGTTAAGTAACTTGGCCAGGATCACACAACCAGAGGTAAGGCTTAAACCTTAGTCTTCCTGGTTTCTATCCTTCCATGCAGCCTCCCATATTATTAAACTATTATCATTTCCAATAACAACTTCTCTTCTAGTATTGTTTACTGAATACTTTCTTATAGCCCTTTCAGGTAGGTACTTCAAGTGTCAAGGTTTCCATTTTACAGATGAAGAAACTGAGCCTAAAGTAACTTACCTGAGATCACACTGATAAGTGTCAAAGCTCAGGACTAATACTTTGCTCCAAGCCCAATATTCTCTTTACTATAATCAGCTGCTCACTGTGTGATCTTAATCAATCCACCTGCTTCTCTGAACCTGTTTCCCCGTTTGTCATGGCATAATGCTACATTTCAAATCAGGAAAAGTGAGTTCCAATCTTGTGACTAATAAAAATGATCATAACTAGCACTTGGAAAGCACTATACATTTGTGATTTCATTTGACTCTTGAAACAATCATGGGGATTGTTATCCCCATTTTACAGATGGAGAAACTGAGGTAAATAGAGGTAAGTATCCGAGCCGCAAATTGCACTCATTTTCAGGAAACTGAACACCAATTCGCTGTGGGACTGTGGGTAAATCACTCAGCCTCTCTAAAACTGTTTCCTAATTTCTAGAGCAAGGTCCCGGTGGAGCTGCCCTCAGAGGGCTGCTGGGATGTTCCAGCAGGTTAACCCATACAAAGCTCGGGAACTTGGAAGCCCTCTAGTGCTGGTATTGCCACTGCTAATAATCTCCAAGGCCGGTCCTGGCCCCCTGATCTGGGCCCCACCCCCCCAACATCCTTCTAATGCCATCGCTGAGGTGGGGTGGGTGGGGTGGATCGGACCACCCTGCCGGCAGCCCCTCCCTCCCCCGGAGCCTGAGTCCCGGCACCCCTGCCCTGGTGGCCCCGAGCTGGGCGGCCCTGGGAGGTGTTGGCAGATGATGCCGGAAGCTCTGGAGGGAAGGGGGTGCGGGAATGGGGGGCCGTGCCAGGTCCTGTATTGGGGGGGGGGAGAAGGGGGTTGGGGCATCGGGGGCGGGGCTCGGGGCATCGGGGGCGGGGCTCGTTCTCACTTCCCATTTTAGTCAAGAATATAATTCCCTTAACCTGAAGAGAGAATTGTAATTGGACTCATAGGGTTAGAGAGGCCAGATTGTCCAACCCTCTCGTTTTATAGATGAGTACACTGAGTCCTGGAGGAGTCTCAGGGTAAGCAGCAGAGGTGAGATTCGAATCCAGTTGTCTTCCCACTTCACTACACCCCATTGTGCTTATTATTTGTGATCTGGAGCGACTCTCCGGGCCTTAAGTTTCCCACCTATAAAAGGGGAGGATTGGACTAGGAAAATAATTAGAACTAATTTACAAGGCACTTTGCAGCTCTTATCTCATTTGATCCCAACAGTTCTATGGGTAAGGCTATGGGTGTCATAATCCCATTCTCCAGTTGAGTAAACTGAGGTCCAGAGAGATTCCTGCCCCAGTTTTGTATTACTGAGCAGATATAATAGCAGCAGGTGTGGTGGAGAGAGTGCCGAAACTTGTGATCAAATCTCTGTGAGACTTCTGACAAGGCACTCATGGGTGGGACCTAGGAGTTCTCATCTGTAAAAGAAAAGGGGGGGAGTCAAACCCCAAACTCCCTGCCCAAGGCTGGCATAGGGATCATTCCCCCAGGTACCTCCCAGATTTACCATGCTCTACCCCTCTGCCCTCCCCTACTCCCGCCCATCTCAGCCCTCACCTCCTCCAGAAAGTCTTCCTTGTTCCACAAGAACATGAGACAGGACTCAAGAGATTATCTAGTCCTGACCCTGCAGGAGAAAGAGGGAAACAAGTATTTCTATGGTGCCCACAGTGTGCCAGGCAGGGTACTGAGTCTCAGTCTTACAAACATTATCTCATTGGCTCTTCACAACAGCCCCAGGAGGTGCTATAATGTCCCCATTTTACAGATGAGTAAAACAAGGCAAGTAGGTAAAATGATCCAGAAGCCCAGAGTTCTACCCACTGAATCACCTAGCTATCAATTTAGAGAAGAGGCAACTGAGAGCCAAAGACCAAGGTCCCATAACTGGAACTTTTTAAACTTTTCCCACTTGCAATCCCTTTTCACCCAAGAAATTTTTACATGATCCAGGTGTATAGATATGTAAAATAGGTAAACAAATCAAACATTTATTGACAATAAATCATACCTTCGTGACCTTGGTATTAGTTACGAGGCTCCCTATGGACTCAAGAGCCACAATTTAAGAAGCTGTGAAAATTCCTGACTTCCAGTTAATGACTCTTTTCGCTGTGTCTCTCTTCCTTTGAACCTCAGTTTTTTCATCTGTAAAACAGGTATAGTAATACAGGTGGAGGTGGGCAGAATGGGATGGTTGGAGAAGTAAGAGTTCACCTGAATTATTGAGAGAATCAAACAAACGGGAAAAGACCTTTGTACATAGCTTTGGGGAAGCGTCAAAGATCAACTCAAGTGCCACCTTCTGTAAGAAGCATTCCCAGCTTCCCCTTGTTGTTAGTTCTCTTTCTGTAGTAACTGCTGTTGTCTTCTATTAGAGGTACAATCATTCATCTATTTATTCCCTCCACTGATGCCGATAGCCACACTCCACATCCTGGCATATGTCTTCATGACTTGCTTTGGTCAAAAAAAAAAAAATCTTCATCTGTTGGCTAATTGATGAGAATGTACTAAATATCCACTGTGAACGGGTTCTGATGTAGGTACCAAACAACACAAGAATCGACCTCTGCTCTCAAGGAGTCACATTTCCTTTATAGAAGATCATCATAATGCAATGGAGAAAAAGCCGGAATTTGGATCAGAGGACCTGGGTTCAAATTCTGAAAATCCTGAAAATTGAACCTCTCTAAGCCTCACACCTATAAAATGGAAGGTTTGGATTCAAAGACTTCTAAGGTCCTTTCCAGCCCTAAATCTATGATGTATGAAATAACATTTTTACTTAATAATTTACTTAATAATACTTACTTAATTTTTTTAATAATTTACTTAATAATAAAGCATTGATTAAGCAGTTGTGCTACCTGGAAGGCTAAGACAAACTCCCCCTGCCCTCAAAGAGTTTTCATTCTAAACGGTACATACATACCTAAGTACATCTAAAGCACATGAAAATTAAAATAAAAATCATTTATCTTAGCCCGGCCGTACCCACTACTCACCGCCCACCCCTATTAAAATATAAGCACTTTGGGGCAGCTAGGTGGCGCAGTGGATAGAGAAGTCAGGAGGACTTGAGTTCAAATCTGGCCTCCGACACTTAACACTTCCTAGGTGTGTGACCCTGGGCAAGTCACTTAACTCCAATTGCCTCAGCAAAAAAAAAAAAAAAAAAAAAAAATGTATATATATATAATATCTAAAAGCACTTTGAGAGTAGAGACAGAATCATTACCCTTGTATCCTGGGACCTAGCACAATACAGGGTAAACAGTAGACACTTCATAAATGTTTGCTAAATTGAATTGACCAGAATTTGACCACTTCTCAGTCCCTCAGGATGTCAAAGCTATTGTTGAGAGAGGAGGGGAAGGAGCCAAGAGGTGCCCAGGGCCTTCTGGATGCCAAGAATAGGGAAGGGTGCCTGGAGCAGCATTGGCTGTTCTGCGAGCCAGCTAATCTAGGTTCATTTGCATCCCAGCTGATCACTTCATTAGAAGGGAATTATTGGGCTTGGCACTGGGCCAGGTAGGGGAGTAGTAGCCTATGGAGGCCTCCAGTGCCTTTCACAGCCAAAGAGACCACAGCAAGCTCCTGAGGAGGGGTCCTCTCTCCTCACCATCCCCAAAGATTCCCTCCCTTTCACTGAACAGAAACATAAGGAAACCCAAAGTCACCCCCTCCCCTAAGACAAGGTCAAACCCTTCTGTTTATTGGACTAAGGGCTTGCCTCCATTTTATTCATCCCGATCCGTTTCCACCTAGTGTAGACCCAGTCTGGTCTCCTGCTGCCATATTGGAGCCCTTGACTTGCTTCTATCCATGGTATAGACTCAGGCCCCTTCTCTCTGGAGCTGGAGTCATGGCCCTCTGGCCCCATAGCAAAGACCTAGTCTTTTCCCACTCTGCCATATGTTAACCATTTTGCCAAATTCTGGGAATAGAAATACAAGAAATAAGAAGCTTTCGGTCTAAAGGGGGGAGATACCTCTGACTGTGTCCCAAGCCTTGAACACTCACCCACCTCCACTATGACTACTACTACGACCTTTAAATACCAACTCAAATTTTATCACATCTTATCGAAACCCTCTCAGTTCCAGTGCCTTTCTTCTTTTAATTACTTTCAATTTATCTTGTATATAACTTGCTTTGTGTATTTTTCTTTGTATGTTGTTTTCCCCATTAAGTTTTAAGCTCCTCAATGACAGAAACTATCTTTTACCTTTTTTAGTAATTGGTATACAGTTGGCACTTAATAAATGTTTATTGATTACTTGAACATCCAAAAGGAAATTCAAAAGAGGGGGAGGAGTAAATAGCATGGTATTGGTTTCTAAAGAATCAGACACAGGACAAGGAAGGGAATAGGGACTGCCAGCCTACCTAGGCTCCTCCTCAGAATGGAAGCCCTAAGGGGGCCATCAATTCATGGAAATTCCAGGTGATTTTGACAGTCTGGAAAATGTGCTCACATACACAGAGAGAGCATTAGATTTGAAGTCAGAGGACCTGAGCTCAAATAAAGCCTTTACATAAAGATCCATGACCTTCCCAAGGATCACCCGTTTATTTATACCTTCCCTAATGCTTTACTTGAGCACATGAATGTTTTTTGTGACCAGATAGTTGAGATTTTTTTATTATTAAAGCTTATTTTCAAAACATATGCATAGATAATTTTCAACATTCACCTTTGCAAAAACTTGTGTTCCAAATTTTCTCTCCCTTCCCCCTACATGGGGCAGATATTCTGAAATGATTGATGTAAAAACCAAAGACCACTAAAACATTTCAAACAAAAACAAACAAACAAACAAAAAAACACCAACATGCCATGGGACCTCTTTTACCACTGGTACAGACTGAAATGTTCTTTTATTGTCTCCCCATTGAGTTTGGCCTATTCTCTTTCTATTTTTCTATTCTTAATTTTTTTCTCTTTCTATTTATTTTTTCTACCCTTTCTTCCTTAGCCAGACATTCAAGGCCTTCCATCATCTGACCCCATCCCAGTTGCTTACATAGTACTTCCACTGCTGTCCTCCACATGTCCTTTGCCCTAAGAAGGATGTCTGCTGACAGGTGACCTCATTGTTGTTTCCTGCTCTATCAGATCACATCTGAGGGATGCATTTGGTTTGGGGTCCTAAATTTTAGAGACGTTACTGACATGTTGTAAAGCATCCCAAAGAAGGCATCCATAATGTTAACAGGAGCCAAGGTTATTTCCTAAAATTAATTAAAATTACTCAAATTATTGAGTGTGGAGGAGGAAAGATTTAGATTGGACTAGATGGAGAGAGACAGGAAAGAGAATGACATGTCTATTTTCAAGTAAGAGTAATAGCTGGAATTTCTAGAGCACTCCAAGGTCTGCATTTTACAAATATTTTCTGATGTTTATCTCACTACAATCCTGAGAGAAAGGATCTCTTTTTTTTTTCTTTTTTACAATTTACCCATTTATATTCATTTTACATATGAGGAAACTGAGGCACAGAGCATTTACATAATAATAATTATTATTATTTCCAAAGCACTTACTACATGTCATTACATAAAGTACTTTTTTCCCCCTGAGGCAATTGGGGTTAAGTGACTGCCCAGGGTCACACAGGTAGGAAGTGTTAAGTGTCTGAGATCAGATTTGAACTCAGGTCCTCCTGACTTCAGGGCTGGGGCTGGTGCTCTATTCACTGCACCACCTTGCTGCCCCTATGAAGTATTTTTTAATAATTATAATTTCATTTGATCCTCCCACCAAACAGGCAGAGATTAAGTGACTTCTCTGTGGTCATACAGTTATTAAATATCTGAGGTCAGATTTGATCTCTCTCAGTTCTTACTGCCTCAGAATTTGATGGGTTGTCACAAGGAAGAGAAAGATTCAACTTTTTGGTCCCAGAAGGTGGAAAGAGGAACAATGGGATGGAAGGAGGAAGATTAAGGCTCTATGAGAGAAAAAAAATCCTAACAATGAGAGAATGAGCTACTTCAAAGTGGAGTGCTCTGGTTTCATTGCCACTAGAAGGTTTCAAGAACAAAAGAATAATCAAAAGATAGGGATTTGTCTTAGAATCATTTCAACCTGAAATTCATCAGTGAAATGGAGAATTTTTCTATGGTTGTTGTTTTCTATGTGATTTTCTATCATTTTTATATTTCCATAACTATTTTAATAATTTTCTATAATTACATAAATAATAATGTTATTAATAATAAATTCATTTTTAGAGAGCTTTAAATTTTGTAAGTCTTTTCTTCCCAATAACCCCGAGTATTGTTAACCTCTTCTCACAGAGGTGGGAACCCAGACTCAGAGAGCACGGAGCTTTGCCCATTGCCACAAAGTGAACGCCAGCACCCAGATTGTCTTTCTTCTCACTGTTGGTGGTTCCGTGCCTTCCGTGGCTCCCGTGGTTTCTGTGGCTCCCGTGGTCTCTGTGGCTCCCGTGGTCTCTGTGGCTCCCGTGGTTTCCGTGGTTTCTGTGGCTCCCGTGACCCGGGCTTGCTCAGCCGGTCCTGGGCCCGCAGCAGGAGAGGAGGTAGAAGGGACACCCGTGAGCTCTGGGATTCTGTGATGCTGTCTGACTTCCCCCAGGTTTTTCTGGGCTCTGCCCCCATAGATACAGAAGGGTTTAGATCAGAGGTCACGGCAAAGGGGCACGGGGCTCAGCAATGGCAGCCCAGGAGCGTTAGCCAAGGAAGGCCAGCTCTGGAGTGGGGATCCGGGACTGGATCCGAGATGGGATGCTAGGCTCATCCTGCCAGCTGGTGAGTGTCACGGGCCTGGCAGTGCCCGCCAAACGCCCACCCATGTGAGCAGCTGGTTTCCGGTACTGCCGAGCCTGTGCCCACAGGCTGGCAGGAGCCACCGTGCCCTGGGATGACCCCAAGCCCAGGCCTGCCAGGAAGAAAAAGCCTCCTGCTGGATAGCAAAATGTTCCCACGCAAGCGAGGGCCCAGCTCCTAGCGAGAGGATGGGAATGGTGCCCACCAGCCCTCGGGAAGATGCCGGCTGCTTCCAGGCTTGGGGAGAAGGCCGGACAGCTTCCTGCTCTGGGATGTGCCCCAGGAGAGCAGAGGCCGAACCTACGCAAGGGCCCGGGGCATCCGTGGGTGTGACCAGGGGCAGAGCAGGGAGATTTGAGCCAGCGGGTCAGAAGTCCTGCCATGTTCCTTCCCCATCTCTCCCAGGGACCCGACGGGCTCAGGCTTGGTCTCCAGGGAGACAGGGATGGTCAGAGATGGGAGTGCTCCCCATCTTGTGACCTCTTGTCCGTGTGCCCCTGACTCTGACTCAGAGACATGGGCACAAATGCCACACAGCTAACAGAGGGCTCAGTGGTACACTCTGACCCTCAGAGTCTCTTTCTCCAGCATGTGTTTCTCAAATCATGTTTCATGCACTGTGTATATACTATATTTTGTATTGTAAGTGTATAATAATACACCTCCCTAGATTATTGTGAAGATCATGCTAGTATTTGAAAAGCATTTAGCACAGTGGTTGGCCCATAGTGAGTTTAATTAATGCTTCATCCCTCCCTCCTGCCTTCTTTCCTTCCTTCCTTTCTTCCTCCTTTCTTTCCTACTTTCATTCTTTTCTTTCTTCCTTCCTTTCTTCTTTTCTTCTTCCCTCTTTCCTTCTTTATTTCCTCCCTCTCTCCCTTCCTTCTTCATTTTCTTCCCCCTTCCTTCCTTTCTTCCTTCTTTCCCTCCCTCTTTTTTTCATCCCTTCCCTCCTTTATTCCCTCCTCTTCCCTTCCTTCTTTCTTTCCTTCCTTCTTTCCCTCCTTCTATCCTTCCTTCTTTCCTTTCTTTTTTCCTTCCCTCCTTCCTTTTTTTTCCTTATGTATTTATTGAATATATTTTGTAGTGTGTTTGCTATAGATGTAGTGGTTCTCTTTGTGCTGCCAGTGTGTCTTGTGTTTATTGGATTGTAGGTGCGTTGGCATGTTAGTGTATAGAGTATTTGTGTGTTTAGTTAAATCATAAGCTCCTTGAGGGTAGGGATTGCAGCTCTTTTTCTTATCAACTAATGCTTATAAAGGAGCTATTCTCTGTTCTTGGGCTGTGGAGGCCACAGAAGACCACGACCCAGTCCTTGCCCAGTACATACTAACTGGACCCTGAGTCAGGAAGGGTTGTGTTCAGATTACTAGGTGTGTCACCCTGGGTAAATGACCTTTTCCGATTCTCAGTTTTGTCACTGTAAAATAAGAGGGTTGGTTTTAATGCTCTCAGTGATCTCTTTGAGATCTAAATTTGAGACCTAATAAATAGCTGTTTAAAGAACAGAACATAGGATTTAATTAAGGGCTAGGCTGCAAGGGAAACGGAGAAGTGAACAAGAGCTGAGCTTGTCCAGAAAGGCTTCTGGAGGTAGAGCTAGAGTATACCCATCCTGAGCCAGGTGAAAAATGCAGGGAAGAGTTTTATAAGGAGATCATCAACTATCATTCAATTCACTCAAATTGACTGACTGAATTCATGACAACTTTATATTCCCTAATCTCAACTAGACTCTCACTATTGTGGAGTCATTTTTTACTCCTCTCCTGATTAGCTCCCTGTCCCTCTCTCCATCCACTCTTCCAAGTGTCCTACATCACTACCTCCTTTATCCCTCTTGGCTGAGGACCTCATACCCTTCTTCCCTATCCATACTTCCACACCCTCTTTATTATAACTTATTTCTTCCTCTTTGCTCCAGTCTTTGATTGAGAAGTTAGTCTCTCTATCAAGGGCAACCTCTTCAGATGTATTCTTGATCTCAGGCCTCCTGTACCACCTGGGGGCTTTCCTCTATGACAATTCCTTTTCTTCCTCTTGTCTTTAATCTTCCTTTATCCACTGACCTATCTTTACCACCTACAAACATGCCAAGGTCTCCTCCATCCTTAAAAATGGAATGACAATAAATAGAGCACCAGCCCTGAAGTCAGGAGGACCTGAGCTCAAATCTGGCCTCAGACACTTAACACTTCCTAGCTGTGTGACCCTGAACAAGTCACTTAACCCCAATTTTCTCAGCCAAAAAAAAAAAACAATAATGAAATGAAATCTTCATCCATGTCTGAATTCTGTCAAGGACCCACCTCCTCATTTGCTTTATTGCTACTCTGAGAAACCTATGCCATGGGTTACTTACTCCTCTAGTCTTAGTGACTCCCTCCCAAGACCTCCATCTTAGGAAATGTTCCCTTCATTTCTTCTATACCTACATTTTCTCCAGATTCTCTCCAGAATCTTCCTCTCTCACATCTGCCCTTTTTCGTCTTTTCTTCCCTATGACAATGTAAGCTCCTTGAAGACAGGTTTAGCACTAGTAAGTTATTTCTTTCTTTTTGCCAAGACAATCAGGTTTAAGTGACTTGCTCACAGTCACACAGCTAATGCCAAGTGTCTAATATTGAATTTGAACTCAGGTCCTCCTGATTTCAGGGCTAGTGCTCTATCCACTGAACAACTTAGCTACCCCGACATAGCAAGTTCTTTAAAAAAAACTTGTCTCTCCGTCTCTCTGTGTATGTGTCTTTCTCTGTCTCCCTGTCTCTCTCTTATCTCTCCCCCTTTCTCTGTCTTTGTCTCTTTCTTCCTCTTTCCCCCTTTCTCTCTGTTTTTCTCTTTGTCTCCGTCTCTGTCTCTTTGGCTCTTTCTGTGTGTTTCTGTTTCTTCTCCCATTTCCAGATCACCTTCTAGAAAGCATCTACACCAGGCTCTTTATCTCCATTTTCTCCCCTCCCACTCTCTTCTCAACATCTTGTAATCACTATTGACCTCACTCCTGGAAAGAAACTATTCCTTTCAAGATGACCTCTTAGCAGCTCAATCCAGTGGCCTTTCTCAGTCCTTATTCCATGTGACTAACCTTCATCATTCACAGCAACTCCTCCTTCTCCTGGACACCATCCCCTCTGAACTTTGGTTATACCACGTCTCCAAAGTTTCCTTGTTCTTCTACCTTTCTTACTGTTTGGGGAGTTTTGTTTATTATTATTATTATAAATTATATATATGTAATTAATATATTTTCATGATCTTCCTTCATCACTTCCTATGAACTTATTTTTCATATCTGTGCAGATGATCCCCCAAATCTATCTATTCAGCCCTCGTCTCTCTCCCAAGCTCATCTCATGTCACCAATGATTAAAAAAAAAATTTTGTTGACATGTATATAGTAATTACTGCTTTGTGCTAAATGATTTACAATTATTATCTCATTCGATCCCCCATGACAAATGGGGGATAGGTGATATTATTATACCCATTTTACAAATGCGGAAACTAAGCCAGGTAAAGTGATTTGTCCCAGATTACACAACTAGTAAGTGTCTGAAGCTGGATTTGAACTCAGATTTTCCTAACTCCAGGCAAGGCATTCTAATCATTATTCCACCCAGGTGCCATATCTGCGGGATATTTCTCCCTTATACCTTAAACTCAATAAATCCAAAATAGAGCTTCTTATTTTTCTCCCAAACTTATCCTTCTTCCAAATCTATTTCTCTTTGGGGCACCACCATCCTACTAGTAACTCAGGCTGACAACTTTAGAGTCATTCTTCAAGAGATTTTCCCTGATACTCTCAGTTTTCCATACACCCTCCACTCTAATTATTGTGTATTATTTTGCACATATGCTGTATTAGCACCTTTTTATTTGACTCATCAATCCAGATTATCTTTTTTACTCCGGGCATTCTGAGTACCTGAGCTCAAAGAACGTTCAACATATCATTTTGACAAAAAGTGAATTGGATTGAATTCCAAGCCCTAAGGGGGAAGAGAAGGCCTGGGCTAAATTTTAGGCAATCGAAATTGCCAAGGCTCAGGCAATACAATTTGCCAAAGGTCACATAGTTAGTCAGGTCTGTGAACATCTTGCATCTTCTTTCTTCCACCTAACAGAATGTAAGCTCCTTGAGAGCAGGAGTGTCTCCCTTTTGTATTTGTATTTCCAGGGCCAGCACAATGCCAGGCCCAATTTAGGTGCTTATTGACTAAATTAACTCTATTAATTAATAAATATTTATGTTTCACTTCTCTCACTCAGACTTCCCATAATCAATCAATTCCTAAGCCTTGTCAATTTTCCTTCAACAGTATCTCTAACATCTGTCCCCTTCTCCTTACTTACACCCTGACCTGTAGCTTGGATTTTTGTAATTTGGAGACTTCCTAACTGGCCTCCCTGACTCTAGTCTCCACTCTCTCTGATCCATCCTCCACACAGTGACCAAATAAATGATTTCAAATCACAGACTTGACTATGTCATTCCCCAACTTAAAAAAATTATCTGCAGTGACTTTCTGTCACTTAGAAAATAAAACACAAAATCCTCAGTTTGGTATTAAAAGACCTTGGTCATATGTCTACAATTAGTACTTTTGCATCATTATTTAATGCTGTGCCCTTTTATATGCTCTCCTTTCCAGTTAGACAGATCTGTTAAACTGTTCCACATCCATGGCAGTCCCTCCATCTCGGCCTTTGCTCAGCTGGGTGGCTTTGTACACCCTCTTTGTCCCACTTCTTAGGATTCTCAACTTCCTTTAAAGCATAACTTGGGTCCCACCTTCTACATAAGGCTCTTACTAGTTCCCCATTCCAACTCCTAAGTATCTTTCCCTCCATAAATGACTTCATATTACTTATTATTCTTTGCATTTTCTTATCCCTTACACTTTCCTTTCAAGAAAATGTAGGCTCAGGCTATCAAATTGTGCAAACCCTTAGATCCAGCAGTGTTTCTACTGGGCTTATACCCCAAAGAGATACTAAAGAAGGGAAAGGGACCTGTATGTGCCAAAATGTTTGTGGCAGCCTTGTTTCTAGTGGCTAGAAACTGGAAAATGAATGGATGCCCATCAATTGGAAAAAGGCTAGGTAAATTATGGTATATGAATGTTATGGAATATTATTGCTCTGTAAGGAACAATCAGCAGGATGAGTTCAGAGCCTGGAGAGACTTAGATGAACTGATGCTGAGTGAAATGAGTAGAATCAGGAGATCACTGTACATTTCAATAGCAAGATTATACAATTCTGATGGACATGGCTCTCCTCCACAATGAGATGATCCAGGCCAGTTCCAATGGTCTTGTGGTGAAGAAAGCCATCTACTCCCAGAGAGAGGATAGTGGGAACTGAGTGTGGATCACAACATAGCAATTTCACTCTTTTTGTTGTTTGCTTGCACTTTGTTTTCTCTTTTTTCCCTTTTTGATCTGATTTTTCTTGTGCAGCATGATAATTGTGGAAATATATATATAGAACTGCACATGTTTAACATATATATTATCATAGATTGGATTACTTTCCATCTAAAGGAGGGAGGAGGGCAGGGGAGAGAAAAAATTGGAACACAAGGTTTTGCAAGAGTAAATGCTGAAAATTATCCATGCATATATTTTGGAAATAAAAGGCTTTAATTAAAAAAAGAAAGAAAGAAACTGTAGGTTCTTCCTAGAACTGAAATGATTTTATCTTTTTATTCCAAGCATTCTGAATACCTGTGCTCAAAGAACGTTCAACATATTATTTTGACAAAAAGTGAATTGAATTGAATTCCAAGCCCTAAGGGGAAAGAGAAGGTTTGGACTAAATTTTAGACAATCGAAATTATTAAGGCTAAGGCAATACAATACTGTGTCTCTGTGGGACCTCCCACCTATGTTGAAGGAGCTTAAAGAGTGATTCTCTGCCTGGCTTTTCCTCCCTATCTGGGTATCTCTGCAAGGATCTTCCTATTTACAATAGTACTATTCTAGGGAAAAGCGCCCCATTGCCTCATTATCAAGTATCCTCAGCCGGTATGCTGCAGATGAAGGTCCAGGGGGTCAGAGTGAATCACAAACTGACCAGGACTTAACAAGGTCCTATTGATCTTGAGCAAATCACTTAACCACCTTCCTGAGTCTCGGTTTCCTTCGTGCAAAATGAAGGAGTTAGACTCAATAACCTCCAAGCTCCTGTCTAGCTCCAGCTGGAAGATCTCGGAATCCTGTGTGGGTGATATCTGCTTCTCAGCACTGGTTGTTCATCCTGAGCTCATTCAGCCCTTCCTAATTTACACCTCTAGTCTATTTTTCATACCTTCTCCCACTCATTCAGTGCTGATGGCTCTGAACCAGAGAAGCAGTTGGAGCAGAACTGATATTGAAAAGCCCTGAGCTACCTAGATATCAATCAGTAAGTCAGTCAATCAATCAATCAACAAGCATTTATTAAGCACCTGTTCTGTGCCAGGCACTAGGGGAAGCAGATAGCAAGAATGAAGCAATCCCCACTCATAAGGATTTCTCATTCTAACAACCATAACCTAACCCCCAGCCTTTCACTAAGGAGTGTCCCCCGCTTCCATCATAAATCTTCCAACTCTCAGGCTGTTCTTGATATTGGGGACACTGTGGGAAGAGGGGAAAGACAAAAATGAAAAATGAGGAAGGAGATGGGAATTTGGGGGCAAATTATTTAACTTCCCTGGGTCTCAATGTCCTATTCTATTAAATTAGAGGCATTGGACCAGATGGCTCCTGCGGTCATTCTATGGTTCCTACTTTCCAAACCTTTCAGTTAATCAGTCAGACCACAAGCACTTATTAAGCGCCGACTGTTCCAGGCTCTGTGCTAAGTGCTAGGTATACAAAGAAAGACAAAAATAGTCCTTGCTTCCAAGAAGCTCACAGTCTGCTGGGGAAGACATCATGCAAGTAATTCAGCTCAGAAAAGCGATTCTAAATACTTACTTTTTAATAACTGTCCTTTAAGAGAGGATATCAAATACTTCAAAGGCGCAAGGGCAATGTTGAGCAAGAATGAGCCCCGCTTGGAGTCCCGCTCTTAGGTCAGGGCATCTTTGAATCAGGATGTCTCTGCCCTCCACAAGAATGATACGGAGAGAAGAGTCAGCAAGCGAAGGTCAGAGCACTTGGCAGTGGAAGTGCCCTTCAGACATCTGGCACTGATGGGTTATGCCATCCGTTATACCTAGGGATTGTTGCACCAAGGGCAAATGCCAAACACCATTCCAGGCAAGGGGCCTGGAGGACTCTGGGCAAAGGCCCTCTGAGCACACTGCCATGAGATGGGGAATCCAAGGGAGCGGGAAGGAAAGGGCTTGTAGTAGTTGGCCATTTTTTTAGTTATTCTTGCTATAGATAGCCCTCCTTCAGACCCCACCATTTCTCTCTATGGCACCCTCACTCAGCCTGCTGTGTTCAAATGTCATTTGGGTCTTACAACTCCTTCATTGCTCAGATTCAATTAGCAGAGCTCCAACTAGGCAACCAGACCAAAGCATAGGAAATACACAAACGCAGAAAATTTTAGCCCAGTTTAGTAAGGATAATTAGTTAAAATAGGATGAGCTCTTCCAACCTCCTCAATAGCTGCTATTATTACAGGTACTCTGAGTCCTCATCTCAAGACAGGACCCCCACCCATCCCTATACCCTCACTCTACTTAGGAGGCCACGGATGCCACAAATCCAGCATAGTCTGTAGTATTTGTCCAGGCACAAAAAAATACCAGTTAGATTCTACAGTCAGTTATTTTACTTCCACCTCCACAACATCTCTCCCATCTGGTCCTTCTTTCTTTCCACCACCTTTCGCATACCCCCACCCCATTCCCACATAGCTAGACTATTGATCTTTTGGGTTTTGATTCTCCTTACCCCCTGGAAGAAATTGGGGCTAAGTGAATTGCCATAGCCTGTAAGTGATAAGTATCTGTGGTTAGATTTGAACTCAGGTCCTCCTGACTTCAGGGCTGGTGCTCTATCCATTGCACCACTTAGCTGCCCCCTTTAACCCATTCTTAACTGAGATGACATGGTCCCGTCCTCCAGGAGACCTTTCCTGGTTCCCCAGGAGGGCAGTGACTTTCCCCCTGGCCTGACAATGCTGTCTGCCCTTCTCCAATGTGCTGATCGCATCCCACTTACTCTGTCCCAGTCTGTATTTCTGTTAATTCCTCCCTGTCCTTCCCTTAAGCTCGTGGCTTTAGGGATCTTAGAGTCCAGCACTCTCATTTTAAAGATTCTGTTCTTTTTATTATTTTACAAATAAGGAAACTGAGGCACAGAAAAGCGAATTATTCAGTCTCAGAGCTATTAGTGTAGTAAGTAGGAATTTAAGTCAAAGTCAGACATGGCTCCGTATCTAACACTATCCACTATGGCCCAGATAAATGTCTGGGGAAATGGCGGAGAGCCCCCACCAGCAACTTTTCATCTGGTTTCCCAGGGAAATAGGTGTTAACCGCCTTTGCCTGCCGTGGAAGCACAAGTTGTGATCCTGAACAGGAACCACTAGAGGGAGCTCAGGCAATACTCAGCATGGCACAGCTCCCCATCTCCTGGGAGGTTCTCTTGGATCGAGATTTACAGTTCCCATTTAGGTCTGGAAGGGGCCCCAAGGGCCATCTTGTCTGGTCCGCTCCACCCAGTCTGGGCCACCGAGACCCAGAAAGGTGAAGGGGCTTAAGGTCACAGCCGGGTGAGTAGACGGTAGCAGAGTCCTGCCCCGCACTCCGGGTGGTCACAGGATGCAGTGGGCAGAGCCCTGGTTCTGGTGACCGAGGATCTGGGTTCAAGTATCCTGTCATTTTAGGCAAGTCTCTTCACCTTCCTGGACCTTGGGTCCTCATCTGTTCAATGAAGGCTTAGGGGGTATGTGGGGTCCTGATCCTACCCCTATGTACAGATAGGGAAACAGAGGTTCGGAAGGACTGATTTTCCCAATATCACATAAGTAACAAGTGGTATAATTGTAATCTGAACTCAGATCTGCCACAGACATAAGGGGCTTTTTTTAGTCACTGTGTCCAACTCTTCTTGGTCCCCTTTGGGGTTTTCTTGGCAAAGATACAGGAGTGGTCTGCTATCTGAAGAAACTGAGGCAGACAGGATTAAAAGATTTGCACAGTCACACAGCTGATAAGTGTCTGAGCAAGGATTGAACTCAGGAAGAGGATCTTCTTTATTCCAAGCCTGGCACTTTATCCATTGTACCACTAGCTGTCCAGCGGACTTAGAGACTCATTTTATCATTGGGGAAAAAGAAACCAGGAGGAAAAAAAGTGAATTATCCTAGATGTTGGTCTAGTGCTCTGATTCCTAGGATAGTCTCTTTCCTGCCTAACTGCAGGTCTGCTCCTTCCCCTCCCTACGCCCAGTTCCCTCGGCCTTCTTCCCCACTCTTCTTCATCCTACCTCGGGACAAGATTTTTATCCTATTTCACATGAGAAGGGAATGCCATAAGCAACCTGGCCACATGTCCAGCCTCTCAGGGACTGAAAGCCAGAATGCCCCCACCATCTCCTTCAGCCTGGATGGTCCCCTCCCACTTTCTTAACCCTAACCGATATGATTCTTATCTGTTCCTTCCCCTTACATCCTAATCCTCCCTCCCCTTTTCTTTCCTTGTAGGAATCCTCTAATCTCTAAAACACAGGGTTTAATTCTGAAGGAACTTTGGAGGTCATCTAAGGCAGGATGTCAGCTGGCTGCATGCAGCCCACAGCACATTGGGTGGAACTGAAGCAGATTATAATGGAATTGGGAAATATTTCATAAAATGAGTTTAAAAAATGCCATGAAGTGTAGATTCTAACATGTGACTTTCCAAGTCAATCTGGGCCCCTTAGGGATGCCTATGGATGGCTCAATGGTTCTATTCGAGTTTGACACCTCTGAGTTTGATTGGACCAATCCCCTCATTTTATAGATGGGGAAACCTAGGACAAGAGAATGGTATGGATTTACCCAAAGTTAAACAGCAAGTCATTGGCAGAGACTTTTTCCCGGGTGGAGGAAGCCCCTGGATACTTTGTGAGTAGACAGGGATGGGTCCATGGGGGAGAATAAGGCTCTGCCTCATCCCCACACTCACACAGTCAGAGCTCTGATCTGGCCATAAAGCCAGCCCTGTGAGAAAGAGGGCCAAGGATAAACCAGCACCTGCTTCCCAGGGGTGGTGGGAGGGAGCATCAGAAGAGACAATAGCCATAAAGAGCTTTACAAGTCTTAAAGCATTGTCTAAGTGCTAGCTGTCATCATCTCCATCACCATCATCATCTTCTTTATCATCAATGTCATCATCATCATTTTCATTGTCACATTGTCATCATCTTCAGTGTCATTGTTGTCATTGTCATTGTGGTTGTCATCACCATCATCGTCTTGTCATGTTATCGTTGTTGTCATTGTCATCATCATCACCACCATCATCATCATCTTCATTGTCACCATCATCATTGTCATTGTCACTATCTCATCATTACCATAATCTGGTCATTTATCGTCATTGTCATTGTCATCATCACCATCACCATCATCATCATCATTTTCATTGTCACCAAGGTCATTATCATCATCATCATTAATTATATATATACTTCTAGAACTCTGCACATAGAGATTATTTCATTCTTAGTACCTACTTGCCCAGGATCTGGAACATGATGGGCATTTAATATATGCTTGTTGATTGATGGACTACCCACTCCTCAAGTCAATCCTAACCCAGCTGCCCACCAGCTAACCACGAATACTTTGTCCTGGTACCACCTGGAGGACATTGAGGTTCCCTCCAACTGAGCTCCCGTGACTTCTAAAGGGGATGAGGGACCCAAAGTCACAAAGACTTACATTCCTGAGTTCAAATCTGGACACTAGCTAGGTGACCTGAGGAAGTGCCTTAACTGCACTTGCCTCAGTTTCCTCATCTGTAAAATGAGCTGGAGAAGAGAGTGGCAAACCACTCTAGTGTCTTGGCCAAGAAGACCCCAAATGGGGTCATGAAGAGTTGGACGTGATTGAAATAAATGAACAACAGTCTCTGCATACTGAGATCTTACTCCTCCTTCAAGACCCAGCTAAAAGATGGCCTCCTCTTTTCCAGCACTCCAGCCTCACCCCAAGCTGTGCCCTATAACTATCGCTTTGTTCCTTTGCTGCTCTCTTGGACTCGGCTGCTCGGGGCTCCGTGGTCTGAAGGCAGACAGCCCCCCTATCTCGTCTCTTCTTTAACACCAGGGATGCTGATGCAGCATCTTGCTGCGAGGCGATGATTATGGGCCCTATGGCGTGAAGATCCCTCCCGGCTCGTTAGGATCATCACTGGGCACTGCCCAGCTCGGGCAGGAGGGCCAGAGAGAGGGGCTGCTGCTTCCTTGGCCAGGCCCTCCTGCCTGGCACCAAAGCTCAGTGTAAGCTGCCCAAAGGGTTGCATCAGCATTGTGGAGAGGCCCAGGGCACTCAATTCCCTGTTGCTTGGATAGGAGAGCCAGTTGGCTGGCACAAACTCCATTCTGCTGCCTCCAGGTCATGAGCGGACACTAAAGCAAAACAGCCTGAGTCAGAACAGAGCCGAAAGGCCAGAGTGCTCTAGAATCCCTATCTCAGCTGAGAACCCCAAAGAGGTCAGGAGCCCCGGGAGGCAAAAAACCCAAGGACTGAGAACCGGACCCCAAAGACTAAAGGCCAGCCCAGAGCCCAAACTAAAACCCAAGCAGTTCTGGGGGCTCAGAGATTCCTGAATCTGGGATCAGAGCTCAAAGTCCAGAATCTGGGGAGCCAAGACCCAGGGGTTCAGAACCAGAAGCAAAGGAAGCAAAAACAAGAAGGCGGGAGCTTGGATTCAGCTCAGACCCCAGAGGTCAGTGTGAAGCTTAAAGCCCAAAGGCTGGTTCCCAAAAAATTCAGAAAATCCAGGGGTGGCCAGGGGATGTACTGAAGAGAATGCTAGACTTGGAGTAAAGGGTTTGAGTTCTGCCTTCACACCAGCTGTGTGACTGTAGGATTGTCACTTCACTTGTTTGTGACTCAGTTTCCTAATGTGTAAATGGACTTAGATTCTATAGAAAGAAGATGGCATTGAGGCAAGCCATATGGATGGTCTCTAAGGTCCTGTACCTGTGCACCTAGGCTTGACCATTGAGGTCAAGTTGTCTACATGGGGAGGCTGCTCACAGACTCCTCTGAGAGCTCAGGCAAGGATGGCTGTTGGGCCGGGAATGGGTCCCCACCTCCACTCCTATCAGGAAGCCTGCCCCAGCTCCCTCACTAAAGGCTACTCAGAGTATCTGGCAGCTCCAGGGGCTTGGCAGCTAGGGTGGGTGGGAGGTAGTTCCAGGGTGTGTTGTGGTTGAATTTGTGCTGAGTTGGACTGAACTGAATAGGAGGATATTAATCATCATAATAGTTCTTACTTACAAAATGCTTTAAGGTTTGCTAAGAACTTTCTTCCCGTGTTCTTTCCTGGTTCTCTACCCTAGAATGGCTTCCCTTGGTGGTGACAGCCTTTATTCTCCCTCAAATTCTCCCCCTTGACTGGTCACTCAAAAACCAGTCACTGCCCCTTTAAATGCCACTTTTGACTGGGCCAGGACTCCTTATCAGAACTGCTAGACATCTCTATCCCTGTCCAACAGCTTTTCCACACTCTAAATCACTGAGCCCTCCTCTGGGGGATGGCAGCTAACCAGGGGCTCCTTCCCTCCCTTCCCCCAGGGAGGACTTCAACACAGCCCTCATCCCATGATCCTCTAGAAGCCCCAGTGTTAGAATACAAAGCAGGCTAAGGGTTCAGACATGGCTATGCTTTGGAGGGGCTCCTGTTGTCTTCAAAGTAGGGGCCTGGGGAACAAGGATGAAAGGAAGGCAATGAGGTGATGGAGGAGGGGAGGGGGGAAGCAGATCCTGGGCTAGGAGCTTCCTATCAGTAGCTCATGACATTGAAGTCCCCTTCATGGTCATCAAAGACAGAGTCCAGTCTGTGCTTCTGTGTTTTTATGTCCAGTAGATTCCTCTGAAATTGGCAAAATATCCTCTGTGTATGCGTGTGAGAGAGACAAAGACAGAGGGAGAGAGACAAAGACAGAGAGACAGAGAGAGAGAGAGACAGGGAGACAGGAACAGAGAGGCAAAAGAAGAAGAAGAAGAGAGGAGGAGGAGAAGAAAGAGAAGGAAGAAAAGAAGTAGGAAAGGAGGCAGAGAAAGAAGAGAATGATACATAGAGAGAAGGAGCAAGAAGCAGGGGGGAAAGGAACAGGGAAGGAGAGAAAGAGGGAGAGGAAAAGGAAGAGAGGCAAAGAAAAAGGAGGATGAGAGGACACAGGAGGAAGAAAAGAGGGAGAGAGAAGAAATGGAGGAATATTTAGAGAGAAGAAAGGAAGGGAAAAGAAAGAAAGGGAGAGGGAGACAGAAAAAAAGGGAGAGAGATGAAGAGAAAAGGAAGAGGGGGAGTGGAAAGAGGAGAACAGGAGAAACAAAAAGGAAGGGGAGGCAAAAAAAGAAGAGAAAAATACAGAGAAAAAGAAAGAAAGAAGGAGAGAAAGGGAGAGGGGAAAAGAAAGAGAGAAAATTAAAGGGGAAAAGGGGAAGGGGAAAACAGAGAAAGAGTGATGGGAACAGGAGAGAAGACGATATGTTGAATTGTGCCTTCCCCTGAATGGGCGTGAATGTGTGCATGGGGGAGGGAGGTGATCAGAGTGGGGGGGCATAGCTTTGTGTCAAGGTCAGGGCCAGGGTCAGAGTCACTTTGTGACTACCCAGTGTATCTCCACAGTACCCACCCTCCCGTGGAGGCAGCTCCTTACTTCATCTGCCCCTCCTCCTCCTCAGAGCCTCACTTCCCCGCGGGGTTCCCCTCGGTTCCTCCTCTGGCTTTGTCCCCTCAGGTTCCAGGCGCCAGCTCCCCTCAGGTGCCTCTGGTAGGGTCAGTGACCTTCCTCCCTCATGGCCTTAGCCACTTTCCCTTGCTCCACATCCCTTGATCAGAAGAGAGTTTTCCTAGTCCCATAAAAGATTTTTCACAGAGTTTAGATTTGAGCTTGAACTTCTACCCCATCTAGAATGGCGAGAGTTTGAGGGAACCCTGATCCACCTGTTTTTTCTGACCATGTCAGGATCAGTGGTCAGGGTCCTGGATTTGAAGTCGGAGGAGCTGGGTTCACATCCTGCTTAGTAGCTGTGCAACTCTGGACAAGTCACTCAACCTCAGAGGGCCACGTTTCCCCATCTATAATGGGAGGGGCTGCATCTCTGAAGTTCCTTCTAACTAAATCTATGATCTTACACCTATTATGAAGCGCTTAACTGTATGACCTTGACTTCTGCCCTCTCTAATCCTTTTTTTTTCTTCCCAAGAAAATAAGGGAGTGCCTAGCAGACACTAGGGTCCTCCCCATCTGTGGCATTCTCTCTTCTAAAGGGTCTCTCAGAAATGACTTCCTATTTTCCAAGATCTCTTCATGACCTCTCACATGCTCTTAACCTCCATAGCTCCCTGTGGACCTCGTGGCTTGGAGGGAACAGGGTTTAGTGCCGGCCCCAACAGAGTGAACCCAGACTCCAAGCACAATTCTTCCTCCTGTAATCAGCCCTAAATTCAAGGGGAGAGAAGATAAAGCTTGGTGACTTCAGGAGGTTGAGGGGGAGAGAAAATCTCAACCCAGAGGATGTATGGCTGTATGAGGGGAGGGGAGATAGGGGATGTGGCCATGGTTTCATGATCCAGAGCCTGTACCTGTCTCCTTTCTGTCCAGATGAGGGGAGCCATGGGGAAAATCTCTCCCCCACCCCCCACCCCGAAATACACTGTGATTCCCACTGTGATGGAGAGAGGAACCCGCTGTCTCCATGGCAACCGAGCCATCCCTGTTTGCCAGCCTGGTCCCTGCTCCTGGCTGTGAGGGGAGCTGGCAGCCCCTCCTCAACCACTGGGCTCTCCCCTCCCTTTCCTCCTCATCTGCCTTCTCCCTCTTCCTTCTCCCTACTCCCTCTCCCCGACCCACTTCTTTTTCTCCACTGGAGTGGGGGATGGGGACAGCACAGGAGCAGTTCTTGTTCATCCAGGGTTAACTATCTCTAAACACTTTCCTTCTGTCCCTCTCTTACTCCAGAACTGCCTTGGCTCCCTATTTCCTGCTGCACCAAGTACACACTACTCCAGCCAGCATTAGAAGCCCTCCCAAATCCATCCCCACCCCCACACAGCCAGCCTTTTTTCCAGACTGTTTTCCTATGATACTCTATACAGACCAGCCAGGAACGGTTCCTGACCCTCTGTGTTCAATCTTTGTCTTTTGAAATTTTCGGTTTTCACCACTGGTCAGCTACACACTGTGACCAAGGGGACAGGCTCTTTTGGACAAGGGAAGAAGCCCAGCAGGGAGGGACAGACAGAAGGCAGACAGAGATCCCAAATGTTTGCGGTGGGTCAGCACCTAGGCCATGGACAGAGGTAACAAGAGGGAGGGTGGGATTTGAGCCCATTACAGATCAATGGCTCTGCCACAGAGAAGCCATTTCCCTTCTCTTCAGATGCCTCCTGTATGCTAAACACACAAATTACACCTAAGTATTTGTATATGTGTATATATGTATGTATGTGTATGTACGTGTGCATCAGCAGGGACTCATGGCTCCTTCTGCTCTAGATCATGTAACCATGGCCACATTCCCTGCCTCCCCTCCCCCCATGCAGCCATTCATTCATAAGGGAGTGTGTGAGGTGAGATCTCCTCTGCCTTTGTCAGCCCCGGGCTGGTGTCTTCACTGGGCTCTGGGGGTCACATTCTAGGAAGTCCATTAAGGAGCTTGCATGTGTCCAGAGGAGGGCAGCCAGGCTCGAGAGAATTAAAAACCAAGCCATATAATTGACTGGAAAAGCTGGGGGAAGGGAGGGCTAGCCTAGAGAAGACTTAAGGTGGGACTTGATCCAAGACATCTGTCTTTAAGTATTTGAAAGGCTGTCTGTCAAAAGGGGAGGGGACTTAGCTTTGTTCGGCTTGGCCTGGGAGGATGAAACAAAAATGAAAGGGAGAAAGTCTCAAAGAGGCAGATTTGGGTCTAATATAAGGGAAAGCTTCCTAATGCTGAGAGCTGCCTCCAAAGGAGGTGGTGAATTCCGGGTACTTGAGGTCTTCCATAGGAGGATGGATGATGACAATCCAAGACCTTAGTTTACAAAGACCAAGGTCTCCCATTTCATCCAGGACCATCTCCAGTCCTCCTGATTTATATCTGGCCACTGGACCCAGATGGCTCTGGAGGATAAAGTGAGGCAGATGACCTTGCACAGCCCTCCCTCACTTAAATCCAATTCACTTGCATGCCATGGCATCCCCTCCTTGATGTCATGGTCCTCTCTGGGTATGAAGGACAAACAACAACAAAGATAGTGGAGAGTATCTCCATTGCAGGTCCCTTTCAGCTTGGAAATGTTGTGATTCTGTGCCTTACCATTGGTGAAATACCACCAGTCACCATATCAGACTGTTGGGCAAAAGTTCACATGATGCCTTCTTCTCACCCCAGCTGGGAGCAGTCCTCCTCTTTCCCCTGGCTGTCTTCTGAAAAGAGACTGAGCATCTCTTGTTTCATACCTCCCTTCTAGAGTCTGCCATATTTAACAATGGTTTCATGTTTTCTCAACCCCAATGCCTAATGTGGGGTTTCTAGGTGACAGTGCAATGGTTCTCAAACTTTTGTTCTCAGTATCTTTTTACTATTGAGGATCCATCTAAAGAGTTTTTGTTTATGCAGCTTATATTTATAAATATTTACCATTTGAAAAAAAAAGCTAAATATTTGTAAACTTTTTTTTTTTTTTGCTGAGGCAATTGGGGTTAAATGCCTTGCCCAGGTCCTACAGCTAGGAAGTATTAAGTGTCTGTGCCACCTAAATGCCCCATTTTTAGATTCTCTTAAAGGGTTTCAGAGACCTCCCATAATTCTCTGGACCACATTTTGAGAAGCAGGGGCATAGTGGATAGAAGGCTGGGCCTGGAGTCAAAAAGATGAGTTCAAATCTGGCCTTAGACACTAACAATCTCTGTGATCCTAGGCAAGTTATTTAATCCTGTCTGCCTCAGTTTCCTCATCTGTAAAATGATCTGGTAAAGGAAACCTAAAAGCAATACAGTGTGTAACAATGACTATGGAGATGGTCTGAGTATGTCTTGGCATGTGTGAGCATGTACAGAGGGACACATGCCCAAGCAACAAGTGGCAAGTGTCCATACTTGATTGTAAATATATACAAAGAATGGTGTGGTCACATCTCCAAAGTCCCTGCCCATCCCTATGATCCCAGAGGGACAGAGAAGTTCCCTCTCCCAAGAACTGGGGGCTGCTTTGCAGAATGGACCTGCTGCCTGAAATTAAGGGTCAATGGAGACCAGCGTCTTTGCAGTCGTTCCTGAAATCTCTGCAAGAAAGGCTAAAACCAGTGATGTAAGTCACTCCTTACTGCTTTCCTTTGAGGAAGGCTAGCAGGAAGGAAAGCTGGATTTCAAGGCAAAGAATGGGGTTCTCTTCCTATCTCTGCCACTTACCAAAACTGGTGTCTCTCTGAGTCTCCGTTTTCTTCTCTGAAGAAGGAGACACTTGAGCTGGTGACCTCTAAAGCCTCTTCTAACTAAAATGTGGTCCTATATATCCCAGAATTCTCTTTCCCCAAGTTCTTATGATCCTAAGGAATAAGCCCTGGGATGGGCCACAGTTTGGGTAGGGAAGGCTCTGAGTGTGTATTGGGGGGGAGGGGGAGAGAGACATGCTTAGAGGACTAGGCTCATTGACTACTCCCCCCATACTTAAATGTCATTGTTCCTCCCCCCCCTCCCTAGTGTCCCAGGTCCTCCTCACTCGCCTTCCTAATGTCTCTGCTCCTCCTCCCCCATCCTTAATGCCCCAGCTCCCTCCCCCCATCCCTGATATTTCTGCTCCTCTCCCCATCTTTTCCCTTGCTTTCCCTGCCCCTGGCTAGCAGCCACTTTGGCTTTCCCACCCCCGTCCTCCCCAGATCCGGACTGGGCGGCGGAGGAGGCTCCGGGTGGCGGCAAACCCCGGGTCACCATTTAGCAGCGGCAACAATGGATTCATTAGCTCGGATTAGTCTCGGCCCTGGCTCTGTGCTCCCCGGGCAATTACTCACTCACTTCATTAACAGGACAAGCTGGGTTGCCTCCGCCGCGAGTGCAGCAGCAGTCGCGGTGATAACGGAACAGCCAGAGCCGGGCCTTGGACCGTAGGGTCCGCCCCCCACCCACCCCGACCCCTTCCCTTGGCCAGGACAGGGGCTCCCCCATCCCTGCCTCTGCCCGCAGCATCATCTCTGTCTGTCTAGTTCTTTGTTGCTCCCCTGCTCCGTCTAACCGTTTTAGGATTTTCGCCTCTGCTATCTGGGTATATCTATCTGTCTGCTTTTCTGTCTTTATGCCTCTGCTTGCTTCCATATTTCCGATTCTGTGTCTCTCTCTGATATCTCTGTATTTCTATCTCTGGATTTTTGTAGGTCTCAGCAACTCTGTCCCGATATCTCTTATCTGCTGTCCCAGCGTCTCTGTCCATCTCCGCATCTCTAGCTCTGCTCGCTATCTTCCCCAAACTCCTCTTTTTCCACGTCTCTGTTTCTGTATCTCTTTGCATGTCCCCGCACACTTCCCCCCCCCATCCCACAACTGTTTCTGTTCCTGTCTCTCCAGCTTCCTTGCCCAGCCTCCCTTCTCTTCTCTCACTTCCTTAAGACCTTTCTGACCATGGCCTCATCTCTCTATTTCTGCCCTTCTTTCTGTCTGGGCTCTCTGGTGGTCTCCAAGTGCCAGTCTCTCATTCCCAATTGTTCTCTATTTGGAATCTGACATCTCTCTGGTTTGAGTTTCGAATCCCAGCCCTGACTCTGATCTTGAGAATTTGGAAAAGGAGCGACACTTTTCTCCATTCAAAATTCATTCATTCAACAGACATCTGGAAGGGGGAAGGGGAGGGGAGACAGGAAGAGATTCATGGGTGTTGCCTTTCAGAAGCTTACTTTCTGAGACTCATAAAATGATAACGCCAGGAGAGGAAGAGATCTTGGTCATGAGAGAAATCAGAATAATGAAGGGGAGGAGTCAGGGGTGGGAGAATTGCCATCTTGTATGATGGGCATCCTGGAGGAGAGCATTTGAGCTGAGCCATAAAGGATGGAACAAATTTTTCAACAATGCTGAGGAAGAGGCAGGTGAGGAGCACAGTATGAGCCAAGGTGGAGCCTCAGGCCATATTCACAGGGTGACTTGTCCAGTTGAATTTTCTTCCTGGATATCTTAACTCCTCTGTGTTCATGAAGCTGTTGTATCTTGGCTCCCCACTGAGTTGTCATGAGTCTCCTTTGCAGCAGGGACATTCATATCCCATCCCCAACTGGAAGTATACCCTAAGGATCTGACCTGGGTTCTCTTCTCAATATATCTTTTTTCATCAGATCCCATAGACTCAGTTATCCTCTCTTTGCCAATAATTTCCACATTCAGCCTTCATCTTTCTCCTAAACGCTCATCCCATATCAACAATTGACTATTGGACATTTTTCCCTGGAAACTCAACATATCTAAAATAGAATTCATCTTTCTCCCTAAAATCTTTTTTTTGAATTTTCCCATCTCTGTCCAAGGTATCATGTTTCTTTGAGTTATCCAAATCTGAAACCTTACAGACATCATCCACTCTTTATTTTCTCTCATCCGCCATATCCAAATAACTCTAAAGCCTTTTCAATTCTCCCATCAACATCTGGAACATGTCTCCTTTTTTCACACCTTAGTTCAGGTTCATATCACCCTCACCTGAATTATTTGCAAGAACTTTGTAATTGGCCTCCTAGCCTCTAGTATCTCCCATCTCTAATTTAGCCTCCACATAGCCATTAGAGAGATATTCCAAAAGCACAAGGCAATCACATCACTCTTCTGCTCAATATGGCCTTTATGATCAAATAAAACTCTTACACATGGCTTTTTAAAGCCCTTTACAGCCTAACTCCAATTTAGCAGTCATTTGTTGACGTAGTGGATAGAATCTTGGACCTGGAAACAGGAAGTGAGATAAAATCCAGCCTCAGATATTTATTAGCTATGTCACCCTGGGCAAGTCACATAACTCTGTTTGCCTCAGTTCTTCATCATGGGAGTATAATGATAGCTCCTACTTCCTGGGGTTGCTGTAAGGATCATTTAAGATAATATTTGTAAAGCTCTTAGAAAAGTGTCTGGCAAATAGTAGGTGTTTTATAAATGCTTCTACTTCTTGCCTCTTCTAGGCTTATTACACATTATTACCCTTACTGTCACTGCTTTCCCACCTTCTATCTGCTCACAAAATGGCATTCCATTTCTTATCCTCATGCCTTTGTTCCTGGAAGGTGTTGCTTCTTCCCTGTCACTTCTTAGGATTCCTAGTTCCCTTCAAAACTCAGGTGCCACTTCCCACATGAGATGTTTCGTGATTCGCCCAGTTATGAGCATCCCTCAAAAACAACTTTGCATATATTTTGTATTTTATTTATTTAGATGGACATGTTGTTTTTCCCCATGAAATGCTAGTTCCTTGAGGGCAGGCACTATTTCATTGTTGCTTTTATATCTCCAATTCCTGGCTCATGATAAGTACTTATTAAATATTGAAATGCCTCTTGATGGGTTGGTTGAAGGATTGGGCTGGAATATGAGGAACTGGGAGATAAGCAACTGGGAAGATGGAAAGTGGTGAATAGAGATTGAGAGATTATTAAGTACTTATTGTACTTAAGTACTATTGTGAAAAGAATTAGAGATACAAAAAGAGGTCAAAGACAGTTCTGTCACATAATAAGTACTTAATAAAAAGCTTATTGACTTAACCAACCTGAAAAGAACTGCATTTGGGATTATACTGGCCAACTGGTCACCCTAGAAGACCTCCAATAACTTCTATGGAAATCCATTGCTTTCTGAGGCTGCTTATCTTCATTATGGAGCACTTTAATTGTTAGGAAGTTTTCCTTCAGGTCAAACCTACATTTGCCTCTTTGCAATTTCTTTCCATTCTGTCCTCTGGGACCAGGCAGAACAAATCTGGTTTCTCTTCATTGTGACATACTTGAAGACAGCTATTATTTCCCTCCTAAATCTTCTGAGTTCTGAACTACACATAAATTCAACAAGCATTTATTGAACTCCCATTGCCAAATGCTCTGCTGGGCACTGGGGAAAGAGAAACACAAAAGAAGCAACCCCAGCCCTCATGAAGCTTATAATCTATAGGGGAAGTAATAACAGTAATAATTGCTGAAGTAATTGTTACTGTTGTAGTTGTAGTAATGGTGGGAGTATTAGTGGTGGTGGTAGTAATAATGGTCGTCATGGTAGCAGCATCATTTATATAGCACTTTCAGGTTTACATATATATCATTTGATCCTCACAACAATCTTCAGTGTATGAGATAGGTACTACTTTTAAACCTATTTTAGAAATAAGGCAACTGACAAGTCCACACATTCCCATTCCACACATAGAGGAACAGACTATACACAGACACAGAGACAGGGGCTGGATGGAGGTATATAGGGAATAAAAAGCGAGTAGTTTGACTGGAAAGCAGAACAAGTATAGAGAAGCAATATGTATCATCTGGAAAAGTATGCTGATGTTCATGATAAATTGAGATTTGTGTTTTATCCTAAAAGCAATAGGGAGTCATTCAATATTCGTGAGCAGTAGAGTAACACTGTCAAACTTACATCTTCATAATATCAGTTTGTTGACTATGTGGAAAAGGGATTAGAGAAAAGAAAGACTAAAGTAGGGAGACCACATTTAGACTAACTAAACATTCCCAGTTCTTTCAAGAGATCCATAGACTCAAGGAATTCACCTTCCTAATTGTCTTCTTAGAACCAAACTCCAGAGAACGTGTGAGCACAGTAGGACCATCACCTCCTAAAATGTTTCGCCTCTCAATCCAACTGGCCAGCCATCTACATCATTCTCCTTTCAACTTCTTCCATATTTGTCCCCTCCAGCTCTCTGAATTTTCTGTCTTGAGACAATTTTAAAATATGAATTCAATGATAAAATGCTCAGATGGATGCAGAAGTGGTTGGATGACCAGATAGTTTTTAATGATTCAGTGTCCCTGGGGGAGGAAGTCTCTAGTGAAATGTCTCAGGGATCTGTGCTGAGCCTTGGGCTATTGAATATTTGTATCAATTATCTGGATAAAGGAATAGATGTACACTCAAAACATTTGCAGGTGATGCAAATCTAGGAAGGAAATCTAATGCCAAAATGAATCTCCTGGGCTAGAGCACTGAGTTGAATGGGATGAGTTTCAATAAGGATAAATATATGAAGTCTTTCACTTAGATACAAAAAAGTCAACTTCACAGTCAGATGGGGGAGACCTGGATAGGTAGCAGTAATCCCAAAAAGAAACTGAGCATTTTAGGGGACTGCAAGTTTAACACGAAGCAGCAAATTGTGAAAATGGCAAACTACTGATTAAACTTTAGGTTTCCTTAAGAGGAATGGGGCTTCCAGGAATTGGGAGGTAATAATTTCATTGTTCTCTGGTCACATCATACCTCCTCTGGAGTGTCACGTTCACCTTTGATAGACACAATGTAAGAACATTGATTATTTGGAGTGTCCAAAGGACATCCGAGCATGTGACATATGAAGACCACTTGAGGGGAACTGGATAACTTTAGCCTAGAAAAGAGAAGACTGAGTGGAGAGGTGGCAGAATATGTGCTAGTTATCTTCAAGCATTTGAAAAATTATGTGGAAAAGGGATTAAGCTTGTTCTATTTTGCCTTTGACCACAGAATAGAAAACAATGGATGGATGTTGCAATGAGGAAAATCTAGGCTTGATGTCTGGAGGAGACTCACCTTAGAGGTCTTCAAGTTGAGACTGGACCATCAGTTGCCATGGGAATTCTTGTCAAGAATGGCTAGAAGGTCCTTTCAAACCTTCCAGTTTTGTAATTCTGTGGCAGAAGCCTGACCTGAAAGTTGGTGAAGCTGGGTACAAGTTCCATCAGTGGGCTAGAAGCAGGATGAAAGGTGAGGGATGAAGCAGCCAGTCTCTGCCTCCCTTTGCTGAAAATGGAACCCTTCTTTCTGTACATTTCATGTAAATGTCAACTCTTGTCCACTGGAACTTAGGATGAGTCAGAGACGGTCTGAAAAGAGCCAAAACTATGGGGGGAGGGCAGGAAATCAGTTGTTGCTTAGCGTAGGAGGAGGGATGAAGAGGAAGGAAAGTACGAAAAAGGAGAGATAATTCTGTAAGAATTCTAGGATTATCAATGAGGAACTCGCTACTTCTTGAAGCAGTCCACTGGCCAGTTCTCACTGTAAGAAGTGCTACATTGAATTAATAGAAATCTTGCAATTTAGGTTTAAATCCTGCTTCTGGTATTTCATATTCATAAGCAATTTATTTATACCTTTTATGTACCTCAGTCTCTTTATCCATTGACTGGGGTGAATAGCACCTACCTCTAATAGTTATAGTGAAGATGAAAGATAATGTATATAAAATGCTTTGCAAACCTTCAAGCTTCCATATAAATATCATTGGTTATTCTTCCCCATTACACCTTTTCAGATACTTAAAGGTAATTATCTTGTCTTCTTAAACTTCTTTCTATGCTAAACATTGTCAATTCCATCTCGTTTTTGGTGTCCATGTTCATGGAGTTGCTAGTCCCTTATTCATATTAGTCTCTCTATTCTGGACCCTCCCTAATTTGTTAATATCCTTCCTAAAACATAATAAACACCCCTGAACACAGAAGGGATCTGAGCAGGGCAGAGAACTTGTGTACTTCTTACTTCCCTATCTGGACAGATACTAAACACATTATATTTAGCATTTGGATAATTTTTTTAAGATTCACAAAACCTTTTACAGATGTTATCTCATTTGATCCTTCTAAGATCACTCAGAGGTAAATGCTATTATTATCATTTCTATTTTCTATGCAGTATATATACATATAGGCCCAAATTCCCAGTATTTTCTTCCCCCAAAAAACAGAGATGGGGGAAGGGGGAAACTACTCTAATTTCTATAAGAAACTGAAGCACAGAAATGTTAAGCTTGGGGTCATACACGTAAGAAGTATACATGGCAGGATTTAAACAAAGATCTTCCTGTCTTGTCTGAGCCATATCACAATGTTGCTGTTAACAATGGAATGAACAAAAAGCAACAATAACACAAACACATTGCCATGGGGCAGTTGGGTCACCCAGTGGATAGAGAGCATTGGGCTTGGAATCAGGAAGGTTCATCTTCATGAATTCAAATTAAACCTCAAATAATTACTAGCTGTATGACCATGGGCAAGTCATTTAATCCTGTTTGCCTCAGTTTTCTCATCTGTAAAATGAACCAAAGAGGAAATCTCAAACAATTCCAGTATCTTTGCCAAATAGCTCCAAATGGGGTCCCAAAGAGTCAGACATGACTGAAATGATGCAATAACAATGTTGTCATTCTTTTTAATAAAGCAAAGGGGGTAGTTTTGACTCTGATAAACCTGGGTTCAAATCCCATTTCTGCCTCTTACTACCAGTGGGACCATGAACAAGTCACTTCACCTCTCGAGATGTGTCTGTTTCCTTATCTGTAAAATGAGAGGATTGGACTAGTGACAGATAAGATCCCTTTCAGTCTATATCTATGATCCTCTGACCTTGGAAAAATTGTGGGGCATGTTATTAAGAGAATAATCTACATGAGCATTTAGATTGTGAATTCCTCAAGAACAGGGACTATCTTTTCACTTCTTTTTTTTATTCCCTGAACTTGGCATATAGTAGGTGTTTAATAAATGTTCATTGATTTAGAAAGGGGAGAAATGATGACAAAGAGGCAGGGTAGCTTCAAGGACAAACTCACTTTATTTACCTTTTTTCTCAGGGTTATTAGCCTGGTTCGTGAGAGGAATACTGGAGATCTGTGGATGTAGCTTGCCTAGATCTGAGAGAACTAAATAAAGCCTCTTCTGCAATTCTTATGAAAGAGATAAAAAGATGGGGGGCTTGATAACCAGACGAGTTGAATGATGAAACTTGGAGAGGCATCATGAATAGGTCAGTGTCAGCTCATGAAAAGGTCTCTAATGGAATACTCTGGGAATCTAATTTTGGCCATGTGTTGCAATTCAAGCTTTATCAATGATTTGGATGAAGGAATGGATGGCAGGCAAGTTTGCAGTTGACATAACTGGGAAGGAACACATATGAAGATAGAGTTGAGATCCAAAAATCTCAAGAAGCTAGAAATATGGGCCAAACCTAATAAGATTTAATTCAAAAAAAAATTTAATATATGCACGACATTGTGCTAACTGATGAGGATACAAAGACAGTCTTTGCTCTCCAATAGTTTACTGAGGGAAATAAGATGAAAGAGTAGCTGGATGGTGAAGTGGATAGAGTTCTGAAGTCAAGGAAGACTCATTTTTTTTAGTTCAAATCCCATCTCAGATATGTACTAGCTGTGTGACCCTGAGCAAGTCACTTAACCCTATTTTCCTCAGTTTCCTGACTTATAAAATGAGCTGGAGAAGGAAAGGGTAAACCATTGCAGTATCTCTGCCAAGAAACCCTGTTATGGACACACACAAAACCGTCTCTGTCTATTTCTGTCCCTCTGTCTCCCTCTTTCTCTCCTTCCCTCTTTTTCTCCCTCCCTCTCTCACTCTCCCTCTCACTCCCTCTCCATCTCCCCTTTTCCCCCATCCCCCATCTCTTTTTTGGGGGGAAGAAAATACTGGGAATTTGGGCCTGTGACAATTAGATATAAAATTTGAGACTTCATCACTATGCTAAAAATCATCAAGTGTTAGAAGTGCTCTCTGAGGGCTACCATTATACCAGACTTATTAACTGACCCATGGGTTCAAAGAACTTACCACTGAATACTGGCTTAAATTTTGCCAAATTTCCCTCCTACAACTTTTAAGCCAGAATTTGTCCAAGGATTTTCACCCATATACAATCTCAAACCAATCAACTGACAAGGAATCTGAACCCGGACACACCCACAAAACAAGGAAGGGTCCATAGCAAGTACACTCACAACTTCCTCACACTTTCACTGCCTCTCAGCTTCCTAATAGCCGAGTCACTCCCTAATCACACTTTCTCTTGTCCCAGACACTCAGACTACAAATCGTTCTTCAATAGCATTCCTCTCCTATTCTCTACAGGCTCTCAAAAGTTTGTGGCAGAAATACCCAGGGGCTGATTTCCTAACTATACCTACTCTGCTAATTACCAGTTCAGGAAAATGTCCTTGCCATTCTTTTATTTCCCAGTGGATAATCAATAACTACAGACAGCTGTGATCCCTCTTCTGCTCACAGCTGATACCTCTTCTGAAGCCATCAGTGACTAGAGAGTAGATGGGGTAAAAAAGATCTAGAGGTTCTAGTGGACTGCAAGCGTTATAATGTGGAGGGCAAAACCAGCAAAGATAATGATTCGCTAGACTGTCTCAGCCTTCTGCCCTGGTCAGATTGCACTTGAAGTATTGAGTCTAGTCCTGGGAATCACCACATTTTAGAAAGCACGTCAATAAACTATTGTTTCCAGGGATGCCGGTGTCCCGGGTTCAGTTTCCTTGTGGGAAAATTAGTCTCACTCTGTTCTGTGTCTCCAGACTGATGCCCTCAGTGTACACTGATCCCCGATCCTAGACACAGACCTAGCATGTGTATTGCTCTGGGTGCGGCTGTGTCTATTGGGCTGGGTGAGTGTGCATTGCTCTGGGAGTGTGCACCAGGATAAGTGTGGTTGTTGCATTGGATGGAAGGCAGTATGCAGAGACGAAGGCTGTGAATCTGTAGGCATCTATGAATGATTGTGTAAGCATCTGTCTGGAGCAGCAATTGTGTGTATGACCTGGATATGTATCGGGGTGTGTGTAACTGTGACTGTGAAGGTGTATGAGAAACATGAGTCTGTGACTTTTGTAAATGCGTATGAAAGAGTGAAAGTGTCTGGGGAGGCTGTGCATGTATCTATCACCTGTAAATGTGTGTGAGAGTTCTGTGAATGACACTTTGGAGGGGAGTGTGTGTGTGTGTGTGTGTGTGTGTGTGTGTGTGAATTGCCTATTGTGACTGTTTCTGTAGGGTTTTGCAACTGTAGCGACTTTGAGTCCCAATGAATATGTGTGTGTGAGAGGACAGGGATGTGTGACTCTGTGTAGGCTACTGTGGCTGGGTATGTATCACTCTCTGTCTTCGACTGTAACTGTCATCCTGGTTTGTCTGTGTGTATGTGGACTGTGCTAGACTGGCTCCATTTGTGTGTCTGTGTATTGAATTCGGCATGTGTAAAATATCATGACTGTATTGCTTGTGATTTGTGCTGTGTGTGTGCATGTGTGTAACTGGACCCTGTTGGGTGTATATGCGTGCGCGTGGATTTTGCTGAAGGGTGGCGTGCGTCTGTGTGTATGTTATGTATGCGCGCGTGCGAGCGTGTGTTAAGCGGACGTGTGTGCGCCCGTGGGTGGGGGTGGGGTGAGCCATTTGGGGCCGGGGTCGCATCCGGCCGAATTGGGGGCAGGGAGAGAAGCTGGGGGAGGGATTGGGGGTTGGGAATTTGGGGGGAAAGAAGCTAAGCGAGGTCCCTGGGCAAGGTCTCCCCGCGCCATCTTAATCCGAAATGTAGGAGCTGCTCTGGTCGGGGCTGGAGGCGGCCCCGGAGCAGACATCTTCATCTGCGCGCTTGGGGCTTTCCGGCGGCAGCGGCGCTGGCTGCGATCGCTCAGCCCTGGCTGGGCCTCCTCGTCTCAAGTGCTCCCATTATTCCTCTAATGCCGCCTATTAAGATCGCGCGGCTGCGCAGCGGGCGGGGGCGGCGCGGCTCCTCCGGGGAGGGCAGCCCGGGCACGCTGTCTACGCGCACACTGGGCACGGCGTATCGCCCACAGGACGCCCGCGGACTGACGGACGACCCGGGGCCACGGCGATCCGTGAGAGAAAAGCAAGCGTAAATCGAGAGCCGACCGAGTGGAGGGGGCCGAGCCCCAAAGCACCTGGCGCTGCCCTCTCTGCTCCAGCTAGCACCATTCAGAGAGAGGGGGAAGGGAGAGCCCCAGGCTGGTCTGGAGCCGTCCTGGCGCTGCTCGTTACCTGGTGACGGGGTGAAGGGGTTGGAGCCCAAACTAGAGAATTCGGGGTCTTGCTGACTGAGGCCCGGGGTGGAGAATGGGGGGGAATTCCCATAAAGGGAAGCAGGTTCCCAAGCTCTCCCAAAGTGCAGGGGGCTTGGTGCAGTGGATAGAATCCGGGACTGTTCTCCCTCTGACTCAAGCGTGGGACCCTAGACAAGCGTCTTCCCTCCCGGTGCCGCCTTGAGTTCTCAGTCTGTAAAATGAAAGAGTTGAACTAGATGATCTCTTAAAAGCCCCTGCTAGCCCTTGAATGCTCCATTCTGAGATCCCTCGCAGGACTGACTGATCTCTGTTCTAAACAGTCTCTCCCCTATGATGTCCTCTATTCCAACGTTCCTTCTAGCTTTATGTTCTATAGTCTGTGGCCCCTTTCAATTTTGATGTTGTTTTCCTAAAACTGTAAATCATAAAAAGATGTTTTTAGATACAAACTCTCTCATCACCTTGTCCCCAAGGATAATCCTGCCAAGTGGAGTGGGGGAAGGAGAGCAGCATTGTGTGGTGGATTACCGCTTGGGTGCTCTGAGGACCGCCAAGATCAGAGATTTGGCTCTTGGCCATTTTCTTTTCCTTTAGAATGCTCTGTCTCTCTTCCTCCATTTCTGAAAAGACCCACCCTTTCAGGCCCTGTTCCTTCATTCAGCTTGTCCATGATGAGTATTTATTTACTGTGTAGTTGGTCGTGTGTCCCTCTATCAGGACTTTGCTTAAATTGCAATAAAAATAGCAAGATCCTCTCCACCTGAGAGGATTCTACTTTCTTCCCTCAGTTGTTGATCTTTGAGAGTTGACATGGGAAATCTCATAGTTGTACTTTCAGACTAGGTGATTGGGAGCGAATTCTTTCCACTGGACATCAGCTCTAGCAGATCAGTTCTGGTCTGCTTTCTGATTCTTCTCTGCTACCCACAGACAGAAAGAGAGTTGCAGAGCTCTCATCCAAGAGTCCTTGCTCACCTGGGATCCCAAAGACAAGATACTGTCTATTTCCCCTGTGCCAGTCCCAAAGGAGACACACAAACTCATATAATAGCCCAGCTGAAGGAAGGCTACAGATATTGCAAGGAGGAGGATTCCCCAGAGCACATCATGTATGAGCAATCTAGCAGTGAAATTACAAGGTTCCTGCTCCACAAAATTCCTTCCAGCGAGACTGAAAAAGGCAGCTAGAGATGTCTGTGATCCTGGTTCTTATGGACTCTGGCTAACAGTTTCCAGCAGGGACCTCAGCCAGTGAGCATGTTCAGTTGTGCCAACTGATGTACAAGTTCCTTTTTGCCTCCGTAGCTCAGCTGCATTGCCTGCCCCTGTAGTGCTAACACAGAGTAACCCCGAGTGCTCAGAAGAGGTCAGTGGCATCTCTGGCCTCCTGCAGGCAACTCATTTAAGCAGAAGACAGTCCAATAATTAGTACTTATGAAATAGACTTCTTATAATTCTGCAAAAGCCAAGTGAGAACATGCAAAGCAGACAAAAAGAGCCGTGTAGATGTAGTGAGAGAAAGAGTTTCAGGTTCCTGACTCTGTGTGTGTGTGTGTGTGTGTGTGTGTGTGTGTGTGTGTGTGTGTAGAGAGAGAGAGAGAGAGAGAGAGAGAGAGAGAGAGAGAGAGAGAGAAAGAGAGAGACAGAGACAGAGACACAGAGAAACAGAGACAGAGACAGAAAGACAAGAAAGAGAGAGACTGAAAAACAACTGAACAATAGGACAGAGGCAACCTCCAGTCCAAAGACCAAGGTTCAGATCTCTGTTTTGCTATTTACAAACCATGTGACATTAGACATTCATCTTCTTTAGTCCCCAGTTTCCACATTTGTAACATAATAAAATGTCTCAATAATTTCTAGGATCTCTTCCAGCTTTAAATACTATGGTACTGTGAATTTCCCTGTTATCTGCCATGATAGAGTTACACTGCTGACACCATCATTTCAAGGACCAATCCTAAGGGTTTGAGTTATCCAGCAAGGGATAACTTTTCCAGCAAGGGAAAAGCTAGAAAGTTAGTTCAACCAAGATGCCTTGACTTAAACTGTCCTTTCCCTTCTGTTCCTTGTGAGGCAATCAGAATTGAGAGGGTCACACATCTAGCATGTGTCTGAAATTGGATCTGAATTCAGGTCCTCCTGACTCCAGGACTGGTGGTCTATCTACTGAACCCCTCCCTTACTTCCTATAGCATTTACTAACTCTACCATTCAATATATCCTTTGTCCTTATCAGTTCATCCTGGCGCTCAAGGGAAATTTCCCATTTATTGAATGAATGACCATCCTGGGCCCTCTTTTCTCCCTTTATATTATTTCACTAGGAAGTTACATTTGCTCCCATGGATTTAATTATCTTTTTACTGATGATTCTCAGCCTTATCTAGTCCTATTCTGTCTTTTGACCTCTGAACCCACATCTCCAGCTATCTATTAGATGTCCCATACACATCTTATATTTAACATATCCAAAATGGAACTCATTATCTTCCCCCCACCCCAAACCTACTTCCTAACTTCCCTATTACCATCATCCTCCCATTCACCAAGACTCACGACCTGGTCGTGACCCTGGACCTTTCACTCTCTCGCCCTTCTCTGTCCTCTCATATTCAATCCTTTTGACTGAATTGTAACATCTCTCATATACATCCCCTTTTCTTCTCTAACACTCCCACCCTCCCAATGCAGGTCCTCAGTGAACTCTGCCTGGATTAAGGTAATAACCTGCTGACTGGTCTGCCTGCAATCTCTCCAATCTAATTCATTCCTCCATTCAGCTGCTAAAGTGATCTTTCTAAAGCACAAGTTGACCATGTCATTCCCTTTTTCAATAAACTCCAGTAGCTCCTTATTGCCTCCAAGATAAAATATAAAATCCTCTGTTTTGTGTTTAGTCTTTCGTGTCTTTCCCTCCCTCCAAAACTCCCCCCATTTTCTCAGTCTTCTTACATTTTACTTATCTACTTCCCCCACTTCCACCTACTGACACTGGCCTTCTTAACTGTTCCTTGAAAGAGAAACCCCCCCCCCATCTTGTTTCTGCTCCTCTTAAAAGGAGACAGAAGTCTCCCATTTCCCCTGCCCAGACCAGGTCCTCCCAGTGGCTGCTCAGTCCACTGTAACCAAGAGGCTGTCCTCCAGCCTCCTTCTTCATCTCCATCTCCTGGCTTCCTTCAAGTCCCAGTCAAAATCTCAAGAAGCTTTCCCTAATCTTCCTTAATACTAATGCCTCCTCTCTTTTAAATCCCCAGTTTATGTCTCTGTCTTGTTTGTAAGTAGTTGTCTTCCCAGTTAGCCTGTGAGCTCCTTGAGGCAGTCTTTTGCCTTTCTTTGTAACCCCCAAGCTTAGCATAGTGCCTAATATATAAGTAGACACAAAAAGTTTTTGCTGACTGAATGACTGAATGGAAGATTGAATGATTAAATTAATCATTAAATGAATAGCTTGAATGATTAAATGAATATGTGAATGATTGAATAAATGAATGAATGAGTATATTAATAAATAAATGGTTCCATGAAGCAATGAATAGGGTATTGTTAAGTTAAATATTGCAAGTGTATGTAGTGGACAACTGGATTGTAAGCTCTGGAACAAAAGGACACTGTAACTCGGGTACACAAGACCATAAAGACTTGAGATGCTCTCTGGCCCAAGTCCTTCATTATAAAGCAACATTTCTATCACAATGATTGTAATTTTACCATTAGTGAATATTTCCTTTGGGTTTAGAAGTTTTCAGGCTTTCAAAATACATGGTTAAAATGAAATACTCTAGAAGTTTGGGTTGTTCATACAAGAAAAGGCCTTGGTCTTATTCTCATCTTATAATTGGGGAAACTGAGTCACAATTGGAAAAAATAACTTGCCCAGAGGTTGTAGAATGAAGTAGTGACAGAGCTGGGACAAGGTTCCCCCCGCACCATATCGGGAGAGGGAAGCACATAAGTCAGCCAGATAAGAGGAAGACTTTGTAGAAAAGAGGTAGGATAAATCCTGGGAAGGGAGAATGAGAGAGAGAGCCAATGGCTTGGAAAGGAGGGTGGGAAAATGCCAAACACCAAGTTTATCAGGAAACAGTCCTATGAAGAAACTCCTGCAGTCTACTCTGGCCAGTTCCTGATGTTGGCCTTCATGTAAAATACATTGGATCAAGAATGCCCCCACCATAAGTTAAAAGGCCACTAATTGACTGCTGGAGACTAGGAGGAACCCAATCTAAAGGCTCCTGGGTGAGGTGATAGCTTGTCCAGATGAGGTGGGTGCCTTCCACGGCTAGGAGGCTGGAAGCAGCTTGGGAGCCCTAAATAGAACATGAAATATCAGCTCCCAACCCAGGGCTGCCAGCTGCCTCAAGCACCGAGCAGAGAAATTTCCCCTTTTTGCAGATTGGATCAGTCACTCCCAGAATTGATGGCAACAGCTTCATCAAGAAGATATAATGTTTTAATTATGTTGTGACACGGCCTGACACGGGGGTGGCGTGTGATGGATTCTTGCATGTCACCCGGGGGCCCTGACACATGGTAGGGGGGCGGAGGGGGGGATGATTCTCATAATGTACCTTCTGGGAGAGAGGATCCCTTCCCCCCACTGAGGGCAGCAAAAAAACAGTGGGATCCAGAGCATCAGGTTTGGGGGCCGCGGTGGAGGGGAGGGAGCTGGACACAGCAGGCAGGTTGGAGAAAACCTAGCCTCTTGGGAACAGTGGGCTGAGCAGCCACTGGGAGGACCTGGTCTGAGCAAGGGAAAAAGGAGACTTCTGTCTCTTTTTAAGAGGAGCAGAAACAAAGCAGATCGTAACTGGAGAAAGGGCATAAGATTATAAAGGAAAACAATTTATTGAAATACAATTATCAAAAGATTTTTTT
Organism: Antechinus flavipes; assembly: GCF_016432865.1. Classification (NCBI taxonomy): domain Eukaryota; kingdom Metazoa; phylum Chordata; class Mammalia; order Dasyuromorphia; family Dasyuridae; genus Antechinus; species Antechinus flavipes. The sequence continues at coordinate 569,472,219 of NC_067400.1, read as the reverse complement.
TAAAAACCAAGTTCAGTAACCTCATGGATCTGATTTAGAGGAAGTAACCAGGGTAAGACCCACAACATACAAAAAGCAGTGGAAAAACTGAGGCTATTAACCCCCCAGAAAAGAAGTGGAAAATGTAGGATTGAAAGCAAGAGATGACCTTATAGGTCATCTAGTACAGCCCCTTCATCTTACAGACGAGGAAATAGAGTGGCAGAGAAGACAAGATGTGCCCAAAGTAACAGGGTAATAAGTGGAAGAGCTAGGGCTTGAACCAGCCCTTTTGTTTATAATAAAGCTAGTATTTTGCTTATAAATCTATCAGCTCTGTTGTTAGTGTCTTCACCCTCACCTTCTGCCCCTATGATGAAAAGGTATTTCACCCCGCCCACCTCTCTGAAGTCCCTCTCTTATTCACACATACACTGGCCCCATTATCAGAATAATTTATATACATATCTCTCTCCCCATCCTCATCTTCAAGCTCACAAAGCTCCTTGTGAACGAGCAGTTTCTGCAACAAATTTCTGTATCCTGAAAGGGGGTCACTTAATAATCATTAAAAATATTTTAATAGTGTTCTTTTTTACAAATACATGTAAAGATAGTTTTCAAGATTCATTTTTGTTAGATTTCGAGTTCTAATTTTTTCCCTCCCTCTCTTGTCTCCCCTCTTCTCAAGACATCAAGCAATCTGATATAGTTTATACATGAACAATCATTTTAAACGTGTTTCTATAAATAACCATTTGTTGAATTAAATTTGGTTATGTGAGGAATTACCACGGGATAGAGGGGTTATACTTGTTCTGCTTGACTCAAGAGAGAAAAACTAGGGGGACAGGGAGTGGTAATGAAGTCAGGATATAGATTTAAGCTTGATATTAGGAATACTCTCCTAGTAACCAGAGCCATTCTAACATGGAAGGGTACCTTGTGGGTAATGCATTTTCCATCATTTACGGTGTCCAAGCAGAGGACCACTGACAGATTCTAGAAGTGAGTATTTCACAAGGAGGGATATTGCACTAAATATCTTCTAAGCGATCTCTTTCATCACAGTAATTCCATGTGTGCACATATGTGATCACATGTGTACTTCTCTGTCCACATGAACATGCATCTATTGTTTCACATATGTGTAGATTCCATGGACCGATTTCTCCTGGAAACACTCTGGATTCAGTTACAGTGTGGCTTATCTTTGCTTTTCACGATGAGGTGGAGGTCAGCCCAGGGTTCGACTCTCTAACAGTTGTCTGTTCCCACACAGACAGGGTGAGATCAGTTTGGTCTGGGGAGAGAGAGCGTGGCTGCCTTCCAGTCCTGCCTGATCTGCATTCTCCCTCTTGCACTCTACTTCCCAAACTAATTGTTCCTGGGACATCCTGTCTCCTATTTCAACTCCCACTTATAGTGTCTGTATCTGGGTTCCTCCCAGGGAGCCTTAGTCAAAAAGAGGATCCTAGGAAATGGAGATGGATGGTGAGAGAAAGGGACAGGGACAAAGATCAGGGCAGAAAAAGAGGAAAATTGAGTGTCCTTCAAGGGGATGAAGAAAAAGGGATGACCTATGCTTTCCAATCTTGAGGGCTGAATCCTGGAGCTCTCTCTAGCATCTTAGAACTGAAAGTACCTCCAAGTTTAAGAAATCCAACTCCAATGCCTAGGCTTTAAGCCAGTTTAGCCCTTATCCCCTCAACTACTAGGATAAACACCAGTGTCCTCCCTGGATATGGTCCTATTCTTCTACCTCAGTCCTTTGTCAATCACTTTTGCTGTCAGGTAGTCTGTTCATAAAACTGTCAATCAGAGTGTCCCACAGTCCATCATCAGTTGGTTTATCTATTAGTCCATCTATCCACCACCATGCAGTTCCTACATCAGCCTGTCAGACAGTCTACCTGTCCAAGGTCAGTCTGTCAATTGGACCATCTGCCTGTCAGTCATCACATTCATCTTTCACATTCACTGTTCAATCTGTCATTCACAAGCCATCAGCCTGTTGTCAGTCAGTCCTTCCATCAGCCTGTCTGTCCATCAGGAGTCTATTCCCCTCACCTGCTGCTGATTATCCTGAGGATGTGGCCCAGCCTGGATACCTTTGCCTCTGCTGTGTTATCCAGATTTAGACAGTGATTTACATATAATTTACCCAGAAAGCTGCACTGTGAGAAATATAATCACTTTTTTAATATTCCCCATTCTGATTTGGATGTGAGAAGCCCTTGTAATGAATTGCTCAGCTAATGAAGATGAACTTGAATGAGGATAGAGATGGAGGGTCATTAAATCCTAGGCTGTTGCTGCTGTTAACCTGGTTGTTGCCGCTAACCTCAGAAACAGATACTCTTCTCCCCTATGTCCTGAATTAACCATAAATTCCCCAGAAGTCCAAGGTTTTCCCCAGCCATTCCCCCCAGGGGCATTCCCTGGCTGGAGGGTGAGAAGGGACCTAAAGCAGGGAAGTGAAACAGCTTAAAGGTCTGCTCAGTGGCAAAGCTCTGCTCCCTCCCCCCAGCCGGGCAGGACCCTGAGAATTCTGGAGTCCATCCTGAACTGGGGGGGGGGGGCAGTCCCCAAGCCAGACACGGAGTAATCCCCAATTTAGTTAGTGATGGGAAGAGAGAGTGAGGAGGAGATGAGTCTGGAGGACAACGGGGAGGGAAGCCTGCACTCCTAAGAGTGCCGGAAAGGAAGGACTAATGGAAGGGCTTTAGGAACAGAAGCTCCAGCACATGGAAACTTAAGGAGCAAAAGCTGAGAAATTCATAGCAGTGAAAGGGAGGAGGAAGATGCAAAGATGCAGCTGATCTGTCTGGGCTTAGATGGGCCTAATTATGTATTTCCTATGGTTCTTTTGCATGTGTATGCATATATAAATATATATATATATTATATATTCTGTTCAGTCATTTTTCAGTCGTGTCCAACTCTTTTCATGACCCCATATGGATTTTTCTTTGACAAAGATACTGAAATGATTTCTCTTCTTTCTCCAGTTCATTTTACAGATGGGGACACTGAGGCAAACAGGGTTAAGTGACTTGTCCAGGATCACACGACTAATAAATGTCTGAGACTGCATTTGAATTGGAGTCCTCCAATGCTCTGTGCACTATGGCACCAACTAGCTGCCCATATTCACACATACACATAGACTCATATATATTTATATTCTGTTGTAAATGCTATGATATAAAAACATGTAATGGGCGGCAAAGCTATATTTCTTTTCTTTTCTTTTTTTTTTTTTTTGCTGAGGCAGTTGGGGTTAAGTGACTTGCCGAGGGTCACACAGCTAGGAAGTATTAAGTGTCTGAGGCTGGATTTGAACTCAGGTCCTCCTGACTTGAGGCTGGTGCTCTGTCTACTATGCCACCTAGCTGCCCCCAAAGCTATATCTCTAAAGCATAGATTGTCCTGATCAAGGAGTTGCAGTGGTTCCTGGTAACTTTTAGGATAAAATCCAAAGTCCTGTTTTTGGCCTTAAAGCCCTTTGCTAACTGGTTATTTCCTTCCTTTCTGAGTTGAGTGTGCATTATTTCTCTTCCACAGTACTCTACAGTATCACTAAATTGGTCTATTTGTTCTCCTACCTTCATGCCTGTATATGGTATATTCTCTATTCCTAGAATGCCCTTCATCCTTACTATCGCCTTTTAGAATTCCTGTCACCCTGTGGAGTGGCTAGATAGTGCAGTGGATAGAGCACTGCACCTGGAGTCAGGAAAACTCGTCTTCCTGAATTCAAATTCAGCCCCAGACCCTTATTAGTTGAGTGATCCTGGGACAAGCCACTTCACTCTACTTGCCTCAGTTTCCTCATCTGTAAAATGAGCTGGAGAAGGAAATGGTCAGCCACTCTATTATCTTTCCGAGAAAACCCCAAAGGGAGTCATGGAGAGCTGGATACGAAACCCAGAGACCAAGATGAAGCAAGCCCTGCCCTGAAGTTGCAGATATTCATTTTGGGGAAACAGCGAATGTAAATAAAAGGATGGGAAGGAGGCTCTAGTAACTGGAAAGGTCAGTAAAGTCCACATGTAAAAGAATTGGTGCTTAAGCTGAGCTTTGAAGAGATGCGACTCCATCTAGGGGTTTCCTCGGTCTTCCTAACTCTAGGGCTGTCCATCTATTTATGGTGCCATTTAGCCGCCCAGCTGGCACATAGTAGTTGCTTAATAAGTGCTTACTAGTTAACCAACATCTGGTTGGTTTGTGGAATGCTCCTGGCCTCTTGCCAGTCACTCTGACCATTGACTCTTTATCCACAGCTGGCTCTGCTATGGCCCTAGCAGGCTTGGCTCTGCGTTTCATGGAAACTCGGAACAGAAAAATGTGTTTTTTTTCTTTTTTTCTGTACTACACAATACACGGTCCCAATGTGATAAACACACTGAAGGAGAGCCAGGATGGATCCCTATTGCACTCCATTATGGACCTCTTGATGTCAGGTTGAGTTGCAGAATGAAGTTTGAATTTGAATCCTGGCTTTTCTCTATGACACATAATCTTTTTTTTAATTAAAGTTTTTTTTTTCAAAACAAATGCATGGATAATTTTTCAGCATTGACCCTTGCAAAACCTTATATTCCAAATTTCCCCCCTTACCCTTCCCCTAGATGGCAAGTAATCCAATATATGTTAAACATGTTAAAATATATGTTAAATTCGATATATGCATTTACATTTATACAATTATCTTGCTGCACAAGAAAAATTAGATCAAAAAGGAAAAACAAATAGAAAGAAAATAAAATGCAAGCAAACAAGAACAAAAAGGAAAAAATTCTATGTTGTGATCCACACTCAGTTTCCCACAATCCTCTCTTTGAGTATAGACGGCTTTCTTCATCACAAGACCATTGGAACTATATGCCACGTACTCTTAAAAAGTCCCTTCAAACTCCCTGAGCCTCAATAGCTTGGTCTGTAAAGCGAAAGTAATGAGCCAAGTGGCTTCTAAGAATTTTTTCACCTTTGACTACTAAAGTCCTATGATCCAAACCATGTAGCTTTCTCTATATTATACAATGGACCAGGAGTTTGTTCTCCAAGGTTTTCTATTCTCAGCACCTGATCTGGGAACCCACAGGTACTCGGGATGCCAGTAATGACACAGAAGATGACCAGGCTACTGGAGCCCTAAGGCTGCTGGGGAGGCCCAGGGGCCTTAAGCCACCCTGTTAAGGCTCTCACAATGCAGAAACAGCATCATCATCTATGGGGAATTGGGGGGGGGGCAGAATTCTGAGGGGGGCAACCTGGTTCCTCTTGATTCTGTCTGCTCCCCAGGCTCAGACAGGGCCACGGAAGAGCCTCCAAGTCCTGAGAGAGCCTCAGTGCCAGGGAACAGTAACTGGAGAGGGAGGGGGGAGCTGGTGGCTGGTGAGGGAGAAGACAAGCTAATGAGGCCCCAGAGAGCCCTTAATCCTTCACCTCCCGCCCTGCCTGTGAATCACAGCCACTTGCGACCGTCTCTCCCCGGCTCCCACCCGTCTGCCTGCTGGGCTTGTGCGCATTTTCCCAGGAGGACCCCAACAGCTCCCGGGGCCCATGAGCTAGCAGCCCCCTTCTCTTCTCCTACCCACCCCCCTCCATCACTTACCCTGGCCCTGCTGTTTCTTCTCCTCCAGAGGCAGCAGCTGCAGAGGGAAGAGTAGCCTTGGGCCCTAGCACCTCGGCGCTTGGAGGGGGACAGTGGGCACCCTGGGGACCATCCCCTCCTTTGCTCTGCCTGAGGTTGGATGAGGACAAGCCCAGGAAGAGGGAGTACCCCAGGAAGAGCAAATAGAGCCAAGAATCCGGGGTAAGAGCCTGGCCAAGACCTCCCACATTTGGGGCAAATTTTCGGATGCCCAGGGCTAAGACCAGGACAGAAAGGGAAGGGAAGCAGGAGCTAGGCTGACATCCACACCCTAGAAAGGAGCTCCTCCACCCTGGAGATTCACAAGAGTAGGAGGAGGAGGGAGCTCAGAAAGAGGAAATCAGGGGACCTGGTCCTTGAATCCTAATAACAGTTGGCATTTCTGCAGAGCTTTAACAGGCACAAAGTGCCTCATTTCCATTATCTCACATCCCTGGGGTAGGTGTGGGGGACAGATACTAGGATTGTGGGGCATTATCCCTGCTTCACACAGGAGGAAACTGAGGTTCAACAAAGTGCAAATGACTGGTCCAGAATCACAAAATGAGAAAGTGTGAAGATTTGAACCTGGATTTCTCTTTACTCCTAGTTTCCTCATCTGTAAAGTGGGAAATAACACAACAATGGATTTAGCGATTAAAAGATTTACCCAGTGATTAAGAGATTAAGAGACTCACACAGCTAATTGAATTTGAGGCAGGATTTGAACTCAAGACTCCTTACCTCCAAGCAGCACTCTTACTCTATTGCAGAGTCTCTGTGTGGAGCCAGATTTGCTCCAGGAGTAGCTGATCTATGCCAATTGAGTTTGTGTCTGATTCTGGACCTCCAAAGCAGTGTTAACCCTGAATGTCCATTTATAACGTGACTTCATTTCTGTGTGTGATTCTGATCCTTGAAGTCCCCTGGCTCCAGGATGTGGAGGCTTTTCTTTTTTGTCTCCCCTCAGAGTGCCCAGCATCAAAACTCCTAAATGCAGTAGGGTAAGTACCCAATCAAGTCTGTGGAATGCCCTAGGAGCTCACCTGAGTGAGCTGCTTATGGGGCCAGCATCAACCCTGGACTGCCAAGACTTATTTCAGGTATTGTCACATTCCCACAGTTAAATCAGTGAAGTATCTTAAAAACTGAACCAGTCATATAACTGGCATTCCTAGTGTGAGGGAACAACAACAGCAACAACAATAATAATAATTCACATTTATGACGTGTTTTAGGAAGATGATTCAGTCAGAAAATCATACAATCTCAGAGTTAAACGTTAGATTACTTTGTGGAAGAGGTGGGGAAAAGACTTCTCTTTGTCCCTGAATAAGTTATCCTACAGCTGTGGTAAAATGAGATAGTAATGCTAACAACAGTTTTTATTTAAGTACTTTACATATGTTATACTACCTATGTTATTCTACAATGGACTCAGAGTAAGGAGAGATCTGGAATCAAATCTTGATACTTCTTCATAACAACCTTGGGAGGCAGAAGCTCTTATTACCCCCATTTTGCAGAAGAGGAAACTGAGGCTATTAAGTGGCTGAGACAGGTTTTGAACTCAGCTCTTCTGGACACCAAGCCCAGCACTCTCTTGACTGTATTACCTGGATGCCACAGATAAGCAATGGCCTTAGAGTCAGAGGAGCTGGGCTAAAGGTCCAGTTCTGCTGTATTCCAGGTGTGATGCTATAAAAGTCGCTGCCCAGCCCTTGACCTCAGTCTTCACATCTGTAAAATAAGGTTATAACATATCTGGCTTGCTTCCCTCACAAGACTGTTTGAAACCCTTTGTAAGATAGTAGAAGTGCTGTATGAACCATAAAATCTCAGAACTGGAAGTGGGCCACGGAAGGAAGCTGGTTTCCCCCAAAGTGAACAGGAATCCCTTGTCCATCATTCTCTACATGAATGGGGATGCAGTGATAGGGAGCGACTCCCTCCTGGTTCCATTCTTGCGCAGTAATAACTCTTATTGGCAATTATTATTAATATTCAACGTTATGTAAATAACACAGGTCCATAAAGAGCTACTTTTGTAACCCTGGGCAAGAATCTTTCATGCATCTAGCCTCTCTGAGCAGCCTAAAGGCTTTATGGGAAGTCCTGGCTGGAGAAGGAAGGGTAGCTGCTTGTTTGAGTTCAATAAAGATCAGAGGAGCAGTGTTCCCCAACTTCTAGCCCTGGAATTGTGAATGGAAACTCTAGGCTTCCCAGTGGGGTTGTGGCTAGGGATGAAGGGAGCCTAGGGTATCTCTGAGCAAGTCCAACTTCAGAAAAGATTAGGACTTCTAAAACAAACACCTTTTTGAGAAGGGAGCTGAGGTGACTTCAGGACAGAAGCATTCTGTGAGAGGAGCCCAGTGAGGTCTGGGGTGAAGATTAGAGGCAGCCTGGTGAGCTGTGAGACGTCTGATAACCTGTTGAGGTGTGACATCTTGTCACAAATGAAAGCTTTCTGATTTATGAAGCCTCAGTGAGCTGTTTATGGGGCCAGGATCAACCCTGGACTGCCAATACTTATTTCAGGTTTTGTCACATTCCCACAGTTAAATCAGTAAAGTATCTTAAAAACTGAACCAGTCATATAACCGGCATTCCTAGCGTGAGGGAACAACAACAGCAACAACAATAATAATAATTCACATTTATGACGTGTTTTAGGAAGATGATTCAGTCAGAAAATCATACAATCTCAGACATGGAAGGGACCTCACACTTTGAAGTGCCAAAAATTGGGCACACAGCATCCCCCTGAACATCTGCAGCAGGAAAGGACTGGTGAACTAATATCATCATTCCATTGTTGGACAGCTCCATGTAGTCTTCATGAATCCTTCTTGGTTCTTAGTGATCACTATTTCCCTGTCTGAATTCCCATAAACTTTCTTTTTCACAACCTATCAGAAGATTTTCCAGGAATTGAATTTGAGTATACCAGCCACCTTCTCCTTTTTTGATATTTGGGCTATTTGGTCATTTCTGGTTCTGGATGTATTCTTCCCATTCTTTGTGGCTTTTAAAAAATTGTTAACATTAACTCAGCAATAATTATCTACCCATGGTAACTATCCTGGGATCTAAGTGATTTTAACCAGATGATTGGAAGTCATAGAGAGCATCTGGCTCCTTTCTTGCCACCTTATTTTAGGATCCAATTTCCTGTTTCCCCTTTTTTGTCTTACTCTTACCAGTGTGAAGCTCATTATCCCAAGGGGCATCATGGTGAATTAAATGGATTGGTAGATTGGGAATCAGGGTTGGGCTTGAATTCTATCTTTGAAAGTGGCTCTGTAACCCTAAGCAAGTCACTTTATTGGGGAGGGGATAGAGGGGGAGTGGACAGCAGTGAGGGAAGACAAAGAGATATAGTTAGGTAGGTAGGTGGAAAGAGAAGAGGAGAGGTAGGGAGAAAAAAGAGACAGAAGGGAAGGAATGGAGAGAAACAAAGAAGAGATATAGAGAAAGAGAGTAGGAAAAGGAGAGAGAAACACAGAGAGTGACACAGACACAGACAAACAGAGATAGAAAAAAGAAGGGAATGGAGGGAAAGGGAGAAGAAAAGAAGAGAGACAAATACAGAAAGAGAAGAGGGTAGGGGAGGGAAGAAGAGAAGAAGAGGAGAGAGGGGAGAGAGAGAGAGAGAGAGATATGGAGAGAGAGAGAGAGGAGGGAGGGAAAAAAGGAAGAAGGGTGGGAAGAGGAGAAGAAAAAAGAGAAGAGGAGGGGAGAAGAGAGGAAAGGAAAAAAGATTACAGCATATTTATTAAGCATTTACTTTGTACCAGACACTGTGCTAAAAACCAAGACTACACAAATCCAAACACAAGAGGCAGTCCCTACCTTCAGATATCTTTTCTCCATTCTAACAGGAAAAGACAAGATAGAAAAAGGAGCAGAAAAGCTGGGGGGATGTGGGAGAAGGGTATCTGCCTGGGGCAGGGCTACTGGGGAGGAGGTGGAGAAGTTAGCAGCTGGGTGCCCTGTGTGGGGTTCCTGTGGGATGGCTGCAGTCCCGCATGAAGCCAATACCTTTCCTAGGTTTAATTTGTAATGCTTATAATATTCGGTCATTCAGTGGCGTCCAGCTCTTTGTACCCCCGAGGACCATACTGTCCATAGGATTTTCTTGGCAGACACACTGGGTGGCTGGCCATTTCCTTCTCCAGTGGATTAAGCAAAGGGAGATTGAGTGGGTGGTTTGCCCAGAGTCACACAGATAGTGAGGTCTGAGGCTGGCTTTGGACGCAGGTCCTACTGACTCCAGCCCAGGGCTCTAACCACTGAGCCAGTTAGCTGCCTAATGGTAACAGTTCTTTTCTGTAGCTCTTTAAAATTTACAGAGCACCTCATAAGGGACAGGGCACTAGCTCTAGAATGTGAGGCCCTCCGTTGTGGCCCTGGAACTTTGGGCAAAGTATTCTATCTCCAGTGCCTTTATTTCCTCAGCTGTAAAATGGGTGGAGTCCCCTCCAGCTTTAGGTTTATGCTCCTAGGACATAGTCAGTGAAGCCATTTTCCTCCTTTCCAGCTAAGGCCCAGAGAGGTTAGATAGCTTCCCTGGAGCTCTCCAGCTCCTAAGGAACTAAATATAGAGCTGGGATTCACAGGTCTCTCCTGATTCCATATTCAGCAGCCTTCTTTCCATTAAGCCACCTGTGAAGCACCAAGAGCAATCTAAGTGAAGGAAACCAGAGCCAGAGCCTCTTAGTGCCCACAGGGAGGCAGCCCCCGGCCCTGCCACAGGATCAAAGCACAGGAATGGTGAGCAGGTGAGGGCAGGAGGTAGCTGCCCATGCGTGGAGTTCATGCTTCCTTTGGAAAAGCCAGTGGTCAGAGGAAGAGCTTAGAGCATGGAGGTGGGAGCAGGAACAACTCAGGCAGAGGAGAAGAATTGTTCTCTATCTGGAAAGTCAGGTTCAAGGAAGAGAGCCTGGACAAACAGGAGAAATACATTGAAGCAGGCTTTGGAGCCAGAGATGTGAGAGGTTCAAATCCTGATTCATCCCCTTCTCAGTGAAACTGTGGGCCTTTCCCAGGTTTGTGAGTTTCTGCTTTAGCATTTGTTAAATGATCTTTAAGGTCTCTTGGAGCTCTGAATGCTGTGATTTAATGAATCGGGATAAAAAGGGGAGGGGTAAAACATGGAGGGAAGATGTGGGCCAGCCTAGCGGCTATCCTGGAAATAGAATCCTGGGCTTTTCAGGGGGTCCCCACTTCCAGAAGCTTCGAGGCAGCCCTTGCTTGGGCCCAGAGAGCCGTGTGGGTGGTGAGAAGCTATAGGACAGCCGGCTCTCAGGTCCTCCTCAGGGACCCGGCCAGCAGGCAGGCTCTCTGACGATGGGAGAGCCTTTAAATACCTCTCAGGGCTGGGCTCTGGCTTCCCGGCAGCCTGGAGAAAAGTGACACCCTCCTATTTTGTAAACTGTTTCTCACAGCTTGTTTGTTCTGGGTTAGAGCTCCAACGGCTCCGTATGGAAGTGTGACTCATTGTTTAATGTGTCAGCTCATTAGCAAAGCTTGTTGCTGCCTTCTATTCCTCTGCTCCCACTAATTGGAGAGCCCACTGTGGCCCCCACTCCCAGGCCAGAGCCCGGGGCACTGCCTGGCCCAGGCTTCCCTGCTTGGCTACTGACCTCCCGCCCTGCCCTGCTGGTTAAGGCTCCGGAAGACGGGCCCTGCTGGACACCAAGCTTTCCCTGGGCTGTGGGCTCACAGCTGCCACCCTGGACCCAGTCAGGCTCACCCCCTTCGTGGGCTCAGTGCCATGACAGTGGCCACCAGGCAAGTGCCTGCCTCGGGCATGTAAAAACTGGGGGATCCCCGATGGAGCCACTCTACCAGAGCTGGCTGGGTCATTCGCACATATCCTTGTTCCTGCCTTAGGTGGAACACGAAGCACCCTAGATTTAGGGCTGGAAAGAACCTCCTAGTCCAACCCCTTCCCTTAACACATAAAGAAACCGAGGTCCAGAGAGAGAGTGTGTAGGGGACAGATGGGATCTGACCCCAGATCCTCTGAGGCCGAAGCCGGGGTATTCCTTCTGCCACTTTTCTTCTCCCCAGGCTGTGTGGTATACACGACAAGCCACCGGAATCATGGGATTCACTGGGTTTTCAGTCCATTGGTCAGGAGTGGGGAGGGAGTCTCCCTTCAGATGAGGAAGCCACATATCAAGGCTGTACTGGTCCCTCAGAAAGCAGATGAGACTAGAGATGTTACTATCTCAGAAGCAAGATTCCAACAAATGTTTCTGATATTCATTTGTGCGACTTTTGTTTGTCATTTCCCTTCTGGAAGCCTCAGTTTCCCCATCTGTAAGATAAGGACGATTATTTGTGCCTGACTTCTCTCAAGATATAATTCATTCCTGAACACAGGGTGATAGCTCATTGCTTAGGCATCCTCAGGGAATAAGCTTTTCCACACCAGCAGATTTTCCGGGTAAGTCGGGGTTTGCCACTCATTGGTGTATGCATTCATTTCAAGACCACCGATTAGATCTAACAACATGCAAGACCCAGTGTTTGGTACTGGGGACGCGGAGGTGGACAAAACACAATTCCCAGCTCCAGGGAGCTCAGTCTAGAATAGGAATCATACAATTAATATTATTTTTATTTATATAGTTCATTATTTATATTAGATTTGTAATTTCACTGCTGTAGGGAGCTCCTGGGGAGGAATTTTCTCCATCCATGTAGGGCAACATCTTTTCTATAATTTATGGTCTTGGTGAGTGTTATCTAAGGTTACTCTAAAAACTCAAAGAACAATAGCCTTCAAAGAACTCACATTCTGATGGAGGAGGAAAACTACAAATAATGGTGTGCCTATAAGATGGGTACTGATGAGGCCTACAATGTTAAGTGTGGTTAGCAGAGGTTAGCCTTCTCCTGAGGCAAGCAGGGAGAAGGCACTGATAGAGATCAGTTTAGCACCATGGTCCCACCCTTTGGGGGAAGTGATCCAATCTGAAATCCAAGTTTCGTCAAATTCTTGAGACTCACCCTCTGTAAAGGTCTCAAGCAGTCTCACTTTGCCATGTCCTGTCATGTCCCTGAGGTTCAATTCTCTCTACAAAATCTGCTTATGGACTATCTTCCAACTGCTGCCTTCCTTGGAATAGTCCATCAGCCTTGTGGTATCTTTCTCCTTACCCATTCCTCTACCACGTGATATTTCCCTTAATTCCACTATGCTTCTCAATTCTACTTCTCCTCTTTATAGCTAACTAACTCTTTTAGGGTGCTAAGTATCTTTCAGGATTTAGCCTGCCAGCTAAGAGCATGTCCCAATTTCATGGGATGTTCACTCCCTTTCCACTGAGTAATTGTGAGTTTCACTGAGGAAGTGTTAAGTGTCTGAGACCAGATTTGAACTCAGATCCTCCTGACTTCAGGACTGGTGCTCTATGTACTGCACCTAGTTGCCCCTTGTCCTTCATTCTTGAAGACCACCATTGACATCAGGGAGCAGCTGCTGTTACTGCTGCTGCTGCTGCTACTACTACAACTATTTCTAAAAATGCTTTAAAGTTCATAAAAAATCTTGCAACATCTAAAACTGAGAACTGATATTTCTATAGCATTGTAAGGCTAGTAAAGTGCTCTCTATGCGTTGTTTCCTTGGAACTTCACAATAGCCATGGGCAGGATTGTTGCTGCTGTTGCTCTTAATGCTTGGGACCTATGATTTCAACAATGCAAATACTTATCAACGAATTCATCTGTAGTTTGAGTCACTGGGGGCATTGAGATGAAAGAACTCAACCTTGGCCACATAGTATATCAGAGGGAAGACCTGAAGTCAGACCTTCCTGATTGGGACCAGATCTCTATTATTTGTTATACCATGCTGCGCCTCACTAACTGTTATTACCTCCATTTTAGAGACGAGGAAACAAGGTTCAGAGAAGCTAAGTAACTTTCCCAGGGTCACAAAGCAAATTCAAGAAGGTATGTTTGAACCCAGGTCTTTCTGACTTCAAGACCTGATTTTGATCTACTAATTCCATGTACCTACAGGGAAGTAAGTAGTGAAAGTATTACTCCCATTTTACAGATGAGGAAATCAAATTTCAAAATTATTAAATGACTTGTCCCAGGTCATGCAAGCTAGTAAATCAGAGAATCAGAAAGCACCAAAATTGGAAGATCATCTAGTCCCATCTGCTCATTTGATAGAGGAAGAACTTTGCGGTAAAGTGACTTGTCCAAAGTGACGAGGCTAGTAAATGACAGGGTTGGGGCTCAAATTCAAATCGCCTTACTCCCAAGTCAGTGATTTCTCCAGCATTCCATTCTTCACTGGGAGCTAGAACAAGAAATAGAAAATTAGCCTGCTCACTAGTGGAAGAGAAGCTCAAGAGAAAAATCAGGACAATGGACAGAGATTTGGGTGTCACCTACATGGGAAAGTCATTCTAGGCTTAGAGCTAGCATTCATCTAATGTATCCCCTTCCTTTTTTCAATGGAAGCTTAGGGTGACTTGTCCAAAATTACAAAGGCAGTAATAGCAGAGCAAGGGATTAAGTCCTGATCTTTTTTTTAAATTTCATTTTCTTTACAGTTTAATTTTTCAGTCATCATTTTGATTGTCAAATTTTCTCCCTCCCTCTAGCTCCTCCTCCACCCATTGAGAAAGAAGCAATATGTTACCCATTATACATGTGAAGCCATGCAAAACATATTCTATATTAAGCATGTTGCAAAAAAGAAAGAAAAATAAAATTTTAAAAATATGCTTCAATCTGTACTTGGAGTCCTTCAGTTCTCTCTTTAGAGGTAGATAGTATTTCTCATTATGAGTTCTTCAGAATTGTGAATCATTGTACTGATCTCAGTTGATCGTTGTTACAATTCTGCTGTTACTCTGTGTACAATGTCCTTTGGGCTCTGCTGACTTCACTCTGCATCGATACATGTTAGTCTTCTTTGTCTAAAACCATCACCCTCATTATTTCTATAGCACAATAGTTCTTCATCACAATCATATATTGCAATTTGTTCAGCCCTTCCTTAATTGATGGACACCCTTTCAATTTCCAGCTCTTTGTCCCCACAAAGAGACCTGTTGTAAATATTTTTGCTTTTCCTTTTTCTTCAATCTCTTAGGAACGCAGACCTAGAAGTGTTATTGCTAGGTCAGAGAGCCCTTTTATAATGGCTCCAAATTATTCCCCAGAATAATTAGACCAATTCACAACCCCACCAACTGCATTTGTGTCCCTGTATCTCCTTCTAGCATTTTTTTTTCACTCTTTTTCATTTTAACCAATCTGATAATGTGAGGCGGTACCTTAGAGTTGTTTTGATTTGCATTTCTCTAATCCATAGCTTTTGATCACTTTGTCATATGAGTATAGATAATTTTGATTTCTTCTTCTGAAAATTGTCTCTTCCTACTCTTTGACCATTTATCAGTATAAGAATGTGAACCCCAGTCCTGAGAACTTTGTCGTAAAGGGAATAGAATCAGAGTTGGGTCTGGAGTAGGAAGAGGTGATTGTGATGTGGTGGAAAGAGAGTTAACTTTAAAATCAGAGAACCAAGGCTTTGCCACTTTGTTACCTGAGTCCCTTCACCCTGGTGTGATGGAAAGATCAGATTTTTAGAGTCAGAAGATCTGAACTTGAATAGAATCTCTGCCATTAATATCTGAGTAACAAGTGTTCCACTTTTATGGGCCTCGATATTCTCATGTGTAAAATCAAAGAGGTTGATATGAATATTGTCTAATCTCCCTTCTCCCCAAGATGTTAAAGGCAGTTCAGTAGTGGAGTGGATAGAATTCTAGTGCTGGAGTCAGGAAAACCTGAGTTCAAATTCAGCCTCTAAAAAACAAGCAAATGAATGGACAGATAGATAAATGAATGGATGGATGGATGGATGGATGAATGAATAAGAAAAAAAATTCAGTGTCAAAGACTGTTACTTTACATTTTAGCCTCCGCTTTCTCATCTATAAAATGAGCACAATAATAGCACCTCTCTTACAAAGCAATTGTGGTTAAAATAAAATAGTATTTGTGAAGTGCTACACAAATTTTAAAGTTTTATGTGACTCTAGCTATCATCATTATCCATAATAAGAGCCAGGAGAAAATCTACATCCATATCCTAGTCCTAATATTTATTAGCCATGTGGTCAAATGCAAGTCACTTTCACCTCTGTGACAATTCCTTCATCTGTAAAATGGGAGTGCTAATTTCTAGTACCTATTTCAGAGTGCTGTTGTAAAACTCAAATGAGATAATGGTAATAAAGTATTTCATTCACTGAAAAGTGCTTTAAAATAGCAGTTATTTTTATTGTGACTCTAAATCCAGAGCTCTTTCTTTACTACACTTGCTTCCAGAACCACTTTGGGGATAGTGGCAAAACAGAGAAGATATCAGAGAACCAGGGTCTGGGGAGGGAGTCTGAGGAGATGATTATATTGGAAGAGGGAGAGAAAGGAGGAGAAGAGAAAGGAAAGAGAGAATAATAGGATGAGGAGAGAATAGGAAAGGAGGGAAGGGGGAGTAGAGAGGATAGGAAGAGAAGAGAAGAAAAAGGAAGGAGAAGGAAGGAAAAGATAGGGAGAAGAAAAAGGGGGAAAGGAAAGGAGGGGGAAGAGAAGAAGAAAGGAGAAAGAAAGATGAAGGAAGAAAGGGAGAGGAGAAAGGAAGGAGAGAGAAATGAAGGAGGGGAAGGAAAAAAGGAGTAGGAGAGAAGGGGGATGAGAAGGAAGAGAAAAAATCAGTTTAAGAAGACAAATAGAATAGCTGAATGTAGAGAATGGTGTTCAGAAAGTGGGGGTGATCAACAGTGACAAATACAGCAGGGAAATTAAGGAAGATGAGAACTTAGAAGGCACTGGGTTTGGGATAAGGAGTTTCCAGATGCCCTTGGAGAACAGTGTCAGTGCAATCCTTGGCATGGGAGCCAGACTTCAGGGGGAGGAGGAGGGAGGAAAGTCAGAGAAAGGGACGACAAGAGGAAGAAGCAGGAGAGCTAATCTAATGCAACTGGGCCCAGTCTGAGCCTTGGAAGAGAGAGGAGTCCAGGGGCTTCTCAGCCAAGAATGGAGGAGAGAGAACAACCAATCACCATACCAGATTTGTGCTGAGGAGAACACTTCCAGACAATCAGTGAACATCAGTGCTGGAAAGGACTCTTAAAGGTAATGATGATTATTATGATAACTCCCATACCTAGAGTACTACAAGGTTTACAAAGCAATAACCCTGGACTGCAGAATAAGCAAGTATTATCAGGCTCATCCTGTAGGTGTGGAAACTGAGGCTCACAGAGGTTAAGGAAATTATGCATGTTCATAATAGAGTGTTAGAACCCACTATGCAGGTTCTCTGACTCCAGACCTTTCTCTCGTGTCATGCTGTCTCTTGATGTTAGATGCAGAGCTCAGCCATAAAGGCCTTGATATCCCCAAGGGCTGAGGCTAGAAAGCCAGTCATCTCTGGGAATTAAAAGAGGTTGGAATATGAAATCAAATCTTTGTTGTCAAGTCATGGCAGGCTGGGTTCAGTAACTAAGCCGAGTGTACCTATGTGACAAAATCGCTATATAAGTTTAGTTTTATAGAAATTTTATGTTAGCCTTACTCTATTTAATTTAATGGTTCTAAAATGAAGGATAGACCTCCAATAAGAAATGTGTTAACGTTGTAAAATTCAAGATAATTTCAAATATCAAAAGGCATCCAGCCATTCATGAGCCTGCTTATTAAGCACCTACTATGTAGGAGATCCTTTGTTAGACAATGGAAGAAATACAAAGATGAGACAAGACCCAGTCTCTGCACCCAAGAAGCCTACAATTTAGTAGCAGTGATGACCCAAAGATGTGCAAAATACAAATTTAATATGTGTATGATTAATGCGTTGAAAACAGATAAGAAAGTCAAAGCACTTCTAATTGGAAGATCACGTCTTCAAAACTATTTGAATTGGACCTTGAAAGACAAATAGTTTGTCAACATGCCATGATAGAAGGGGAGAGGGATTATAGGTGTAAGAGAGAGTGTAAATATTGTCTTATAAATGGGAATATACTGATTATGTTCCATATGCCTTAAGCATAAAGTTTATGAAGGGACAGGAGGACAGAAAAGTACAAATATTGGTTGGAGACAGATAGCTTGAGTGTCAGGACTAGCAGAACAATTTTCACAGAGTATCAGGGTTGGAAGGGAACTTCAGAGATCTGTGCCTTCATACAGCGCAAAGTCCTTGAAAGTTTGCAAAGTATTTTCTTTGCTATAAAACCTCATCAGATAGGTTCTAGTCAAGTATCATTTTACAAATGAGGACATTGAGCTGAGAGGTTGAGTGCTTTTCCCATAGTCATATAGTATCTAGGAAAAGGTTGAAGCTGGATCCTTTGGACTCTACTTTATCCTCCCCAACAAATGAACGCTACCCTCCAGTGAAGAGAAACCCATTGCTTCCCCAAAGACCATCCATTCGACTTTTAAATAGCACTCATTTTTAGAGTTTTTCTTTCCTGCAAGTCTAAATCTAGCTTTCTACAGCTCCCACTCATTCACTCGTTGGTCATGTTTTTGCCTTTTACAGCCAGTTCAAAGAAGGCTAATCCTCCCACATGATGACCCTTCACTTATTTAAACACAGCTGTTTTGTCCCTTATAAGTCTTTTATCCAGGCAAAGCAGCCCCAGTTGCTCTAGTCATTCCTTCTATAGCATAGTCTACAATCCTCTTTTCATCGTCTCTCTCCCCTCGCCCCACACTACCACCACCCTTCTCTGGACCTGGTTTAATTTATGAATGTCTTTCCTAAAATCTTATTCCCAGAATTGAACACAAAACTCCAAACAATCAAGACACAGGGGTATCGGAATTATGATTCCTCCCCTTCTGCCCCCCCCCCATGAACTCTGTGTCTCCATCTTTTTTTGCCACCATATTACTCTTTTAACTCAGAAAACCCTATAGTCCATTGAAACTTCCAGATCTTTTTTCATGCAAACTGTTATCTGACTAGGCCCCCTCCATCATATGCACATATAGCTGTTTTTTTTTTTTTAAACTCAAGATTAGGACCTATAATTGTTCTCTAATGAACTGAATTTGGTTAATTTGAAGCCTATCCTTCTAGCATATTGAGATTTTTTTTAGAATCGACTCTTATCCAATAAGTTATCCCTCCCAGATTTAAGCTTGGAGACTAGATCATTTCTGCCTTCATTTGAAACATTAAGAAATAATTAATAGTAGAGGCCAAGGGCAAGAGCCTTAAAACACTCCAATAGAGACTGCCCGTCCAGTTGATGTTGATCCATTAATGACTTTCTCTTAGCTAGTCACTAAGGGCATCTGGGTGGTAAAGTGGATAGAATACTAGGCTTGGAATCAGGAAGACTTATTTTAATGAGTTCAAATCCAGCCTCACTTACTAGCAGTGTGATCTTGAGCATGTCACGTAACCTTGTTTGCCTCGGTTTCCTTATTTGTAAAAATGAGCTGGACAAAGAAAATGACAATATGATTGAACAAAAGCAATAAAACCAATTCTAAATCCATCTTTTGTACTTTCATCTGAACCATATCTTCCCACATTTTCCATGAGGATATAGTAACTTTGTCAAATATATTTGATCAATAGTAAGAGACTATCTGCAAAGACAGTATCCAGAATTCTCATTCCCCCTTATCTTAATCCCTATTGTAAAAGGGTAGCAGGAAACATCAGATCCACCAGCAGTTTTGGTATCCAAGGCAAATAACATGAAATGGGCCCTCAATTCAACTTTTCAAGATAAATTCAGCTGAGTGGGATGGAGAGGAGGGAACAATGCCAGAACTCACCTGGGGGTGTGACTATGGAGAAGAAGTGTACAGTGCCATCTGGTAGTTCCTACTTTAAATATTCTCACTAACTTGGTGCTAAGCTCTTGAGTCTATGAAGCTGAAGGAATACAAGTTCACCCTCCAAATATTGATGCCTTGGGAATAAATTCTATTGTATCACCCAAGTTATGACACCCTGTGGCCAACAGAGAAAAGAGAGCTGACCGGCAGCCCAAGGGCAGCTTTGATTTGGAGAAACTAATTGCAATACCAGGCAAAAGATACATGCAGAGCAATAAGTGTACTAAATATATCACCTTCTATACAAAGCCTTTCCTGATCCCTCCCCACCAACTGTTTGTGCCCTCCCTCCCAGACTACCTTGTGTTTGTTATGCATGTGTTCTGTATATACTTATATACACCGAAATCGACTCCCTCAATAAAATGAGAAGAGACATTATTTCTGTTGTTGTATCTGCATCCCTAGTGCCTAAGACAGTGCCTAACACATAGTAATAAATGTTTGTTGATTAATTGATTAAAGAAGAATTAAAGGGAAATTTTTCATTTTTATTCCAAAGATCCAATGAGAATAGAAGAGCTGAGGGATCTGGGGGCAATGAAAAGGATCTAGGATAGACTGAGGGGGAAATGGGGAGAGCTGTAGAAGCACTTGGTAGAGTTTAGTGCACACACACATATGTATACATATTACTATATATGATATCATATTATATTTATTATTATTATTATTAACTTATTATAGAGGGAGATAATGGTACCATAGATAGAGCATTTCCTGGAGTCAGAAATATACGAGTTCAAATCTGATTTTAGACTCTTCTTAGCCATGTGACCCTAAAATGGGGATAATAAGCTCTCAGCTCCTATTTCCCAGAGTTGTTATGATGATAAAATAAAATGATATTTGTAAACTGCTTTTCAAATCTGAAAGTACTATATAAATGTCAGTTATTATATATGTACGTAAATATATCTATACATATATAGAATATATTTTATGTCTATACATACATCAACGTGTATTCATCTATACATAAACATATGGAAAGAGTAAGATATGGGGAAATATATACAGATAGATAAATTACACATATACACCTACATATATGTATATATACACATACAAGTGTGTCCCTGTAGATTATACATACAGACATACACATTTATATTACACACATGTGTATGCAAAGAGATTATATATACATTCACACATATATGTATCTCTCTAGAATATACATATACATGCATATGCATATATATGTGTATATGTTATAACACAAATCTATATACATATATTTCTCTACATTGTACATATGCACATGCAAATATATATGTGTATTTAGACAAAAATATTGTCGCATATACATATATACATCTATCTCTCTAGATTGTGTATGTTCACATGCATATGTATGTATACATATACATGTATACAAAGACATATATATGCTACATTTCTCTAGATTATAAATGTACACTACATATGTATATATTCATCCATGTATATACAAAGATATACATATATTCATATGTATATACATATACACACACACACACACACACATATATACATATGGCACAACTGTGAAGTAGAAATTGATTTAGCTTTCAACCCCTCTTCTAATTGTTCTGAAAAAAAGAGAAATTAGAGACATGTGCTTCCAAAAAAAATGAACACATTTCATTTAGGGTAAAACTGCAAATAAGAAGGCACTCTTTCTTGCAGCTGAGGTTTCTCTATGACCAGGCATATTTGGAGGCAGGTGCTGGCTTATATACTGCATAGTGTAACACAAAGATCTCTGGGTTCAAATTCTGACTCCCATACTCCTTAGTGGTGTGACCTAGGCAAGTCAATTTCTAAACCTCAATTTCCCCCCCTAAAAAATGAAGATCATAATATTTTCATGCTTACCTTCACAGAGTTGTTAAAATAAATCTTGAGTAAATCAAGGTGTAGAGAAAATCTTAAGATTCTATAAAAGCATGTGCTAGTTTTCATTGACTAGTCAGTGAGAGAAATGGCATTTCTAGCCTACATAGAGATTCCACCTGAGGTTCCTCATGGGATAGGAAAAACCTGGAACTTGAAGGAGATGACAGCGAGATTTTATCCTGGAGTCAGGTTTTGGTTATGGTGAGTTTCAGTTGTTTGGGATGTCCAGATGGAAATGTTCAGCAGGCAGTTGGCACTGTGGGAGTGGAGCTCAGAAGAAAGGTTAGGACAGAAGAGATATGACTGAATAGATGTGGGAATTATCTGTCCAGAGATGGTTTACTGAACTCACAGGAGCTGATGACATCATCAAGTGAGATATTGTCAAGAAAAAAAAAAGAGAGATGGACCAGGACAGAGCTCAGGGGCATTCTCACAATCAATAGGCTTGACATGGATGAAGATCCAAGAAGAGAATGAGAAAAGGCAGTCAAATAGGAGGAGAACCAAGAGAAAACAGGGTCATCAAGACCAAAGGAGAAAAGTGTGTCCCCTCGTAGGATTGATTGACATAACATAGATGAAGATCCAGAAAAGATGATAAAGAAGTGATCAGACTTATAGGAGGAGAAGCAGGAGGGAAGAGTAGATTCAGGGGAAGGGATTGGTCAAAACTTGACAAATGCTGTTGAGAAGTCAAGAATGTTGAGAACTGAGAAGAGGACTGAATTTAGTCATTGAGATCATTGGTTGTCTCTAGTGGAATGCCACATAGCTCTGTTCTCAGTCTGCTGATCAATGGTTTTTATCAACCACTTAGATGAAGCCATCGATAGATGAGTCATAAAATAATAGATTTCGAATTTAAAAGAACTTTAAACTTCAACAAGTCTAACTCCTTTGTTTTACAAAAAGGAAAACTAAGGTCCAAAACAGCTAAGGTGTTTGCCCAAGATCAGATAACGAGTAAGTGGAAGACCCAAACTGGAACTTAGAACGTTTGACTTAGAATTCAGTAATATTCTTTTTTAAAATAACTTTTTATTGACAGAACCCATGCCAGGGTAATTTTTTACAACATTATCCCTTGCACTCACTTCTGTTCCGATTTTCTCCTCCCTCCCTCCACCCCCTCCCCCAGATGGCAAGCAGTCCTATACATGTTAAATATGTCACAGTATATCTTAGATACAGAAGGTAAAAATAACCTGGGAAGAAAAACAAAAATGCAAAGAGTTTACATTCATTTCCCAGTGTTCTTTCTTTGGGTGTAGCTGCTTCTGTCCATCCTTGATCAATTGAAACTGAATTAGCTCTCTTTATCGAAGAGACCAACTTCCATCAGAATACATCCTCAAACAGTATCGATGTTGAAGTATATAATGATCTCCTGGTTCTGCTCATTTCACTTAACATCAGTTCATGCAAGTCTCTCCAAGCCTCTCTATATTCATCCTGCTGGTCATTTCTTACAGAACAATAATATTCCATAACATTCATATACCACAATTCAATAACATTCTTTTCAAGATAATTTACTACTGCCTCTCCTCCCCCAACATGCTTATGAAATTTGTAGATGATATTAAGTTAGCAGGGATGGTGAGCAGAATCAATATGAAAAAAATATGATGAGTTAGAAGGACAAGAATTCAAATGTCTTAGCTCTAGAACTGAGAGAGTCCTTAGATGCTTTCCTGTCCAACTCACCCATTTTATAGCTGAAGAAACTGAGGCCCAGGGAAATTATGGGCTGATTAATGAGATATCTCAAAAACTAGTTTAGTCAGACTCACCATGGGTTTGCTTTCTGGCCTTTTTCATGTCTTACTATAGTTCAAGTACCCCTTTTCCATCTATCCTACATTTCCTACCTCTTTCTCCCTTCCATCTCTAGCTTTAGGAACAGTAATCTAACATTAACATTACTGAAAAATTCATGTCAATCAATTGCTCGAGGGATCCACTCACTAACCTTGACTTTGCTGTCCAAAACAAAAGTCATTGTTTTCATTTGTTTTTATTCCCTTATACATGTTGTCTTTCCCTTATTAGTAATAATAATAGCTAATACTGACATAGCACTTACTATGTGCCAGGTACTATTAGTGTTAAACACTTTGCAAATCTTATCTCATTTGATTCTCACAGGAACCCTTGGAGGAGAATGTTATTATCTCCATTTTTACAGATAAAGAAACCAAGACAAAGAAAGGTTGTGACTTGTCCAATATCACACAGAAATTGTCTAAGGCTGGATTTGCCTTGAGTTCAAATCTAGTCTAAGATATTTTTTAGTTATATGATTTAACTTTTGTTTGCCCCAGTTCCCTCATCTGTATAATAGGAATAATAATAACACCTACTTCTCAGGGTTGTTGTGAAGATCAAATAAGATAGTAATTGTAAATCTCTAGGCACATATTAAATGCTATAAAAATGTTCCTGAGTTCAAATCTGACCTCAGATTCTTACTAGCTGTGTGACCCCTGGCAAATCACTTAACCCTAACTGACTCAGTTTCCTCATCTGTCAAATGAGCTGGAGAAGGAAATGATAAACCACTTCAGTATCTCTGTCAAGAAAACCTCGGAGGGGGTCATAGACAATCAGACATGACTTAAAAAATGACTATAACTACAAATATTTAAAGTATAGTATACTTTAATACAATACAAAATGATGTGTTTGATGTACAAAGATGAAAGACGACATAATCTCTGCCTTTAGGGAGCTTATAATTTGGTAGGGGAAGATAATATTTATGGAGCTAAGTATGAGATAAGGTAGAATATGAAAGGGACAAAGGAAAGGACCACACCAAATGCTCCAGGAACATTTGAGAATACATAGAATCTTGAGCTAGAAGAATCAGAGAAGATTTGATGGATAAGTTGGCATCTGGGATGCCCCTTAAAAGAAGAGATGCCGCCCAGAATCAGGGACGTGATTGTAGTTCCACCATCCCTTGCTGTCCTGAGCAGACCATGTCTCTATGACTAGATTAAATTCTTGGTCACAGTCCAGGAAGGATAATGATAAATGAGGGCAGGGCATGCAGAGGAGGGTGATGGTGAAAACAGGACCACAGTAGCACTGTTGGCTGGAACTTGGGATGTTTGGCCAGGAGAAGCTGAGAGCTGTCTTCAAGCATCTAAAAGGCTGTCACGTGAAAGAAGGATTAGCCGTGTTCAGCTTTGCCCCAGAGGGAAGATCTGGGAGAATTACAGGAAGGTTGCAGACAGCAGACAGATTTCAGTTTCATGAAAGGCAAAATTTAAACTGTCCCAAAGTAGAATGAACTGCCTTAGAAGGAAATACAAGTATTGTGAGAGGTCTTCAGCCAGAGGGTGGCTGGCCATTTTTTGGGAACATGGGAGAGAGAATCCTATTCAGGAGCAGGCTGGGTCAGGAGCCCTCCGGAGTGTCTCATAAGTCTGAGTTCTCCATCACTGGAAATTTTCAGAGATTCTCGGTTTGTATTTTTGCAGGGAATCTAGCTTCCAGAAGGATAAAACACCTTCTGAGGCTTCCCTTCCAAACCTGAGATCCATAATTCTGGAAAAATCTCCTGGAAATCCTAATATCATCCTAATTTAAAGCAATGCTCTCTCCTGAAGGTAAGGGACAGAGACAGGGACAGGGACAGGGGGAAAGACAAAGAATAGAGAAGAGATGGACAGGAAAAGAGGAAAGGACAGGGATGGAGAACAGAGTAGGAACATAAATAAAAAGGAGCAGAAATCTAGGGTAGACATACAGATACATACATAAAGAGTACAAGAATGAGGACAGGGAAGGAATAAAGGTAAAGACAGAAATCCATACATAGAGAGACAGAAGGAGGGCTTCTGTCTGGAACCCAAGTCCATTGTTCAATCCCATTTTAAAACTGCTCCTCATGCTCTGCCCATAGAAATCCTCTGCCCTAAACTTCTTTCCTGGGTGTCTGGTCCCTAAGATCAGCTGTCACGATTTCCAACAAGCAGCTGTCTTAAATGACTGTGTTTGACAGGTCCTGACTGACATTCAGCAGCAAGATGGCAGATAGAGTGAGAGCTTTGGAGTCAGGCCAATCTGAGTCCCAATTCTAACTCAGACATTTCCTAGCTGTTGGGATCCTGGAGCTGTTGGGATTTCTATCTGCCTCAGTTTGCTCATCCACAAAATGGGGACAATAATATCTTTAATTTGATTCAATATCAATAGCATTCAGTAAGCTCCTACTACTCACAAAAGAGAAAAACAATCCCTTCTCTAGAGGAGCTTGTATTCTGGAATGTGTTCATTAGGATCATTCTATTTAGCTTTGCACAGTTTATTACCAGCCCCATTACACCTGAGGTTCTCAAGTTCAACAAGATTTGCTTCCCTGCCAGCTCTGTAGGAACTTGGAGATCAACCAGGAGGCAAGTGCTGGGTGGGACAGATTGGGGGAGGGACCTGGGGGTTGACACAGCTCAGGACGGATGCTACTAGGACTCAGCTGGGAGTTTGACTATATTTGCTTTAGGGAGTCAATGGACTTCCTGCCTGTCCTAAACTTGGCCCTGGTTTCTCCCTATCTCTGCTTTGAACCTTGTTCTTACCAATCTCTTGCCCCTGCCCCTGCCTTATGCTTATCTGGGCACTCTCTTCATCTCTTCCTCCATCCCTGTCCCTGCCTCTCTCTCTTGCCCTGACCCCTACCCTTTTCCTTTTCTCTGCTCCTAGGTGATGTCTTTTAGGAGTGGCTACAATCCAGTCCCATGGCGAGCCGGCCCCCAACACTGGAGGCTCTACCAGGGCTGTAGCCTGAGGAAGTCCCCAAGGACAAAGGCCAGGGACTGTGCAGCACTGACTCCCCAGTCTGTAACTCTGACAGCAGCTGCTATTCTGGGAGCAGGGAGGAGCCAGAAGCAGAGTCTGGAGGAGGGAAGGGAAGGGGGGAGCAGAGAGATGGTCTGTGAGCCAACAAACATGTATGTGCACGTGTGTATGCCAGGCTGTGTGTATGAGGCGTGTCCATACCAGAGCTTATGTCTAGCTGGCTGCCTAATGTTTGTATGCCAAAGTGCAGAAAGTCCCAGAAGCCAGGAGTTCTGAACCTTTTTGTATGGCCTGAGTACTTTGGAAGTCTGGTGAAGCCTCTGGACAGCTTTGAATCATGTTTTTAAATGATCAAAAGCAGATTACAAAGGAAACCAAAGGTTAGTGAAAATAAAAATGGAATTCTTTTCCCATATGAATTTAGGAACTCACTGAAATCTATGGAACTCCCCCCACCCCGAGGTGGGAAGAGATCTCTGGTTAAGAACCTCTAGAAAAAGGAACCCCAAAGGTCATTGATCTAGGACGAACCTTTCTTGACCAGGAACTCCCTAGTCATCCAATGTGCATGTGTGTATCTCTATGTGCTGCTGTGAAAGGGGACCTGTCAGCACACGTATGTGCTAGCATGTGCTCCCATGAGTGCCTGCCAGTACTCACCTGGCCATGTGGTCAATATGTATATGGTGTATCACTGACAATCCATAAGCATATGTGGGATTCAGCATTGGGACTCAGAATTTATGTGTAAATGTGTGTGTGTGTGTGTGTAATTGGATGGGTAATAGAGCCTGTGTGAGGTGATGTGGGGGGAGCAGGGTGTTGATTGCTCTAATTTGGCTCCTGATGGGAAGGCTGCAGGGCAGAAGGGCTGATTCTTAGTATAGGAAAGGTGGCAAAACATAGTTCTAGAAAGAAAATAGGGGCTGTAGTAGTGTGAGCTCCCAGTTTCCAATTGAGTTCCTAGTCCTTAGCCCTCATTCTCTCTACAGCTTACTCTCAAAGCAGTGCTATTTTCATCACTTCATTATACTTCTGTCATTAGAATCTTCACAGAAAAGTCTGCTAAAAATTCTTGGGCATCCCTGGAAGGAACACCGAGGGTCTCAGGTCCAATGGGAAGAATGACAAGGCTGTAAGTGACCTCAACAGCCATTAGAGTCCAATGCCTAAGCATGATTCCTCTCAACAACATGTATAAGTGGTCATCCAGGCTCTATGGGAAGATCTCCAGACAGAGGAACTCAATTCCTCCCATAGGCTCCTGAGACAGTTTCTTGAGGTTCTATCATGTTGGGGCCTCATTTCCTCAGCCTTACCACCAGCTTTTCTTTTCTCCCTTCCCTCATATCTGAAATGTGCCATCGAAACCCAAGTGACTACGAGTTCATAGGATTGAAAAAATTGAAAATTTAGAACTGGAAGGTACCTTAGAGATCATTTTTTGACACCCTTCATTTTGAAAAAGAGAAAAGTGAAAAGAGGGGAAAAGAGAAGGGAAGACTATTGTCGAATTAAATACCCAGCAGAGCTAGGATCTATGGTCTAGGTGTGTACACGTGTATTTATGAGTCTCTGTGTATTTTATATTTGTAAATAGTTGTAAATCTGGGTATTGGGTATGAATTAAGAATAGTTAGCATTCATATAGCCCTTCAAGGTTTGCAAAGCACTTTCAGTTAGTCAGTCAATAAGCATTTAGTAAGTGCTATTATGTTTCAGGTAGTAAGCTAAATTTCAGAGATGTAAAAAGAGGCAAAAAAATAGTTCCTGTAAAAGACAACCTAATGTGGAAGCAGATATGTACAAATAATCAATAGGATAAATAGGAAATCATTAGCAGAGGGAAGGCACTGGAAGTAAGAGGAGTTGGGAAAAGTTTCCTGTAGAATTTGGGATTTTAATTGGGACTTGATTCAAACCAGGGAAGCCAGGAGGGGGAGACAAGGAGGGACAGACATCCAGAGAAAATGTCAGGGCAAAAATGGAGTGTCCTATTTCTGGAAGAGCCAGAATATTAACAGGAAGTAAGGTATGAGAAGACTGGAAAGGTAGAAGGGTGTTAGATTATAAAGAGCTTTGAATACCAAACAGATTTTTTTATTTTATCCTGGAAGTAATAGGGAGCTACTGCAGTTTACTGACTGTGGATGAGATGACATTGTCAGACATGTATGTAAGGAAAGGTACTTTAGTGATTGAATGGAGGATGAATTGGAGCAGGGAGAAACTAATGTTATCTCATAACAACATTGGGATTTAACATTATCCCCATTTTACAGATGAGGAAACTGAGCCTGAGTGAAGTGATGTGATTTGCCCACACACAGCTAGGGTGTATCCAAGGCCAGATTTGAACTCTACTTTTCCTGACCCCAAAGAAGCATTCTATTCACTAAGCCACCTAGCTGCCTATGACATAGCTCTGTATATCATATGTCTGTATCTAGTTCATATTGGAGGTGCTTATGTATTTTTACTTTATATATGCATTTATGTCTGGCATGCATGTATTATGGGACCGTTGTGGCTAAAGAGCCAATCTGGGAGCCGAAAAGTCCTGGGCTCATGTGCCAACTTGACACATCTTGTCTGTGGGATCTTGGACAAATTATTTATCATCTCAAGGAACTAAGACTGTCAAGCTGTAGAATGGATGCCTATTCACATCCCTGGAGAGGTTTTCCATACTAGGAGTCCTTGACACCAATAAAGCCTCCTATATGTGGCAAGAAAGCAGAGAACCGGGGTCTGCATGTTTGTGTGTCGCATCCCCTGTATAATATGTGTGTGTGTGCGCATGAGTGTAGGGTCCCTTTGTATGCCTATTGGAGGAGGAGGTGGAGGGAAGAAGAGAAGGGGCCAAGAATGAGTTACTGGCCCAGACCTGACCTGACCTTAATGAGAACCACATGGACAAGGAGGTGGGGCTGCTGGGGGGAACTCAGGACCTTCTGGTGCAGCGCTCTGACTCAGGCAGATGCTATGTGAGCCATCCCAGTAATGGAGCCAAGGCGTCCTCACCCCCTCCCTTCTCCTCTCCCAAAGGACAGAGGCAAGCAGGAGCTCTGGAGCTGCTGGGGATCTGGGCTCTTCACACCCCAGACTTTCCCTGGGGGAGTTCCTGAGAGCTCCCCCATGTGTCCCCCCCTACTCCATGTGCCCCACCCTCCTCCTGGGATCCCAGGAAGGAGAATGAGGCTGAGTCCTCCTTCCTTTTCCTCAGTTCTTTCTCTGTCCACTTTCCCCATGCACTATATGGGCAGAAAGGACATCAGTACTGGGTAAGCAGAATACTAGCAGACGTGGGGTTGGTGGAAAGAGTTCTGGGATTACTCTGATAAGATGCTATAGTCTGCTATCCCACTGTTGCTAGTATACAAGTGACCCTCATTTCCTCTGGCCTCTATTTCCTCATTCATAAAAAAGGGTTAGATCAGATTGGCGGAGGTGGGGGGGGGGTTAACCCTTTGTAAATCAAAAGTCTGTTGAAACTCAGAATATTTTTAATGTGTAATTAACAGGATTAGAAATCCCCTATGATTAAAAATTCATGGAATTATAAAAGAAGCCAATTAAATTGAAATAAACATTTAACTTTTTCCCATCCAAGTTCATATACTCCTTGAAGTCTATCTATGGATGGTTTAGGATTAAGAACCACTGGACTCAATCTCTAATCTTCCTTGGCAGATTTAAATCCAATAATAAATGTTAGTTCAATGATTGACTGATTCCAAGTCACTTAATCTCTCTATGCCTGTTTCCTCATTTGTAAAATGTCTGCACTGCCATCATACAGAATGAAAGAAGTATATAAAGGACAAAGTGTAAACTCCAAAAACTCATGGGAATAACCAATGATCCTTTGTTCTGTTTGAATGCCAACACTGTCACAAAGTAGTTATGTGAGCTTGAAAAAGTCCTTTCCTCCTCTCAAGATTCAAGTCTACACCATTAGGGGGGTCAAAGGGATCAGGATGAAATGGTCTGGCCTTGGCAACTTTTCCTTCCTCAGTTTCCCCATCTGTAATGAGAGGATTGAACTAGTTATTGGATGAGATCCCAGTTCTAGGTCACTGATCCTACATTCCTTGCAATGTGACTTCTGAATTTATCAATCAGCTGAATTCTGTGTCAGTAAGATCTGGATTACTAAACCCAAGGACTTTTTCTTAGTTCTTATCCTACCTGTCTGCTCTGCAGTGCTCCTCTGGTTTCTGTGATGTGGCTTATCCTTGATCTTCCTCTTACCTGTTTAATCTGGACTCAGTGTCCCTATTTTCAATCCAGTAGGTGTTCATGGCCTCTAAGGCTCTGTCTTGGGGCCTCTTCTCTCTCGGTCTCTGTCTGCGTTTCTATGTATCTCCATATCTGTTTCTTTGTATCTCTGTTTCTCTGCATCTGTATCTCTGTCTGTGACTCTGCCTCCCTGTTTCTCTGTATCTATTTCTGTGTCTATTAACATCTCAGTATGTCTGTGTCTCTGTCTGCCTTTCCGTACCTGTCTTTCTGTTTTTCTCTTTCTGTCTGTCTCTATCTCCTTGTGTCTTTCTGATATCATTCATAGCTCCCATGAGTTCCAATCCTGCACTGCCAACTGCTTGTGTATACATCTCCATAGCTGTCCAACTAGCATTTCAAATGTCTAAAAACTCATACATTCCCTCCCCCCCCCCCAATTCGTCTCTCCTTGCTTCCTTCCTCTTAACTGTTCAGGGCAACACTATCTTCCTAGTCACTCAGAAGTTCAAAGTCTCCAACTTATCTCTGACTCCAAACAGTCCTTCTGGGGGCACTGCCCAGTTCTAACCCACCAATCTCCAGTCTCCCCCTCTCCATTCCCCAAGTTTCTCTATTCATGAGACTAGACACAACCTTTTCTTGCCTGAACTATTACCATGTGTCTCTAATTGGTGTCTTTGCTTCCAGTCTGTCCCCTCCTCAAGGTATTACCCAATCTTCCTGTGACACATGTCTGATTATGTCCCACATAAATGTTCACTGCCTTCCTATTGCTTCTAGAATAAAATACAAACATCTCAGCCTGGCCTTTAAAGCCTCCCCCAATCTGGATCCTGTCTACCTTTTCCAGATAGTTCTTGTTACTCCCTTTCACATACTTTAGATTCTAGCCAAACCATACTGGCCTCCTGGCTGTTCTGTGAAATCAACATGCCATGTCTTCCTTCTCAAGTCTTTGCACAGGCTGTTCCCCCATTCCTGGAATGCATTCCTTTCCTGTGTCCCCACATACTAGAATGCTGTTTCCTTGGAAGCTTGTCTCGGGCACCACATCCTATAAGAGGTCCATCCTTCTCTTTTCTGTTGTTAGAATTGTTTCCATCACAATCTGTGTATAGCTAGGTGAGATGGTCAGATAGAATGGTGGATTAAAGTGCTCAGAGTAGAGTTCAGACCTGAGTACAAATTCCACTTCAGACACACCAGCTGTGTGACCCTGAGCAAATCACTTAATCTTTCCCTCAGGTTCTTCAACTGTAAAATGAGGATAATAAGATGATCTACACCTAGAACCTCCTAGATAGATGGTATATATTTTTTGGACTTGAAGACCCTAGCACATAATAGTTAAACAAAGTACCTAGCATATAGGAGGTATTTAATAAATGCTTATCAAATTGAGATAAGCACCTAATAAAATTTGTGAGAATTAAATTGTTGTTAAATATTGTTATTTGAGCTTCACAAGACTATGAGGGAAACAGAGAAAGGACGTTTCCCCCCCCCCCATGTTGAAGATAAGAAAACTGAAGTTTTAGTGGCTAAGTTAATCAAGGTCACACAGTGAGTTAGCAGGCAAGGTTCAGACACGGAAGCCTAGTCCTCTTGACTCTTATACAGAGTTTGTAGCTTATTATTATCCCCATTTTACAGATGAAGAAACTGAGTTTCAATGTCTTACCATGGTAACATAACCCATGCTTATCAGAGCCAAGAAAGGAATTCAGATCATATAACTCTGAGATCAATGCTGCCATATCCATGAAGTAGCACTGCTATTCTTTGGTGCCTTTGTCTTCTTTAGTAAGAGAACTTACCCATTTGGGTGGATTCCTGGGGGACATTAGTTCTGAGTTATAGAATTTGAGATTGAGGGTGAAATTGGACAGTGATTCCCAGGTCCAAGATTTGGAGGTTGGCTATCGGCCATAACAGATTTTCATGCTATTTAACTTTTCCAGAAAAAAAAGATCGACCTTATAAATTAAGTGGGAAAGAGTAAAGGCAGGAGGGAGGGGAGGCTTCAGCCTGAAGCTAGGCAAGAAGGTGGCAGAAAAATTTATTCCAACATATATAATAAGTGTTTAATACATGAGTTTTCATTCATTCGTTCACCAAATACTTGCAAAGCACCCACTGTGTGCAGACTCTTGTTTGATTTTGTGAGAACTATAATTTAGATAAAGTGTAATCTTTACCTTCTTTGAGCTCCCAGGAGGATGACACAAAAGCAGAACTATATAATATTTTTGTTGCAGCAAGTTCTACATGAAAACCAAGAGTAAAGATTGTTGGCAGGAAATAAAGATCTGTAAAGGTTTTTGGAGGTGACCTTTGATTATGTCTTTTAAGGATGTGTAAGAAAGCAGCAGGTAGAATTGGTGAAAGGAGAAGGCACCCCTGGCATTGGGAACAGCATGGGCAAAGGTGTGGAGGAAAAAGTGCCCAGGATATATTGAGAAGGCAGGGAATATTCCAGGTTTAGTTCAAGCCTAGAATGCATATTAGGAAATAATACAAGGGAAGGTGAAGTGTGCCAGATCCTGGAGGGTCTTGAATGCAAAAACAAAGCAGTCTGATCCTCACTTGGCAGGCAATAGGAAGCCAAAGATGGTTTTTCTGCAGGGGAATGACACAACAAGGTCAATTCAATTCCCACCTTCCACTGAATCCTTCCTTGATGGATAGAAGTAAACAGACAAGCTATAAGAGAAAGGACTAGAGTTAGTTTTGGAGAAGAACTTCCAACCAGTAAATATTACTGAACCCTCAAAGGACTTTGATGGAAACAGGGACCTGGATTTGATGTCAGAGGACTAATATTCCAGTCAGCTCTTTGTTAGTTTCAAAGTGTGGGGCCTTGGTCACTTAACCTCTCTATGAAACCAGGTTCAAATATTCAAATATGACCTCAAAAGTCAATCCCTCTCTTTAGGGCTGAGAAGTTAAGGGAGCTTCCCTAGCAACTCTGCTCAACCTAAGAAAGGTTATGTCCATGTCCAAGTTCATCACAGGAGGTCTTCCCCACTTTTGCTGAGATTTCTTTCTTGATATTTCATCATCACTAAAATGAAAGAGTTGGACCAGGTGTCTTCCAAAGTTCCTTCCATCTGTAAATCTATAATCCTAAGAACTGGCTTGGTTGGCAGCAGAAACCCTCACAACCTGGCCTGGCCTTCGACACTTCTGCTGAAATAACCACTGGGAGTTGGGGAGAGAGAGGACGAGGAGCAAAATTTTGGAAACCTGGCATTTAAAGTTCCTCAACTGGTTTCATACCTTGTAAGGTTTCCTGGGTGGACCGAACCGAAAGTACAGTATTAAAAAAAAATTAAAAAAAAAAAAAAAAAAAAAAGAACCTTACTCCCAGCTCCATCCTCAGCCCTAGGGGCCCCTACTTCTCTTTTTGCAATGGTCCTCAAAAGGCACCCCAAAGCTGACTGTAGGGGGCCGGAGGGCGGGGTTCTGGGCATCTGGCCCCGCCCTCGGTTGCCCCGGGAAACCCTCAATTATAACAATGAGGGGGTGAAGCAAGGCTAAGCCCAGGGGCCCGGGAAGGGTAGGGGTGAGTAGGGATTCTCCTGTGCCCACGAGGCGTGTCAGCCCCGCCTCTGGCCAATGGGAACAGACCGGGCCTTTTCTACACCCCCGCCCCGAGCGGTCGCGCGCCCCAAGTCCGCGCGCCGTCTTCCAATTTTTTTAAAGGGGGAGGGGGCGATGGCGCTGTAAGACTAAGGTAGCCATGTGGAGAGCTGGACACCGGGTTCAGGAAGAGCTCGGGGTCACCCCGGGCCTCAAGGGCTGCCACGGTGCACGCCCCACCCCCCTCAGCCCCCAACAACTCTCCAGGGCGTGGCTGGCAGCCTCCTTTCCCAAACCCGGTCCCCAGGTACGGGTTCTCCCCGGGGCGCGCCCGCCCCGCCCCGCCCCGCCCCTCCTAGCCAGCGTTCTCGGCCCTGTGGGGCGCTGCAACCTCGGCTCCGACTCCGAGAACGCCGCACCCGGCGGGACCGGGCGGGGGGAAAGAGGGGGGGGAGGTGCCCGCGGCGCCGGGAGCGAGCACGCCCCCGCCCCCCGCTCCCGGCTCCCCGCTCCCCTCTTCCCTCCCCGCGCCGCGCCGGGCCCGCCCCCTCCCCAGCTCCCCCTCCCCTTCCCTTCTCTTCCCTCCTTTCCCCAGCTCCCCCCCTCCCCCGGAGGTGCAGCCGGCGCTGAGCGCGGCGGGCGCGGGAGGAGCAGGAGCAGGAGCCGGAGCGGCTGTGGCGGCTGCCTTGGCAGCGCGCGGGGTGCAGGGGGCGGCGGCGGCCGCAGCAGCAGCAGCAGTAGCAGCAGCAGGAGCGCCGGCTCCGGCTCCGGCTCCGGCTCCGGCTCCAGCATGGTGCAGCCCGGCCCCATCCCGGGGGAGCGGAGGCGGCGCGCGGGGCCAGCGCCCGGGGAGCGGCGGCGACGGCGGCGGGAGCAGCAGCAGCAGCGGCAGTGGCGGCAGCGCGAGCAGCGAGAGCAAGAGACTCAGGCTCCGTCTCCTGTGGGCTGCAGGTGCTAGAACGGCCGGCCAAGGTGTGCGCCCACCTGGACTGAGGCACCAGGCTCCGGCGTGGGGCGCAGCCGCCACCGCTCTAGGTTTCTCCATCGTCTTCCACTTCCCCACTACCGCCCTACCTCCCGGATCATAGGGGAGCTGCCCCTAGTGCCAGACGTCCGGGAGCCCTAGGCCAGCGGTGCTCGCGGACCTAAGCGCTCCTTGCCCTTCCCTGTGCTGCCCCGCCCCGCCCGGTACCCAGAGCAGCTCCTAGTGACCATGGCTCTTCTCAGCCGGTGCGCCTGAACCCCAACCTCACCCGGAACCTGAACCGCGGGGACTCCCTGGGCCTTCCCGTCTTCCCCGAGGGGTGCCCCCGTGGCTCGTCGCCCCCGGGGGCGCATGCCGCCCGGAGGGCTTCCCCTTCCCCCTCCCCTCTGAGCGCGCCGTCGCCACCGCTGGGTTCGCTGGTGCCACCCGCTCTATTCCCTCCGTCGGGTGGCCGGACTCATCCGCCCAGTGCTCTCCTCTCTGTGAACAGAATCTCTCACTCCTGTGTCCACTGCTCGGGGACCGGAATCACCTGGCCCGTGGCCGCCGCCCCCCGGGCCGGGATCATGGCCGAGAAGCTACGAGGAGCGCATCAGGTGGACATCGACCCAGACTTCGAGCCGCAGAGCCGGCCGCGCTCTTGCACCTGGCCGCTACCGCAACCCGACTTTGCAGGCGGCGGCGAGGAAGAGGATGGGGCGGCCGGGCCCGGTGGTGGCGGCGGCGGCGGCACTGAGAGCACCGAGAACGGAGGGGCTGGGGCGGGCATTGGGGAGCGCAAAGCGGTGGTGGTGGCTGGGGCCCCCGCTCCCGGGACGGCGGCTCTACCGGTGCTGGGTGGGGACGCTGGACAGCTCCGTAAGGCTAAAACCTCTCGGCGAAATGCCTGGGGCAACCTGTCCTACGCTGACCTCATCACCAAAGCCATTGAGAGCGCCCCGGACAAGCGGCTCACGCTCTCCCAGATCTATGACTGGATGGTTCGATACGTGCCCT
The DNA here is from genome assembly GCF_016432865.1 of Antechinus flavipes. NCBI lineage: Eukaryota > Metazoa > Chordata > Mammalia > Dasyuromorphia > Dasyuridae > Antechinus > Antechinus flavipes. The sequence continues at coordinate 569,436,196 of NC_067400.1, read as the reverse complement.
ATTTCAAGGATAAGGGTGACAGTAACAGCTCTGCTGGCTGGAAGGTGAGAGCCCCCGGCGTGCTTGGGCTACAGTAGCTTGCCTGGGTTGGGTCTGAGGTGGGAAGGCTAGCTGGCAGCGGGCACTAGCAGTTCTAGTGCGTGTGTCTGTAGGGGGAGGGGGGAATTGTACCCAGCTAGCCAGTGCATGGAGGAATGTGACTGGAGACTCAAGCTGGGGGATGGGGCTAAGATACTAGGTTCAGGACAAGTTCACAGTCCCCCAGAGCTCATGCCCAGTGTGATGAAAGATAGGGGTGGGTCAGGCCCCAGATGGATGGCGTCCAGTTCCCTTACCTGAAGAAGGGAAGGTGAGGTGGAAATGGGGAGAATTGGGAACCTTACTTTCTTATAGACCCAATAGATTTTTTTCTTGACTGAGAGGAGGGAAATCAGGTGCTGCCTGTTGACACCCTCTTATTCCTCAGCTTTGTGCCTAGAAGCGTGTATATGTGGATTATTGTTCTTTTTTTAAAGAGGGGCGGTCTCCTTGGAAGGGATTGGAGCAGGACCCTAGATCTAGATATAAGGAAGACACAGTTTTAGATCACAGGAGTGGCACTCCCCAAATTTAGGGAGGGGGGATAGTAAGAGGGCAACTTTGGGAGGAAAAGGAGAAGCTGACCCTGTAAGAAAGAAGCCCCCTCCTATCTGCCTGTGTTAAAGCTTTGAGTGTCCAGTTGCCTGCCAGCAGATGGCATAGTTAACATGAGAGGCAGAGAAACTGAGGCACAGAGAAAATCAAAGGTTTACACAGAGGATTGGAGTCAACATCTCATTCCATTCTCTCTGATAGCCTTATTGACCCTGCTTCTCTTGGAATTAACATGCTTTAATTGGGGGATTGGAAAGTGCTTACAAGTACAAGACTGCATCATTAGGCTTAGAAGAAGGCCCTGAGTTTACATTCAGGAGCCACCTCCTCAGAGTTCTGAGGTCTATGGAGAGGGATACGGAGGTCTATGTGCTTTCTCTGGTCTAATCATAGGCACCTCCTCGATTGGGGAGACTAGCTTACTGGGACAGTGGCCCTCCCCCAAACACAAGAGCATTGGTAGACTCTCCTGCTAATCTCCCCATTAGAATCTGGCACTTGTCCATACCTTTCCCCTTGGTCATGCCTCTGGTTCCTGGAGTCCAGAAAGAAAAAGACAAGGTCATGAAAAGGATGCTGGGTATGTCCAGAGTAAGCAGGGGCAAATGCATTTGGTGGTAGTGGTGGTATAATAGTATAATGTTTTCAAGCACGCGTGTGCACACACACACGTACATAATAGTTCTCATTTCATTATTTAAGGTTTGCAAATAGACTTCCTCATTATGTAGGTGAGGTATAGATATTGAGTGTTATTATTCTATATTACACATGAGGAAATTAAGGCTTGGATGGTAATTTGTCGCTGGTTCACACAGCAAGCATAGGCGCCAGGACATAAGCTCAGAGCCTGCATTGGCCCATGCCCTGCATTGGCCCCCAAAGCAAAGGTGCTCCATGTACCACTCAGTCAGCAGCTTTGGTGCTGAGGTTTGCTGGGGACTGGGCCCTGAGCTAGACATCTCAGGGAAGCAGAGAAGGAAAGAACAGAGTCCCTGACTTCTGGGACCTTATGATTAAAATGGTTGGGTGAGAATCAGCAAAGCCAAAAGAGCTAGCCACAGAGGATGGGTATGCTCAGGGCGAGATGTGAGATACAGCCCAACTGGAAGGGCTCAGAGGAGGGGAAGGCTTTCTGTAGGAAGTGAGGTCTGGAATGATGGGAAGGGGTAGAAGGATATAGCAAGAAAGGGGGGATATAGGTGTGAGCAAAGACAGGAAAGGCTAAAAATCAGAGGCTGGCTGGAGCAGAGGGTGTCTGTGGTGGGGAGCTATGTAAAGCTGGAAAGGTAGCTGGGTAACAGACTGGTTGGAACATGAAAGCCAGATTTGGGGGAATTGGTAATCTATCCTGTTGGAAGGGGGGAAGTCACTAATGGTGTTTTAGAAGGGAGGTGATAGACTTGGTATCAGAGCTGGGAGGGAACAGCTAGTCCAAGCTCTTTTTTTTTTTTTTCGGAGAAGGCACTCAAGGCCCAGAGAGGAGGAAATTATCAGGCCAAGGTCACATGACAAATTAATAGCAGAGCTGAGAATGGAAGCCGGGTTTCCTGGCTGCCAGTCTAGGCTCTGTCCATTATCCTGGGCTATCCTTCAAAAGGGTTATAGAGGTATATGAAGCTTACCTTATTCAGGGTATATGAAGCTTAACCCTATTCAGGGGTAAGAGCTTCCAAACTGACTATTGTATTGACAAGGGCTTATTTGGGCCTCAATTTCTTTATCTGTACAAAAATAGATTGGATAGGAATTCAAATAGATTGGATAAGACTTAACCCAAGGTCACAGAGTCATGGTGGAGCAAGGACCCCTGACTTCCAATCTGGTCTGTGGAACATCAGTTTACCTTCAGCTGCCTAGAAGTAGATTTCCCTTTTCTATGCCTCATGAGAGGCAGACTTCCTCCTTCCCAGTCTATAGGAGAAGCCTGGGTAATTCATGTTGGGAATTGGAGCCCTAGATCACTGGACCTCACCTGCCTCCCTCCTTGTTGAGAGTGGAATGGGATGAGATAGGATGAATCACACAGTGTGTGTGCTCTAGCACCTGCCAGAAGGGAAGACTCCTGAAGGAGTGGTGAATTCTGTCAGGTAGAAGAGAAGGAGGTCTCCCTAGTCAGTTGCTAATGGCTGGTTGGTTGGATCCTGGAACAGAATCCTGGGCCCAGAAGATTCCTCCTCTGTCTTCCACCGATCTCTTTTTTCCCTACTCTCTCTTTTACAATTTCATTTTTTCCCATCAAATATTTATAGGGCCCTTCCTGTGTTCCTATTTTGGTGCCAGGTACTGTAGGGCACATAGGAGCAACAGACTGGACCCCTTCCCTCCAAATCTAGTTGGAAAAAGAAGCTGTCCAGGTTAGAGAGCCAAGGAGAATATTAGGCCAAGTATAATCAGGTGCTGAATATGATGAGGCGAGAAATTATTAAATTGGGGAAAGTTGCCTAGGTGAAGCAGTCCTGGGCTTCTGCTCGGAAAGATGAATAGGGCTGGCTGGCATAGGCCTCTGGTCCTCCGGGCACTCCAGAAAGGAGGTAAAGCAAAAAAGCCTGTTTTGTGTATAGTAAAGGGACCGCAGAGCAAACCGTGCACGAAGCTGGGGACAGGGAGAGGGAAATCTGGAAAGACAGCTAGTTTGGAGCCAGCCTGTGAAGGGGCTTAAGTGCTAAGCACAGGAGTTGGGAATTTAATCTGGAACTAGTAGGAGCCACTGAAGCTTCCAAGCAGCCTAGTGAACTGATATGCTTGTCTAACAAATATTTATTAAGCCACCCTCTGCGTTATGAGCTGAAAATAATGGTTGAGAGAAGTCATCACTTTATATACATTATCCTCACAAGAACCGTATGAGGCAAATACTCCAGGAATTAGTATTATCCCCAATTTGCAGATGAAACTTGAGGCTTAGGTGAAATGATTTGTCGATGGTCATTAAGATAATAAAGGCTGGAGCTGGGGTGCTATGGCTGAGCAGCATGTTAGGAAGATGATGGATATATATGTCAAGGATGGATTGAAGGGCAAGAGATTAAAGGTAAAAATACCAGTTGGGAAGCCAGGCAAGCAGTGATGGGGAACTGAGCTGGTTCAGGAGGTGTGGTTCACTGGAAGTGGAGAGAAGGGGATATATGGGAGAGAGAGACAGTACTGTTCTGGCCACTCAAGGGTCTGTTCTTTCTTGCTGTGTCTCTTGGTTTATGAGATGTTACATATGGAAGGGACATGGAAGATCATCCAGTCCAACCTCCTGATTTTACAGATGGGAAAACGGAGGCCCAAAAGAAGGAAAATAATCAGGGCAGGATTTGAACTCAGGCTTTGGTTCTTAACCAAAATTCTCTTGGCATTGATTCTTCTCTTCTTGTAATTGGGATTAAGAAGGTCCAAAGAACCTGGGGCTCCTGGGACCATACCAGGTGGTCTCAGATCCAGTGCTCCAGAAAGTCTTCCATGGTGTATCTGCCTCCTTCCATTCTTTCCCCATCCATCCATCCACCTTGCATAGAACTCTCCTCTGAATCTTCACCATGCTTTTAACCTACCAAATCATCAAGGGGGCAGGGTTTTCCTCTATACGATATCCACTCTCTTATTATTTAAGTGGAATCTCTTCTTCAGGTTGTTTTGCCATTTTTCTGGTTTAACTGCTCCCTTCTAGGAGACCTGAGAACAAGCTAGAAGCTGGTCCATTTTTTACCTCACTTCCTATGCAGGGATTCATAGGGTAATAGGATAGATCTGGAAAGAATCATTATAGCATCATCAATTTTAATATTCCCATTATGTAGAAGAGGAAATTGAGGTCCAGAGAGATGGGAAAAAGGGATTATGATTTACCCAGTGTCATACAGAAGTAAATTGTCATAGCTAGCTTGAGAATTCAGATTCTTTTCACTCCAAATTCAGTGTGCTTTCTTTTTAGGAGTTTCCTAACCTGAGCCTTCTAAGGTCTTCAGTTTTTGATGGTCAACTTCTTTCCCTTACCATCCTAGGAAAATAACACCTCAGCATAGGAATTTGTCTACAGGGGGCCTCATTCCAATCTTTATTTTCAATAACCTTTGGTTTCCCTTTGTAACCACCTGGATTTTATTTCATATATTTAAGAACAGAATTCTCAGAAAGGATCCATAAGTTTCATCAATAATTTTTGGTTTCCTTTTGTAACCGTATGGTTAATAGGGTTACATAGTAAATACTATGAATTTCATCAATAACCTTTGGTTTCCTTTTGTAACCTTATGGTTAACAGGGTTATATAGTAAATACTATGAATTTCATCAATAACCTTTGGTTTCCTTTTGTAACCGTATGGTTAATAGGGTTACATAGTAAATACTATGAATTTCATCAATAACCTTTGGTTTCCTTTTGTAACCGTATGGTTAATAGGGTTAATAGGGTTAATCCTTGGATTTTGTTTCATATATTTAAGAACAGAATTCTGAGAAAGGATCCATAAGTTTCACCAAATTTCCCAAGGGTTTCATTACACAAAAAAGTGCCTCTGCTGGATAGCATCATCTAATCCTCCCTTGCTGTTCTTTACCCCAGAGCTCCAGGAGCCCACACTATGACCCTTCTGGGATCTCTCAACCTGCTTGCTTTCTCTTTGGATTCAGAAAGGACCATTCAATCCTGTCCCAAAGTACCCCCCCTCCTACTGTTCTTCTCTCTATCTATGGTACCCAAACACTCTTTCCTTTCCCCCTTGAAAGGCTCTGGGTATCTTTTTCTCACTTATTTCCAGGGATAGAGAATGATAGAATGAAAAATATGAGAATAGGATAAAGAAATCCTCTTCTGCTCAGGCATGAGGCTGGCTGGTTCCAGGCTCATTAACCGAGCCCACCACTGCCAGAGCCCCTGGAAGGAGGTGTTTGAGGCAGAGGGGCCTCCTCTGAGAACGTCCCTGGGAAGACTCTGCCCAGCAGGATCTGGCTGCCCAGGAAGCCCAGGACTTTTTCTTACTAGACTCTGCCCACAGGAGGTGCTCAGTCAGTATCTGATGAGGGAGTAAGTCTTTGTTGCATCCTCTTCCCCAGTGCTGGAGCTCTCTTGCTTCTTTCCCATCCCCACTGAGGGGAAGAAGGGAAGAAAACCTGTTTCTCTCTTCCTCCCCACCTCCCCCTGATTTATGAAGTCAGGCTCAGCTCAGCCTTTACCTGGTCTAGCCCCAGGGTCAAGCACCAATCAGGGACTAGGAGAAATGGCCCATGGGCAGCTGCAGACTGTTCTGGAGAAATCCAGGACCAGGCCAGATCCAATGCCTGGGCCCTATGCCCACAGCCAGCCCCCTGGAGTGGGACAAAGGGGCCTCATGCCCACAGCCTGAGGGAATGGGCAGGGCTAGGGGGCATCGTGCCAACTTGGGGCCAGGATTCCCTTCTTCCCCAGGTGTAGCTGGGGCAGGGTGCCAGCCTGCTGGGCCAGCCGGTTTGCTAGTGCAGCTGCTCCCAGGAAAGGAGCAGCAGAATGAATTTGGAGTGGGTGTGGGGTGTGTGTGTGAGTGTGTGTGCGAGTAGGAGTGTGGAAGGGGAATGTAGGAAAACCCAGACACCCCCATCTCCGAGCTTTTGCTCAGAATGTATCCTCTCTGAGGTTAAAGAACCATGTAGAGCCTCCCATGTGGTGAACCAAGGCAAGGGATGAGGTCCACGATTCATTCCTTCTCTGACCCTGAACTCTTCCCCAAGCCTCCTTGGGAGTTCCTTAAGAGATAAAGGACTGGGGGAATAACGCAGGGTACCAGGGAGCATAGGGTAGACATCAGAAAAAGACTTAAATCTTGGCTGTTACATGTGTGACTTTAGACAAATGATCTGCCCTGCATGAGCTGGCCCAAGTGTCTCCAACTCTAAAATGAAGGGGTGCTTCTTATAACGTTAAAATGGGTAGATAATGTGACTGGAAGTCCAGAAGAAAAGGGTCAAATGTCAATTCTGACACTTGCTAGCCGGATAACAAGCAGCTTCCTCATCCTGAGGATAATAAGGTGGTACTCCCCTCCCCAGGGCTGGAGGGCTCAGTTGAGATGTGATGTTTTGTTGGCTTAAAGCCCTGACGTATGTGAGTTATTTTATTATTGCTATTGTTGTTGTTACACAGGACATTCCTATGAAATAGAGAGTTCCAGCGTGTTTCTATCCTCATGATGGGGAAAATGAGCTTTAGGCTGAATGACCTTTCTCTCTCTCCTTTGATCTTCTGTGGATTAAGTGCCTTTAGAATTTGAACCCAAGCCTCTAATCTAGGACGCTTTGTATTTCCTTTCCACCCTCTCTCTCCAGCCCCGTGATGTCATCCCCTGCCTCCACCCCCCTCTCCTCCGGCAGAGCCTGGGCTCCGAGTTGGGGACTGCCTCAGTTCCTTAGAAGTGAGGGGGGGAGGGGGTTGGACTCCACCTCCCCACAGATAACGCCTTCAGACTCTGGTGTGTTTGTGGGGGTGGGGCTTGCTGGGATTGACAAGGCTGTGGGAAACTGTGCCAGCTCCGGGTTGGTGGGGGGCACCGCCTCCCTTCCCCTCAGCCCGACTCTGAGCCGGGTTCCCTCACCTCATCCATCTGTCTGCCTCTCTCCCTCCCCCCACCCCCAAAGGCAGCGCGTGTTTCCCTGCTGGCTGGGGCTCTGGAGAGCCTGGGGGTGGGGGGAGGCTCCGAGGGCGTCCTCACACACTGTACTGAGCAGGGGCCTGGCAGCCTCCTGGGCCTGTGCCCGCCACTCCTGGCACATGGGCTGGTGTGCCCAGCAGACTCCCACAACCACCTGCTCACACCCACCCACGCCCGGTGGCGCTCCCAGGGCCCTCCCTCCTCTTCCCCCGGGATTCTCTGGGTCCTCACTCCCTCCCCCCACTGTTCCCCCAGTCCCCTTCGGGGCACCTGCCTTTCTCCCTTGCTTCTCCCTTGGTCTGAGAGAGCCGTGGGTGGGGGTCGATAGGAGGGAGGGAGTGGAAGCCCACGGATGCCTGTGCTCTGCCTGGAGGTGGGAGGCAGACAGACTGGAAGCCAGGGAGCCCCCCGGGGCTGGGGTAAGGAGAGGAGGGGGGGCTGCCGGGGCCCCCGCCTGCCACCTGGCGAGGCTCCAAGCGCTGGGGACGCTGGAGGGCGGGCGGCCGTGCCAGGCGGTAATTGCAGACAGACTAATTTAAAGAGACGAGACAGTTATTTTTAACTCATGCTAAGGTAATGAACCGATCTCCAAGCTGAGGGTTCAAAAGTTCAGCCCCCCACCCCCCAAGATACACCCCCTTATCCTCCTCCTCTCAACCCACCATCTCCCTTTCCAGGACCCAGGACCGACCTCTCCTTTAGAGTGGGGGAGTGGGGTGGAGGGGTGCTGATGTGGCTTCCTTCCCTATCCGAGGAGCTGAGCCCTGGGACTGAGGGCCCTGGGCACCCATCACTGGAGCCGTGCAGGACTCCACCCCGCCAGGACAGGGAGACCAAAAATGTGGGGGAGAGAAGGGGCTAGCCAGTGCTCCCCCCTTCCTGCCAGGCCCTGGGCTCCTCCGAGGGCTGCTCCATCCTGCCTCCAAGGGGTGCAGACTTGGTCAGGCTCCTCTGTGTCTGTGGGGTCCCATCAGGTTCAAACACTCGAGCACAGCCAGGGGACTCAGGGAGAAAGAGGGACAGCTTTACCTCAGAGAGGAGTTTGTCAACCTAACATCTAGAGAGCCCTCTCCCCTTTAGTTACGGTCCCCCCACTGACTCCCTAAATCTGCTCAAAGGATCTCAGCCTTGGTTAAAAGGGGAGGGGAGAGTTATTCACCTCATGAGTTCAGACTTTCAGATCAGGACGACCCTCAGAGGTCATGTGATCCATCCCTGATCCATCCCTGATCCATAGATGCCCTCCAGCCTTTCCTTGAATATTCTCTCTGAATGGGCTGAAACTCAAGGTTCTCAACCTTTTTATGCCATGGCCCTTTCCACAGAGTGTGCTGAAGTCTGTGTGGATCCCTTCTTGCAAAAATGTTTTTAAAGGCATAATAAGATTACAAAAGAAAAGTCATACTGAAGTAGTTTTAATATATAACATAGAAATATATATTAAATGCAACTTTCCAGACTCCGAGTTAAGCTTTGAGCTAGACTGCTGAATGTCTGACCCTTTGATTTTAGAGATGAAAAAACCAGAGCCCCGAGAGGGTTCAGATAACATATGTGTCACAACTGGGATCTGGACCAAAGGTTCCCAACTCATCCCCTGCTTCCCACCCCTGGGCTCCACTCAGTACTCCTTCATCTAAGACTGTTGGAGCGAGGAAGTTCCATGCTTGTGGCCTTCGCTGTAAAGCCCAACTTTTGCCTCTATCAGCATCTCCTGGCTCCTAGTGCTGCCCACTACAGCCAAGAATCACTCGGATCTTTCCCATAATTCTGTATGCTCCCCTCACGTGTTTTCCAAGCTAAATATCTCCAGTTCCGTCAGAATTCTAGACTCTGCCCTGTTCCTTTCCCAGCTTTCCGCTGTTAGATAGGACAAGGACAGAGGCTGAAGGATAAGGACATAGTGGGAAGAGGAGGTATGACCAAAGCTGCTTTATTCCATCCTATATGGACATGTGAGTGAGAGAGATGTCAAATCCATGAAGACCTTGAGAAAGAACTTAGATCTGTTCATGGTGACCCTGTTCACCACTTCTCTGCTGCTGGCCCTCTTACAGAGCTGCCACTGCAGTCCAGCCTCTGTTTTCCGCTTCCTAGGAGCCGAATTGTTCCCTTGGTCCCACTTTCAATATTCATTCATTGACTCATTTAGCCACCATGTCTTCGGAAGCAAATCTCTGCAGAGCTTTTTATTCACTGGAGGAGTGTAGATAGGACATAGCTACCTCTCAGTAGCAGTAGAAAGAGAAAAGTAAAATCCACAATATTTCTGGTAAGTGTGTGGAGCTGGGGAAGGAATTCTGGATTTGAATCCAGATGACACGAGTTCAAATCCTTGAGCTGCTCCTTAATTACTTACATGGTCAGGGACGAATCTTAGGTCACCAATTTTCTCCCTAGATGCTTGGAGACAGAGGCCCATTTGCCACCATCTTTCCTAGATACTTAAGGACCTAGGCCCGTTTGCCACCATCTTCCCTAGATACTTAAGGACCTAGGCCCGTTTGCCATTTTCTGTCCTTAGGTACTTAAGCTCCGAGGCCCATTTGCGCCACCTTCTCCTCCCTGGATGAGATCAGACCACAGAGTTAGGCTGGCAGTCATCTGTAGAGGCCTTTAATGCCAGATGGGATTTGATCTTTAATTGGTTGGTTTGGGGAAGGTTTTTATCGGAGGAGTTAACAGGGCCAGATTTCAGGCATAAGTAAGTGGATTCTGTCAGTGTAGGAAGGACGGGTTAGGGGGGCGGCAGCGACTGGGGGCAGGAGGCCCCGTGGGGACTTTTCCAATGGTCCAGGCGGGTGGTGGCGGGTGCCTCGTACCCTGGAGAACAGCGGCTGGGGGAGTGGAGAGGAGGGGATGAATAATCGAATGGTTCCAAAGCCGAGATCCACATGACTCGGGCCCCGATTGTGTGAGAAGCGAGAGCGGCCCAGAGGTTTTCCATGTGACAGAGCTGGAGGTCCTGTGTGATACGCAGACCTGGGATGCAGGCCCTGAGCGCTGGGGGGACCTGATTCTGGCCTCTGTTTTCCCACAGAACCAGAGAGACGTGGAGGCTGCCCTCAGGACTGGACACAAAAGGGGAGGGGGCGACCGGCCTTTTGGGAAACTGTTTAAAGAGAAGCTTTACCCCCTGTATCCCATAGCCCCTCTGAGCTGGGGCATAGGAGCTGCTGAGGGCATCCAGATGGGTTCTGGTGCCTTAGGGGGAGGGGATGGAGGTAGGTGGAGGACAAGAGAGAAGGGGGAACCTTCACTCCCACATCTTGTTGCTGAAGAAGGAGGGGTATGAAGGGAAAATCTCCCCCTGGAGAGCGCTGTGTTTAGAGCCCCTCCCCCTACTTGTAGGCACCCCAGTTGCCATGGAAACCCTCCTGTTTGGGATGGGTTCAGCTGTTAATGTTCCCCCTCCCCATATGTGGAGGTGGGAGGGGGCCCAGGTGGCCTGTGTGGGAGGGGCCTCTCTCTGAGTCAGAAGCCCTGGGTTCCAGTCCCAGCAGTGCAAGAGGACATGCTGTGTGATATTGGGCAAACTCCTTCTACTCTCTGGGTTTCAGTTCTCTTAAGAAAGGTCACTTCTGTAAACGCGATTGAAGTTTGGTGCATGGGGTGGGCCTTCAGATATTCTCTCCCCATACCCACCTTCCCCAGAGACGAGTCTCTGGTCACTCAGTTGCTCTTGGACAGACCATACTCTCCCCAGCTACATCCCCCCAATTTCCTTTTTTATTCACCTGCAGGAATCCGGAGATCCACCCCCAAAATACAGCTTCCCTGGGTCATTGGCCTTTGCCAAAAAAACAAAAAAACCTGCAGCCTCCTTTTGGATTGAATCCCAACTCCCCAACCTGGCATTTGGAGGCCTTTGGCCAACTTTCCCCGCTCAGAACCGCCTCCCTTTAGCCCACGGCTAGCAAGCAGCCGAGCCGGGGTCCAGATCTTTTTACTGCCGCTGGCGGTAGTTAAGACTCTGGGTTCCAGGCCTGACTACCACTAGCTGACTTGAGGTGACCTTTGCCTGCCATTTCCTTTCCCTCCCTGACCAGCAGCTCTTTCTTCTCTTCTGCAAAATGAAGACATCTGCCCAGGGTTCTTTCCAGCTCTGACATTCTCCGAATGTCTCAGTGCCGCGCCCTGTGCCCAGCGAATGACTCCCACCCACCTAACTCGCCCCTCCTACCTCCCCTTTCGTGCTCCCATGTTCACTCTGTCTCATCTCTCTCATCCTTTTAAGACCCAGCTTGGGCTCCTAGCTCTCCCAGGAAGCTTTCTCCCAGCTTAACCTCATAATCCTCAGGCCACAACATCCCCGGTATGGCGAATGTGTTCCCCCAAGACCCCAGCTCTCCCCCAGACAAACTCTGCTAGACTGTACCCGCGCCCGGGCCCTCGTAGAGCAGGCTTTAATTAGGCCCTGCCCCGCTGCCCAGAGACCGCTGTGAGAGGCCCAGCACACCGGACACACTTTTAATTGTCTGCTGAATTGACTCTAATGATTCACTAAGTCTTGACTAACAACAGCCCCTCACAAGGGTGCAGATGGCTGCTTACAGGTTGCCAAGTTTCTTCTTTTCCACTTTCTCATTTGTTCATTTGCTCCCTACAACAGCTATGTGAGGCAGAGCAGAGAGTCTGTGTGAGAGAGAGAGAGAAAAACAGAGACAGAGATAGGAGGGAGACAGACAGAGACAGAGAGGAGAGACAGACAGAGACAGAGACAGACAGAGATAGAGACAGGAGAGAGAGAGAGAGAAACAGACAGAGATAATGACAGAGACAGAGACAGAGAGGAGAGACAGACAGAGAGACAGACAGAGATAGAGACAGACAGAGATAGAGACAGAGACAGAGATAGAGACAGAGATAGAGACAGAGATGAAACAGAGACACAGAGACAGTGATAGAGACAGACACAGAGAGGAGAGAGAGATAGAGATAGGATAGAGACAGAGACAGGCAAAGAAACAGACACACAGAAGAGATGAGAGGAATGCACACATAGAGATAGAGACTAAAGAGAGAGGAGAAAGAGAGGGGAAAGAGGAGAGATACAGAGACAAAGACAGGGATGAGAGAGAGAAGAGATGAGAGGGAGACACAGAGATAGAGAAAAGAGAGGGACAAGAGAAGAGACGGGGCAACACAGAAAAGAGGAGAGAAACATGAAAAAAGAGACAAAAGACCCAGAGATATGAGAGACAAAGGGAGAGACAAGAGGAGAGACACAAATGAAAGCATGGGAGTTTTGTTTTACAGATAAGGAAACTAAGGCAATAAAGGCACCTGCTCAAGGTTGCAGAAGTAGAATTTGAACTCGTGTTCTGATTTCTAGTGTCCTTTTCCATTAACTAAGCTGCCTTTCTCTACCCATTGTAAACCCAGCCTTGTTCTAGACCGTGCTGTGTGAGGAACCTACCAGGAATCATTGCAGTCCCCACCATCAGGAACTTGGGAATCTCACACACATAGTCATTTCACACATACATGACTAATACTCCTGGGCTGGACAGAAATCTTCTGTGCCCACCCCCAGATTCTTGGTTACACATATTCCCTTGGGGCTCTGAAAGCCTTCCAGCTGCCCCAATCCCTCCAGATTGTCAGTCACTCTGCAGCTTGCTCCCTCCCCGCCCTTCCAAAGGGTAATAGAGTGATGGGATCCAAAGCATTGAAAGACTTGTCATGATGAGGAAGTCGGGGATAGGAACCGAAGCCCTGTTGGAAAGTCTCTACTGAATTCTGGGGGATCAGTTGGTCTGGGGGGCTTTCATAATTCACAAAAACAAACTCGAAGATCTAACATGAATTTTGGGGATGGGCAAGGAGGGGTTTCCAGAGGAGCTGAGGCTGGGAGCAGGCCTAGAAAGCCAGGCAGAAGGGTGATCCGTGCCCAGCCTGTGTGGGCGCTGGTGACCCCGATATCCTTCTGCCCTTGTGTCCAGGCCGTTGTGCCTCCTAAAGCATTCACCACTCTTGGGCAGGCTGGAGGATGAAGTAGCCTGGAAGGTACCGGACAGGAGATAGCCTGGGGGGAGCCTGGGTACCAAACGGCCCCTTCTCCCTTGGGCTGCGTCTGATCCAGGGACACAAGGAGGGCTCGGGTGTCTCCCCTGTGCAGAAGACCAGGCAGAAGTCTTGAGTTCAGAAGATGAAGAGCTGTTCAGAAATAGAATGGACTCTTTCTCATGGGGAACTGAATGCCTTGTCACTAGAGGCTTTCAGGTAGAGGCTAGAGGAAGCTTGTTGGGGATATTGGAGAGAAGATCCTTGCTCAGTTGGGGAATATTGTAGTGGAGATTCCTGTTATTCATTCAACAAACAGGTACCTATTGCTACGTGGAAGGTGCTAGCCCTTTTCCCTCTCAAGCTTCAGTTTCCTCCGCTCTAAAATAAGGGTCTGGCTTGATCTCTACCATCCCTCGCAGTTCTGGATTCTGTGATCCTGTAAGAAATGAGAGTAGGTCTCTGGAGCAATGCACAAAGTGAGGTTGGCGACAGAGCAAAGTCTCCCCCCAAAGGTTAAAGGCAGACTCTGCTATAGGTGCATGGGTATTTGGGGTGGGGGCTGCCTAGCACCAGCTGGCAGGGGGAGGAGCCACACAATTCCCTCCTTCCCACCCCCCCACCAGCTGCCTCTCCCTTGGGCCTGTCTGACTACCAGCTTCCTCCAGCAAAGCTGAGGCTGCTTCCCTTGTCTGGGGCCTGCCCAGGTGGGCCCAGAGCATTTCAGAGCGGGAGGGACAGTAGTGGCCGGAGCCTGAGACAGCCCCAAGTCTGCCGGGGTCTGATTGGATTGGGGAGGTCCCTTAGCCTTTCCATCCTGCTCTCAGCCTCTGCTTCCTCCTCTCTCCCCTCTCTTCCCTCTGCGGGGACCTCTGTCCTCAGCTGCCCCCATCCTCCTAGCTGTAACCTGAGTTAGGGGGAGCGGGTCAGCTCTGCTCTGTGGGTGGCACCTGCCCTTGAGCAGATGTGCCTGGGTGGGTCCAGGCAGGGCAGGAAAATTGGGGCTGATCCAAGGAAGCTGGAAGGCTGTATTCCTCCCCCCAGCATGCTCCCTGGTGGGGGCTTCTGCTGGGTTCCTGCCCTCCCCCTTTCTGCTCCAGCAGCTGAAAGCCCAGAATGCCCGCCTGGGCAGCAGGCAGACCTTGGACCTTGCTCTGGTTGCCTCCCCTTAGCTCTCACTCCCCCGTCCCTTGGCCATTAGACCTGGGGGGTTGCCTGCCTTCCCTGGGTGGCTGGGCCCCGGGAGAGCAGATGGTTCTCGCTGGCTCTGAGCCAATGGCTCAGACCCATAATCCACAGGAACCCAGGCCCTGTGGGGCTGAGGAGCAGCTGCCAGGCCCCACCCCAGAGCCGGCCGCATGGCAGGGGAGGGTGAGGTCACAGCAGCTGCTCTAAGGTCCAAGATCCCCAGGGGGTGAACTGTTAGAGGGAGGAGCCAAGAGAGGGCCAGGAGAGGGAGTGGGGCAGGGCCTGGTGCCTGAGACCTGGACCCCGGACACTTAAGCAGGCAAAAGTAGGCTTGAGCTCCCCAACACCATCACTGCCCCATGGTTAAGTACTCTGGAGGGTAAATCTAGAAGGATCTAGAGCTGGTAGGGCTCTTAGAACCCAGGAGGTCAGAGCTGGGAGGGCCCTTAGAACCCAGGATGTCAGAGCTGGGAGGGCCCTTAGAACCCAGGATGTCAGAGGTGGGAGGGCCCTTAGAACCCAGGATGTCAGAGCTGGGAGGACTCTTAGAACACAGGAAGTCAGAGCTGGTAGGGCCCTTAGAACCCAGGATGTCAGAGCTGGGAGGATTCTTAGAACCCAGGATGTCAGAGGTGGGAGGGCCCTTAGAACCCGGGATGTCAGAGCTGGGAGGACTCTTAGAACCCAGGATGTCAGAGCTGGAAGGACTCTTAGAACACAGGAAGTCAGAGCTGGGAGGGCCCTTAGAACCCAGGATGTCAGAGCTGGGAGGACTCTTAAAACCCAGGATGTCAGAGCTGGGAGGGCCCTTAGAACCCAGGATGTCAGAGCTGGGAGGGCCCTTAGAACCCAGGATGTCAGAGCTGGGAGGGCCCTTAGAACCCAGGATGTCAGAGCTGGGAGGGCCCTTAGAACCCGGGATGTCAGAGCTGGGAGGGCCCTTAGAACCCAGGATGTCAGAGCTGGGAGGGCCCTTAGAACCCAGGATGTCAGAGCTGGGAGGGCCCTTAGAACCCAGGATGTCAGAGCTGGGAGGGCCCTTAGAATCCAGGATGTCAGAGGTGGGAGGGCCCTTAGAACTCAGGATGTCAGAGCTGGGAGGGCCCTTAGAACAGAGGAGGTCAGAGTTGGGAAGGCCCTAAGAACACGGGATGTCAGAGCTGGGAGGGCCCTTAAAATAGAAATGTCATGTTTGGGAGGACCTTTAGAGCAGAGAACATCAAAATTTTGAGGGCCTTTAGAGAATGTCAGAGCTGGGAGAGACCTCAAAGATCCTTTACCAGGGGGCTCTTAAGTTCCTTCTCAGAATAATGCTTTGAAACACATAAAATATATAGAATTACAAAGGAAATTAATTATATTGAATTACAGTTATCTAAGTACACATTGTTTAAAAAACTAATCCACAGACCTTGGGTTAAGAACCATTGTGTCCTAGTCTAAGAACCTTGCTTATAGAGGGCCATAAAGAAGGGATTTCCCAAAGCTATGTTACTTAAGTGACAATGCAGGGACTAGAACCCACAAACTCTGGCCTCCTCGTCCTAAAACCTGCATGTTTCCACTGAACCTGCTCCGAAACACGGTCACTGTTCTTCCTCTGACCTGCAGATCTTCTCCCAAATACTAACTCAGCAGAATCCCTGGGCTGCCACCTCTCCTTCCTTGGAGCCTCCGGGTCCAGGACAAAGTTCTCTGTCCCCAGCTCAGCCTGAGAACTTTGCTGATCTCACACACACACAAGACACTGGGCTCAGAGGAAGCTCTCCAACTTGTGTTCCAAACCTTTATCCCTTCCAAAGTTCCCAAGCCACTTTTTCATTTTTCTGAGAATTCTTAGAGGCCTGGGATTGAGTATAAACCTGCCCCAGATGCAGGAGGGAAATAAAACTGGGGCAGGGCCTTGGGACTGAGCCCCCTCACACACCATTCAGCCTTTTCCTGGCTGGCTGCCATCCTTCATTCTTAATCCCCCTTTCCCCTATTGGCAGCAGTGGGAGAGAGCCCTGAACTTGGAGGTGCAGGGCGTGAGCTCAGATCCCAGCTCTGCCGCCTAAGGGACCTAAGGGGAAAGTTCCTATCTTGCTCTAGCCTCAGTTTCTTCGTCTCCAATATGAAAAGTTTAGGCCAGATGGGCCCGAGATCCCTTCCACTTCTTGATCCAAAATCTCTGCCTTCAGCTCCTTGAGATGCACCTGTTTGTTGCATTGCCTTGTGTCAGGGTGAGGATCAGTAAGAGAAGACCTGTGCCGTACTCAGCACATTGTGGGTATTTGCTGAATGTTCCCTATCTACACCCTGGGCTTCTGCCTAGCCAGGAAGCCCAGGAAGGAAGGAAAGAAGGAAGGAAGGAAAGAAAGAAAGAGGAGGGAGGGAAGGAAGGAAGGAAGGAGGAGGGAAGGAAGGAAGGAAGGAAGGAGGGAAGGAAGGAAGGAAGGAAGGAAGGAAGGAAGGAAGGAAGGAAGGAAGGAAGGAAGGAAGGAAGGAAGGAAGGAAGGAAGGAAGGAAGGAAGGAAGGAAGGAAGGAAGGAAGGAAGGAAGGAAGGAAGGAGGGAAGGAAGGAAGGAGGGAAGGAAGGAAGGAAGGAGAAGGAAGGACGGAAGGAAGGAAGAAAGGAAGGAAGGAAGGAAGGAAGAAAGGAGGAGGGAAGGAAGGAAGGAAGGAAGGAAAGGAAGGAAGGAAGGAAGGAAGGAAGGAAGGAAAGAAAGGAGGAGGGAAGGAAGGAAAGAAGGAAGGACGGAAGGAAGGAAGGAAGGAGGAGGGAAGGAAGGAAAGAAAGGAGGAGGGAAGGAAGGAAAGAAAGGAGGAGGGAAGGAAGGAAGAAAGGAGGAGGGAAGAAGGAAGGAAGGAAGGAAGGAAGAAGGAAGGAAGGAAGGAAGGAAGGAAGGAAGGAAGGAAGGAAGGAAGGAAGGAAGAAAGAAAGAAAGAAAGAAAGAAAGAAAGAAAGAAAGAAAGAAAGAAAGAAAGAAAGAAAGAAAGAAAGAAAGAAAGAAGGAGGGAAGGAAAGAAGGAAGGAAGGAAGGAAGGAAGGAAGGAAGGAAGGAAGGAAGGAAGGAAGGAAGGAAGGAAGGAGTTGTCAGTTTCAGTTGTCAATTTCAGTTGTCAGTTTCCTCTCAGTCTTCCTAATCTCTATTGAACCTTCCTTCAGAACCAAATCAACTCATAGGAACCTAAACCCCAGTTCTTTTTTTCCTAATCTCTAAGGTGGTCTCAGGCTGTGACATTTTAGGATGCTCCAGACTCCTGTCTATCTGGCTTCTGGTTGGCTTCCCATAGTCTCAGGTTCCCTGTTTTCAGTAGGCTGCCCACTACATCTGCCATTCTCATCTTTGCTGCCTCATCCATCAACTCCAGGAATGGGAATTCCCTGAAAGAGAAGATTAATTTCACTCCTTAAAGATTAGATAAGTAGTTAACATTAATACAGCAACTATTTTGCACTAGGTACTGTGCTAAGCACTTTACAGATGCTAGGAGGTAGGTGCTATTATTACTCCCATTTTACAGAGGAGGAAACTGAGGTCCAGGAAGTATCAGAGTTGGAGTTAGTACTCAGTATTCCTAACTACAAGTCTTAATTTTTAACTGCTGCACCACACTGCCTTAAAACATGGTCCCATTGTCAGGTAAATGGGATTATGGTGTTATTGGATGAATGAAGCCATGCTGCTGGGTAAATGAGATTGGACTGTTGAACAAAAGAGCCATCTTGATGTGATGGAAGAGAAATTGGAGGCGCAGACCCTGGGTTGGAATCCTCCTGATTCCCTACCAGCTGTATGATCTTGGTTGAGTTATTCTACTAGGGGCATCAATTTTTTTTATCTGTAAAATAAGGCGGGGCTCTTAACTGTAGGATCCTATCACTCCTAAGTGTAAAAGACTTTTGCTGTTGAGTAAATGTGATGCTGTCAAATGGATGAGGAGGTAGGATCAGGTAAAGAAAGTCCCGCCTTTTATTCCCAGGGTACACTAGGCTATAATGCCATTGAAGGATAGGACCAAAGTGTCGTAGGTCCTGGTCCCCACCGCAGCAAGACTTGGGTTTGGGGAACACCTTGGGTTCTTTCTGCTCCCTGCTAATCCACGTCCCTGCAGGAGGTCTTGCTCTTTAGTGACGGTAAATGGGGAGAGTCTGGGATCATCTTGGCTTTGGGCTTAGAGAAAAGGGTCTAGGAACCGAGACAACAAATACATATCCTGAGTGCAGCAGTTCTAAGGGTATGAGAATCTGAGCAGGTTCAAGCCCTGAGATCACAGTGTACGGGGTAAGATTTGAGATCTGAGTATGTCTACATCTGGTTCTGAGGCTCAAGGTATCTGACCTGAATGAGTCAGGGGTAGAATCTGAGGCCTAAGTGTGTTCACACCTAGGTGAAGGCCCATTGGGTGCAAGGGTATCTCTTTCCTCCACCTCTGAACAGACTCAGGGGAGATTCTCTGTCAGGGCTGTATTCTCCCCCACTCTCTTCCCCCATCACCCCCTCCCAGTTATATACCGAGACAAGGTTCAGTTTCTTCTTCCCTAGACCCTCCCCCCACCTTCCAGCTCCCACCCTGAGGGCCCTGAAATCTGGGCCCTCTGAGCCCTCTGCCCTTCATGGCGGCAGGTTGCTAGACAACGGCACTAGGGAACCTTGCTTACAGCTGCCTGGAAGAGGCTGTGAGTCTACAAGGTCTCCCTCCTCCTCCTTCTCCTGGAGCTTCCGGTCCTGAAGGGGTTAGGGGAATGTGGAGGGAGAGGAGCCCAGATGGCTGAGGGGGATGGAGCCCTGAGTGGAAGCCCAGAAGCTCTAGGCCGGGGGGGGGGGAAGTAGGGGTTCTGGGGACCTGACTTCAGCTTCCACAGGCCCTGTGTAACCTGGGAACCGAGCTTTGGGCAAGGAGTAAGAAGATGTGAGTCATGATCCAAACCCTGTCATGTGACATGGAGCGTGTTTCTCCTCTCTGGGTCTCAGTTTCTTTCCCTATAAAATGAGGGGTTTGGATGAGACATCTAAATGCATCCTGTGGCTTCTATAGCATGTCAAGGATGAAGGCAGCTTGCATAGGGGATGCCCCCTGGAGGGGCGGTGGTGAGTATGGGGAGCTCCTAGGGGATCACTTGTAGAGAGTAAGGGTAGCCAGGTGCTGGTTAGGGAGGAGAAAGGGGTGGAGTGAGCAGCCCCCAAGGGCTCAGTGTACGGGGGAAGGGTTGCCAGGCACCGAAGCTCATCTCTGAGTCTGTCCTGAGGGAGCCCGAGCCTCCTGGGAAGTGTCATCCCCAAGCCAGCAGCCAGCCTGGGCAGGCAAGCCAGGCTTCAACCTGCTCCCATTCCCCTCTCACTAAGTGTGCTGGAGAGCACAATATAATTTATATTTCTATAGCCCTTCAAGTTTTACAGAGCATTTTTCTTACAATAATCCTGTAGTTAGATATATTCTCTCCCCCATCTTACTGATGAGGAAAAAAAGTCCAAGAGAGGAAATATGCCATATCTGAAGTTGCACAGTAACTAATGCACTCTAGTCAGAGGCATCCTTGACTACAATCCCAGGGTTTTCCATCATACCACAATTCATAGACTGTCAGAACTGACACTCGACCTTAGCCCAATATTCTCAATTTACATATGGGGAAGCCATCTCAGAGAAGTTAAGTGATTTAGCTCAAAGTCACGCTATAAGTGGTGGAAACCCAGGGCTCTTGACCATACATCCAGAAGATGTAAAGTCTTAGAACTAGAACTGAAGAGTTTTAGAGTTTATCCTAGAGCAGGAGCCGCAAGGATTTTTGAGCACTGTATGAAGAGGTCAGATGTGGATCTGAGGAAGACATCTTTGGCTGCCATGTGCCAGATAAACAGGAGGAAGGAAAGTCAACTGAAAGACTGTTACAGTATTTCAAGGGAGAAATGATGGACTGCATTGGGTGGTGGCTGGGACAAGGGAAAAGAGAAGGGGACAGATGGGAGGACTGTTTTGGAGGAAGAATTTAGTGAGTGATTGGATATGGTGGATGCAGAAGAGAGAGGAGCCTTCGATGCCTTTGAAGATTGAAGCTTGGGTGCCTGGAAGTTGGCGGCTCTAAGGAAGTTGGGAGGAGCCGGGTTTGGAGGATTATGATGGCAAACCACTCCAGTATCTTTGCCCCAAAATAAAAAATCCAAATGGGGTCATGAGGAGTTGGACACAACTGAAATGATTGAACAGTAAATGGACATGTTGAGGTCTTTTTTTTTTTTTGGTGGGACACCCAAGGGAAAGCATGCTACAAGAAGCTGGAGATAAAGGTCTGGAATTGTGGCTAAAGCCAAAGCAGGTGAGGGTGGAGAGGATGCAATAAAATTTGGAAGCTTTTAGAATAGGGAAAAATGGGCCCACATTTAGAGTGTAAGAAAAAAGAAGCCAGGGAATGAACAGAAAGGTAGTTTTGTCACAAAAGGCAAGGGGGAGGAGGAAAGACCAAGAATCAAGCCAGTGAAACATGTCGTATGGCAGTGGGGAAACGAGCCAGCTCGAAAGGACTTGCAGAGTGAGTGATGAAGAAGTGGAGGCAGAGAGTGTAGCTGCATTAGAAGGAGGAGTGGAGAGGATGATGGCTTCAAGCACTAACAGGGTCAAGAGAAGGTGCTAGTGGGTTTTTACTTTGCTTTTTAAAAGGATTAGAAACCCTTCTTTATAGGCACGGGGAAGGCAGAGATTAAAGCTGTGCTGAGCTGAGACTTGTGAGTATATGTGGATGGTAATTATAGCATCCTTCTATATGAAATTCTTATGTAATATCAATATGTATTATTTGTTTTTTGGTCTTTTTCATGATCAGGTCATGATCCTATTTGAGATTTTCTTGGCAAAGATTGTGAGGTAATTTATCATTTTCCTCTCTAGTTCAGATGAGGAAACTGAGGCAAAATAAAGTGATTTGCCCAGAATCACACAACTAGAAAATGTCTGAACCCAGATTTAAATTCAGGAAGATGAGTGTTCCTAACTCCAAGTCAGTTCTCTATTTACTGTACTACCTAGCTGCCCTAATGTGCACGCGTATACATGCACACACACATATATAATATAAAGCTCATTGTGGTGCATTTTAGGGTTTGCATCAGACTATATATGTTACCTCACTTGATTCTTACAGTAATCATTACAAAGTAGATGCTATTGTTCTCCCCATTTTCCAGTTCAAGAAACTAAGGCTTTAGATGAATTATGTGACTTGCCCAACATCATATAGTATCTATCAAATGTGGATCTCTAGCTGAGTCAGAATTCAGATGCAGGTTTTTTCCATTTCATATAGGATGTTCTAATCTATGGATGTCCTTTAGCTGCAAGGTTAAAGAGTTAGTTTCAGCAAGTAGGTATTCTCTGAGACTACAAGGGAGAGGAAAAAAGAAAGTAGAGGAAATAATCATGGTTTATCTGTCCCTTTGACGTTTGCAAAGTGCTTCCTTACAGTAACCCTGCAGAGTGACTTGGATAGGGTCACCCAACTAGTGTCAGGCTAGATTTGAATTCTGGTCTTCTCGACTTGAAGACCAGGGCTCTATCCACTGGGCTATCTAGAGATCCATCTATGTTAGCTCCTTTGATCACTGGGACACGTGGAACACAAATAGAGGGGTCTCCTTCATCAAGGAGGGACATCTCATCTTCTGAGACTTGGAGGAAAGAGATTGTGGTTGGTAAATGAAAGAGAAGGAAGCAGGAGTCACTTAGACCTGAATTGTGGAGAACAACAAAAATGAAGAGATGTCCCATGTCCTATGGGGAGCAGCTGAAAGAAAATGGGAATCTTTACCTTCTTTTTGAAGAAGACTTAGGAGGAACATGATAAGTGTCTTCCAGTATCTGAAGGGCTGTCGTGGGAAGAGGAATTAGCCCTTGTGCTGTACAGTCCCCGAGGACAGAAGTAGAGGCATTGGGGAACGTTGCAGAGAAATAGATTTTGGTTCCATGTACGGATATGTTCCTAATAATGACAGTTATTAAAAATTGGAGTGGGCTGCCTTAGGGAAAGTAGTGAGCTCCCCTTCACTGGCAGAACTGAAGCAGAGTCTGGGATCCGACTCCTCCAGGGAGACAACTTGCATGCATTGGATCAGCAGCCTCCGATGCTCCAGTGCCAGACCCTGGGATTCTGGCATTCTGAGGGACAAAGAAACAGTGTGATAGAGGGGGATGAGTCCCAAGACCTGGATCTGACTCTTGAGTTTTTGAAATCTAAATCTTAAAGAATTTGAAAAAACTATAATGGAAAAGAGGGATTCAGTTTCTCCCATGGGCAGAACCAGCCGGAAGAGGTGGAAATCTGGGGGGACTTGGCTCTTTATTGGCCATGTGACCTTGGTGGGGAAGCTTCCTCCTCTGTAAATGTCCCTTCCAGATCTGGGGGGTCAGTGAGTTAGTGACTACTTCTCAGATCATCAAGCTTCTCCAGGCTTCATTGCGGGGAAAGGGAGGGAGAGGCGTTCCTGTGAAAGTCCACGTCCCAGACCCTGGACTTTGCTGGCCACAGTGCTCCCTCCCCAGAGGTCTTGGGCTGTGTAAACCATTAAACAGTTATGCAAAGAGATTTAGAGGTGGAAAGGACCTTAGAGGTCAATAAGGTCAATAGAGAAAATCAAGTCTCAGAGAGAGTCATAGCCACTACACCACACCTCTCAGGAAAATGTAAGTTAATATTAAGATGGGGTCTCTGGGGATCAATAGGGACAGTGAAGTTTTACTATGAGGCAGCTGGGCAGTACAGTGAATAGTGGAGGGAGAAAAACTCAAGTTCAAATCTAGCCTTAGACTACATACATACTGGTACATAGTAGGTGCTTAATAAATGCTTATTCCATGTGGGGGCTGAAATGGAGCACAGTAGGATTACAGGTGTGGAGAAAGGGGTTATTGGAGATGGAAGTTCAGTTAGAACTTGGACATCAGGACCCCTTTGTAGGAATAGGGGCATCTGACTTGTAGATTAGAAAGGTTAGAAGGGAGTTCTCAGGACGAGAGTCAGAGCACTTCAGTTCAGTTCTCACCATGTTACTATGTGAATTTGGGCAAAGTCCTCACTTCCATGGGCATCAGTTTCCTCTTCTATTGAGTAAGGGGTCTGGATAGGTCAAGAGCCAGATCTACAGTCCTCACATTTCAATTGGCATTTAATTTAGTTCTTACCAGAAGCCCCCTCTAGGGCCCTCTCTACAAGTTGTCTTTCAATCTGTTCGGATACCTCCAATGACAGGGAGCTCACTCTCTGTGGAGATAGTTTGTCCTTCCTTATATTGAGCCTAAATCTTCTTGCTCCCCTGTACCTTCCACCTGTTACTTCTGGTCCTGCCCTCCGAGGCCAAACAGAACCCATCTGACTACTCTTTCCTATGGAAGCTCTTCAGTCACTTGAGGACAGATTTAACCTCCCCAAACCTTCTCTTTTTCAAGCTCAATATCCCACATCCCTTGAGCTTCCAGTCCTTTCACTGGCCTGGTTATTTTTCTTGGGATAAGCTCCAGCCATTCAATGTCCCTCCCAGAACACTAGATGTGTTGCGATCATCTATCGTCTCTGGGGAATTGAGAGCTCTCTGGGAGGTTGGGGGGACTGGGTTGTCTTTCAGGGTTCAGCAGATCACATTGGGGTTCAGGTAGCTCCATAAGGAGGACCCATCAGTCTCAGTCTATGTGGGGAATGGGATTCTCCCCAAGATCCAAGCGTGTATTGGACCCCTTGGGTGGGACCTGGGTCTAGGACCTCTTTGGATTGGGAATCTTCAGAGCCTCCGAGGCCGGCCTTGACCCTTCCCGAAATGCCCCTTCAGTGTCTTCTTCCTTTTCCTCCTTTCCTATGGCCCCCCACCTCTCCGGCCTCTCCTGCAAAGGGTTAATGGCCTTCCCTACCTGCAGTTGCATTTTAAAGCTGTGAAATTAAAGCACGTAATTTATTCTCCCCACACACGAAGGAGCAATTAGTTCTAAACAGGGCTTAATCAGTCACTGCGAGATTGATTTCTGGAGCCCGGATTTGCGGGCTGCTGGCACTGTGCCAGGCAAGGAGAGGGAGGCATCGGGTGGGAGTCTGGAACCATTACATAATGTGCTGTACGGTGTATCCATATAGGGAGGCTGGGGAGAAGGTCCCTCAGGAAACCCCACTGCCAGGGTCGGGGCCGAGGACCCTCGATGGCCGGGGGAGGAAGGGGCTGAAACTTTTCACTCAGGACTCCCACTCACCGGTCAGCTCCCCTCTGCTCCCACCTGGGAGTGGGAGGAATCCCGCATTTGTGGCAGGAGACAGGGAGCTGTCCCAGGTATCGGCCTCTCGTTGGAAGTCCCCTGCTTAACTCTGGCTTGGCCCCCTGGGCTCAGTCCGTTCGCCCACACCTCTGCGGCTAAGCTGAAGGTCCCTGGGATCACCCAAGGCTGTGAGAACAGAGCTGACCTGCTGACCCTCAATTCCTGACCCCCCTTAATGTGGAAAGCACTCCCACGTGGCACCCTCCTGCCTCTGGACACACACACAGGTCAAATCGCCATCTCCTCACCCTGTCCTCAGGGAATCCCCAGTTTGCCAAGGGGAACCCCCCTCCCTATTCCTCTCTATAGACCCGGGATGTCCCTGTGAATGTGGCAATGAGGCCCTGTGTGGAGCCTGGGGTCATGGAGGCTCCCAGAAATCCAGGGATCCTCATCCTCCCCTCTGCATCCCCACATATGTCACCTGCCAAGATGAGGTCCAGGACAATTTTGTCAACAAGACTTTTAGGACCAAGCTCACCTACTGCCTAATTTCTCAGTTTCCTCACTATCGGGCTAACTAAAGCATTTATTAAGTGCTTACTGTATTCTAAGCATTGCACTAAGCCCTGGGGATACAGAGAAAAGGAAAAAAAAAAAAAGAGACAGCACTAAATGACCTCTCTGGTGGTCTCTAGGTATTCATATGTATGTGGAGGAGAGGGTGGAGGAGGAGGAGGCAGAGTGCTCCTGGATGAGCTATCTGGAGCTGTCATACTCTGCCCCTCTCCCCGAACCCAGCTCCTTTAGGAAGGCTCCCCTGGGTGGCTGTGGGACACGCCTCTTATTTGTGTTCCATGGACTGAGGGAAAGACAGGTTCTGTAAGGAACAGGAACATCCCTGTGGTCCTGCTCCTCCATGTTCCTCCTTGGGCAAGGGGAGGACCGTAGGGGGCAAGGGAGGCCTGGTGCTCAGGCAATTGAGGGTGGGGGAAGGGAGGCAGGGATAGCCTTCACTCTCCTGATCCCCCACTAACCACAGCTCTTCTTTCTCACCTTTACTTCTCTTCCTCTCCTTATCCCCATCTTCATTTCTCTCCCATCTCATGTCTTTCGATCTTTCTCGCCAACTCTCTTCTTCCCATCTCTCCATAATTCTCCCTTTCTTTCTCCCTCTCTCCCTGCCTCTCCACTCCTTTCTTCGTTTCTTCACCTTTCCATCTCTCCCCTCTTTTCTCCATCTCATCTCTCCCCTCTTTTTTCAATTTCATCTTAATTTCTCTCCTTTTTTCTCCATCTCTACCTTTCTTTCCATCTCTCCCCTCCTCTCTCCATCTCATCTTTCCATCTTTCCCCACTTTTCTCCATCTCTTCATCTTTCTCTCTCCTTTCTTTCTCCATCTCCTCATCTCTCTACTTCTCCCCTCTTTTCTCTATCTCCATCTTTCCATCTCTCCCTTCTTCTCTCCATCTCCTCTTTCTCCCATCTCTCCCATCTTTTCTCCATCACTTCATCTTTCTTCTCTCCACTCCCAACTCCTTCTCTTCGTCTTTCTCTCCATCTCCTCTCTCTATTTCCCTCCTTTCTCATTCTCTTCCCATCTCTCCCCAACTCTCTTCTCATGCTCTCATTTTCCCCCGTCTCCATCTTTCCCTGCTTTCTTCCGCCCTTGCTCCCACAGAACTCCATTCGGCACAACCTGTCTCTGCACACTCGTTTTATCCGCGTCCAGAATGAGGGCACAGGCAAGAGTTCTTGGTGGATGCTGAACCCCGAGGGTGGCAAGACGGGCAAGACGCCCCGACGCCGGGCTGTGTCTATGGACAACGCCAGCAAGTTTCTGCGCATCAAGGGTAAGGCCAGCAAGAAGAAGCAGATTCAGGCGGTTGGGCCGGAGCGGGGGCCCCACAGCCCCCCGGGAGCCCCCCCACCCGCCGCGAAGTGGTCCTCCAGCCCCACCTCGCACGGCCCCGGCCCCGGCCCAGCCGGCAACGACGACTTCGAGCCCTGGACTGACTTCCGGGGTCGGCCCCCGCCTCCCCCGCCGCCAGGCCTGGGCTCGCGCATCTCCCCACTGCTGGCGGGCGGGGGGCAGCCGGACGAGCTGGAGGATGAGGAAGCGACCCCTTCCTCTCCGCTCATGTACCCCAGCCCCTCGAGCGCGCTGTCCCCGGCTCTGGGGGCCCGCTGCTCAGTGGAGCTGCCCCGCCTCACCGACCTGGCCGGGCCTCTCAGCCTCCACGAGCCGGGCCTGGCCGACAGCCTCCTGGACGACCTCCGGGACAGTTACGGTTTGAGCCCACCGCCCCCGCCCCACCCCGGCTTACGGGCTCGCGTCCCCCCGGCCCACGGCTACGCCTTCAGTGCCAAGTGCGGGGGGGCGGCTGGCGGCGGCGGCGGCCTGGGGGGCTCCTACTGTGGGACCATCTACAGCCAGCCGGCCTTGGGCCCGCTGCGCCGCCTGCCCATGCAGACCATCCAGGAGAACAAGCAGGCGGCCTTCGCCCCCTTCCGGCCCGGCCCCCTGCAGGGCCTGCTGGGCTCCCCCGCCGGGCCGCCGCCGCTGCCCCCCGCCAGGCCGCACAGATCGGGCTCCCTCCTGGGTGGGGGCCCTGGGGAGCTGGGACTCCCGGCGGCGGCGGTGTACCCGGCCCACGGCCACCCCCCGCCCAGCCACAGTGCCTTAGCTCACCCCATCAGCCTTATGACGCTGCCTGGCGACGCCTGCGGTCTCGGAGGACTGGCCCCCCCGGGCCACCCGGCCCCGTACGGGAGTGGGGGCGGGCCGGCGGGGCCCCCGGGCCTGCTGGAGGCGGCGCTGCAGGGCCCGTACGCGGCAGGCGCCGGGGGCCACGTGCCGCTGGCCGGCCAGGACCGCTTCCCTGCTGACCTTGACCTGGACATGTTCAGCGGCAGCCTGGAGTGTGACGTGGAGTCCATCATCCTCAACGACTTCATGGACAGCGACGAGATGGACTTCAACTTCGACTCGGCTCTGCCCCCGCCGCCCAGCGGCCTGGCTGTGGCCGCCCTGCCCAGCGGGCCCCCGCCGCCCAACCAGAGCTGGGTGCCCGGCTGAAGGCGGCCCCGGGGAAGGGGGCTCCCGGGAACAGAGCAGGAGCCGGCCCCTCCCTCCTGGGCCCCGCGTCTCACCACCCGGACTGCGACAGCTCCGGGAAGGGCCTGCCGGGCTGGGCTGGGCTTGGGAGACTCTGTCTTGCTGCTGCCATTGGGAGGAGAGGGGCCTAGCTCAGCTTCCCCAGCTCCCCTGCACACCCCTCAAGGACCCCTGTCTCTTCCCTGCTGCCAGACCCCCCCAGCCCTGACAAGGGAACGCTCGGTCCAAGCCCTAGGGCCCGATGCTTGGGTCCTAGAGAGCCAGACCACAAGAGGCTGCAGGCAGGAGGGAGGGCCCGAGGCCCCGGGGTCCCAGGCCCCCGCCTCCCCCTCGCCCACGCCCTCAGCCTCACCCCCAACGGGCCCGTCTTGTGCCGCTGTGCAGTACAGTGGGATTGTCATGTCTGCTTTGTGTGGTGATAAGCGTTGTGTTCCCCCTTGGGTCAGGAAAGGCTGAAGAGGCTGGCGGGCCGGGAGAAAGGAGGGGCTGGGGAGCAAACCCTGGAGGCTGGCAGCCTGTGCCCCTCAGGGAGCTCCCCTACTTCGTGGGTCCCTCCCCAAGCCACCCCCCGTGGCCGGCCCCTCTGCCCGCTCACACTCAGCTCTCCCTCGGCTAGTCCTGCCAGGCCCTCCTCCAAAACGCCCCTTCCCCAACTCCCCTCAACACCAACCCTCCCCCATATTTATAAGTGTCCAGTCTGGGTCTGGGGGGGAGGGTGGGCGCGGTCGTTCCCCGCGCAAATATCGTAGGCAGTGTACCGTGGCCGTGCCGTTAGCGTGTGTGTGCGTGTGCGTGTGTATCATGTAAAGGCCGTGTATAGTGCATTGTACAGCATATTTTCATGAATAAAATTGTTTTAAATATTCTCAGGGCGTTGGACTTGCTGGTGGGGGGCTTCTAGCATCCCCGGGGGGGCAGAGGAGGAGAGTGGGAGGACCAAGTTGTGGGTCTGAGCCAGCATTACCCAGACATCCCAGGGTGTGCCACGGGACTCTGGGCTCCCCGGACCCCAGCACCCCAGCCCAAGCGCGCCACATCTGCATCTGTGTGTACGGGCTCCCCGGGTGGCCGTGGGTGTCCCGGACGGGGACCCAATCTGGGAGAAAGCAGTTCTGCTGGGAGGGCTTCCAGAAGGGGAAGGTCTCCTCTCTGCTCCCCCTGCCTGCCGCCCCTTATACACGTGCAGGCCCCAAAGCCAGGTGCAGCCTGGGACCTCTGAGGGCAGGGTTCTGTCGGCATGCAGACTGGGGAGAGGGGAGAGCACCCGGCCCCCACTCCCTCTGCCCCCACATCCTTCAGGGCAGGGGTGTCCAAGGAAGGGTAGGGCTGCAAACCCCGGCAGCCGCTCCCCCCACTCCACACACCAAGTACCTTCTCCCTGGAGCCTCAGCTGCATGATTTATTCATAAAAAAGCCATTATTTATGCCAAAGAGAGAAGACAGGATGGGTTGGCTTTTTAAGTGCCTATAATGCATTCGCTGGTCCTGCAGCCCAGACTCTTCCTCAAGAGGCAATTCATGCAGCGGAAAGAGCCCGAGATTCTGAGCCAGGACACCTGGTTCTGCCTCTGCCACTCACTTAGGGGGTGACCTTGGAGAGGTAATTTCCTTTCCTCTGGGCTTCAGGTCTCTCCTCTTCAAAATAATAAACATACAGAGCTTTTAAAGTTTCCAAAGCACTTGATGTTTGAGATCTCATTTGATCTTCATAACCCTAGGAGGTTAAAGGCTTTTATTGTCCCCATTTTATACATTAGGAAACTGAGGCTGAAAAAAGAAAAAAAATAATGATTTGCCCAGCGATGCACAGTGAATGAACTAAGGTCTTCTTCACCCTCCACTATATCACCTAGCTGCCTGCATGAAGGGGGTTAACTGGATAAAAGCTACTTCCTTTCTCATTCTGATGTGCTCTAAAAGCCCCCCTAGCTCTAATATTCTATATGTTCTAAGGCCCCTCCCAGCTCTGACATCCCAGGTTCTAAGGCCCCTCCCAGCTCTGACATCCTGGGTTCTAAGGCCCTCCCAGCTCTGACATCCTGGGTTCTAAGGGCCCTCCTAGCTCTGACATCCCAGGTTCTAAGCTCCCTCCTAGCTCTGACATCCCAGGTTCTAAGGGCCCTCCCAGCTTTGACATCCCAGGTTCTAAGGCCCCTCCCAGCTCTGACCTCCTGGGTTCTAAGGGCCCTCCCATTTCTGATATCCTGGGTTCTAAGGGCCCTCCCAGCTTTGACATTCTCTATTCTAAGATTTCTGCCTCCTCCAACATTTTCTATTTTAAGGATCCTCTCAACTTGGACATTCTGTGTTTAGAGGTTCTCCCAACTCTGACATTCTGTGTGTTCCTCTCCAGCAAGATGTAGCTCCCTCTTTGTCACATCTTTTGCCTCCAGGCCCAGACTGAGGACACAAGCTGCAGGTATTTGTTGGCTGCTGGGTATGGTTATTGGGGAGCATGTGCTGGTCCCCTTCTCTTATCTGTCCATTCAAGGCCCTTCTGAAGCCGCTCCCTCCATCTATTCTATCAGTCCAGCTTTTAGAACCTTTCCTTGTCCTGGGGATCCCAACACTGGGGAGCCAGAGCCTCCCCTAGCTTTCTGCTCTCCCTACAAAAGAGATCTATGTTGGAGGAAAGATGAACCAAGATATAACGTTCTCCCACCTTGTATTAGGGATGTGTTCAGGAGGCATGGGAGATTTCAGTTCAGGGGTTCTGTTCTACTGGCTTACCCGGCCAGGCACAGCCCAGCTGCTTTCTAAGCTCTGCCCTCCCTGTGCTGAGTCCTGAACACAGAATCCATCACCCCAGAATAGAGAATCTCAGAAATCCCTTCTCTCTCCCCCAGGAAACCCTCTCTCCCCACATCCCAGCAAAGCCCATTTCAGGAACAAGAATCCCAGAGAGAACTCAACATTATTTCCAGATCCACCTCCCCAAGCACCGGGCTCTCCCCATGAGAGTCTGGTCTCCCACATACCAGGCAAGCTGGAACTAGAACCCTCGGAGCAGGTGGGAGAGGAGGAGTACACAGACAGGACTGCCGGAGGATGCCAGGAGATAATAATGCTTGGCAAGATCCTTCCCCTTATCCCACTCCAGATACAGTCATACTTGCACAGATATTCCCCCTACACTTAGAACACCAAATGTCAGCTCTAGACGGCTTCTAGAACATAGGGTGCCAGAGCAGGAGAGGACCTTAGAGCATGAGTATCAGATTGAAAAGGTGCTTGGAAAACAGAATTACTGGGATGGAAGCGACAGAGAATGTCAGAGTTAGGATGGAACTTTAGACGCAGAATATCAGTCCTGGGAGAGAACCTTGGAACTCAGAATGTCAGAGATAAAAGGGCCCTTAGAATGTTAGAGCTTGGAGGCACCTTAGAATATAAAATGTCAGAACTGAGAGAAGTCTTGGACTAAAAGAGTGGTAGAATATAAAATGAAATATGAAAGCCAAGAGAGAGAGAGAAATTGGAGACTATCTTTCCCAATCTATCGTATATTCTTCTCTCCTCTCCTTTCTGTGTTTCTGACAGTGTGTTTCTTTCTGTCTGTGTGTGTGTTTCTCTCTTCCTCCTCCTCCTCCTCCTCCTCCTCCTCCTCCTCCTCCTCCTCCTCCTCCTCCTCCTTCTCCTTCTCCTTCTTCTCCTGCTCCTCCTCCTTCTTCTTCTCTCTCCCTGTCTCTCTGTCTCTCTCTCCTTTCTCTCTCTCTCTGTCTCTCTCTGTGTCTCTGTCTCTGTCTCTCTGTCTCTCTGTCTCTCTCTTCTTCTATCACTCTGTTTCTGTCTCTGTGTGTGTCTCTCTGTGAGTGTCTCTGTGTGAGTCTCTGTCTGTCTCTGTCTCTCTCTCACACACACACACTACAGGCTCACACATGGGCACACTTAGGAAGGCCCATCATGCTCACTAAGTCTCCTCCCCCTCCTCCCCTCTGGGGTGAGAACCTTTTCTCCAGTGAGCCTGAGTTGGGGGGGGGGAGCGGCTCCGTTCAGGCAGCCCGCTCCCCCCACTCTGGCAGCCAGGCGTCTCTGGCCCCGGCAGACAAGGGGTTAAAGCCATTTGGTGGCAGAGCCAGAGCCATTAGGCCCAATAATTATGAAATTATCAAGGTGCTCAGGTGACTGCTAATCTCACACATACTGTTCAGCTCCCCGGCTAATGAGCTGCAGAACTCCGGGGCCTCATCCTTCTTGTTGAACGGTGCCCTGCAATTAATGAGCTTCCTGGAAGCCCGGCAGTGCGGGGGCCAGCGAGGGGCCCGGGGAGCTCGAAGGCAGCTCGCTCCTTGCTCCCGCCCTGCTGCTTCCCGGCCCCCGAAGCCGCCACTCCGGCCTCTCTGTGACGGGCCCAGCTGGCAGGGCCCTCACGGCAGGGGATGGAGGAGGGGAGGGAGTAGGAGAGACACAGGTCATCGGGCCTGAGGTCGCCATGGAGCACAAGCGGCCCATTTCAGGAGCCGGAGGAGCAAAGCTGCCTCTTTAGAACCCACCTGGGGAGAGCCCTAGATCTCGGAGGGTCCCGGGCGGAGGAAGGCGGTGGTGATGGGAATAATGTCCACCTGCCCCGAGCACTATGATGGCCCCATATCCTTGCGGCCTCCAGAAGAAGCCCCAGTGAGGGCCTGGAGCTGGGGGGACCAAGGCATCCTTCGAGACCTCGGGACCCTCAAACCCCAGAGCTGGGGGCGACAGATCTCAGCCCTTATTTCCGGGCCAGAGACCCCGAGAAGGAGGGGAATCAGCTTCTTTCTGGGACACTTCTTCAGGGCCCTGGTAGAAGTCAGGAATTGTCCGCTAATTGCCGGTTCTGCCAGAAATGACATGAGGAGAGTCTTCATCGTGAGCGGGATATGGCTGCCTTAGAAGTGGGGTCAGTGAGCACCCATGAGGGAGGTAGGAAGCTCCTTCTAGCCATTCCTAGAGACTCCCTCACTCTCCCCAACTAAGAGCCAGGATCTCCCTGCGTGGTTGTTGCGCCCTCGGGCTTTCACAAGTGAAAATGAACAAAAAGGGCCAAGGGAGGAGGAGCTATGGGAAGGGAAGGAGGGGAACTGTGGATCCCTCCCCATCCAGTATCCCGCTTTCACTCCTTAATTTGCCCATCTTTATGTACTGGTCAACCTCAAGCCTCCACACTGTGGTTCCGACAAGATGGCAGCCGGGATCCCTCCAGTTTCCCAGCTTTGTGCTTCCCCAGAGCTGCCCTTGCCTCTCCCCGTCACCACGAACTTATTCGTGCTCATTAATCCATACTCATCGATTATTAACCTTACCACTGAGTCACCATATGCCGCTGCTCCATCACCCCCTTCTCACCTGTAGCCCAATCAGAGCTCCCTGAGCCTCCTGCGGAGATAAATGCTTCCCCCCACCCTCCCGTAGGGACCGCATAGCCTGCAGGGCAGACTCGCCCCCGGGGGATCGCGGCCAGGTGAGGGGATCCGCCCGCGCCTTTTCTGGCTTCCAGAGCCGGCCCGGCCTTCGCCGGGGGGCAGCCCCGGACAAGAGCTATCTGCGGGGAGGGGGGGGGGGGGGGAGGCAGGGAGGAATGGGACGGGGAGGGCCCGTTGTGCTGCCCGGAAGCCCGGGCCCGCTCTGAAGTGCAGGAGTGAGGGGTTTCCCAGTCCCGGCTCCCCTCTCCCCGGAGGAGAAACCTTGCCATCTTGTTAGGGACTCATTAGAGCTGAGGAGGACGGACGGGAGGGGAAGTTGCTGAGCCTTTGATGCCACTCGAGTGCGGGGATGTCGGCTGTCTCCCCCTCCTCCCTCCCCCTGCCTGCCTGCCAGCTCCGCCGCCAAGGAGCCCGGGAAGCCGCCTTTGCCAACTGGCGATAAATTTCATGAACATCATAAACGTAAGTGGTTTCTGGAGAGCAGGGCAGATTGCACATAAAAGTCCCCCTTCTGTCCCTGGAACGGGGGAGGCCTTTCTTGGCAATTGGAGCCCCACACGTCGGCTCCCAGGCTTCCAGGGCAGAGGGGCTGCCAAGTGTATCTCCGGGGGCCACCTCCTCCCCTTCCCCCCTATAAGGGGCTCACACACAGCCCCGGGGCCCTGACTCTGGGGGCCCTGGCCAGGGGGAAGGAAGCCTGCAGGAAGGCTGAGGCGCCGGCTGGAAGGGGGGGGCCGTCTGCCCCCCAGGCCCTTCCCAGCCTGGCCCCACACACCAGAGAGCTTCTCGGGGGAGGGGTGAGGGGAGGCGGATGTGGAAGTCCCCGGGGCCTAGCCACGCTCACACACATAGGCCCCGGCTGGCTCTACCAGGATAGCTGAAGAGCCCAGAACCGGAGAGAAGCAGGGAGGGGTCCGCTTCGGGGTGGGGCAGAGAGAGCCAGCCCCGCCTCTGCCCTGACTCCCTGCATTCCTTTAGGCGACTTCAGGAGGCTTTTGTCATCATCCCTGACGTTCCTTTATCATTTCACAAAACATTTTCCACGAATTGTCTCATTGAGTATCATCGCGCTGCTGGGAGGTGATTTGTGATGAGCCCCATCCTCCCGATGGGGAAGTCGGAGACCTGAATCTATTGCCCACCCAGCTGGCAAATATTAAGGGTTGGAGTGTGAATATAATCATCGCAACAAGCAATTTTGGAACACTTTAAAGTTAGTAATGTTCTTCATAAGGAAATGGTATCTTATCTGGGAAGTGAGTACGATTATTACACCATTCTACAGATGAAGAAACTGAGGTTGAATGAGGTTAAGTGACTTGCTCAGACTCACAGGTCTTTCCAGCTACAATATTATTCACTGCACTCTATTGGTTGTTGGAGGATTTACATTGGAAGGAACCTTAATTTTTTTTTTAATGAAATGAGGTAACATCCAGAGAGGGGAAAGTCTTAATTTAGGTAACTCTAAAATGGGGACAAATACACCCTATACTTCTCATTCCCAAGAGTGTTGTGAAGCACAAAGAAAATACCTTCTGTAAGACCCTTTATGACCCAAAATGTCATATAAATTCATCCGTGACTATAATTGTTAGTAATATTGCAGAAGGGGAAGAAGGAAATGGAGAGATGAGTCCTACAGGGTCTTCTCCTAAATCCAGATCAAAGGCCTATGTTTCCTGTGATCCAGCTCAGAAGGCTGCCCACCCTCAGTGTGTGTGGGGAGAGAGTGAGGGGGGGAAGAAGGGGGGTCAGCTTCCCCTATCCCTCCTGCCCCTGTGCCAGAGGCAGGCTTCAAACCAAAGATTAGGTCATATTCCTGTTTATAGCCCAGACTGGCTTGGTGAGGGAGCCTGCCCACTCTAAGACACCTTAAAGCCAGGCTTGTGGAAGCAAGACCTGGTCAGAAAGGGTGGTACTTCCCTCCTTCTCTCCCTCTCTTCTCTTCTTTTCTCTTCTCTTCTCTTCTCTTCTCTTCTCTTCTCTTCTCTTCTCTTCTCTTCTCTTCTCTTCTCTTCTCTTCTCTCTCTCTCTCTCTCTCTCTCTCTCTCTCTCTTCTCTCTCTCTCTCTCTCTCTCTCTCTCTCTCTCTCTCCTCTCTCTCTCTCTCTCTCTCTCTCTCTCTCTCTCTCTTCTCTCTCTCTCTCTCTCTCTCTCTCTCTCTCTCTCTCTCACACACACACACACACACACACACACACACACACAAACACACACATTGGGCCTATATTTTCCCATCTTGAATAATAGTTTCTGGCTGGGCCGGGCAGACCATTGTTCCCTTCTCTGCCTTTCCCACTTTCTCTCTCATGCTGACCCAGTCTGTTTGTCAAGACCCAGCCTTCTCTAGGAAGCTCTTCCTCCTCTAAGTCCTTATGTCTGTTCCCTAAGCACACGTAGCCCAGCCTCTTTCTTGTGCAAGGCTCTTCCCTTACACATAAGCCAGAGGACAGAGCTTGGGTCTGTTCTCTGACTTCCCTGCACAATAAGCTATGCAAGGGTTGGGTTTGGATGTGCTCCTCCACTGTTCCCCAGACTGAGTGCTCCCTGAGGAGAGAAGCTGAGCCTGCTCCTCAGTCTCCCCATCAATTGGCAGAGATTCAACAAATACTGATTAATTGCTCACAGTAGTAATTAGTCAATTCTAAATAATAAATCTTCCATGCAATTCCTCTGATTCCTCAGTTCCATGCCATTGGACAAACTTTACAGACATCCTTTTGCTCCCCAGTTCCTGACCTCAAGGAGCCTATATTTTCAGAGTGAAAACTCTAATAGATGCTATCAAGCTGGAAAAACTTTGAGTAGGAGTCCAACAAAAGACTTCCTGTCTGTCTGTCCACCAAGGACTACCAGCGTTCCTGGGATCAGCCGGACCACCAGAGATGGCACTTTTTGTCTCAAACAGCTTTGCAAAACTATATACCACTGACGGAGAGATCTGTAATTTGTAGTGGGGAAAATACCCTCATGGATGGAATCACAAATTCTTTTTGTATTGAAATAATAATAATTCACATGATTATTTTGGTTTTTGTTGTTATTGTTTTTTGCTGAGGCATTTGGGATTAAGTGACTTGCTCAGGGTCACACAGCTGGGAAATTTTAATTATCTGAGATCAGATCTGAACTCAGATCCTCCTAACTTCAGGGCTGGTGCTCTATCCACTGTACCACCTAGCTGCCCCCAATTCTTATTGTTAGTGAATCATTAATTAATCAGCAATAGAAGAAAAAACAAGCAGGAACAGAAGAAGGCAAGATGAACAGATACAGAGATGGAGAAAGAGCAGACTAAGCATAATCTAAAAAGAAAGTGAATCCAAAAATATTGGTTTGGAATCAAGGAAACTGGATTCAAATCCCAGCTTGCAGCAGTTCATCTGTATCATTTGGAGCAAGATACTTGATACTTCTCAGTCCCAGTTTTTCTCATCTCAAAAAAATTAGTGGACTGAGATTTAAGATCCCTTCCAGTTTAAGGTCCCATAATCTAATAAAAATGATCCCATAAACACGGCATTGCTATAATTTGTGATTCAGAGGAGCTGGGTTTGGATCTCAGCATCATGTTCATTATCTCTAGGACTTTGGGCAAATTACTGCCTCTACATTGGTTTTCCCAAGGAAAAAAGACATTGAGGTTCCTCCTAACTCAAAATTCCAAGATCACCAAATTGTAATGGCTGTCCTTCTCCCACCCTGGCAAACTCCCATTGTCTGCACCTTTGTAATGGGGAAGATAATGGCTCCATCTGTAAGTATTGTCTGTTCCATTAGCATATATGAAGAGGTAGAATGGGATGGTAGGGAAGAGAGAGGAAGCAGAATCAGGAGTGATGCTAAGATCACAAGGAAGATAGTGGTCCCATCAACAAAAACTATGAAGTATCAGGGAAGGGCAAGTCTGGGGAGGGAGAAGATTTAGTAATCCAATTTTAGCAAACTTTTATTAAGGACCTACTATGTATAAATCAAGGCTTCAGATAGTATAGTGAAAGACAGAGGTGGTGAACAGCCACAGATTTCCTAGTGTGGCCATAATCAAATTAAAATATTATTGGGGGGCAGCCAGGTGGGTGCAGTGGATAGAACACCAGCCCTGAAGTCAGAAGGACCTGAGTTCAAATTTGACTTCAGACACTTAACACTTCCTAACTATGTGACCCTGGGAAAGTCACTTAACCCCAACTGCCTGGTAAAAATAACTTTACATGTGGTTTCTTAATTGTGGGTTAAAAGAAGGAGAGAACCTAGAATTCAAAAGACGTAAAAAACAAATGTTAAAAATTTTGTTTTGAATGTAACTGAGGGAAAATATTAAATAAATTTAATTTAATTTAATTTTAAAAATTAGAATTAAATAAGAATAAATAAGTACATAGATATGTAGTCATTAGAAAAGACAACTAGATGACACAGTGGATTGAATACTGTCCCTGGAGTAAAGAGGACCTGAGTTTAAATTTGGCCTCAGACACTTACTAGTGTGACCCTGTACAAGTCACTTAGCCCCAATTGCTTGCCCCCCAATATATATATACCCACATATTCATATATATATATATATATATATATATATATATATATATATATATATATATATATATATATATATAATTGTATATGTAATAGGTGACACAGTGGATAGAATACTGGCCCTGGAGTGAGGAAAACCTAAGTTCAAATTTGGCCTCAGACACTTATCAACTATGTGATCATAGGCAAGTCATTTAACCATGATTGCCTCCCCCAAAAAATGTGATTGGGAAAATAATTTGACAAAATAAATAAAAATACAATAGCCCTTACATAGTGTTAACATGTGCTTTTCTAAGTTAATATGCAGCTGCATGGATCCTTCTTATGAGACCATTCCTAGTTGACTTTGA
Source organism: Antechinus flavipes (assembly GCF_016432865.1). Classification (NCBI taxonomy): domain Eukaryota; kingdom Metazoa; phylum Chordata; class Mammalia; order Dasyuromorphia; family Dasyuridae; genus Antechinus; species Antechinus flavipes. Next base: position 569,398,135 of record NC_067400.1, on the reverse strand, counting down.
TGCACTGGTGAGGAGATGAGGATCAGTGTCTTGGAGCCAGGAAGAAGTCCTGCTTGTGACTCTGGCAAGTGACTTAACCTCTGCCTGATTCAGTTGTTTCTGAGAGAATCAGAAGATATAATTTGTGTAAAGCACTTTGTAAGCCTTCAAGCGCTGTACAAATGCTAGCTGTTATTACTGGTTAGAAGTAATTTCTAGTTAGAATCTAGTTAGCAGATTGTTGCATTAGTCCAGGCAAGGGTTAAAGAGGGCTTAAGTTAGAGAAGGAGCCAGGAAACCAAAGAAACAGAGGCAATATCCAGAAGGAGGTCCAATGGTGTCTGAAACAAGGCATTGGATTATTGATGATAATAATTACTACTTAAATATCCCTTTAAAGTTTTCAAAGGACTTTACATACATTCATTTATTTGGTCCCCCCAGTTCTGTGAAATTGGTAAGTCTAGAGACTAGATTTGTGATTTTGTTGATCTAGATCATTGCTTCTTAAACTTTTTAAACTTGTGACCCCTTTTTGTCCAAGAAATTTTTATTTGCAACCCAAAGTTTAAGAAGCTTTGATCTAGACTGCTGGGTAGAACAGAGAAACAGAGGGAGACAGACAGAGAGAGAGAGAGAGAGAGAGAGAGAGAGAGAGAGAGAGAGAGAGAGAGAGAGAGAGAGAGACAGAGAGACAGAGAGAGACAGAGAGAGACAGAGACAAAGAGCAAAGAACTTAGATCCTGGTAAATGTCCAGCTAGGGAAGGAAGGCAACTCCAAGGATAGAGGCTCTTACTGGCAGCAGGTGAAAAGCAGCAAAGAGAGAGCGTGGACATTGAGATAAACAGGAAAGCCCAAAGAATCAGAGAAAGAGATATAGAAGTTACAAAGAAAAGAACAGAGAAATGAAAAAAAGAGAAATAATGAGAAATTGAAATAACCAGAGACACAGAAATAGTTTAAAATACAGGGAAAGAGCCAGAGATCATAAAAGACAAGAAATAGTGATAGAGATAGAGAGAGATGAAAATGGTAGGAGATTCAGAGGGATGATAAAGAGAGGAAGAGAAAAAGGGTACAAAGGAGTGAGACATAGAGACAGACAATCAGAGACAGAGATAAAGAGAATAACAGAGAGCAAAGGGAAAAAAGAGAGAAGGGAGAGATGGAGGAGGATGAATGGGGAGAGATGCTGCAAATGTCTGAATGAGCCAGATGATAAATGAAGGACCAGGGTGTTGAGTAGATTGAATTACAGGAGGTGAGCAAAGAGCCAGCAAATAATGAAGTTGAATAGAATCTGGAAAAGATGAGGTATGTACTCTGGAGAGGGGGCTGAGAAGAAAGATAGCTTCAGAGAAGAGGAAAAACAGGCTCCCCGAAGTTTAAGTGCCCCTGCAGATAATTGTCAGAATTTTCTTACCTTAGCCAGCTTCTTTGGACTTGACCTTAACCGTGGCCCTGACCTGAATCTGAAGCTTGTCTAGAGTAGCCCCAAACTTCATAATAACCCTCATCTGATTCCCCAAAATGGAGCCCTAAATTTTCAAGCCAGTGCTGATCTTTAACTTCCAGTCTCTTAACTCTGTGCTCAAACACCTCCTCCAGGAAGCCTCGGTACCTAAATGGGCTCAGTCCTGGGCCTTAGTTCTGGACTAAGCCTGAACTCGAAGTATTGGTTGATGAAAGTTCAGAAAACCGATCAGAAGACTCTATGTGTGTATGTGCGTTGGGTGTGGGGAGGGGGTGTTTCAGGTAGGTTCCCCCACCATGTCTATTTCTCTAGCACCATCACAGGGCTGGGCCTGGGCAGGGGTTAGACACAAAAATCCAACAGGGAGAAAATTGAGGTTCCCTTTATTAAAAGGCCTCAGTGACCACTTATTTGTCAGTGAGGTTATAGGGGAGAGTCTAACTCATGTACAGGTTTATATGGGATAACCTCTGAGATGCCAAGATTTTATAGTACTGTTAAGATTGGGGGAGGAGGTGCAGGGGATAGGCCCGATTGGAAGGCCAGTAAACCTTGGCTTTATTACCCATAGACCTCAGTCAAGAGGGAGGGAGTTGGGGAGGGTTGGAGAGGTCTGGGTAGCCCTGACATTCTCCTAATTGTCTCCCTGTGTGATGAGCGGTTCCTCCTCTAGCCTGCGACAGATCAAATTAAATGTGAGCCTCACTCAGCAGCCCCTGCTCCCTGATTAGATTGGAAAATACCACATTTAAATATCTTAGCATTTGTGGGCATTAGGGACTCAGAGACACTGGCTCAGAAACAGAGAGATAGGGGGAAGCAGAGAGACAGAGGCAGAGAGTCACCGATTCATACAGAAGAAAGAAAAGGAGAGACAGAGAAGGAGGATGGAGACAGAGACAGAGAAAGAGACGGAGACACAAAGAGACTGACAGACAGAGAAAGACACACAGAGAGATTTAGATAGACAGAGACAGAGATCCAGAGAAACTGAGAGACAGAGACTGATAGAGATAGACAGAGAGAGTCAGAGAAAGAGAAAGACAGAGACAGAGAGAGACAGAGAGAAACAGATAGACAGACAGACAGAGACAGAGATCCAGAGAAACTGAGAGACAGAGACTGATAGAGATAGACAGAGAGAGTCAGATAAAGAGAAAGACAGAGACAGAGAGAGACAGAGAGAAACAGACAGAGACAGAGAGAGACAGAGAGAAACAGACAGAGACAGAGAAAGAGATGGAGACACAAAGAGACTGACAGAGAAAGACACACAGAGAGATTTAGATAGACAGAGACAGAGATCCAGAGAAACTGAGAGACAGAGAGACTGAGAAAAAGAGACAGAGACTGATAGAGATAGACAGAGAGAGTCAGATAAAGAGAAAGACAGAGACAGAGAGAAACAGACAGACAGACAGAGACAGAGAAATGAGGGAGCTGAGAGAAAGGGAGATTGATGGAGACAGAGATACATATAAAGTGAAAGTGAAAGACAGAATGACAAGGAACAAGACAGACATAGATAGAGGGAAACTGATATAAATGATGAAAAAGGAAGAGAGAGAGATAGCCATAAAAAAAAAAATCAGAAATAGGTAGCATGGTATAATGGAAAGAGCACTGGACTCTGGACAAAACACTCCCCCTTTTTAAACCTTGGTTTTTCTCATCTACAAAATGGGAACAATTTATTCCCTCCTTCCCAGGGCTGTTGTGCAGAGAGAATGTCATCCATACTCACTAAATCCCTGGATTGGAAAATTAGCTGCTATCATGATTAATCATATTAGAGAGATGGAGGAGTGAGACCCAGAGGCGGAAAAACATTCCTTCTCTCCAGTGGGCTGTGACATTCTTGAGACCAAATTTCTGGCTCAGTCCCAGGCCCAGAATGAAGTCAGGCTGGAACAGCCCTGCCCAGAAAGACTCCCTAAGGATCCTTGCTTCTCAGGGCACTCCCCACCACTCCTGCCCCTCAGTCTTTATGACACTCATGGGGGTGATGTGGTTTGTCCCTGGTCCATCTCCAACCCTGAGATGGCCCAGATGTCCAGCAACCACTCAGTGCTAGGACAACTGCTCTGTCCTTTACCTAGTGAGGATGCCCTGGGACCGGAGCTTAAAGACATAGTCCAGTCACCTCAGAGCTCCCCAGTCTGGACTGCTACTCCCCAGTTACTAATAATTGGAGCATAGCCCCTCACCTCCATCCTCAAAGCTGGAAATCTGTGACCTCATCCCCATCCCACAACACCAGAAATCAACTTCTTTGAGTCCCTTGGTTTGGTACTAGGGAGAAACAGACCTCTCCTCTCAAAGAGTTTGCTCTTGAACAGGGAGAGAAAATACACAGTTAACTACATAGCCCTTGTCAATTAACTAATCAACAAGCATTTATTAATCAATCACTATGTTCCAAGCACCGTACTAATTACTAGAGGTACAAAGACCCAAATAGTCTTTGCAAAAATAGTCCCTGCCATCAAAAAGCTTATATTCTAGATGCGTCTACAAAATCCATGCAATTGGCCGTTCTCCTGAAAAGAAGGGTCCGGCCATATGTTAGAGAATTTCCTCAATCCTCTTGCTTTTCTGCCTCACACCTCCCCCATCTCCACAGAGAACCTGGAGAAGTGTATGAAAGGCATCCACTGGGGGAATGCTGACACAAGCTGGCTACAAGCAAGCCTGCAGTTCATTACATAAAAAGAAGCTTTATCGAAAGGAAGAAAACAAAAATCAACTTGGGTTGAGTGACTATTAGTCCCAAAGATGTCTGCACATCAGCAGAGACCCTCCAGAGTCACCATTATGAAGAAATCTTCTGTCAGAAGACAGCTTGCATTTTGGCAACAATACGCAATCAATTAATCAATAAACATTTGTTAAGTGCCTACTATGTGCAAGGCCCCTACACACACATATATACTATCTTGGCTTTCTTCTCTCTCCTATCAGACATGATGGAGAAAAAAGAGAGTGAATTTTCCATCTTCTAACCATGGGATTACAGGATTTAAAGCTGCAAAGGGCCTTTGAGACCATTTGGTCATATCTCCTCATTTTTACAGATGAAGGAACCGAAATCTGGAAAGAGAAAGTAAACTTAATAGAAATAAGGTAGAAATTTGGATTTGCACCCAACTTCCCATACTCTGAATCCAAGGCTTCCTGACACTCCATATAGTGTTCCCAGATCCTTAGCAAGGCTGTCCAGTCCCCCAGTTTCTTAGCCTCCAGAGTCCAGTGTTATCTCCCCTGTTTAAGACAACCACAGAATCTCAAAGGTTTTCCCCCTCTTCCAAAGGCTATGTCTCTGGATTCCTCTCTTCTCTTTTTCCACATTCTAGTCTCTACCAGTTTCTAGCCCTGGGGTCTAGAATCTGTGCCCTTAAATATGCCCGTCTATTATCTCCTGTCTTTTTAAAGGATAAGGGAGAAAAGCAAAAATAAAAATGTATCCCAGACTCTATTGCAATGGGAGCATAATAGGACATGATAAGATGCACTAGAAAAGTGAAAATATGAGCCCTGAGAAGATGTTCACTGACAGTGGAAATCAGGGAAGGTTTCCCAGTAAATATAGCATTTCAGATGGGCTTTCAAGGCTAGCTAAGGATTCAGCAAAGGGTGAAGGGAGGAAGATTATGTTATAATATAAGGAACAGGTTTGAGCAAAAGCTTAAAAACCGAAAGCTGGTATGGGGGCAGAGCTGGAGGGAGGAACAGAGACATGGAGCAGTCCAGGTTGCCTGGAGGGTACAAGGCATGAAAGAAAGCAGTAATAAGTCTAAAAAGATTGGGGTGTCACCCTGGGAGGACCTTGAGTGCCAGGCCAAAGAATGATATCCATGAGGAAGCTCTTCAGTGTTTTGAGAAGTTTAAGGCATAAAAGCTTCCAGATTAAGGCATAAAAGCTAATGATGTTTGGCCATCCTGAGAAGGATGACTTGGAGGCAAGCAAGCTTGAGGTGAGTATTTCCTGAAGGAGGCCATGGGCTTGTGGGAGTGAGTGCTGGTCCCTAGGTGGTGGCCATGACAGTGGAGGAGGGATAGGTGCAAGATATACTAAGGTGGCAAAAATACGGGGGGCGTGATGGAAGGGAAAGGGGAGGAAGAGGGAAGAGTTCAGGAGTTTGAGATCATGGCGTGGAGGCAGTGAATGGTGGTACCTTGGACATAAGGAGGAACAGGTTTGGAGAAGGTACAGTTCTTGGAAAATGCTGAGCACAATATGTTCATGGACACTCATGGAGATCTTCTCTAGAAGCTGGAGGTGATGGGTTTGGGTCTTACAAGAAAAGTGGGAAGCTAAGAAGAACCCTGGAAATCATTTAATCCTACTCTTTCACTTTACAAATGAGGAAACTTTACAGATAAGGCACAGAGAGGTTGGGTTACTTGCCTGAGATCACACAGCTAATGAATGACAGAGCTAGGATTTGAACCATCCAGGTCCTCTGACCCCAAATCCAAAGTTCTTTACACTTCAGATAAAGATGTGAGAAGCATTTGTATAGTTGTGGTCATTGAATCCTGAGGAATCAATGTTACTAAAAGGAAATAGTATAGAAAAAGAAAGAAAGAAGAGAAGAGAAGGCAAAGGGAAGGAAGGGAAGAGAAGGCAAGGGAAGGAAAGACAAGACAAAGGAAGGGAAAGGAAGGGAAGATAAAGGAAGGATAGGGAAGGGAAAGGAAAGGAAAGGGAGGAGAGGAGAGAGGAGAGAAGAGGAATGGTAAGGGGGGAAATGAGAGGATGAAGTCAAATACAGACATGGATGACACCCACATTGAAGAACTAGGAAGAGTTCATGCTGAACTTTTAAAGTCCTCAGGTAGGAGAATTTGGACAATGCATTTCTAAAAACCATGAAAAGAGAGACTATCCCATAGTGAGGGCAGTTTCAGAACATCAAATGATCCAGAGAACTCAAGGAAGATGAGAACTGATTTTTTAAAGAGCCAGTGGATTTGGTAATCATTAGTGACAATAGAATCCTTACTATCAAGTAATAGGAATAAATGCCTTGTTGCAAGGAGTTGAGGTGAGAATAGATACTAAGAAATTGGAGATGTTGTGTATAGACAGCATTTTCAAGAGCTTTATCAGTGAACGTGGAAAAGGGAGATAGATAAATGTGTGACTAGATAGACTAGGAGGGTCAAAGAAAGGATTTTGTCAGGACTCAAGAAGATGCTTGAATGCAGGTACAAAGAATCTAGGGGAGAAGAAAACAGAGAAAGAAACAAAGAAAAATACTGGAAAAGGGAAGAGAGAGAGAGAGAGAGAGAGAGAGAGAGAGAGAGAGAGAGTCAGTCTAAAATCTTTTGAGAAACTGGAGAGAATGGGATCTAGTTAAAGGGATTAGCCTTAGAGAAGGAAAACTTATCTTCTGTGCCCTTAGGAAAGAAGGAAGATGACTGATGCAAAGAATATTTTGGGAGAACCAGAAACTGCTGTCTTCAAGATTGTGGTGCTCTCCAAGTCACCAAATCCAATGGTTCCATTTTGGGCTTTACCCTCCATCTTTCTACTGATGCATTCCCTTTACCTTTACTGGACCCTCTCTCCTCCCTCAGTTTCAGGACCCTTACATAAATTCTTACTCCTTACAGGAGTGTGTACTCCTGATTCTCTTCCTCCCTTGCTAACTTTTTTTTGCTTCTAATCCTCTTCTCGAGTCTTAATATGAGGGTGCTCTCCCAGGGTCTATACTTGAGCGGAGCTGAGGACCTTGGTCTTCTTAGGGAAGGAGTCAAGGTTATTACCCCTAAGAAGTAGAGCGTGGCTAGGGGTCATCTGAGGAGAGAAGAGAGGAAAACGTAGGGAATAGTTACTATGGGGAGGAGCCTGAGGAGCCTGCAAGGGTAGACTAGGATTGTCAAGTAGTTTGAATAGTCCAGCTGAAGTTTACACCATGCTTCAAAACCCCCAGAGCTGCAGCAACCCCTCCCCTGCCCCTTCAGCTGGAACTTGACGCATACCCCCCACCAAGCCCCGACAGCTGGGGCTCACTCTCCTTTCCAGCCTCCAACAGCTGGACCACAGCCCCTCCCAACCCCCAACAGCCGGAGCACAGCTGCCTCCTCTCCACTGCCGGGTGGGGTCAGCGTATGGAGATGGCGTTCTATTCTCCCCAAAGTTCATGCTGGGACATTCGTGCAGGCTCCTGGGACAGAACTCAGGGGACACAGAACCTCCCTTTCCTTCTTTGCTTCTCTCCTGGGGTTTCTGCATATCTAGAAGGATGGAGTGGATGGAGGGAGGGGTATTTGCGTGTGTGGAACTGTGTTTGGATGACTGTGTTTATCTGTATTTATGCATGTCCCCATGACTTCGTGGGCATTTTGTATGTGTACTTTGTGCTTTTGTGTGCCCGTGGTTGGATAGGTGTGAGCTTCTGAAGATGGGAAGAGCAGGGGCTGGGGAAAGGGGTATATTCCAGCTCACACAGAAAAAGTTTACCAACAATTCTGAGATGGCAATTTTCTGTCTAGTGAATGAGGGCCAAAGAGATGCTTTGCATCAACTAAGAAACTATAATAGCTTGATCCAGGGAGATTTGAGGTGTCATGGTGTGAGTGTTGTAGGAGTAGAAGTAACTGTGTGAGAGAGAGACAGAAAGAAAGAAAAAAGAGACCAAGGCATAGAAAAGAGGATAGAAAGAATGAAAGGAGGGAGGAGAGAGAGAGGGAGGGAAGAAGAAAGAAAGAAAGAAAGAAAGAAAGAAAGAAAGAAAGAAAGAAAGAAAGAAAAGAAAGAAAGAAAAGAAAGAAAGAAAGAAAGAAAGAAAGAAAGAAAAAAAGAAAGAAAGAAAGAAAGAAAGAAAGAAGGAAGGAAGGAAGGAAGGAAGGAAGGAAGGAAGGAAGGAAGGAAGGAAGGAAGGAAGGAAGGAAGGAAGGAAGGAAGGAAGGAAGGAAGGAAGGAAGGGAAAAAGAAAAGTAGAAGTGCTATGGGTTTTGTTTGTCAAGTCAAAGGCTTGATAATGCTTACTTTGTACCAGATGCCTTGTGCTGGTTGGGAGATTAGGCAATGCTGGTTCACCTCTGTCAAAAGGGGCCCATTGATCAATTTTGCAGACACATAGAACATTTGACTTAGAAGGGCCTTAAAGCCCACATACTCTAATGAGCTTAGGATCATAGACTTACAGTTGGAAGGGACTCTCAGAATATCCAGTCCAACCACCCCATTTCACAAATGAGAAAACTGAGACCCAGAGGGGTTAATCTCAAGGTCACACAAGTAATTAGAGATAGAAGCAGGATTAGAAATTTGGTCCTCTGACCCACTCTATACACCCACCCTCAGATAACTAGAAGCATCTTATTCTGAGTACATAATGAAAAACTTCTATCCCCGGGTCCCACTTGGAAAATATGTAGCTTCCGATACATGAAAAGGAAAAAGTCCTTTTCCTTCAGAGCCTGATTTATTCTTTTTTTTTCCCTCCTCTGTTGGCTGAAGGTCAACAAGAGAGAATTTGTTCTATTTATCCATTTATTCGTTCATTCATCAAACATTTATTATTCTCTGTGGGCCCAAAGAAGCTTAGCAATGGACAGTATTGTATATAAAGTAAACAGCACCAATTTTAAAGTATTTCAAATTGGAGGGGGGGATAGCCACATGTTTTAGAGATTCTCCAATCCAACCTTCTACCCCATACAGAAATACCTTAAACAGCATCTCTGTAAGTGGATATCCAGCCTCTTCTTTAATCCCTCCACTAGTTCGGTGTGGTACATATGGCTCGTGATCCTTGCCACTGGGGCAGGCTGAGGCTAAGATTGGTTGAGCTCAGGAGTTCTGAGCTAATATAGAGAAACTAAAGCCAATCAGGAGTCCAAATTAATCCAGTACAAACATGATGAGCTGGGGCAGCCAGATAGTGCAGTGGACAGAGCATCAGCCCTGAAATCAGGAGGACCTGAGTTCAAATTTGGCTTCAGACACTTAACACGTCCTGATTGTGTGATCCTGGGTGAGTCATTTAACCCCAATTGCCTCAGGGAAAAAAATACGATGAACCATCAGGAATAGAGGTCCACCATGTTGCTTAAGAAGTGAGAAATTGGCCCAATTTGAAAAAACAGAAAAAGTCAAAGCTTCCATGTTGATCAGCAGCCCACAAAAGTCTCTCATAATTCCAGCCTGAACAAGATAGGGGAAACCAGTCTCAAAAACAAACAACAAAATAAAATCCAGTAATAGGTAGTTACTATTTTTAAAAGTAGACCATTCCACAGTTAAGCAGCTTTAATTGTTAGGGAGCTCTTCCATGGATTCATGACCTCTTTGATGCAAATAATTTGTTGAATGACTGTTCATCCCTCTTCTGTAGGAAGGCATCATAAATCTTCCTTTCTTAAGCAATATGGAGGTCTTCTACTCCTGAGGGCTCACCATATTTGTACTGGGTTAATACAGACTCCGGATAGAGGTTAGAACTCCTGATCTTAAAACAATCCACTGGACTCAGCCTCTCCCATTAGCAGGGATTACAAACATATGTATCGCACCAGACTATTGGAAGTATTAAAGGAGAGGCTAGATACCCATTTGCTAGAGATGAGGTTTAAGATATTTCTGTATTAGGGTAAGAAGGCTGGATCAGAGAATCTCTAAAACATGTGGCTGTTTCTCCCTCTCAACCAGGAATCTACTCTACAATATCTTCAAGAAGTGGTCTTCCAGCCGCCACTAAAAAAGCTCTAATGAAAAGAAACTTTCAGGGATTTAAAAGTACTTGTTATCCCAAGGTTATCACAAATTTAGAGCTGAGTGGGACCATATAAATCTAATGTAGCCTCTCCATTTTATAGTAAAGGAAACTGAGGTCCTGAGAGATTGACTTAGCTGAGATCACATATGTAGTAATTATTCTTCTTAGTTCTATCAGAGCAATTAGGTCGCATAGAATACTGTCCACAGAGTGGCTGGACTTGGACACCCGAGTTCAAATCTGGTCTCACTACTTGCTTGCTTGGTGAACATAAATTGTTACTTAACACTGTCTGCCTCAGTTTCCTCAATTATAAAAATGATGATAATGATGGTATCTACCTCCCAGGGTTCTTGTGAGGATAAAATGAGATAATATTTGTAAAGTGCTTAGCACAGTGCCTGGTATGTAATTAATAAATGCATTTTTCCTTCCTTCCTCTCCCCTACATATTAATGTGATAGATAAGTGATTTCTACCTGTAGAAAGAAAAGGAGAGAGAGAGGGAGAAAGAGAGAAATAGAGAGAGAGGGAGGGAGGGAAGGAAGGAAGGAAGAAAGAAAGAAAGGGAGAGAGAAAGAAAAAGATAAAGAGAAGGAGGGAGGGAAGGAAAGAAGGAAGGAAAGAGGGAAGGAAGGAAGGAAGGAAGGAAGGAAGGAAGGAAGGAAGGAAGGAAGGAAGGAAGGAAGGAAGGAAGGAAGGAAAGAGGGAAGGAGGGAGGGAAAGAGGGAAGGAAGGAAGGAAGGAAGGAGACATTAATTCAGCACATCTTATGTACAAAGTACTGAGGGGACAAATAAGAAAATGGAGATAATCCCTGCTCTCAAGGAGTGAATGTTCTAATGGTGGAGACAACATGTATAAGAGACTTCTGCTGCAAGTCAGACAAAAAGGTCCGGCTGTCCTCTGGGTGCAATGGCAAAACAGATGGTAAATGCCCGTAAACTGTCTCTTCAATAACATGTTCCCAAATGTTATCGAGAAGAAAAGCCCGCACGCTAACCTGTGGTTCTGCGCCCTCCCCTTTGGGGGAACATCCCGACATTTTCCGCCTCCCCGAACCAGTCTTTTTCAGACACTCCTGTGAGTACCTCAGCCACAACCCCTGTTGGTTTGTTCAACACTCCAGACTGCAGTTGATTTGGTCAAAGTGACTCGAAGTCATTGAGGTCAACTAGCTCCTGGGTCTTCACGTCCTTGCTTATCTTGGGGGTTCTTTTCATGCATTCCCAAAGGCTGCTGGGGACTAGAGAGTCACTCAGGGAGGCAGCAGGATGAGGTGGGAGGTGATTCCCCAGCTGATGTTCACAACCACTTATCCATGTCTTTGCACCAGTCCACGGTCTCCAAGATGGAGCCCCATCGCTCAGGCAACCTTTGATTTTGGGCTCAGTCCGCCATTCCTTTCCAGCTTTGGCTTCAGTCTCTCATCAGGTGAGCTAAGGGGCGGTTGCTCGCCGCGGTTCGCTGATTCCCTAGCTGGTTGGGGGAAGGGAAGCCCCTACATGTCCTGTGATTGTGTGCAGGGAGGCTCTTGCACACAAGTGTCCCTCCCTCTCCAGGATGCCCCTCCATCTTACTGGGCTCCTCATCTTCCTGTTTCTATGAGGTCAGGGTGATTTCAATCCCTAGATTCGGAGACTTCCAGCTGGAAGGGCCTTTATGGGTCATAAACTTCCTCACTTTACAGGTGAGAAAACAGACGCCCAGGGAAGTGAAGCCCTCCCTTTTAAAAGTGACTGGCCAAAATCATACCAGTTGTATGTGTCAATCTGAAGAATCTCAGGATTTTGGAGCCAAAATGATTTCAGAGCCCAGAGCTGAGCAGAAATCCCCTTTGTAACATCTAGGACAAGCGGTCATCCAGGCTTTGCCTGAATGTCAGCAATGACCAGGAGCTCACTGCCTATCATTTGGGGCAAGTGTCCAGTCCGTTAAGTCTTCAGTTTCCTCATAGAGCTATAACATAGGGCTGAACTTCCAGCTCTGGCTCAGAATTCACCAAAACCCAGTCCCTACTAGTCTCCCCAGGGGCCTCAGTTTTTCCCTGTGGCCCCCAGGGCAGCAGCCCTGCTTGGGGCAGCCCAGAATTGAGCTCCTTTCCCTGAGAGGTGACCTGGTCCAGGTTAGACCCGGATAGAGTCCCCAGAGGGGAGAGGGGAGCTCTCCTTCTCCTCCTAATCAGAGCTCAGGCTGAGCTGCTTCCCTTACCCTGTTTCCCATTCCCCTCACGTAGGCTCAGAGGCCGCTCAGCCTCTTCTCAGGGCTGAGGAATTCATTAGTTCATGCAATGGGCAGGAGAGAAAGAAGGAGGCAGAGAGGGAGGGAAACTCTGAGCTCCTCTTGTCCTCATATCACCGGGCAGGCAGCTGAGTCACGGGAGGACATGGGGGAGAGAGGATGGGGGGAGCCTTCTCTTTTCCTTTTTGGAGCATAAATATGTATATTGGGGAGGATGTTAGCATCCAGACTCGAATACCCAGCCCCCCCCCAAGTGGGGGCTGAAATGAGTGAGCTACTGGAGATCAGGATTCTCTCCCACTCCCATCTCTGGGCTGTGTGATCTCCCACTGCTCCTGCTCTTCTCTGGGCTACAGCTGACCTCTTCAGAAAATCTCTAAATGGAAGGGGACTGAAAACAACTCTGGAAAACATTAGGAGCTCCTGGGAACCCCAATGGGATCTGCTTTGAACCTGTAACCCAAGATCTGCTCGATTCTGTCTAGTTTCTGGCTGCAGGCTTTCCATTTTTCTTTCATTATGAGTTTGAGAAGAAAGGAAAACCGAATTCCACATATGTATTAAGCACCCACTATGTTTGAGGTTTTCTGCTGGGTACCAGAGGCACAAAGGTGTAAAGTGGAACAATCCCTGATCCCAACGAGCCTATATTTTCCTAGAGGGGCACTGCCCATGCAGATTAAATGTAATACCGGGAGGGGGGATGGGCACTAAGTAGTCTTCCAGTTCCAGGGCTGGGCTGGCCTTGGATTCCAGGCCCTTCCTTTTCTTCTCCCTCTTAGCTCTTTTGTCTCCTCTCCCCTCCTCCATCCTACCTTTCCAGCTCCTCCCCCATGTTTTTTTTTTTCCCTCCTCCCACCAAGGAGTTAGGAGATCTAGAGACAACTGAGCTGACTGGTGCTTCCTCTGAGGTCCCTGTGACATGCGGAAGTCCCTGTTCCTGGATCAAACAGAGATGCAGATAAAATGTCACAGCTGACAGGGACTCTGAGGCTCGGGAAGGAATCTTCATGTAGAGGACCATCTGAGGCAACTCTAACACCCCATTCTACAGATGAAGAAACTGAGCCTCACAGAAGAGAAAGACCTTTTCTAAGCTCATATATTTTGTATGTGGCAGACATCAAGTCGCAGATTCAAACTTAGAAGGAACCTTTGAGCTCAGAAATAATGGGATACACCACAAAGAGGTCTGGATTTGGGAGTCAGAGAGGAGCTGAGTCAAATGCTGGCTCAGTTCCTTACTACCTGGATGATTTTAGATAAGTCATCTTACCTGTCAATTTTCTCACCTGTAAATAAAGGGGCTTAGGGGCTCGAGCCTGATGATGTTTCATGGCTTTTCCAGGTCTAAATCTATTACCCAATCCCATCTTTTCATTTTACAGATAAGGAAATAATACCCAGAGAAGGAAGTGATCTACTCAATATCACATAGCACATTTATTGCTACAACTGAATCTTAGATCTTCAGGGAAGACCTTTCATTGTGTATAGAACCAGAGAGAGAGAAAGACACAAGGGCAGAGCAGGGAGTGATTAGTGAGGAGATTTAGCAGAGAGGAACTTTCCAATCCTGGTTGACCAGCTAACACATCTTTGAGGTACAGGAGCCCCAGAGAGTTTCTCACAGACACACACACACACACACACACACACACACACACACACACACGTTCTGAAACTGAAAATCAGGAGTCACATTTCCTCATCCTAGTTCTACAAAATCTTGAGGTGAGACAGAGAAGGAATTAAGCCCAGGCCTTCCTCTCAAGGAGTTTACAATTTTGAGACAAAAGAGAAGAGCAGAGTCAGGGCTTGCCTTCAAGGAACTTACAGTTTGAAAACTAGGCAGAGAAGAAAAAAACTAGGTCCTACCCTCATGAAATTCATAGTCTGAGGGAGAACCTAAAATGTAAGAAATTTCAATCTCAAAATATACAGAATGAAGGGTAGTCTTTAAGGGCTATAGAGAGAGCTCATTTGGAGTTGGAATAATAGTAGAATGCTTCTTTGAAGAAGTAAGGCTTTGAAAAAAGGAGTGGGAGAAGAAAAGGAAAGAGAACATTTTGACCAAAAATTCAAAGATAGGGATTCAGGATAGTCCCCCAAATTCTTCCTTTATTTGAACTTTCCTACTTCTGTCAAGGGTACCGCCATCCTTGCAATCATCCACGATGGCAACTTTGATGACATTCCCAACCATTCATCTCAGTTGACAAGTCTTGTAATTCCTTTCTCTCTATCATCTCTCACATGTATGTGTCCTCTAATCTCCATACCTGGACACAACTCTAGTTGAGAACCTATCACCTCTTACCTGAGTTATTGAGATGACCTTCTCCCCTCTCTCAAGTCTCTCCCCACTTCAATCCATCTTCCATTCAGCTGCCAAAGTGATCTTCCTAAAGCACAGGTTTCACTATATCACTCCACTAATCAATAAATTCCAGTGGTTCCCTATTAGCCACACTGTCCTTTGTTTGGCATTTAAAGTTTGCGTAAGTATGTCCTTTCCTACCTTCCCAATTTTCTTTCCTTCTATTCCCTGTCACACACCAAGATCTAACTCCATGATCTATGAACCAAGATCTAGGCTCCATGCTACTCTCAGTATATTACCTTCTCTGTGCCCTTATTTTGGATACTTACTATCCACACTTGGAATTCTCTCTCTCAACTGCCAATAATGATGTATTGAAATGTATATAATGAAATAATGAAATGTATTGACATTCAATAAACCTTACAACTTCTTATATCTTTAAACAAACCTTTAATAAATATATTTCCCTCTTGTTGCATTCCTTGTTTTATATAATCTGACATTGAATTCAAAAGATTTCTAAGCCCTATTTGCTAAACTCTTACCAAGACACACTGGGTATTAAGCATATATTTTTTAAAGCTATCCATTTTTTCTAAGTCTAATTTTGATTCTCACCCACAAGTTTTGAATGAAGTTTAAATCAGGAATAATCCTGGGTCATTGACATATATTCATCTTCATTTCTTGTGTGATATGATGCCTGATCATGTTACCATAGTTCATTTTCATCTGGTAAATTCTATAATTCTGAAACATTTCTGCTTTTCAGTATATTAATATGTTCTCAGAGTTTATTAGTCCCTCCAGGTTCTCAAAGTTTATTAGTCCCTCAGTGGGAGAAAGACTTCCAGCCCACAGGACATTTTAAAAAATGTTCTAAATATGTATTTGAATAAATATTTTATATGGGCAGCGAGAAACTAAGGCTGCAGTCAGGAAGACATCCTTCTGAGTTCAAGCCTGGGTCTCAAATACTTACCAGCTCTGTGACACTGGGCAAGTCAGTTCACCTTTTGTCCCTCAGTTTCCTCATCTGTAAAATGAACTGGAGAAAGAAATGGCAAAGCATTCCACTTTTTCTGCCAAGAAAACTTCAAATGGGGTCACAAGATTAGTTGGATCTTGAAAGTCAGAAATAATTGAACAACAGCAAAAAGGATATTTTATCATCTGACAAAGAATTTCACATCTTACACAGTCTCATCTACAAATGTGATGATAGTGTTAATATGATCTTGAATGAAAAAGTGAGCTTTAGCAGTAAAAATTACTGCCTCCTCATTTCAGTACTCCAGTCTTTATATTGTCTGGCTCATAAGTGTTCTTTCTTCAGAGCAACAGTTGCCAGCTGTTTGTGTTTTTTTTTTTTTTTTTAAACTGGTCTTCCTACTGTTATTCCAACTTCAGGAGGTTGACACTACATGATCAAGGATTCAATAATATACTCCTTGAGTTGCCACACTGTTTGGAAGGAAGAATTGCTTGTTTTAAAGGATTGGTTTGGCTGTTTTGTCCCATTAATTTGTTGGTTCTTAGCACTGCTCTTCATTTTTAACTGTACTTTGTGCTTCAGTGTGACTGATCCTATTTCATTATGTGCTTGAATGAACTTTGAAGTGCTTGAATTCTCCACACCAACAGCCACTACACTATTCCTAATAATTTTTAGTGTGCTCTTTAAGAGCTGAAACAATTTTTGTTTTCTTAAAGTAATAATCCTTTCTTAAAATCCTCAGAATTAGAAACACAATAAAAAAGGAGTGATAAAAATGTGTATGACACAAAATCACCATGAAACAAACTAAAGATGGGGAAATCAGCTCAATTCAGTCTCAAATGGTCAAAGTCATATATTCTAAATCAGCCTAATGTTACCAGAATCACATATAAATGGACAGTACTGTCACAAAATGAAACCGCATCAAAATTAATGTTTAGCCCAAGTAACTGCATACCAATATTGAGTCCCTGGGATCTTTTAGGACAACTCAAGCATCATTTTCTCCTTTCCTGCTCCCAGATACTGGTGTCATTCCCTTAAGCTTGTCTTCCATCTCCTCCATATTTATTTTACATGATTCTATTCCTATATATTGTCTCTCATTAGAACCTAAGTTCCTTGAGGTCAGAATTTTTGTTGTATAACTCTTCTACCTCCCCTCCACTTAACCTGATCCATAGCAAATGATTAATTAATGCTTATTTATTGTTGATTTATGGCACTGGTGTACTGTCCAGATTTCAGAGGCATACAGCAGTGAGGTCAACAAAACAGATATGTAGATCTTCAGTTGATAGTCAATGTAATATCTCTTTTTTCCCACACTTTCCTTTGGAGCCTCCCAAACACTGAGCTAACTCTAGTAATTTGTGCATCAACCACATTATCTATGTGAACATCTCTGGGAAGTTTACTGCCAAGGTACGTGAATCTAATCACAGCATTCAAAATTTTCATTTTTTGTCACTGATGGTTCCGTGTATCGATGGTGTGGTTCTGGTTAATGGAGCAACTGAAGAAATCCAGAGAGGCAAGAGACCAAGATGAGGAGGGAAAGGATTATCCTCAGACAATCAGAATAAATACAGAGATTTGGGAGATAGAGCATCTTGTGTGAAGGACAGCAAAGAGCCCCATATCACAAGGACTTCTAGAGAAAGGAAGAAAGGAAGGTTACAAAATGCTTTAAAAACCAAACAAAGGGCATTATCTTTGAATAATAAGGAGAATAAGAAGCCAGTAGGTTATTGAGTAAGGGGATGACATGGTCAGACTGGAATATTAGGAAGATCAATTTGGCAGATGAGTAATAAGTAATCCCAGGCTAATAGAATAGAGTTCGTTTTTGAATTTAGCTAGCACTGTTTTCAGCTTCTTCTTGGATGAAAATGTCCAACCGCATCTCAAATCCAGTCCTCTGGGTGGAATCCTTTCATCTACTTCCCTTTGAATACAAAATTCTTTCAGTCTCTATGCTCAAGGTCAAGATTTCTCAAGCTAGTGATCTTTTCACTGTTTTACATTATCTTCCCTAAGTCTGACCTCTTCTTACTCTTAGCTTCCTGAAATAAATAAATATAAATTTAGAGTCCTATATTTTGCATAACTATAGGTTGGGGCCAGTGTGGCTAGACAACAGTTCATATGAAAAAAGGTCTGACTATCTTAGTGAACTGCAAGCTTAACATGACTTGACAACCAAAAACAAAAGATAATGGGATCTTAATTCACAGTTACAGAAATAAAATAAGGAAAATAATACTCCTACATATCTCTGCCTTGTTCAAATAACATCAGGAGTATTGTGTTATAATCTGGGAGTACATTTTAGAAAAGAGCTCATCCAGAAATGATTGACTAGGAAAGACCTATAGAAAAGGAGATTTAAAGGAGGATATGATTATTTTCTTCAAATATTTGAAAGTCTATCAAGTCATCTGAAAGTTATGTGACCTTGGCCAGCTTTCACTTATTCCTTCTGGGCTTTAACTTTCTTATAAAGTGAAAGAGCTGAATATCTTCTTCCTCAAAGTAGAAGGTGAGGTAGGGGTCTATCTACTAGGGCTGCATGTTGTGCTCTGTCTTATGTGATCACTGTGAATGATTGTGCTTAATTGTTTTTTCATAGGCATAGGAGAAGGTTAAATGAGGGGTCAGGAAAAAGGAGTATGAGAGATCCAAACACAATTTTGTTGTAAAGACAAAGGAAAATAAAACATTTCTTCATATGAGAAAATTGAATCACATTATTGTTATGCCTATTTCTAAACCTGTTAAATCCCCTACCTCTCTCCTGTCCTGCCTCATGACAGAAAGTAAACTCTTTGAAGGCAGGAACTATTCTTCATTTTATGTTTGTGTTCCTACCATCTACCTCAATGTCTGTCTGAGGATGGGCTTAATAAATGTTTATTGGATTGGAGTCTTAGGTACCTTCCAACTCTTAGAATTAATGAACCTTTAAATGAATGAGGAATTAAACTTGTTCTGCAAGTCCCAGATGACAGTGCTTGGAGCAGCACTAGGTGAAAGTAACTGGAAAACTGATTTCAAGTGGAAAGAAGAACTTTCTGATCATTCAATTTATCCAGCAATAAAAGGAGATACCTGTCTCCCATGCCTGAAATGTTCTTTGTCCTCATCTCTACTTTTTAGAATCCATGGTTTCCTTAGCTCAGGTAGCACTTTATGCTTCAGGCTCCACCATCCTCACTCACCCACCAAAATTCTGCAATGTCTTCCTTCATGAAACTATTTTTCATTATTTTCAGTGATTTGCTGGAGCCAACTCTAATAGATCCTGAGAGCTGATTGTTAAATGTTCAGTATGAGCACTTATTTACATCTTGGAAAAACTGCAAATATCACAAATTAGGGCTTGATTTATTGTTTTGTTGATTGTCTAGACTCCAGATGAAGAAAATGCTAATAATGCTGATTAAACTTAAAAGCGTGTCACACTTTTTATTTTCAGAGAGAGTTATTAAAACATTTACCAGCACACCCCAACCATCTTGTATTCCTTCAGTATATGCTTATATAGGTACACATTGTCTTCTCTCTTAATAAAATAAGTCTTTTGAGAGCAAAGTTTGTTACACTTTTGTAATAAATGCCTGTTGACATTGATTGGAAGGTAGCAAGCTCTCCATTAATATTGTAAGTGTCTAAACAGAGGCTTCATTTCTCAATGAAACCGTAGAGTAGATGCCTAAATTTATGGAAAACATTCTCCATGGTAGGATTTCTTCATCTGTTGGTCTGTGAATTTTTACTTAAAAAGAATACACACAGAGAGAGTTAACTGTGTATTTTAATAGAATTGGTTTCCCTTGTATTTTGTTTTGTGCATTTAAAAGTATGATCCTGAGAAGGGGTCCATAGACTTGTCCAGACTACTAAAGGAGCTCAGAACACACAAATAGAAGAATTCCAGTTCCCTAGATACTTTTAACTATGGAATTTTTTTGCCACATAATAAATTTGTGAAAAGTGGACTTGGAGTCACAGATTGAATCTAGACTCTGCTACTTTACTCCTGTGACCCTGTCAATTACCTTCTCTGGGTCTCAGTTTCTTTATCTGACAAAAAAGATCATTAAACTAAGAGTCCCTTCTAGCTGGAAATTCTATTTCCCACAACCTTTTAATTAAGTATTCTCATTAGATGAACCCCCTTCATCCTTTGACAATCTGCTTCTTACATTAATTGTCCTTTGCTTCTAGATGTATCTTTTGTATTTTTATGACTCTCCAATGCCAGTCAAGAGATCTCTATTTGGCTATACCAAGAAGCCTCTACCATTTAGCCGCAAGCCAATCTTTGGAAAGGCCTTCTTACAGGACGCAAGATGTCAGAGCCAGAGAACTAGAAGAAACCTTAAAGATCATCCATCTAAAGCCCAGATTCTGACTTTCTCCTGCTACATCTGAAGCCCATAATGGGCAAGAAAATCACCAAGGTCACAGAACAAGTCTGCAACAAAGCTTAAATCTAGGATTCTTGCTACTAGGATAGAACTCATTGAAATAAGGAGCTGAAAGGATTCTGAGAAGTCATCTCATCTACTTCTCTCACATTACAGATAAGGAAACTGAGGATCAGAGAGCCATTGTTCAAGGTCTTTCCTCCCTTGGTGCTTGGTGTCCAAGAGGACAGAAGTTAGAAGTGATATGGATCTTGAGCTAGAAGGGATCACCTTGGGCACCATGGAGTCCAACCCCCTCGCTTTTCAAATGAGGAACTGAACCCCAGAACAGGTAAGATCCCACAGATCCTAAAGTCAGCATTAGAGGTAGAGTTAGACCCCCCCAGACTTCTCACTCCAGAGCCATCACTCTTTAACAGCCTCCAAAGGAAGGGAGGGAAAGAGCACTAGGTGCCCCCTTCTTCCCACAATTGTCCTAGACCAGAGAGAGCTGGGACATTGAAGCTCCCAGGACTCTATAGAAGCTGGTCCCTCACTCACCAGAGTCCAGCAAGGCTTTTACTGGGAAAATAATTAGAAATCTAATTCTTCTTTCTCCCACTCAGCTAATTGTCTGTGGACAATTTGATTGTAACAGTATTCACTGAAGCAGAAAGCCACCTTATTTCTGCCAGACATCTCCTTTGCAATTAACAGTATTGATTGCATGTTTCTCTCCTCTCACCTGCGGCTTCCCTGGGGAGGGGGGAACTGGGCCCCAAGGGGCCCTCACCTGCTCCCCTTGCCCTTAGTTGCAAGGAGAGTGGCAGTTGGGTCTCCTGGGTCCTGGGCCAACTGATGCCAGAGACCCCAGCCCACAACCTGGACTGGGATATCCCATCCATGGCCTCTTGAGACTGATAAGGCCAGGGTCCTGCCCAGGTTGGCTTTGTCCCTGTGCAGTGGAGGCTACATCAAGCTGAAGCTCTTGGATCTGTCGGCTAGTCCTAAATGGTCCTATCATTCCCCCTTCCCCCAATCCCCTTGCACCAATCTCCTCCACACACACCTGCTCCTCTGCCCTGGGAGCTTGGGGTGGGGTGGAGGTGAGATGTTTGGAACAAATGAAAGCAAGACAGAGTGAGAAATACAGAGACAAGGGCACCTAGAAATAGGGAGATAGAGAGCTAGACAGAGCATAAGAGACAGGCAAAGAAATGGGAACAGATATCTCTCTGGGATAGAGAGACAAGTAAGAGGTAGGCAGAAGATGGGAGAGAGACAGAGATAGAGAAACAGAGACAGAGGCTTTGGAACAAAAGGGCAAGTAAGAGATGGGCAGGGCTAGGGCAGAGAGACAGGGGCAAACAGTGAGAAGCATAAAGACCAGAGAGCTTCTAAAGAGATAGACAGAGGTAGATGGAGGCAGAGGATCAAGCCCCAGAGAACACGTTTTTGAGTAGGCTAAAAGGACATTCTTAACACTGAGCTGCACAGATAGTCAAAAGTCCTGTGGGTTTTATCGGGCTTGATAGTCAGGTAAGAAAAGAGAGCCCAGGGCTTTACTCTGAGAGAAGGGTGCTTAATAAATATTGTCAAATGAATAAATAAAGTTGGTGAGCACATCTTCTCGGAGACAAGACCAGACAGAGGCAAGTTTAGAAACCTCCCAAAGCTTCCCTAGAGAGATGACATCTTCCTGTGGGGATGTGGGTAATCAGAGAGAGAGAGAGAGAAAGAGAGAGAGAGAGAGAGATAGGAGAAGGAAGAAGAGGAGGGAGAAAAAAAGAGGGAGGAAGGGAGGGAGGGAGGGAAGGAGACAGAGTGACAGAATCAAAGATAGACAGAAAGAGACAGAGAGAAATTCTGGGAGGAAAGAAAGAGATCTACTCTCTTTCTGAATAGATTTCTGTAGCTCTCTAAGTCTCTGAATGTATTAATGATATATGAATGTATGTGTGTCTATATGTGTTTGTATTTGTGTGTGTCTCGCTCTCTGTGTATGTGTGTGTATTGGGAATGTGAGCCCAGAGAGAAGGTTAAGTTTCCCAAAGATTAACACCTGTATCCAGATGGATAAATGCTTTGGGAAGGACATCATTCCCAAAATACCATTCCCTACTATGCCATCCCACCAGATGAGGAGAGAGAGCCCTCTTGGTCAGGACAATGGTCAGCACAAAGGCAGGGGAGGGAGAAATGAGTTATTATGTGCAAGGAACAGCAAGTCGACCAATCCAACTGGATTGTAGAGTTCATGAATGGGAGTAAAGCATGAGAAGGCTGGAAAGATAAGAAGGAGTCAGGCTGTGAAGTCAAACAAAAGACTTTTTATTTGGTCCTGAAGGTAAAAGAGCCACTGAAGTTGGTTGAGTTCATGGGATTACCCAAGGTCATACAGCTAAGAAAATGGCAGAGGGAAGAGTGGCGCTTCTATGTTCTGGGAGGAGGATCAGTGCTCTTTTCACCAGCCAGCCATAATTGCCTGTCCTGTAGCCTTAGGCAGGAAGCTGAGCCAGGGACTGTTACATAAAGAGAGAAGAAAAGCTGCCTAAGGTTCCCCATTGAGCCAAGGGTAGAGCTGTGATTCCCAGTCCATCTCTCTGCGTTCTACCCAGCTTTCTCTTTGGAGACAGA
Organism: Antechinus flavipes; assembly: GCF_016432865.1. Lineage (NCBI taxonomy): Eukaryota > Metazoa > Chordata > Mammalia > Dasyuromorphia > Dasyuridae > Antechinus > Antechinus flavipes. The sequence continues at coordinate 569,375,336 of NC_067400.1, read as the reverse complement.
AACTCATGGAGTCTCCAAATGCCGGGACCAGTGCCTCTCCTGCCCTGGAATCAGAGGATCTTAAATTCGGAGCTGGAAAAGAACTTAGACATTAATCCCACTGATTCATTTTACCGATAAGGAAATGGAGACCCTGGGAGAATATGAGTCGTGAGAAACAGAATGATCTTCACTGAAGTATATAGCAACAGAAAACCCATACCCCGAAGGCTGACCCTCAAGGGACGGCCCATCCTGGGCTGTGTCTAACTCAGAGAAAGGAGACAGAACGATGCACTGTGCAATTCCAGATTTTGAATCAGAAATTGTGGATGTGGATCGGAACCCCGACCTGCGCAATCTGCTTGGGCAAGCTTCTTTTGCCCTACGGACCCAGTGTTCTCTTGTACTATGTGGAAGCAGGACCTTTCTACCAGCGGCATGCTGGGATTTTGTGACGTCCCTAGGCTGACTTGGAGCAGAGCTCCCCTCGTCTTCATCCCGCCTCCACTCCTGGGGTACCATAGGCAGGGGCCCGCTGCCTGACCACAGCACTGAAGGCTGTTTCTCCCCCAGCTCCTGCCCTCTTTCAGTCTGGCTTATTCCTTGATTCCCAGCCATTGCCGGCCCCCACTCCTAGACAGCCGGGACTCAGCCAGGATGGAGAAGCGAATGAATGAGTTGGGTCTGAATGGTCAGGGCCTGTGGGGGGGAGAACTAGGGGATAGCCTTGGGTCTCAGAAAGCCGAGTCCTCTGCCCAGATCCCTGAGGAGGGCACATCAAGGAGGATGGCAAGGAACGAAAGAGGAGGACGTGTCCAGTGGGGGCTGGGAATCGCGTGATTATTTGTGTACCTGTGAGTCTATATTGTGAATGTGGAAACTTGTGTAGGTCATTTTTCTGTGGCGGCGTGTGTCTGAAATTGCCCCCACGCACGTCTGTGTATCACGTAAGCGACGGCCTCTGTCTGTGTGAGATCCGTATCTATCTGTGAGCTTGTGTGACTGTGACTGCGTGACTGAGCGTGTCTCTCCGGGCACCTGCATTACGGGGAATCTGGGTGTCTCCGCGCCCCCGGGACCATCCCTGGGTGACTCGGTGCTTATTTGAGCTTGTAGGTGACTGTGGAGGGAGAATGTGTGGCGGCGGGTGACCATTTATATAGTGACACGGCGTGGATTTGTTGATATGTGCCTGGGAGTGTGCGCATCCGTGATGGTGGGTACGTCTGTGTACCTGGGTGCAGCGCGCGGGAGTGTGCGCGCGTGTGTACCCGCGTCTGCACACGAGCCAGTGCTGCCATCTCCAAGGAGGCTCGGGAGGGAGCTCGGGCGCAGCCCCCGCCCCCCGGCCAGGCTGAAGAGCCTGAGCCCAGACAGAGCCAGTCACAACTCGCTAATTTGCATGTTAATGAAGCGCGCGGAGCAGCCGCTTCGGAGACTGACAGGGAGCACCCCCCCTCCCCCTCCAGCCTCTGACAGGCACGCGGGGAACGGGGAGAGACGCGGGGGCGGCGGAGCCTCTCCCTGGGCAGAGAGAGAGGAAGGTGGCAGGGTGGAGGAAGGCGGGCGGGGCGGGGGAGGGGGAAGGCGCGCAGACGGAAGGCAGGCGGGCGGGCACTGAGGCTGAGACAGAGAAAAACGGAGAGACGGGGACAAAGACAGACTCGGAGACAGAGACGCCTGAGCCCAGCCCGAGATCAGAGACGGGCAGAGAGGCGGAAATCGGGCAGACCAGGGTCACACAGACAGACAGACAGACGCTGATTCCAGCCGGCTATCAGAGACGGACAGACCAGGGTCACACAGACAGACAGACAGATACTGAGCCCAGCCCGAGACCAGAGACCAGCAGAGAGATGGAAATCGAGCAGACCAGGGTCACACAGACAGACAATGAGACAGACAGACAGACAGACAGACACTGAACACAGCCAGAGATCAGAGACCAGCAGAGAGACAGAAATAGGGCAGACCAGGGTCACAGAGATACAGAGACAGACACACACACACACACACACACACACACACACAGAGAGAGAGAGAGAGAGAGAGAGAGAGAGAGAGAGAGAGAGAGAGAGAGAGAGAGAGAGAGAGAGAGAGAGAGAGAGAGAGAGAGAGAGAGAAGATATGGAAATCAAGCAGAAGTAGGCTCAGAGGCACCCAGACAGAGAGACAGAGAGACAAACTTATGGGTTCCTGGTTCCATGTGCTTCTAGCACTTCCAAAGATGGAGCATGATCCAAACCCAGAGGCAAATAAACAAAGGCAGAGCAAAAAAGACTACACAGAGAGGCCAGAGGCAGAGCTGGACAGATAGCCAGGGGGACAGACACAGGGAAGGACTGTCAGAGAGAAGGACCGAAATGGTGCCCAGACACACACAGACATTCAGGTGGAGGTTAAGAGGTAGACAGAGAGAGGTACAGAAATGGCACAGACAGGCAAAGCCAGAACAAAGAGTCACCCACAGGCAGGAGCACTAAGAAGAAGCAGGAAAGAAGAAATGCCGAAAAAGAGAAGACTAAGGGACCAGAGGGCAGACCCATTCCAAGAACTGTAGAATTGACAGGGGGGAAACAGAGCAAGCTCTCCTTCCCAAAAGGTGCTGATGGGGCAGGAGAAAGGGAGCCTGGTCTAGGTCTCACCGTCCCCTAGCTCTGTCCTATGAGGCAGAAGTGGCCCCTGACCGTCACTGGCCCTGAGGGATCTCACCCATAAGTTGTCTCTCCTCTTCATCTAAGTCTAAACCCCCTCCCCTTCCTCCATATAAAGTCACTTCTGGGTTAGATCTCAGAAGAAGACAGCTGCTTTCTCTGGAAGGATGTCTGTGAAAATGTGACTGGGAGAGGCACTTTCAGCCCTCTGCTGTCAGCACAGGTCAGTTCATCAGAGCGGGTCCCTCCTGGGAGTGAAATATTCCCAGAGGAGGGAGGCGTGGGAAGTGGAAGCAGGAAGACTCGGCTCCCAGTGGGCATTTAGAATAGACTGAGTTAAAAGTATAGAATGGGAGTGGAGGGGAAGCTGGAGGGAGGATTCGGGGTACAAAGCCCTGCCCTCTTAGTCACCTCATGCCTCAGGTCCAGGCTATGAGACTCAATCACTCCATTATACAGGACACTCCTGTGGGGGAGACTCCTCCCCTTTTCCTCCCTCCCCCACACCTTTCCCTATCTCCATTTTGGCAGAGGGAATGGGCCATCTGCTTCCTTGGCCACTCACAGGGAGGTCTTGCTGGGGGTGGGGGGAGGGAAGGGGATGACTCAACCCTTGGATGGAATCTGTAGAGTTTTATCCAGAGACATGGACAGGAACAGAGATGGAAATTGAGGTGGGCTAGAGACAGGTACAGAGACAGAGATTGGTGGCCAGATTGGGATAGAGAAAGAAACAGCGCCATGGAATGTTGGAAAGAATACTGGATTTCAAATAAATATTAAGACCTGCATTTGAATTCAGATTTGTTCCTTGCTCATATGGTGGGTAAGTCACTTTCCTAGCCTCAGTTTCCTTATCCATGAAACGAGGGGGTTGGACTTATTCAGATGCTCTCTTCTAGTCCAAAATCTGGCCCTAAAGATACAGAAATAGGGGCAGAGAAATGAAATTGGGACAGAAACAGAAAGGCAAATTAAAAAAAAAAAACAGGACAGAGAGACAGAGACAGAAGTCTGGGCCAAGAGACAAGGAGGAGACATAGTCCCACAGAAATGATGGAGCGAAGACAGAGATAGAAAATAGTGATGGGGAGACAGAGAAACGCTGATGTTATTGGAGGAGGACTGCTTGGATACTATGGAAGGCAAGGGGCTCTGGAGACAGAGAAGGGGGGAAAAGAGTGAGACAAAATCCAAGCTGTCTCTTGTCATCACAACTCCAAGACCTAGTCTCAAATTCACTCAGAGAGGTCAGGTCCTGCCTACGCTTCTCAGACCTTACCCCAAAGGCACCCAATGCCCTAAGGGACTCAGTCCCTTTTCCTGATATGGATCATCCCTGAAGAAAGTTCCTTAATATAAAGTGTACTGCTGGGCTCTCTTGCCTAGAATGAAATCTCAATGTGAATAAAGAGGAGGCAAAGGAAATTGAATTGGGGGAGGGGGGCGGAGAAAGTAGAGGGGAGATTTTTTGGGAGAGATAGAAGAGGAGTTTCCCCATAGCCTACAGGCAATCCTATACTCATTTAAAGTGCTGGCTGATCCTGCCTTGGGACTTTCTTGGGGCTCTGTGTTGGCAGCTTCTCTCTTTGCAAAGAGCTTAATCCCCTAGAACTCCAAACCACTTTCAACAATGGGGTGGGGTTGGCCTCTGGACTTTTCTCCTGATTGCTCTCCCCTTAAACTATAGTACAATACCGAGAGAACATTAAATCTGCCAACAGAAGACCTGAGTTTGAATCCGGATTCAGCTACTATGGAAACATAGATAAGTCCTTTCCCTTTCCATGTATTGTTTCCTGCCTATTAAAATGAAGTTTTTATCTGTAAGAAATGACCAGCAGGATGAATATAGAGAGGACTGGCGAGACTTACATGAACTGATGCTAAGTGAAATAAGCAGAACCAGGAGATCATTATATACCTCAACAACGATACTATATGAGGAATTAATCTGATGGAAGTGGATCTCTTCAATAAAGAGAGCTAATTCAGTTTCAATTGATCAAGGATGGACAGAAGCAGCTACATCCAAAGAAAGAACACTGGGAAATGAATGTAAACTGTTTGCATTTTTGTTTTTCTTCCGGGTTATTTATACCTTCTGAATCCAATTCTCCCTGTGCAACAAGAGAACTGTTCGGTTCTGCACACATATATTGTATCTAGGATATACTGTAACCTATTTAACATGTAAAGGACTGCTTGCCATCTGGGGGAGGGGTGGAGGGAGGGAGGGGAAAATTTGGAACGGAAGTGAGTGCAAGGGATAATGTTGTAAAAAATTACTCAGGCATGGGTTCTGTCAATAAAAAAGTTATTTAAAAAATAAAATAAAATAAAATAAAAATGAAGTTTTTATTTAAAAGATAATATCCAATATCCCTTCCAGTTTTAAATCCTAAGATTCTAGAAACTGGAAATAAGGAAAGCTGGCTTCTTGTGCTGGCTCTACCATTTAACAGTTTTGGGGTGGGGTGCCCTTGGGCAAACCCCTTACTCTCTGTAAATTTCCTCACCTTTCAATTTACACTTAAGAAAACAGACTATAACTCAAGTCCCCTGACCCTCAAGCCAAGGCACTCTCTACTCACAATGGGACTTCTTGAGACTTTTAGATGAGACAAAGGGATGTTAAGACACTCTTTTCATGTTTAATGATTCCCCAAAATCAATCCTTTAAAAACAGAGAGAAGTTGGTTACTTACTCATGGTCATGAAGTTAGTTTTATAGGGATTTGAATCCAGGACTTTGAAAGGAGGCAAAGTGGCTCTCTACTGCCCCATTCCCTGTTTTGTTTACTTCTGTAAACTCCTTCCACCTGTCAGTAAAATATAAGCTCCAAAAGGTCAAGGACTGTGTTATATTAGCCTTTGTAACTCTGCTACTCAATTTTGAACCTAGAAATATAGTATTTAAATACTTGTTAAAGTGAACGAATGACTGAATGTAAATCAACACATTTCTTTGTTCACTTTTTTTCATCTTTTTTCCTCATTGTTTTTCCCTTTTATTCTGATTTTTCTCTCCCAACATGACTCGTAAAGAAATGTGTATTAAAAATTTTAATGTACATATATAATCAGAAAAAGAAAGCAAAGCAAAGCAAAAAAAGGAAAATAAAAAATAGAGTAAAAAATAAATACAAAAAAAAATCTTTCTTCACTCCAAAAAATAAAATAAAATAAAGTGAATGGATGGATGGATGGATGGCTCCATTTTCTCTTCTATCTTCTTAAGGTGGGAGCACAGAATCTTAGAGCTGAAATGAAGCAAGTGAGTCCCTAATAGAATTCCCACCCCTTTACAACACCTCTAGTAAATGGACATCTGGCCCCTGCTATGCTGATACCGGGGAGTTGCTGTCTTACTAAATAGCTATCCTTTTGCTGGACAGCTCTAATTGCTAGAATGTTTTTCTACATATTGAGCTGAACTCTTCCTCCCTCTCCCTCCTGCCCCATGGCTCCTAGTTCTGGCCTCTAGGGCCAAGTAGGATAAAACTAATCCCTCTTCCACGTTAGCCTTTTAAATATTTGAAGATATTGATCTTACCTTCTCTAGGCTACATTTCAATTCAACCAATTGTCTGTCCTATGACATGGTTTCCTGTCTCTTTATCATCCTGGTTTCCTTCTTCTGGGATTCAATCCACCTTAGTCAATGACTTTTTGTAAATGTTTGTGCCCAGACCCATGCAAGATGCCCCAAATATGGTCTGGCTAGGGTAAAGTACAAAGGGTTTATCACCTACTCTATCTGAGATATTATGCTTTTAATGCACAATTTAAGTGGCCAGTGATTTCTTGGCTGCTATGTGGCACTGTTGACTCATATTAATCTTGCAATTCACTTTGAACCTCCTGATCTTTCTCACAAACTATTATCTAACCATTCCTCTCTCATCTTATATTTTGGCAATGGACTTTTAAAATCTCTAGTATAAAACTTTACACTTATCCTCGTAAAATAGCTTAATTTATAATCCCAGCCTGCCCATTTTTTTTTGATTCTGATTCTGTCATTCAATTTATCTACAATTCATCCCAGCTTTGTGTCATTTGTAGATTTGAATAAACCCGACATGTGTGACTTCATCCAAATCATTGATCCAGATGTGGAGCAGAAGGGAGCCAAGTGCCCTTGGATACTTCACTGGAGATTTTCCTCTTGGTTGATACCTTTCCATTAATCACCAGTCCTTGGGGTCTCAGATTATTTGTGGGTTTTTTTCTAGTCCTACAAGTTATTTATATTCTCCTTCCACAGACCGAATCCTGACTCTGGGCTTTTCCCATTGTCCCAGCTTCAAAGCATGGCCACTGTCTAAGACTGACTATCCAGCACACTTTCTTGGAATGGGAAGGATGCAGGGAACAAGATGATGAACGCAAGGAGCAAAGCTACCCAGGCCTCCATTTCTACCTGGTCCCAGAAGCTGAGCCTGGAGGGAGCCAGGAAGCTTCCTTAAAGGAGGAAGGATCCTAAGGTTTAATCCTGTGTCCATTATTGGCTTTTGAGAGCACAGAAAAATGGGCCTCCCCTGAGAAGTGTGCCAGCTAGTCTGACTTGGCTGCCCGCTGGCGGGAACTCAGGATGCTGGGCACAAACAGCATGAGTCACAGGCTCAGGGGAGGAGAGGTGGGGCAGATGGGGAGCAGCCCCAAGGCTAGGGGTCCCCAAATCCCACCAGCATCAAAGGGCTAAAGGACTCTTCCCTCTCAGGACCTGAACTAATTGCTCTTCTTATTTGCTCCCCTCAAAGGGAGGCAGATGAGAGGGAACCCCTGAGGCTGGTTTTGGCACCAGCTGCCTCTGTTGAGCACAGATGTGCTCTCAGTTCCTGGCCCTGGAAGCCAAAGACTGGGGAAGGGGGAGCCAGAGCCACGGAGTGGACGCCAGACAAGGTGAGTTGAATTTGGTCAAGTTGGGATTGGGGATCAGTATGAAGGGGGGTTACAATCTGGACTCTCCCCCTCCCTTGCCTTCTCTTATCTCAAATGATATCTCTTTTCAGTCTCTTGTCCAGCATTCCCCCAGATCACTCAACACGAAGGGAGCCTCCTTTGAAAAATCTTAAAACACATCCCAGCTGGAGAGTTGGAGAATTTTTCTCTGGGACTTCAGGTCGGACTCCTGCTCTTCCCTACCTCCTAGGCTCCCTCCTAGGACTTGCCTCCTATTCATTTTCTTCCTTCTATTCACCATTTCAGGTTCAAGGACCACTGAATGCCCTAGAATCGGGGGGAGGGGGAGGCTTCTGACTCCTAAAGAGGTACCAAATCAAGTATAGGTCCAGGGATAGAGATGAGAGCTTCAGGAGACCAGTATAAATCAGGAATAGGATTGAAATCCCCAGTCCTTCTCACCTTCAGAATCCAAATTTTTCCTGGTCCAGGACTTCTCCAGAGGCTTTTAGTTCTCACACCAAACATGGTCATGACATTTCAGTCCTCTTCAAGAACAAAGGATGACTAACTTACCTTCTGTTTTCTGTCCCTGTATTCTCCTCTCTTTCAATCATCCCCGAAGGGTGTTGGAGGGAGACAGCAATGTCTTTCTCTGAAGCCTGACCAGCCCCCATATAATCAGAGCAAGTTTGTTCAAATTCTCTGCTCTGATCTGTTCCCTCATCTTCAAAATGGAGCCGAAAATCTAGGCAGCCAGATAACACGATAGACTTGGAATCTAGAAATCTGGCCTCTGACACTTCCTCACTGTTTCCTGTGTCAGATATTATTCCTCAGCCTCAATTCCCTCATCTGTGAATGGGGACAGTAAGACTTCCCAGAATTGTGAGGATAAAAGGAGATAATGTATGTAAAGCACTCTGCAAACCTTAAAGCTCTATCTAAATGCTAACTATTATTGTTCTAATCCCGGCCTTGCCTGTCTCCCAGGGGTAGGCGTGATAGCACATTATAACTGTAATGAACTTTCCATATGCATATATAATAATAAGCAAGACTGATCCTCTACCAGGGCTTCCTTCCCTTCCCCGCTCCCCATACCCAGGCTGCAGCAGGGCAGGGAGATGACCCTAGGTTCTCTCAGTACCTTTGCCAACAAAGCTAAAGTTCTACTGGCCTTTCCAGTCTGGAAGAGCTTCAAGTACAGCCTGGTAACAGTCTGGATATCTGTCGTCCAACGACCATCAAAGCCACGAGGGGGGAGGTTCATTACCAGTGGGTTGGCCACCAGGACATGAATCTTTTGGCCACAGTGACTCAGCAAGCCATCTCCTAAAACAGGGCAGGAACCCTGGCACAGCTAATATCATGGATCATTTGAAATACTGAATAACAATAATAACTTGGGAGGGGGAATAGTTGTCCTAGTTCTCTAATAAAATAATGACTTCCATTTTAAAAGACAAGGAAAGTTACAGAGGACTCTCTTTAGAGGAGAGGAAGAGCGAGGGTTAAGGACAGGTTCTCAAGGTCAGAGCCTAAAACAACCTTCTCCCTCTTAAAACACACACATACATACACACACAGCCTTTTAAGAGTCCACTTCTTGGTGACAAGGCAAGCCCCCAGAGTTCTCAATAGAAATTCTCCCTGACATCCCTCACTTACCCCAAGTGACCCTGCTAGTGATACTACCACTACAGTCAAAGTCTCAAGGAGGTTTTTTTTTTTCCTTCTTGGGAACTCCATCCTGTTCTCTGATATCACTTTTCCTCAGCACCTGCTTTCTCCTTCCTCCTCATCCTCTTTTTCATTGCCCTTCTATTTTTCCTCCCTCTTCCCTTCTGTTCCTCCTCCCTCCTCCTTTCCTCCCCTTTTGTTCTTTTTTCTTCCTCCTTCTTCTCCCTCTTCCCCATTTCATTCTTCCCCTTCCTCCTTCTTTCCTTCTTCTTCCTTCCCTCTTCCCTTTTTGCCTTTCCCCTCATACTCCCCCTCTTTTTCTTCTCCTCACTCTCCTCTTTCTCATCATTCTCCTCCTCCTCCTCCTCCTATGCAGCACAGATTCCCTTATCAGTCCATTAGGACACAACAACTATTTGGTTACTCTGCATGTGAGGAAATCTAGGGATGCTGGCTGTGTGCAGGTGGGTAAATTACAGGTACAGCTTAGTCACTCAAAGCTACCTCACACAGATAATTCAGTCCCCCGACCAGGCTTTTAAAGTCCCCATTTTTCTTCTTTTTCATGTGTTCAACAAATGGAGAACTCCTCCATTACATAAGAGAGAAAGAAAGACAGAGGAGGAGAGAGAGAGAGAGACAGAGAGACAGAGAGACAGAGAGACAGACAGAGAGACAAAGAGAGACAGAAATAGAGACAGAGACAGATAGACAGAGATGCAGGGAGTGAGGGTTAAGGGTAACCCTCAAGGTCAGAGCCAAAACCAGCATCCCTTCCCTAAAAGCACACAAACATACACAGAGCCTTGAATTCAAGGATCCACCTCTTGATAACAGGCAGGATCCACAGAGATCCCCCAACAGAAGCTTCCCTTGCTACCCCTCCCCCTACTTCTACTGACCCTTCTAGTGATGTCATCACTCTCAGTAATAGGAAGGTCACTTTACTCTTGTTTGCCTCAGTTTCCTCATCTGTAAATAGGGCTTATAATAGCACCTGCTTCTGAAAATTGTTGTGGGATTCAAACGAGTTAATAATTACAAAGCACTTGGCACAATTCCTGGCACATAGTAAGCACTAGATAAGTGTTAACTATTATAGAATAACATCATCTTCCTTTGAGATGAAGCTCAGGTGCCATCTTCTATAAGAAGCTTTTCCTGACTGAATTTAGCTACATGGTATCTACGTGTGTGTTTATTAACTTTATACCCAGGTTACATTTATCTTGTTTGCATTTTTGTCTCCCCCCATTAGATGTAAGCTCATTGTGAATGGAAATTATTTCCTTCTCCGTATTAGCATAGTGCCTGCTACTTAATAAATGCTTAATAAATACTTGATTGATTAAGTATTCACTATGTGCAGATTGATCATTGAGCTCAGTGCTGGGGGAGGCAAAAAATACTTAGATAAGATGAATAAGGTCCAGACCAGAGACATAATTAATGAGAAGATGGGACGGGGAGAGCAGATAATTGTCCACTATGGGGACAGTTGTTCCAAAAGAGGGAGCAGCCCGTGTCCTGGAGAAAGTGACTTGTTATCATGATAATGGAGTCTTCAAGCAGAGGGGCTTTGGGGCCAGGGGAGTGCAGGCCATCGAGAGGACTGAGGGGCACAAGGTATGGGGATAGTAATATCTAGACTGCCACAGGGAGGAAATGCCCCCTGGATGTAGGTACCATGATGTTATAAAACTCCAACTACCCCACCTTAGTTACAGCTTTATTCTCCACCTTCGTGGAATTTAGTTTCTTAGGATGATATGACACACATACAAATAATTATGAGACAACGTAATAAGGATATATTGCACCTAAGAGAGATGTACAGTAAAGTGCTGGGAAAAGGTCAAGGGAAGAAAAACAGGGTCAAGGGAAGAGTGACTTCCCAAGGGAAGTGACTTCATCACTCTGGAAGAGGGGGACAGTCAAGTTAAGTTGCCAAGAACAGGAAGAAAGTCAAGAAAAAGAGCTGAAGGGAAGATAGAAGAAACAGTGCTAAATTTAAAGCAAGAATATTTAGGTTCAAATCCTCATCCAGCTATTGGATTCACTGGGTTCCTCTTCTGTAAAATGAGGGGATTGAAATAGAGGATCTTCAAGGGGTTTTACAGCTCTAAATCCGTATGTCCACAAGCCTAAGAATAGTGTGGACAAAGGTGTGGCAGTGAGAAATTCCAGGACATGTTTGGAGTAGCCAGGTAGTGCAGGTAAAAAAAAGTGCTGGGTACTCTGAGGTACCACCTCATACCTCTCAGAATGGCTAAGATGACAGGAAAAGATAATGATTAATATTGGAGGAGATGTGGGAAAACTGGGACACTGATGCACTGTTGGTGGAGTTGTGCAATGATCCAATCATTCTGGAGAGCAATTTGGAACTATAGCCAAAAAGTTATAGAATGGTATATTTCTTTTCATCCAGTAGTACCACCACTGGGTCTGTATTCCAAAGAGATCATAAAAGAGGAAGGTTTAACACCTGTGCAAAAATGTTTGTAACGGCCCTTTTGTGGTGACAAGGAACTAGAGATTGAGCAGATCAGGCTGATCTGCTGAATGAGGTACAGTATATAAATATAATGGGAAAAAAAAAGACTTACATGAACTGATGCTGAGTAAATTGGGCAGAACCAGGAGAACAGTGAACATAGTAAGAACAAGTTTGTGTGATAATCCACTGTGATGGATTTGGCTCTTCTCAACAATAAGGTGATTTAAGGTAATTCCATAGATTTGGGATAGAAAATGTCATCCACATCCAGGGAGAGAACTATGGAGATTGAATGTGGATCAAAGCATAGTATCTTCACCCTTGTTATTGTTGTTCGTTTGTTTGCTTGGTTTTTTTTTTCTTTTTCATGGTTTTTCTCCCTTTTGATCTTATTTTTCTTGCACAACATGACAAACATTGGAAATATGTTTTAAAGAATTGCACCTATTTTACCTATGTCAGATTGCTTGCTGTCTTGGGGAGAGGAAGGCAAGGGAGGGAGGGAGAAAAAATTGGAACACACAATTTTACAAAAATGATGACTTTTACATGTATTTGGAGGGGAGTATATTTGGAGGGAAGTGCTGGGCTAAGAGTCAGGGAGACCTGAGTTCAAATCCAGAATAAGATACTTATTAACTGCATAACCCTGGGCTAATCAGTTAACCTTGGTATGCCTAAACAGTAACTTAGGGATAATAATAGCACCTACCTCAAAGAGCAGTTGTGAGAAGTAAGTGAGATAACATTGTAAAGGCTTTATCCCAGTTACCTGACTTATAATAGACATTATAGAAATGTTTCTTCCCTTTTACTCCCCTCCTTTTCCCCAGGACAGAGAACATTTTAGTTTGACCACATCATAAAATTCGCAAAGAACAGTGATGTGAGGTAAGTCTGAAAAGATGGAGGAAAATTCAAATTTGACTTACTAGGCCATAGTCAGTCAGGACATAAGCATTTATTAAATATTTACCCTATGTCAGGCATTATGCTAACAGAGAAGACAATAAGCAAAAAAAACTTACAATCAGGGCTTCTTAAATTTTTTCCCCTCTTGACTCTAGAAATTTTTATGTGACTCTAGGTATACCTATATACCTAGGCATACAAGGCCACCATTTAGTAATAATAAATCATAATTTCATGACCCCACCTTCAGTTATAAGATGAATCTCGTATCAGACATAGAAGCCGCCAAGGGCACCCAGCTGAGCCATCGATGATCATCTTGACTTCTGTCTTGCTACTAAACTTCTCAGGAAGAGAGAATGAGGAGGATGACTTTGCACAGCCCTGTCTCACTTAAATCCAATTGACACCCAAGTTAAGATGTTACTCTGTGATATCATTGGTCTCTTCGAAAAATGAAGAACAAAGAACAGGATAAATAGGAAATAATCAAGAGAGGGAAGACACTAGAGTTAAGAGAGATTGGGAAAGGCTTCCTGGAGAAGATGGGATTTTAGTTGGAAGCTCCTGAAAGTTTTTGAACAAAGGGATGACATGGCTGGATCTGTGTATAAGAAAATTTATGGGTGGGGTATTTGTGGGGGGTGAGGATGAGACCATGGAGAAGCTCTCACTATAAATGATGGGTAGATGGGTGGTAGTGAGGATGTCTGCCAGAGAAGGAGCTGTAGGGGAGAGAGATAAAAGAGACAAGAGTGGAGGGAAAACTTCACAGGGCTCAGTAGCTGGTTGGCTTAGGAAATGAAGGATGACTTCAACATCTGAAACAATTAAATGGTGTCACAGACAGATATAGGAAAGTCATGGGGAAGAACAGGTTTAAGGGACAAGATAATAAGCCTGGGCAGTGACAAAGAATCAGAGGTTTATCAAGGTCAAAGAGACTTTAGATTTGATCTAAAACCACCTCTTGCATTTTACAGGGGAGGAAACAAGCCCAGAGAAACAAAAAGACTTTTTCAATTTTTACAAGTAATCACTGATAGAATAAGGATTGGAACTCAGGTCCTCAGATTCTAAAAGCACTGATCTTTCCAAAACTCAGCACTGTCTCCTGTTTGAGTCTGAGGTGCTGGTGAGATCAGTGCAAAATAATGCAATTTTAAATCATTTACTCAGGGGCAGCTAGGTGGGACAGTGGTTAGAGCACCAGCCCTGAAGGCAGGAGGACCTGAGTTCAAATTTGACCTCAGACACTGAACATTTCCTGGCTGTGTGTCCCTGGGCAAGTCACTTAAGCCCAATTGTCTCAGCAAAAAATAAATAAATAAATAAATGATAAATCATTTATCATTTAAGAGAAAGTCTCAAGGACATAAAGGATATCCCTGCCCTCGTGGAACTTCCATCCTACTGAGGAAGACCATCCAGATAGAGAATGTAAGAGAAATAAATGAGTTCTTCTGCCCCATCCCCAAACAGCCGCCTCTTGCCCTGGGGAATAGTCCTTCCCAGGACTACCCCGACAGAGACCCCCTCCCTCTGCAGCCCGGAGCTTCGGCTGCAGCCTCGGGTCCGGAGTCACCCCGTCCCTTCCTGCGGAGCTCGCCCGGGCCCTGAGAAACCCCGGAAGTAGCAGCAGTGGGACACCGGGCAGCTTCCCTGGGGGCCTGAGCCAAGCCCTTCCACTCTGGGAGCCAGCCCCACCCCCACCCCGCCCCCCGCCCGGTGGGGAGAAGCGAGCGGGGGCCGGGGGTTGATTCCCTGGCCTCTCTGCCTGTGTCTGTCACATCAAGTTCAAGTGATTCATACGGCAGCAGCTCCCAGGTCTGCCTGTTGTCACACCAGCCTTTCCCGGTTGCCAGGGCAACGTGATGCAAGCTACACTGGCATCCCCAGCTTGGGGCTCCACGGGGCAGTGCTGCCACTGGGAGGGTGGAGGTGGGGGAAGGGGTTGCTGCTGCTTCCTCCTCGGGGAGGCTGGCTCTGGCAGCGGGAGCGGCTCGTGGCCCCTCCCTGCCCGAATCCACTTGGCATTTCTTTCCCACCATCTGGGCTGGAAGCTGGGGTGGGAGTGGGGGCTGGGAGGGGGTGAGTTTCCGTCCCTGGGTGGAATGGGGGTGGGGAGGAAGGGACCAAGGGAGAGCAGATGGCTCCATCATGCCATGAAGATAGACCCCCTGGGACCGAGTCAGGAGGTTCCGGGTTCTGGTCTTGGATTTACCACAGACCCAAAGTGGGGACCCGCCTTAGGCAAGCTCCCACCCTGGAGCTCAGTTTTCTCATCTCTAAAATGGGACTCTGTGCAAGATGGCTCCCTAAGGTCCTTTCCACCAATGGTATTTTGTGACTTCGGAAAGGGCCGCCTGGTGCAATACAAAGGGCGCTTGCTTAAGAATCAGAGGAACTCTGTTCAAATCCCACTCCCTCGATCTCAGACGTGGAACAGGAGAGGTTCAAATTCCCAAGCCCAGAATCTCTCCCAGCTCTGGATGGAGGAGCCTTGAAAAGAGAAGGGGACCACCTAGTTCTGCTCTTGGTTCTGCATGTGCCCTGGGGCCAGACACTTGTCCACTATGGACCTCCATCTTATCGAGGCTGATAATGAAATTCCTAAAAGGAATTATCGTTCATGAACGTGGATCTTCCCTTTGCTTGTAAAAATCAGAATCCCTCTCTATAAAGATATATACAGACGAATACATATCTGTGTGTGTGTGTGATTTCTCCATTGTGGACACTCCCTCTGTGGATACAGATCAGAACATTTTAGCAGATGGTTCCATGGGTTGAGGTAGCCAAAAAAAAATCATCACCTGGTAATGAGCCTTCTTCAGATGACAGACATTTTGCCAGTCTTGATTAAGACTTGTTAGGGCTTGTGCCCGTTGGTTAGCCCTTGGGAACTTGGGATCCTTTTCATGGCAAGCCATAAGGATTATAGATTTACAGCTAGATGGGACCTTAGAGGCCATCAATTAAAAACCCTTCCTTATTTTTACAGATCAAGAAACTGAGGCTCAGAGAAGTTAAGCAATTTGCCCAACATCCCAGAATTATACAGAATCTGAGGAAGAAGTTGAACTCAGATCTTCCTGCCAAGAAGACGAAAATTCTAGCCCTTATATCATGCTGCCTCTCAGGGAGGTCTTTTACCCTTTCTTAGTGTCTTACCTGTAACGTGGGAATTCTGATTCCTACCCTCCCTATTCAGTTCAAGAGACACTATGGCTTCATTCAGAACTCTGGGCTGTAGGTCAGAAGAGAGATCATTTACTCAAGTGTATGAGAGGTGATGAGAGGAACAGAGCTCAATTTAGGGTGATAGAACTTTCAGCTAAGATAGGGAACTTTGACTTACTTCAGTAACATTGGGGCAGCTAATAAACCTCTTCCTGGGACTCAGTTTCCCTGTCTGAAAAGTGAAGCTGAAGTGCTAGTTGATCTCTTTTCACATCCCTATGAGCCAAGTTGTGGTGTGAATTGTAGTTGAAATGCACAGTGAAGCTCAGATGAGTCAAGGGGCATTAGCCACATAGGAGGAAGTCCAGTGATGTGGCCAAAAAGCAGTGGAGGAGCCCATGACCATGATGGTCAGCTGAAGGAACGAGGGATGTTCAGACTGGAGAAGAGAAGACACAGTAGGATCTAGTGGTCATCATCTTCAAGTACTTCAAAGGCTGGCTTGGGAAGGAAGGTTAGATTTGTCCCGCTTGAGTCCGGAGGACAGAAGTAGGAGATCTGAAGGCAGATTTGGGCTCCAGGTTATGGGAAACTCGTTAACAATCTGAGGTGTGCAATATCAGAATGGGAGGTCAGGGGTGGGAGTGGGTTTCCCCTCACCAAGATGACCATGGCTAGACCATTCATTGGTACTTCTGGAGTGGGTCCAGGTCCAGGCTGGACTTGACAGCCTGGCCTTCTACCTTTTATGTTCTGTGATTCTGAGTTTGTGATTAGGGAATAACCCTACTCCTTTTCCTGGCCAGGAGTATGGACTCTTCTTGTTCTTTCTGAGCTCCTGTGCTCACTTTTACCTCCCAACTCTCCCCTTTCCTGTTCTTCCCCCTTTCACAGATGGGAAAAAACCAAGGTCCAGCTGCCATAGTTCTGCCTAAAACCCAAGCATCCTGACTTTCAGTCTCCAGGCTCTCTGTTTTCTGGGGTCCTCAGCCAAAAAAGGGAACTGCCTGCCTGCCTCCCTCCCCCAACCCATCTGTAGAATCGCAGAATGTTACAGCTGGAAAGGATGCTAAAGATTCTTCATTTTACAAGGTCACATCGCTAGGGAGTGGAAGGGAGAGGACTCTAACCCAGGTCTTCTGATTTGAACAGTAAAAGTCTTGTTATTTGACCCGCTTCCTCTCTTTTAACCTTTTCAGTTCCTGCTGTTTGGTAACTGGCTGAGATCACTCACCAAGGCAGGACCCTGTATGCAGGAATGGGCTCGAGGCCCCTGGCTACCACAAAGGTGCCACCATTAGGGATAGTATATGGAGAAAAGAGAAAGAAATCACAGAACACTGGAGCTAACACTGGGCAGATGTGATAGAGAAAAAGGGCTCTGTGCTGATAGTCAGGAGGCCTGGCTTTAGATAGAAGCCATACGATCTTGAGAAAAAAAATCATTCTTAGCCTCAGTTTCCCCCCTTGTAAAATGCATATTATAATGCTTGCTTCACAGGATTGTTGTAAGGAAAGTGCTCTGAAAACACAAAAAGCACATAGAGAAATTCGGGATAGCTCATCCAGTGTGTTCCTTTTACAGATGGGGAAATCGAGGCGAGGGTGAGGGGGTATGAAGGACTCAGCAGAACCTAAATCCAGTCCTGAGTCTTTTTATGGACAGAATTGTCTGGCAGCAGCTGGGGAGAAGCGTGTACATGGCTGCCGAAGCTCAGCTGAAAAGACAGTTTCTGCTAATGAAGGATGGCTGATTTTATTAGCCGACAATAGCTGTCTCCCTCACTCAGCATTAGACACCCCGGCCTCCCTTTCCCCAGCTGAGTGGTTGTGGCCAGGTTGGGCTAAAGCCTAGACCCATTTGCCACAGAGGGTTAAGCAGGCTCGATGGCTGGGGAGGCTGGGGCTCCGGCTAGAGCTAGGGGAGCCCTTCGATTCCACCCCAATCCCTGACCTCTCCTGGGCTCCCCCTGCCCTTCCCAAATCCCAGTCACTCAGAGACGTGGGCGAGAGGTATCCTGAGCTGAGAGGCCCCTAGCTCAGCCAGCCTCAGGGAAGGAGCCCCTGCACCAGCCCTGAGAAGGACGCAGGGCCATGAGGCGGGAGAAAGTCCCCGCTGGGGCGCGCCGGTGGTCCTCGGTGGAGGGGCTGCGTCTGACAGGCAGTGTGGGACACGGGCGCTGGGGGCCCCGAGGAGAGGGGCTTGGCACTGTCTCTGGCTCTGGTGAGGAGCACATGGTCCCAGCCTTCTGGTTGTTTACGCCGGGCAGGCAGTTCCTGCGTCATCCCTCATGCCTGGCTCAGGGAACCAGTGCTGGGGGTTCGGAAACATCTCCTCTTTCCTCCTCCTCCTCACACGTGCTGCCGGCTCCCAGGGTTGGCACAGGCTGGCACAGGCTGGCACACGCATCGTGGCACAAGTCCAGCCTGGGCGGGGGGAGATCCAGATCCAGGAGGCTCTGGGAACCAGGAGGGTTTCTGGAGCCCTGAGGGGAGGGAGCCCTCAGAGAAGGGCCAGGGTAAGGTCCACATGGTCAGAGGAACTAAGGGAAAGGGACCGTGGTGAGGGGTTAGGGTTAGGGTTTCAGGCGGGTTTGTGGCAAAGGAGCTGGGGCAGGTATTACCCACCAGATCACAAGGAAAGAGGCCTGGCCTGAGAATTGTGCCCCAAATCTGCCACGGACTTTACATGTGGGTGACTTTGACCAAATTCGTGCCCCATCTGAGCCTCAGCTTCCCTGACTAGGAATAAGTCCCACTTGGGGAGAGGATCATATGGGACCAAATATTCCGTGACTTCCAAGTGCTTCACAGGCCTGGCCCCGTGTTAGTGCTCCAATTCTAGGAAGGTGAGGGCTGCTACTGCCTGCCTGGGAGGGGGCCGTTTCATTGGGGTAGGGGCCTGGGCTGCCGCTGCCATGACAACAGGAAACCCCTCGCAGCCAGCTGATCCTCCGGAAAGACGGGACTTCCCTGTCTCTGTTCTCCTGAGGACCCCTCCCCTGCCCCAAATTCCAGGACTAGAAAGGCAGCAGTGGTCCCTAAGCTGCAGAGACCCTGCAGGGGAAACTCATCCTCCTCAGACACTCCTGGCCCCTGGCACCTGTGATTGTCACGGTCCTCCCCCCCTTTTCTTTATTTACCTCCCCCTCTCTCTTCATCTCCCCCTTAGTTTCTTACATTTCTGGACAACCACATCCCCTTCCCAGCCCCACCAAAAACCCCACATCTCTCCAGCGCAGGAAGAGGAAGGGAGGCAAGCTTAGTGAGGTCCCACCTCCCCCAGCAGCTTGAGCACCACGTCCTCAGGGCTCTGTGGGCAATGGCCTGCAAACAAACTAGGCCCAGGGTCCCAGTCTAGGAAATCCTTCTAAACCTCTTGTAGCAGCTTCAGGACTTTGTCAAACGCTCCCTAGGAAAGGCTTACTGCAGGAGCTGGCTTGGGCCACTGCTCAACGGAAACAGCACCTTTCTCAGCCTAAGGGAAGCCAGGGACATGAAGCTCGGACTTATCTTCTCCCTAAGGCAAACTCCTATCAATGCCCAATCCCCAATACTCATGCCTGCCACATCTGCAGTACAAATGTTCTTGTGAAAACATCTTTCTACACTCATTTTCTGCTATGTTTGTGTCCAAGGAATAAGGGCCTAGCCCCTTTGAAAAAAATTTGTTTGGGGGCAGCTAGATGGTGCAGTGGGTAGGGCAACAGCCCTGAAGTCAGAAGGACCTGAGCTCAAATCTGGCCCCAGACACTTAACACTTCCTGGCTGTGTGATCCTGGGCAAGTCACTTAACCCAATTGCAAAAAAAAAAAAAAAAAAAGTATGATATTATAGTGCCATGGCAGTAGGGAGGGAAGAAAGAAAAAGAAAGAAAGAAAGAAAGAAAGAAAGAAAGAAAGAAAGAAAGAAAGAAAGAAAGAAAGAAAGAAAGAAAGAAAGAAAGAAAGAAAGAAAGAAAGAAAGAAAGAAAAGAAAGAAAGAAGGAAGGAAGGGAGGGAGGGAGGGAGGAAGGAGGGAAGGAAGGAAGGAAGGAAGGAAGGAAGGAAGGAAGGAAGAAGGGAGAGAGAAAGAGAAAGAGAGAGAGAGAGAGAGAGAGAGAGAGAGATTTGCTTATATTATCCTCCAGGGATACCCCTGAGTGAGGGAGTTGGGAATAGCTAGGATATACACAAAGGCATTTAGACTCATGATAGGGAGAGAAATAAGAAGAGAGGAGATGGGGAAAAGAGACAGACAGACCCCAGAGACAGAAAGAGATGTATATACATATACATACACATATGTGTAGGTATGTATGTGTATATATGCACACATGTAAATTCATAAAGCGATGCAATGTGTTGTATGTGTTTGATGTGTTATATTACATAAATATATGTATACATGCATATGTATGCATAAATATACACATGCATTCCTGTAGGTTTGATATTTGCATTATAGTGTACATAAATACATATACACATGCATAAATATACAATGCATCCATATATGTTTGATATATACATTATATGTACTTAAATATATATACAAACATGTGAATATACACATCCATCCATATATTGTTGTATATTATATATACATAAATATATACACATATATGTTTATTATACAATATATATTATATATATTATTATATAAGTATAAATGTCAGTCAACCAGCATTTCTTAAATGGATATGATGGGTCAGGCATTATGCTAAGCACTCAAGACACAAAAAAAGGCAAAAGACAGTATGTGTATTTACATATATAAACACATTATAGAAAGAGACACAGAGAGACAGAGACAGTGAAAAACAGAGTAAGAATGAGAGGGAGTAAAAACACAGAGAGAGACAGAGTGAGAAACAGAGTCAGAAAGAATGAGAGGGACTAAAAAACAGAAAAAGAAAGAAAGAGAGAGGGGGGAAAGGGAAGGAGGGAGGGAGACGGAGAGGAAAAGGAAGGGAGGGAGGAAGGAGAGAGAGAGGGGGGGAAAAATGTGAAGGAGAGCTTGCAAAGTACTGAAAGCTTGGATGGAGTTGATAAGACAGCCTTGAGAGCAGGTGCAAAGGCTTGTGTTTGAGATAAGAAGAGAGAACTTAAGACCTGCCAAAGGACATTTACACTGAGTGTATTAGGGGTAGGAGGGAAGTATGAGATACTCAATGTCTGTATTCTTAACTAGCAATACTCTGAAACAATACCCTTCACTTTCCTCTGCCTCTTTCCCATTATCCCCATCCTAGTCCAAGTTTTGAACCTTCCTCCAGGGAACTAGTGCACGATAGTTCCAACCAGTATCTCCATTGTCAGTTAAATTAAATTTCTTATTTCCTGCACACTATTCTTGACTAAAGGAATACAACACATGTCTTGCAAACAAGGCTCAAATTACCAAGATTCAAGAGAGCTGACTAAAAAAGGAAAGTCTAGGCTAAGTGCTAGATAGAATTTTTAAAAAGAGTGATCTCTTGACTAAGGTGACCTAGGAATAAATACTTCCCGAACCTGTTAGCACTTTAAGTGGGCCTTGAATGAAGAAGAGCAATGGGAATACCCTTGTGGATTTGAGCAAAGGCTCAGAGATGAGAAATTAGCAGGATGAAAACAGGAAAGAGTCAATAATCCAGTTTGGTCAAAATGCAGACTGAGAAAGGAAGTAGTATTAAAACCAGATTTGGGAAGGCCTTGAAAGCCAGGATCAGGATTTTATGATTTATTCAGTAGTCCTCAGGAGCCCCTGAAGATTTGGGGGAGGAAAAGAAATAATGTATTGAGAGTAATGCTTTATGAAGATTATTCAGACAGTGGCTCAGTTGATGAAATGAAGAAGGGAGATACTGGAGGCCAGCAGTCCAGCTCGGAGATTATTACAATAAGCCAAGTAAGAGGCGATGAGAGCCAGAGATAGGATGGTGACTACAGCTTTTTAAGACTTTGAGAGCATAAATGAAAGAAATATTCCAGAGAGGGAATGAATGAAGAGATAGATGGATGAATATATAGAGATCAGAGGTCATCTACAAATTAGTAATAATTGAAGTCATGGGAGTGACTGAGATCATCAAAGAAAAGGGTAGAGATAGAGAAGGGCTGAGAGCAGAATCTAGGTGGGCACTCGTGTTGAAGTGAAGGCAGAGGAGAAGACGGAAAAATAGTCTAATAGGTGGGAAAATGAGAATTCAGTGGGACAGAAACCAAGAGATAGTTAACTCCTATGCCAGATGCCAGTCAGGATCCAAAAAGATCTTGACAGCCTAGAACTTTGGGCCAAATCTAACAAGAAGAAACTTCGTGGGGATAAGTATATTACTCTTGTCTTTAAAAAATCAATTTCACTATTATAACATGGAAGACACATGATTAGATGTTGTTATCCATCCTTCATTCTTGAAGAAGACCAATCATTTTGTCTGGAAAAGATCCAGGGGTTTTCATAGATTACAAGTGCAACTTGAGCTGACAATATGATACGGTAGACAAAAGCAAAAACCAAGAACAATGCGATGTTGGGCTGTATTATAAGAAGCCTGGTTTCTACCAATTAAGAAGCAATTACCCCTCTATATTCTGCCCTGGTCAGGAGACATCAAGTATATGGAGTGACACGGTTTAGAAAGGACATTGATAAGCCAAAGGTCTGGTAGAATGCTGAAGGACCTCGGATCCACACAAGATGAAGTCAGCTGGAAGGACCTGAGGTTGTTTACTTGGGAGAAGAGGCAGAGGGGGATATGACAGCTAAATTCAAATATTCAAAAGGCTATTAACAAAACAATTGAAACAGCTGTGAAATTATGACCATAATTGGCTCCAAAGGAGAGTCTCCTTTGCAGGCTTATCCTTCTTATCATCCCCACAGTGTGTGTTCCCCAAGGTTCTGTCCTAGACCCTCTCCTAGTCACCTTCTATATTCTCACTTTTAATTAATGATAATTAAATATTATTGTCTTGAGACGGATGATTCCTAGATATACATATTCAGCTTCTCTCTCTCTCTCTCTCTCTCTCTCTCTCTCTCTCTCTCTCTCTCTCTCTCTCTCTCTCTCTCTCTCTCTCTCTTCAGTTCTTCATAACCAATTACCTAGTGAACATTTCAAACAAGATGTCCCAAAGACACCTTCACCCTGACATGTCCGAAGCCGCACTCATCTTTCCATCTAAGCCCATCTTTCTTCCTCACCTGCCTTTTTCTGTCAAAGGCACCATCATGAGTCCTGACTCCAGGATCATAACATTGGAGTTATGTGCAGCAACTTACTCTCCCTCAGTCCACATATCCAATCAGTTGCCAAATCTTGCTCTTTCTACCTTCAAAACACCTCTCACGGGGCAGCCAGGTGCTGCAGTGGGTAGAGCACCAGCCCTGAAGGCAGGAGGACCTGAGTTAAAATCTGACCTCAGACACTTAACACTTCCCACCTGTATGACCCTGGGCAAGTCACTTAACCCCAATTGCCTCAGGGAAAAAAAAAACACCTCTCACATTCATCACTCTTTCTAACCAACCATATCTTAGTCCAGGGCTTCAGCTTCCCTGACTCAGTCCTTCTTGATTCCATTCCACACTGCTACAAATATTATTTTCTTTAATGTGAATCTGAGCATACCTCTCCCCTATCCAACAAAGACCAGTGATTTCCTATTACCCTTAGAATCAAACATAAATTCCATTGTTTAGCTATTAAAGCTCTTTTACAACCTGGTCCTAATTTATCTTTCTTGTATTATTTATGTCTATTATTATATATTATTATATTATGTTATATATTATTATAATATGTCTATTGCCATAGACATGATTGCCTCTTCTGCACCCTGAAGTCTAGACAAACAGGCCTTCCCTGTGTTTCTCATCCCTTTCTTTCTTTTTTTGTTTAATAACATTTTATTGACAGAACCCATACCAGGGTAATTTTTTATAGCATTATCCCTTGCACTCACTTCTGTTCCGATTTTCCCCTCCCTCCCTCCACCCTCTTCCCCAGATGGCAAGCAGTCCTTTACATGTTAAATAAGTTACAGTATATCCTAGATGCAATATATGTGTGCAGAACCGAACAGTTCTCTTGTTGCACAGGGAGAATTGGATTCAGAAGGTAGAAATAACCTGGGAAGAAAAACAAAAATGCAAATAGTTCACATTCGTTTCCCAGTGTTTTTTCTTTGGGTGTAGCTGCTTCTGTCCATCATTGATCAGTTGGAACTGAGTTAGATCTTCTCTTTGTCAAAGAGATCCACTTCCATCAGAATACATCCTCATACAGTATCATTGTTGAGGTATATAATGATCTCCTGGTCCTGCTCATTTCACTTAGTATCAGTTCATGTAAGTCTCTCCAAGCTTCTCTGTATTCATCCTGTGGGTCATTCCTTACAGAACAATAATATTCCATAATGTTCATATACCACAATTTACTCAACCATTCTCCAATTGATGGGCATCCATTCATTTTCCAGCTTCTAGCCACTACAAACAGGGCTGCCACAAACATTTTGGCACATACAGGTCCCTTTCCCTTCTTTAGTATCTCGTTGGCATCCCTTTCTTTCCCTCACCAACCTCTACATCTTTACACTGGATTTCTCCCATGCCTGAAATGCTCTCCCTTCCCACTTCCATTTCATAGAATCCTTCTCATCTTTCAGAAGAGCTCAATACCACCTTCTGCATGAAGCCTTTTCTGATCCTTCAAACCTTTCTCCCAAACTGTTAAGCTACTTCTATATATTATCCTTCATTTTTAGTTATGTAGTGCCCAATATAAATACTTACCTCCCTTGTTAGAATGTATGTGGAGAGAAACTATTTCATTTTTTGTATTTATATAGCCAGCACCTAGTACAGTACTTGGTATATAATAAGAAATTATCAAAAAATCAGAATATGTCAAAGGCCAAAGAATGTCCAAGGAGGATAAAGACAGAAAGAGATCGCTGGAGTCAGTGGCAAGATCACTCACTGGTGACCTTTGGGAGAGCTGCTTCAGGAGAGAGGTGGAGATGGATGGTAGCCAGATTTCAAGGGGTTAAGAATTAAGTGAGAGGGAGTCATTTGGGGGCAGCAAGAGTAGACATCTTTTTGGATACTTGACAGTAACTGGGCGTTGAAAAATATAACAATAGCCTGAGGATATGGCAAAATTAAAGGAAGGTTTGTTTTTTGTTTTTTGTTTTTCATTTTAAGACAGAGGAAAACTCTGTTTTGTAGATACTGGAAAAGGGGTCAATAAAGAGGGAAAGTGTAAAGATTCAGGGAAGAAAGGCAAGGATTCCTGGGATATGATCTTGAAGGAAACCAGCGAATATAGGATCTAGAGTACAAGTATATGCTTTTGTGAAAAGGATTGCTTCAGCCTCGAGACTGGAGAGAAGCACAGAATGGACAAAAATATAGAGAAATTTGGAGGAAGAATGTTAATTGAATGAGAGATCCAAAATGGGTGGCTTTGATCTCAGTAAAAAAGAAATTAAGGTCATCAGCTGAGAGTTAAGGGGATTGTGCAGAGAGCTCAGGACTTGAGAAGAGAAAAGGTATGGAACAATCACTTGGAGAATGCAATAGAGAGTCCATTAGGGATGAATAAAAGGGATGCTGTGCTGCAGTTAAAACTCAGTTGAAATTAGACACTACGAATTTGCAGGAGTGCCAGTCATCATGATTTTGTCATTTCCTCCAGATAATGTTTTGCAACTTGGAAGCAGGAGCAGAGGAGGTGATGTTGGAGGCAATCCAGGTTTGGAGGTCATCAAGGCAGAACCAGTGGGAGCTCAAGAGAACCAGGGATTCAAGGGAAGAGATGAGAGCACTATTGAAATCGTTAACCGGGTCAAGACTGAGTAGGGAGGAAGGGAATGGTACAGCAGAAAGACTGGAGTCAGGAGATTTTGTTCAAACACCATGTAATAAACCTATTTCCAAATATGACTCCCCTCTGCTAGAACAATAACTTTGGGGCGACTTTGCTAATGTCTCGAAAGTCTTCTTTCGTGAAGAATAGAAATATATCTCTCTATGATTTCCACCCACTGGCCCTTGTAGTGCCTTGTGGGTCACGTTGACTACCTGGGCAAGCCATTTAGCCTCTTCGGAACTCAAAGTCCCAGTAAAATGGGATGGATGAAATGACCTCTAAATGAGTACTTTTTAAGTACCTACTATGTGCCAAGTACTGTAAGTTTGGCAGGAGAGCTGGATCTTTGACTTTACTAGTGTGGACAGCTCTCCAAGAGGAACTCTCTCAAACAAGACCGATTGACAGCTTTTAGATAGTTGCTTAGGGTCCAGCTCTTTAAACTGTGGTTCTCAATAACATTTTATTTTTACAAATACATGTAAAGCTAGTTTTCCACATTCATTTTTGTAAGACTTTGTCTTCTGAATTTTTCTTTCTCTCTTCCCTTACCTTCCTCCTCCCCAAAACAGCAGGCAATCTGATACAGGTTAAATATGCGCAATTCTTTTAAATTTCCATATTTATCATGTCATACAAAAAAATAAAACCAAAATGGAAAAAACCACTAGAGAGAAAAAGACAAACAAAAAAGTAAAAATACTGTGTTTCCATCCACATTCAGTCTCCATAGTTCTCTCTCTGGATATAATTACAGTCTATTGAAATTGCCTTGAATCACCTCATTATTGAAAAGAGCCAAGTCCATCACAGTTAAGCATCACATAATCTTGGTTCTCCTGGTTCTGCTCACTTCACTTAGCATGTAAACCTTTCCAGGCTTTTCTAAAATCAGCCTGCTCATCATTTCTTATAGAGCAATAATATTCCATTACCTTCATATATCATAATTTATTTAGTCATTCCACAACTTATGGGTGTCCACTTTAGATTCTTGCCATTACAATAAGGGCTGCTACTTTTGCACATATGGGTCCTTTTCCCTTTTTTATATAGTGAGATGGCTGGATCAAAGGAAATGCACAGTTTTATAGCTCTTTGGGCATAGTTCCTAATTACTCTCCAGAATGGTTGGATCATTTCACAACTCCACCAATAATGTATCAGTGTTCCAAGTAAACTGTGGTTCTTAAACCCAAATGGGGTCTCCTAACTGAATGTGGAGGTCATGAAATTATCAGTAAATGTTTGATTTGTATATCTGTTTTATATACCTATATATCTGGGATCACATAAAAATTTCTCAGATGAAAAGGAGTCATGACCTGACTTTTTCCAACAAAGATATGATTAAGGACAGTTCCAATGATTTTATGATAAAGAGAGCATCTACACCCAGAGAGAGGTCTGTGGGAACTGAGTGTGGACCATAACATAGCATTCTCACTCTTTTTGTTGCTGTTTGCTTGCATTTTGTTTTCTTATTCATTTTCTTTCCTTTTTGATCTGATTTTTCTTGTTCAGCAAGAGAATTGTATAAATATGCTTACATATATTATATTTAACATATATTTTAACATGTATTACATATATTGAATTGGAAGAGTGGGGAGAAGGAGGAGAAAATGTGGAACACAAGGTTTTGCAAGGGTTAATGTTGAAAAATTATCCGTGCATATGTTTTGAAAATAAAAAACTTTAATAAAAGAAATCCATCTAAAAAAAAAAGGAATCATGAGTGGAAAAAGTTTTAAAAGACCTGACCTAGGACATCGAGACTTTGAGTGACTTGGCCAGAATTATATAAACAACCACTATGTGCAGAAACATACATATAGTATATTTAGCAAATATACATATATTAACAAGCATACAGTAAATGCAAAGCACTCTGCTAGGTGCTCGGGATGCAGAGAAAAATGAAATGGCTCCCCCATCCTTAAGGAGCTTCCATTCTCTCCACTGCACATCCTGCCTCTCAGGTTCTGGGGGCAAAAACACGGTCTCAGCTTCCAGCCTTCTTGGTGCCATCTCAAGCAAACCATTTGATCTCAGTGTGTCTCATCTGTAAAACAAAATGTTAGACTAATTAAACCCTAACTCCCTTCTAGCTCTAAAGCTGATGACCTCAAATTTCCAAATAAGGCAACTCAACACATAGGTCACCCCCAAAGTTCACAAAAGACAACCATTCTCTGTGGAGGCTGTCATATGGGAAAGCAATTAGCCTCATTGTTCTGCTTGGCCCCACAAGGCATGACAAGGGCCAGTGGGTGGAAGTCATAGAGACACATACTTCTGTTCTTTATGAGGGAAGACTTCCCAGCCATTAGCAAAGTCACCCCAAAGTTATTGTTCTAGCAGAGGGGAGTCATGTTTGGAAATAGGTTTATTACATGATGTTACCAATCTCTTCCAAGTCTGGTCTCTGGCCCGGATGTATCTCCTACCCTACTCCGAAGGCTGGGGGGAGGAGGAAGGGGGTGATGGATGCCCCCGATAAGCCTGTGGCTGACTCCTCCCCGCTGGAACCGCAGAGCACCCCAGGGAGAGCAGCTGCCGAGATTGTGGGAGAATTCCTCCTGCTGCTGAATTTGTCAAACAATTGATTAGAGACAATGCAATTAATTATTCCTTGATGAAATGGTGGAAATTACCCTAGAAAATGAAGATTTCAGCAGCAGAATGTTGAATCCCCTAATTATGCCATTTCTGTGAAAAAGACCAAAAAATAGAGAAGGAAGGAAGGGAGGTTTATTTTTAGACAGGGTCACCCCCAGAGCTACTGCCCATCTCCTCCTCCTGTGCTGGGCTGGGGCAGAAAGGACACATAAGAACTGTGGTACCCATTAGGCTGAGCTGGGACCAGCTGGGCAGGGATTCAGGAAGATAAGGCAGCCTGGAAATAATGACTGGACTTGATACTAGAGCTTTGTCTCTGACGCTTCCTAGGTAAGGGTGGTCCCAGGCATCTCTCAGAATCTCAGCTTCTCATCTATAAAATTGGTATGATGATATTTGTCCTCCCAGATTTGTTGGAATACTAAAAAGTGTTTTGTAATCTTTAGAGTACCATGTAAATGGGAACTATCATTAGTGAGTAACTTATATTGTTGTGTCGTTATTGTTGTTAATCCTATCTGATTCTTTGTGCTGGTTTTCTTGGAGAAGATACTGGAGTAGTTCGCCATTTCTTTCTGCAGCTCTTTTTACAGATAAGGAAACTGAGGCAAACAGGATGAAGTGACTAGTTACACAATTTGTGTCCGATTTGAACTCAAGAAGATGATTCCCTTGTGCCACCTAATTGCCCCTATCAAACACTCTCTGTGTACCAAGTCCCTCGCTAAGCAGCGTGGCTACAAAGATGAAAAATGACAGTCCTGCTCTCAAGAAGTTTAAAGTCTAGCGGGGAATATAATAAGTCCATAAATCAATATGATAGGTAGACTGTGATAGGAACAATGGAGAGAGCCAGACAAAGCACCCGAAGAAGGTTTGAGGAGGTACCAGCCACTTTCAGCTGGGGATCAGAAGATTTCACTGAATTGGACACTTTTGAAGGAAGAGAATTTCAACGGTCAGAGGTGAGGAGGAAATACATTCCAGGTAAGGGAGATATACTCAAATGTGTATCACGAGCTTCTACCTCATGATAAAAGGTCCCAGAATTCTCTACCTAGAACTGGCGGGGACCTCAGAGACTTAATACTCCCTAACCCATTTTACAGATAGGAAACTGAGATTTGCCCAACATAAATAATAAGTAGCAAAGATGAGATTTGTATCCAGATCCTTTTACTCTGTATCCAGACCCATTGCTCTTTCCCCTAGACCACACTGCTTTCTTTAATATTCCTAAAACATGAATCTGAGCCCATTGTTCATTTTTAATGACTCCTATTACTTCTAGGGCAAGTAGGTGTACAGAATGCAAACCTAAATTCAGGAAGAATCATTTCCCTGAGTTCGAATCTGACCTTCACGCTGTGTGCCTCAGTTTTCTCATGTGACAAATGAGCTGGAGAAAGAAATGGCAAAGCACTCCAGTATCTTTGCCAAGAAAACCCCAAATTAGGTAACAAAGTGTCATTTATGGCTGAATAACATTGCTCTAAAATAATCTAAGAGCTAGCTGGCTTCAAGAATCCAAAGGACTGGCATGTGGAAGAGGGATTCCCTTTATTCTGTTTGGCCCCGGAGCAGAACCAAATTAAATGGGTGGAAGATACAAAAAGAAAAATGAGGAACCCTGGAAGCAAAAGCTTCACAATCACTAGAGCTATCCCGAGATGGAATGGATTTTTGGGGGAGCAAGGAGCTCCCCTTCAATGGGTGGCTGCAAGCAAAGGCTTCATAAGCCCTTGGCTCTGTATAAAAGGTATTCTTTGGAGATTATAGGTTGGACTGGATGGTGGCTGAGGTCCATCTTCCCCAGAGAAATTCTGTAATTCTCTGAGGGCACAATGAGACTAGAGAAGCCTTTGTAATTCAATTTGGTTGGCAGATAGAGAGCTTGACTAGGAATGTGAAATCAGATAGGAAAACTGAGAAGGATTTAAGGGCCTCAGACTCCATCTGATCCAAGCCCCTCCTTTTACAGATGAAGAAACTGAGTCCCCAGGAGTTTTAAGTTATTACTCAGAATCCCACAGGCAGTGTCAGAGATGAGATGAGGAGCTTGCATGTTATCCCAGAGGCAAAAGAAAGCAATGGAAGATGTTTGAGCTAGGAAAGAACAGATCTTGTTTTAGTAGCTAGTCTTCCCAATTCTGAGACCAGGTCTTTTAACAAAATTTCAAGATTCCAAGATTCTTATCACTATTATTCCCACTACCTACTTCTACTAAGATATTCACTCCTGACCTTTCTTTTTTAATTAAAATTTTATTTTTTTATTAAAAGAAGATTGTATATTAAACTACAAACCTGTTACATACATAAAGCAAGTACTCAATTTAACATGGTAGCCAGTAGATATTGTGGGGTATCTACTGACTCTTCTTTTAGCAGGAGAGGCAGAGGCTGTGAGGAAACTCCCCCATGACTGATTCTCTTCCAGTAGAGTCCTTCAGGGATTGGCTGTCCAATTGCCGCTCTTGGACTCCTTCTAACCATTGTCTCATAGTAGAGCCTCCCCCCTGGGTCTTTGTCTCCAGGCAGCGTGTCCTGAGTTTGTGCTGCCCCATCTATCCCAGAGGGCCAGCAGCAGAGGAGTAGGGGAACTATCTTGGGCACGGTGGACACACCATGTCACCAGTTGCTGACTTTTTGTCTCCTCAAAAGTTAAGCCCAGGAATCCAGAATTAGTCTATTAACACTCCAAGCCCCAGGACTAACTAGTCTTCTCTCTAATAACATCTCCACATTCTTTGATGTATGATTTTTTTCCTAACTCCCCCTGCTCTGTATTGCCACTTCCAGACCCTCCCCTTGCCACTAGTATCCCTTAGCGACCCCTTCTCTTTTGATGTTCACTAAATTCATATTTATCCCTCAATGCGGATCTTGGTCACATTTATCTATCAGCTTTCTCCTTTCTTAGAAGGTTCAGTACTAATATCACATTTCACTCTGTACCCCAGTGCTCCGTTCTTATTTTAGGAGATTTAAATATACATGTTGATATCCCTGACCTTCCCAGTTCTTCAAATTACTCAGTAAAGGAGGAAAGAATGGGGCACAAAGCCCAAGGATTGTGAACTGCCGTGGTGGGGAGAAAAGGATGCTCAGGGCTAATGACGTCTATTTTTTCTAAATATAAGGAGAAGTCTTCAGAAGAGGGCAGGGGGTAACATGGGAGGACTGAAGAGAGAAGAGAAGTTTTGGAATAGCATCTCAGAGGATTAGGATAGAAAATCATCAGTTATGGAAGAGTAGAAACATTGCTCAGTTCCCAGGACCTGCTTCCTTTACTCCATCCGAGCTACAGACTGGGATGTCACATCCTCCAATCAATCAACTAACAAATATTTATTAACAAGTAATAATAAATACTACTATGTGTTAGGTGCTAGGGATACAGGTATAAAGAATTAATTGATCCCAACTTGTTATTAGATTACTTTCTACAGTCTTACATTGTATCTTGGATATTGCTATTATCCACAAATATTCAACTTCCTTGGTCAAAATCACTGGAACTCTTTTTACCCAATCCCAACTTACTAACATTCTTTCTGTCTCTCCCAATGCCTTTATCCTTCTAAACCCGTTCTCTGACCCTACCATGATCTCAAGTATCTCTGACCCTAGTATTTTTCCAAGTCATTTACTTTCCTCTCTTGTCATTCTGAGAATCTTCTTGTTCCTACTTCCACAATCTCTCTCAAATACATCCTCTTATCTCCACTATTACAGCTGGCCCCTCTAATTAATCTTTAGTTAGCCAATTTGACATTGTACAGTCTTCTATTTTTTAATCCCTTGCTCCTTTGCCCTCTTCACTGATGCTCAATACCTTGTAGTTACTAAGTTATTTTTCAGTTGTCTCTAGCTTTTTGTGACTCTTTTTGGGGTTTTTTTCAGCAAATAATTCATCATTTTTCCTTTTCTAGATCATTTTATAGAAGAGGAAACTGAGGCAAACAGGATTAAGTGACTTGACCAGGGTCACACAGCTAGTAAGTATCTGAGGTAGAATTTGAACTCAGAAAGATGAGTCTTCATATATATTCTCCCATGCTTTTCTCAAGTCTTCATATTCATCCTGTTTTATAGCATAGTAATTGAATGTAAGTCCATTATATTCGTGTGCATAATTTGCTTAACCATTCTACAATCAGTGGGCATCTACTTTGTTTATAATTCACTGCTATTGCAAAACTTGCCACTATAAATAGAGTCAACAAGACCTTTCTTTCAGCCTTTGACCTCAATGGTATATAGACCTACCGCCAGGATTTCTGAGCTAATCAAAACAAGGTCAGTGGCTCGCCTTCCACGTCGTAGGCCTCGGTGGTCCCTGCATCCTCTCCATGCTTTGGTGGAATGTTTCAGGAGCTGCTATGAACAAAATTAAAATTCACTCTGTGGTAGCAAACTCTCTGACCATGATGAGCCTCCCAAATTTGACCAGTTTGGTCAAACACTAATCCATTATCTGACCTATTTTCAATGCCTTTCCACCTTGGGAAGACTTACCTGAAATCGCAATCCACTGAAACAATCTTCAAGAAGCTCACTGTACCCCATGAGAGGGTAAGGCAGAGGGGAAATTGAACAGAAGAAACATTTCTTTTTAGCCCCTCGTGTAGCAGATGAAGAAGGCCTTTTGTACTTGTTTAAGGGCCAGTACCCCTGGATGGGTTTGTGAAGCTAAGGCCAAAAAGCACAAGCCTACAACCCAGGGAGCAGGCAGCAGAACTGAACAGGGATCTGATGGGAGAGAGGAGGGAGAGATTAAGAACTAAGGGTTCTTGTGAGCACCAAACATGGAGCTTCTGGCATTTCCACTACCAGCACCACTAATGGCACTCCACTAAGGTGGAGGGAAGGAGTTGAGAAGTAACCTCTGTGTCTCTGTCTCTGTCTCTGTCTCTTTTTCTCTCTGTCTCTCTCTGTGTGTCTGTCTGTCTGTCTGTCTGTCTCTCTGTGTCTCTCTGTCTCTGTCTCTCTCTCTCTCTTTCTCTGTGTGTATGTGTGTCTTTCTCTGTGTGTCTCTGTCTCTCTGTCTCTCTCTCTTTCTTTCTCTGTGTGTCTCTCTCTGTCTCTCTTTCTCTCTGTGTGTGTGTGTGTCTGTCTGTCTGTCTCTCTTTCTCTCTCTCTCTATCTCTGTGTGTGTGTGTGTCTTTCTCTGTGTGTCTCTCTGTCTCTCTTTCTCTCTCTATGTCTGTCTGTCTGTCTCTCTGCGTCTCTCTTTGTGTGTCTGTCTGTCTCTTTCTCTCTCTCTCTCTATCTCTCTCTCTGTGTGTGTGTCTTTGTGTGTCTCTCTATCTCTGTCTCTCTTTCTCTCTGTGTGTCTGTCTGTCTGTCTGTTTCTCTGTCTCTGTGTGTCTCTCTTTGTGTGTCTGTCTGTCTGTCTGTCTCTCTCTGTCTCACTTTCTCTCTGTGTGTCTCTCTGTGTCTCTCTTTGTGTGTGTGTCTGTCTGTCTGTCTGTCTGTCTCTCTGTCTCTCTCTCTCTCTCTCTCTCTTTCTCTGTGTGTGTGTCTTTCTCCGTGTGTCTCTGTCTCTGTCTCTGTCTCTCTCTCTTTCTCTCTCTCTTTCTGTGTGTGTGTGTGTCTCTCTGTCTCTCTCTCTCTGTCTCTCTGTCTCTGTCTCTGTCTCTCTCTCTCTCTCTCTCTTTCTGTGTGTGTGTGTGTCTCTCTGTCTCTTTCTCTGTCTCTCTATCTCTGTTTCTCTCTCTCTCTCTCTCCTGTGTGTGTGTCTCTCTGTCTCTGTCTCTGTCTCTCTCTCTCTTCTCTCTCTCTCTCTGTGTGTGTGTCTCTCTGTCTCTCTGTCTCTGTCTCTCTCTCTCTCTCTTTCTGTGTGTGTGTCTCTCTGTCTCTTTCTCTGTCTCTCTATCTCTGTTTCTCTCTCTCTCTCTCTCTCTCCTGTGTATGTGTCTCTCTGTCTCTGTCTCTGTCTCTCTCTCTCTTTCTCTCTCTCTCTTTCTGTGTGTGTGTCTCTCTGTCTCTCTCTCTGTCTCTCTGTCTCTGTTCCTCTCTCTCTCTCTCTCTCTCTCTCTCTCTCTCTCTCTCCTGTGTTTCTCTCTATCTCTGTTTCTGTCTCTCTCTCTCTCTCTCTTTCACACACGCACACTCCTTGACCAGGGCTTCCACTCCTACAGATGCTCTGGAATACCCATGGAGTCATGAAGAGCTTTCTGTGCATACGTGCCATTGGGTGCTCACATGAGCACCCAGCCCCGTATCACATATTCACATATGTGGACACTTCATAGATGAGCACATGTATTACATATGTGTAACCTTGGGCACTTGCTTGCCTTCTCTGAGTCTCAGCTTTCTCCTCTGTACAATTAGACCATTACACCGGATGATCCCAGTCATCTTCCTAGGGCTGTGTCTGCTCCGGCCCCTGAGGTCATTGTGCTAGCCTGATTTTTCTTCTTAAGTGTTTTTACCTCCCAGGACAGTTCTTTCACCTCTCACCTTTCACCTTCCAAAGGACAGAAGACAAGGGCAGTGGAGAGGGGGTGTTTGGATCGGATGATATCTGAGCTTCCTTCTGGCTAAAAATCCTGAGGACTGACTGACTCTTGAGCCATAGCTCATACTTACTAGCGGTGTGATATCGATCATTTCCCTCCCATGTGCAATTTTCCCATCCATAACATATAGCGGCCAAACGGGATGATTTCTGAGCTCCGACTGCAGCTCCTCTGCCCTGGACATTTCACGCCCCTGAATCTTTGTTGCCTTAACCTGATTTTCCCTTTCCTCCCCCGTCTGGTCTTTTCCTTTCTTGGGTCACCCCTGTCTAGCCACCCTGCCCTTACGAGGCACTCCACCATCTTATTGCCCAAGCCTGCTTTTAATTTCTTAGCTTTCTGTCTTGTCAAGAAAGTTTCTTCTCCTTGTTTCATCATCCTCAGTGGGGGAGATCCAGTGAAGCATCTCAGGGAGCCCTGCCTTCATTTTCCTTCCTTTTTCTGTTCTCTGGACTTCAAAATCATGGCTCTGGGTTGGGCAAATTTATTCCCCGCCTCTCCTTTTCCTTTCCTTCCTCCCATCCCCTCCATCCTTTGGCTGCCCATCTCAGCTTCCAAGTTCAGGTGGTCCCATCCCATTTGGATATCTTACCTTTTGTTTGCTTTTATATCCAGAGTTTAGCATAATACTTAGGACATTTGTTGTTATTCAGTCATTTCAGGGGTATCTGACTTTGTGACCCCATTTGGAGTTTCTTGGTAGAAACACTGGAGTGATTTGCCTTTCTCCAGCTCATTTTACAGATGAGGAAACTGAGGCAAACAGGATTAAGGGATCACGTGCCCTTAGGGTCACGTGGCCAATATCTGAAGCCATATTTGAACTCATGAAGATGAATGAATCTGCCCCACCCCAGCCCCAGCACTCTATTCACTACAGTACTGGGCTACCCTGGTACATAGTCAGAGCTTAATAAATACACATTTCCTTCCTTCTAATTCTTCCAGCTCTGAAGCTCTATTCTATTAAACAGGGGTGTCTTTTGAATGTTAATAAAGGTTCATTGAGGTTCATTGTCCCCAAAAATGCAGCTGGGGTTCCTAGGCCAGAGCCACCAGCCCGCTCTACCCCAATCCTGCTCCCCTCCTCCCTCCGTCCCTGCCCTTACCCCAGCGGGATTGTCTGCCTTGAGCAGGAGAGTGGAGTGGGCTCGGGTGTGTGGGCAGCTGCTCCATGCCCAGTGCCGGTAACTTGGAACTGTACCCCTCCCTTCCCTTCTCTTCTCTTCCCTCCCCTTCCCGGAGGCTGCAACACCTGCCTACAGCCACCCCAGTCAAAAGCTCTAGCCTCCTGCCAGCCCATTAGGCTCCCAGCCAGAGCTGGAACGGAGCCCAAGGCAGAGCCAGAGCCAGAAATGGAGAAGGACCAGGAGCTGGGGACCTTGGCTGCCCACCCTGAGCCATAGGTCCAGGCCTTAGGAGGCACTGAGTCAGAGACGGTGTAGAACAGGAGACAGATCACTGAATCCAGAGTCAGGAGACCTGAGTGCAAATCCCAGCTCTGTCACTTAGCAGCACGACCAGCAAGTTCTTTCTCTTCTCTGCACCTCAGTTTCTCCCTCTAAATTAAAGATGATGAGATGCTTTCAGTTATAAAATTCTATGATTCCCTCTGCTCCAAGAAAGCCTTTCTTTCCACAACATCCCCCCCCCAGGTTTCTTACCCTTTCTCTTACTCTCTGAGCCTCAGTTTCCCTTTTTGCAACTTGAGAAGGTTAAAATCTTTTTAACTATATGATTCTGTGGTTCCCTCTGACCCCACCCCAAAAAAATTTCTCCCCTCTCCCAGTCTAGATTTCTTATCCTTTCTCTTCCTTTATCTGAGCCTCAGTTTCACCTATAGAGAAATAATAGATTTAGACCAACTCTATGATTCATCATTCTATTGCTTCCTACCTCAACAGCTCTAGCATTCCCCTGGCCTCCCCTAGTCTTTCTCCCTGACTCTCTCTGTACAGCCATGTGGTTGTCTCTCTGTCTGCCCGTCTGTCCAAATTCCTCTGTACCCCTCAGGCTCAGGAGAGGGAAAGCGGGGGAAATGAGGTGTTTGGCATTTAACCTCTTCCCCATAGTCTTCCCTGGCCCTGTTCCAATCCCTTTGGCCAAGGAGGGAGGGGAAAAGCAGGAGCTGGTGAGGGATGGGGACCATTTCACAGAAGGAATCAAAGAATCTAGGATTCAGAAGGGGTTCCAAGATGTTTCGGTCTAAACCCTTCATTTTATGGATGACAGAATTGAGACCCAGAGAGCCTAAATATTTTGCCAAAAGCCAAAATGGTTTTCTAGGACTCAAAACCAGATCATCTGACAACCTTATTGGTTTTTTTTTTCCTTTTTCCTTCAAGTTCAGTTGACACTTACTTCCTCAAGGGGATGCATCTTTGGCAGAGGGAGATGGGAAAGGAGAAGTAGGCAGCCAGAGCCCCATTTCAGCCCTGGAGAACCTAGATCTGTATTTCTCCAACCCCAAGGAGCCTTCACTTTATGCTAAGCAGTGGTCGTGGGATGGGATAGAAGCCAAGAGCTCAGAATAAAGAGTAACAGTCTCCATTCCTTGTGTCTCCTCTGGTCCTCTGTGGTGGTTCCCCTGTGGCACTCAGAGATCAGACCCAGACAAGCTGAGGGTAGGGGAAGCTCCCAGCCCAGGCTCCAGGAGCAGCTGTGAGGAACAGCACTGCCAGCCAGCCTCCCCAGAAGGCCCCTAGGCTTGGCCATGGGGCTGTCCCTGGCTCCCACGCCCAACCTGACTCATCTCCTGGGCCAGGGGCTGCCCACGTATCCTGCCAGTGGTGCCCCTCCCTTCCTTCCCCCCTGCAGGAGAGACCACTGGGACTGAGTGTCTACTGCCCGAGGCTCCTGAGCATTGGCCCTATGGATGGAAACAGGGGCAAGAAAAGCTGCTAGCAGTTGGCCTGGTGGACAGATAGGAGACTGGCTTGAGTCCACAGGAGCTGTAGTGCAGGAACCTCAGACCAGGCTCTCTTTGCTGTTGAGAAACAGCCCAGGGCCTGGAGGGGAAGAAAGCAGCCTCTTTAACCCCTTTTTAGCCAGACGCTACCCAGAACCGGTGCGGTGGGGCAGATGGATGGGCAAAGGTGCATTATCTTAATCAGACAAGTGATGATGGATACATTAATCTGCATCCAGTCACAACTCTGGACACAGATAGTCTAAAACACGGGATTACCTTTTTTACTGGACTAAAGCAGCAGAATAATTCAGCAGCCCTTGGGTAACTGAGCAGCCTTTTTCAACTACTGCACCATTCAGCTCCTCGCATGAGGGCACTTGAAAAAGTGCCCTAAAAATTGTCTGCTTTACCCAATACTGGTCCAATTACTACAGCAGGCGGGGATCCCACCCTGAGGTAAAACTACACAAAAATATTCAAAACTTTTGCAACGTTCTTCACCTCTGGAGTTTAAAATGAGACTGCTGGACTAGATGGCCGCGTAGTATGATAGAATGGGTTTAGAAGACAAGGGTTCAGCAGGATGAATACAGAGAGGGTTGGAGAGACTTACATAAACTGGTGCTGAGTGAAATGAGCAGAACCAGGAGATCATTATATATCTCAACAATGATACTGTATGAGGATGTATTCTGATGGAAGTGGATTTCTTTGACAAGAGAAGACCTAACTCAGTTTCAACTGATCAATGATGGACAAAAGCAGCTACACCCAAAGAAAGAACACTGGGAAATGAATATAAACTGTTTGCATTTTTGTTTTTCTTCTTGGGTTATTTATACCTTCTGAATCCAATTCTCCCTGTGCAACAAGAGAACTGTTTGGTTCTGCACATATATATGGTATCTAGGAGATACTGTGACATATTTAACATGTATAGGACTGCTTGCCATCTAGGGGGAGGGGAAAAGTCGGAACAGAAGTGAGTGCAAGGGATAATGTTGTAAAAAATTACCCTGGCATGGGTTCTCTCAATAAAAAGTTATTTAAAAAATAAAAGAAGAAGAAGACCAGGATTCGAATCTCACCTCTGATGCATACTACTTGTGTGAGCTTGGGCATGTTATTGACTTGCCCTAGTAATTTCCTTACTTGTTAAATAAGGGACTGGGCTAAATGGCCTTCCCCAGGCTCTGATTCTATGACTAGACAACCTTGAAGATCCCTTCCAATTGCAGCTTGTGACCCTGTGACTTCTAAATTTCCCCCATCTATAAATCTCATGAGTGTTTTCTTCCCCTCCAGCTCTTAACTCTTCAATTAGAATTTGTCCATGTCTTATTTATTCAATATCAATGTCTGATGTCTCTAGCAACAAAAATTTATTTTAATTAAAGCTTCTTATTTTCAAAACATATGCATAGATAATTTCCAAAATTCACCCTTGCAAAACCTTATGTTCCAAATTTTTTTCTTTTCTTCCTCCATCCTCTCCCCTAGATGGCAAGTAATCCAATATATGTTAAACATGTGCAATTCTTTTATACATATTTCCACAATTATGATGCACAAGAAAAATCAGATCCAAAAAGAAAAAATGAGAAAAAACCAAAATGCAAGCAAACAACGACAAAAAGAATGAAAATGCCATGTTGTGATCCATATTCAGTCCCTACACTCCTCTCTCTGGGTGCAGAATGTCATCTGCATGTGCATCTAATCATAGGTCTATTGGAGTTGACCTGAGACCTCACTGCTGAAAAGAGCCACATTCATCAGAATTGATTTTCATATATACTTTAACATGTATGATACTGCCTGCCATCTGGGGGAGGGGGTGGAGGGAGGGAAGGGAAAAGTTGGAACAGAAGTGTTTGCAAGGGTCAGTGTTGAAAAATTACGCAGGCATATGTTCTGTCAATAAAAAGCTATAATAAAAAAAGAATTGATTATCATATAATCTTGCTGTTGTCATGTACAATGTTCTCCTGGTTCTGCTCATTTCACTCAGCATCAGTTCATGTAAGTCTCTCCAGATTTCTCTGAAATCATCCTGCTGGTCATTTCTTACAGAACAATAATATTCCATAACATTCATAGACCATAACTTATTCAGCCATTCCCCAACTGATGGGGATCCTCTCAGTTTCCAGTTCCTTGTCCCTACGAAGAGAGCTGCCACAAACATTTTTGCACATGTGAGTCCTTCTCCCTTTTTTACAACCATCATTTATTGAGTGCCTATTACTACTCTGCTGAGTGCTGAGAATATAGACACAAGGAATGAAACAATTGCTACTTGGAAGGAATTTACAGCAGCTTTATGAGGGAGGTTCTATAGGTGTTCTAATCCCTATGTCACAGGCTAAAATAAAGCAACTTAGTCAAGATTACCCATCTAAGAAGTGTCAGAAGCAGTAATCAAAATCAGGAAGAGGGATAGAGTGTTCAGGAGTCAGGGAAGACTAGTACCTCTGATCTGACTGTTTGCTGAGCCTTTTCAGAATCGCTTTCCATCTTTGGTGTTTACCAGCCATTTGGCTCTCACCTGTGACTCGCAGAAGCTGCAGGAGGAGCAGTAGCCACATCCCAGCAAACAGTTTCAGCAGACAGGCTAAATCAGATTGAGGATAACCTAGGGGCCACAAACCCAGATGTGAGTTGAGATGGAGAGTGGGAGGAATCTATTCCGAGCATGTGAAGACTTCCCCAACAGAATGGGAAGATAAGAACATTTTGTTCCAGTGGTCACGAAGGCACTTGAAGCACTTAGAGCTTTGTAAGGGTCATCTTGATTTGTCTCGCCACTGGTCCCCAAAGGAAGAGAAAATGAGCTTGAAGACTTTGACCAACTGTGTCTCACTTAAATACAATTTATGCTCGAGTCAAAAAATATTACCCTTACCATTTAACCATTTTTGCCTCTCTCACAGTCCTATGGTGACAGGCAAGTGATGATGGATGCACTAAGAACTGTAGTCATAACCCTGCACACAGGTAGTCCAGGACACAACATTGGTTTTTTTACTGGATTAAAACAGCAGTAGAAATTCAGCGGCCCCCTGGGGAACTGAGCAGTCTTTTTCAACTACTGTACTGTTCAACTCCTGCCATGAGGAAGGCTCTCTAAAAAGTGCCCTAAAAATTATCTGCTTTACCCAATCCTGGTCTGATTACCACAGCAGGTCAGGATCCCACCCTAAAGTAAAAACATCAAAATGTCCAAAATTTTTGCAAAGATGATTCCCCTCCCCATTGGTATAGGGAATAGAGAGAGAGATAGATGATAGACAGATATAGGTTAGATGGATAGATGATATAAATTAGATTAGATAGATGGGATAAATAGATTGATAGATGATAGATAAAATGGATAGACATATTGATAGATGATAGACAGATGATAGATAACAGACAGATATAGAGTAGATAGAGATAGATAAGTAGATTGATGATAGATATAAATAGATAAGATATATAGGTGATGGGTAGATAAATGGATGGGTGGATTAAGAGGTAGGTAGGTGGAAAAATAGATGAATGGATAATTTATTAATGGGTAGATATGTAAATATATAGATACCTAGATTCATAGATAGATACATAGGTTGATATAGGAAAGAGGGAGGGAGACAGAGTCAGAAATAGACAGAGAACAAATCTCTTACTCCATATCACCTTCCTCTTCCTCACATTGCTGATCTCTGATTACCAAGGCGTATACTAGCTGGTCTTCCATCTGTCCATACAACCCCCTCATTTTACAGATGAAGAATCTGGAAGGACACTGGCAAGCCAGAGAGAGACAAGAGAAGGGCAGCCAGTCTGCTGAAGTGCCTCAGCCTAGTGCTGTACAAGGCCCTGCTGAAGGTACAAGGGATATTTAGCCCAAAGAAGACTCTGGGAAAACAGAATTGCTGGATCCAAGTATTTGAAGGATTATTGAATCAAAGGACCAAGGCAAGGGCTCTATTATCTTATTCCAGCTCCTTAGCTAAGACTACTCCCAGCTTTGTCTCTGTCTGTTTCTATCTCTCCCTGTCATACATACACACACATACCCACACACACACACACTATCCTAGCCTTTTAGGGCAGCTGAGGGCTCAACAGGTAGAGCACCAGGCTGGAATCAAACAGATTCATCATCTCCATGAGTTCAAATCCTGCCTCAGACACTTACTAACTGTGTGACCCCGATCAAGTTACTTAACCCTATTTGCCTGGAGAAGAGAATGGAAAATACTCCAGTGTCTTTGCCAAGAAAATCCCAAATGGGGTCATGAATAGTTGGACATGAATGAACAACCATCCTAACCCTAGAAATACTTCTCTGAAGCCACTGATACCATCTAATTAAGTTCCTACTCAGGTCCCAAAGGGCCATGCACATTATAATCTGTAGCTTTGTGACCATCTTGTCCACTCCTTTCAAGCCGTGTGAGACCTAGAATGACTGTAACTTATAGTACATTGTTTAGGGTATGGGACCCTTCCAATGACCTTTCTCTGAGTCTCAATTTCAACCTCCCTAAGATAGGAGTAATCACACTTGTACTACTTACCTCATATAACAGGGGTGGAGAGTTTTATGAACCTTGACTCCTTAAATAAATTGGAGTCAATCTTCTTAATCACAGACTCTAAAACTAAAAGGAACCTCAAAGATAATCCAATCCGACCTGTGTCTGAGTAAGAATTATCTGTAAGATTGAGCACTACTAAGGCTGAATATTATATATAGGAGGAAAAAGAATAAGCATTTATTAAACACCTACTATATGCCAAATGCTGCACTAAGTGTTTTACAAATGTTCTCTTGTTTGATAATGGATGGGACAGCTAGAAAAGTTTCTATATTTTTGCTTATTTTTCTTTGAAATATGGGAGGGATCGTTCTGGAAGGTGGTAGTGGGAGATGAGTAAAGATAAAAGGCATCAATAAGATCTATTTTAAAAAATAATTCTTTTTATAACATACCTTGACAAGCAGCCTTTGCTTGAAGACTTTCAGTGAAAGGAAACCTGTTCTCTCCTGAGACAGACTTTGGGACAGCTTTCATTAGAAGGAATTTTTTCTTGACATCAAATCAAAATGTGTCTCTCTGCAATTTTCAATCCTATAATCATTTGTTAAGCACCTACTATGCGTAAGGTATTGTCCTAGGGGCTGGGGATACAGAGAGAAAACAATAAATAGTCTCTGTCTTCAAGAATCTTACATTCTACTGGTGTCACAACATGTAAATAGGTGGATATGTATGTGATTATTTGAGAAGGAGGAAGAGAGCACTGGAGAGACAGATGATAGCTAAGTGGTGCTAGAAAGAGATATAAATAGATGGACAGATGTTAGAAAGAGATAGAGATAGGTAAATAAATGACTAGATTGATGGATGAATATATGGATGCATGGATAGATAGATGAGTGGGTGGATAGATAAGTGCATGGATGGATAGATAGATAGACACATAGATGAATAGCCTGACAGATGGATGGATGAATGGATTGATGCATAGATATATAGATAGATGGATAGATAAGATTAGATAGACAGACAGACAGATGGATAGATTAGATGGGGGAATGGCTGGATGGCTGGACTTGGATGGATGAATGGATAGATAGATATGTGGATGGATAAATAAATAAATGGATAGATAGAAGATAGATATAAATAGATTGATTGAAGTATTTATTGGTGATTAAATTTCATGTTGTACTAAGAGCAAATGCAAGCAAGCAAAATAGTTTCTGCCCTCATGAAACTGGCATTCTAATTGGAGAAGACAATGCAAATTAGGGTGTTGAAAAGCAAAATAAGAGATGGAGAATACAAGATGTAAAAATGGCTCCAGAAAACTGTGCACAGAGCTCTGACTTAGGATGGGATGACAGCAGAGCTGACTAGAGGCCATTTGCAGAGGCTACTGAGTTAATGGAACATGCATAAGAATATATGAAATCTTGGAATACACATCCTCCCTCCTCACCTCTGCCTGTAAGGATACTTAGTTCTTCTCAACGTTCAGCCCAAGGGCCACTAAATGGAGATAATAATAACAACTAATATGCATATGGCATTTACTATATGCCAGACACTTTATCATTATTATTCATTCTATCTTCATGATCCCAGGAAGTAGGTGCTATTATTATATCTATTTTACAGATGAGGAAACTGAGGGAAACAGGGTAGGTGACTTGCCCAGAGTCACACGGCTTTTAAATATCTGAGGCCAGATTTGAGTTCGGATATTCCTGACTTCAGTCCCCAAGCTCTAGCCCCTTCATCACCTGCTGCCACAAGGTCTTTCCAGATCCCTTCCATGCCCCCCAGAAGTTTATCTTCCTCCGCTCCTTCCCCATCACCTTGTATCCACTCCGTGTACATTTCTATCTTCTCCCCCAGCTAGATTGTAAGCTCTAAGCAGGCAGGGACTTTTCACTGTCTTTGTATCCCCCAGGTTGAGCACAGCAGTGCTGGGGGACTGACTGTTCTGTGCGTTGATGCTTTGTGTGTACGTGTGGGGCACGGGATCCGTGTCTGCCCTGGGATGGGTGGGACACCTGCCGCCACTGATGGATAACTCGCATTTTCTGGGCTCCTGCCTCAGGGTATGTTTGTGTGTGTGTGTGTGTGTGTGTGTGTGTGTGTGTGTGTGTACAGATGATTCTGTAAATGTGGGAAGCTCACTCCCAACGTGTAAGTGTGTGATAAAGCAGAATCCTGTGTGTGTGTCCCTCTGTGAGTGTGTCAGAGGATCCATGCGCTCCATGCACCTGTTCCTGTGAGGTACCTGTGCATCCCTGTCTGTGCAGCGTTTCCACGTGGGCCCAAGCACGGGAGCATGTGAATTCAAGCTTCCTACAAAGAGAGTCTGGGGGAGAAGGGAGGGGGCATGGAGGGCTGTCAATGACCAGGACGGGGAGGCTCAGACCCAGTGTGGATGCCCAGCAGGAGCCTGGCATTTGCTGGTGAATCAAAGAGATGACATCAAAAGGATGGGGGAGTGAAGGGGGGCTGCCTTCAGGGAAAGGGAACCCGTGCAGCTCTCCCCCCACCTCCCACACTCCTCACTGATCCCAAAGGGAGA
The DNA here is from genome assembly GCF_016432865.1 of Antechinus flavipes. Taxonomy (NCBI): domain Eukaryota; kingdom Metazoa; phylum Chordata; class Mammalia; order Dasyuromorphia; family Dasyuridae; genus Antechinus; species Antechinus flavipes. The sequence continues at coordinate 569,330,512 of NC_067400.1, read as the reverse complement.
AGAAGGGAAATTTCAGGACAGTCTAAGGACGGGCGACGGTTGGCACAGAAACCCCTTGCACACGTGCGCACGCCCACCACACACACCCCCCACATACAAGCGACATTCCCACACCCTCTTAGCTGCGGCTGGTGACTCCTTGATGTCAGCAGCTTCCCCTCACCCTCACTCAGGGCTCAGAGTGCCAGCCTTCCTCTTCCCCAGAACCACCTTTCTGCTTCTCTCCAGAATCTTCTTCCTCTGTCCTCAGAGCAAGACCTTGTGAGAAGACACAGAGTTGGGAGGACTTTGGAACCTGTCTAGTCCAATTTTCTGCCCATTGTGGCACAATGGAAAAAAATAATAGCTCTAAATTCAGAGCACCTGGGCTTCAGTTTTGGCTCCCTTTACCTGTGTGACCTTGGGCAAGATGCCTTCCCTCTCCGGGCCCCGTTTATTCATCAGTTAAATGAAGGAATTGGACCCAATGTCTAATGTTCCTTCCAGCTCTGAATTCTATGATCTCATTCCCACCTCCAGGTGCCCTCCCATTTCATAGATATATAAGTGGTTTCACCTTAGGGGCCTCTTGTCTAATAATAATCTCTATGATTCGTTTTGTCCCCGGTGAGGATTTCCCCTGAGAATATCAGGATTTGGCCAGCTCCTCTGCAAGCATTCAAGCTAACAAGGCATTGGATTTAGGACAGGTTTTATTTAACCTGAAGAGGGAGGGGAGAGACAAAGAATAGGCTCCCACCAGAGCCCCTCAGTACACAGAACTTTCCTTCCCTTTCCTTGAAGATATTAGGCAACCCTTCCCCTTTCTTCCCCTTCTTCCCCCCACCCCCACCCCAAGAACTGGTCCCACCTTCCTTTTGGATCCTTACAACTCATATGATTAAATATACTGTCAAAAGAATGGGGCTGGACTGCTCCAGGTTTCACACAAATTTCCAATCTTTCTTCTCCTTTGGGTCACCACAGATGGCTCAGCCTTCATGCTTCTCTCTGGGACCTAGTAATGCTGAATATCTCCATCTCTCCTGGTTTCAGTTCATAGGAAATGTCACAAAACCTAGAATATAAGGATCAAAGCTTGGAAGAGCTGAGACTCCCCTACCTGCCTCCCTCAGCCCCAGATCCTCTGGTTCAATCCACATTTAAGGGTCCTTGTTACCACACCTTCTATAAATGGTCATCTAGCCCTGGTTTGAACACTTCTGAACCTAATGTCTCCCCAGCAACCTATTCAATATTGTGAATAATCTAATATTTCAGACAGTTTCCCCTGTAACTAGCTTAAATCTGCCTCTCTATAATCCTTTCTCTCCATCCTGAGCTCCTAGTTCTGCCCATTAGGGCCAAGCAGAATAAATCTAACCTTTCTTCCACTGGTAGCCTTTTTTTGTTGTCGGAATCATTGGGATTAAGTGACTTGCCCAGGTCCACACAGCCAACACGTGTCTGAGGCAAGATTTGAGATCGTTTCCTCCTGACTCCCTTGGCAGGGCTCTATACTTATGGCCTTTTAAATACCTGAAGACAGTTACTGTAGCTCTGTCCCCCAACCCCACCCTCAGTCTTCCATCCTTCAGGCCAAATATCTCCAGTTTTTGGGCTAATCTTTGTATGGCATGATCCCTAGGCTTGGACACTCCTGCTCTCCTCCTCTGATGGACCTTCCAGCGTATCAATATTTCCTAAACTATGACTCCCTCCCCATCAGAACTGAGCACAAGTCTCTAGATATGGTCTAGTCAGAGCCGAGCACTCCCCCCATATGACTGTGCTCCCCAATACCCTCCCATCTCTCTAAAGCCTCTCTCCCACATCTGTGTCCCGGCCCTCCCAGAACCTAGCAGTTTCCTGGGGATCCCTGGGCCCTCCCTTCTAAGACTGTTCTTGCCTGGCTCCCCAAACCTGGTCCATCAATGTCAGCTGTGAGACACAGAGAAGTACTCGAGTCATTAGGAGTCAGGCAATGTGGTTTAAAAAAGGGTTTCTCCCATTCTTCCTCCCTTATCATCACCACCTCAAGAGACCTCTGGGAGCCCTGGAGTGGTAGGGGGTGGGAGGTGGAGCAGGCTGGGCCCAAGGCTGGGTTCTCCTAGCAACAGGTCTCCTGGGGAAGCCCTGTCTACAGAGGAACCCTGGGGGAAGCCCACAGCCTGATCAAGTAAGTGTTGGGGGCAGGGAGGTGGAGGAAGCATGGAGCCAGCTGTCTAGCTGTGGGAGGAAAGGAAGGCAGAGAATATCCATGCTGGGAAAGGTCTGGGGTGGGGGTCTTCATGATCAGCCCCCTGCCTCCACCCTCTTCCCTTAAGATAGGGAAAGAAGAAATAAGTATGATTTCTGTCTTTCTTTTCAAAAAAGACCAGTTCTATCTCAAAAGGAACACCTGCTAGAGGTAATTGCCCTGGAAACTCGACAAATCCTAAATCCTTCAATCCTGACTCGGTCATGCATGAATGAACTCTGGCCTGGAAGTTAGGAAACCAGGGTTCTATTTCTGGCTCAGCTGCTAATTGATGACTCCCTCCCACCCAACCCCCTCTTCCCAAGCCCTTTCTCCCTGGGCCTGGGTAAAAGAAAAGGAGACAAGTTGATCAGATTAATTGAGAATAATAATGATTGGTAATAATAATTTATATTTATATTGTACCTTAAGGCTTGCAAACTCCTTTACATCATCTATTATCTCATCTAGTCTCTAAGGTCCTTTCTAGCTATAGCATTCTGAGTCTATGAAGCACAGGTATAGTTTATGAGCAATGCAGTGTCCTAGATTTTAGAATCATAGGCCCTGAATTCAATTTCAGACTCACTTATTTACAATGGGCAAAAGACTTTTAACTTTCTAAGTCTCAGTGTTCCCATCACAGAAATAGGGATAAACTTATACCACGTACTTCCTTGGATTGTTATGAGGAGAGTACTTTCTAAGTCTCAAGGCCCTATAGCTCTATTCTTATATCATTATTAGATTTATAATATCATCAATTTCTGATTGTGTGACCTCACAAATAACTTCCACTCTCTAGTCTACCTCTAAATCTTCTAGCTCAGGGTCCTAACCATTTTTTGTGTCCTTTGTCAGTCTATGGATCGCGTCTTACAATAATGGCTTGTGGCCCACATTCATAATTGAAGAAGATGCTAAATTTCCAGTTGAAGATTATAAAGCTATAATTTTTCCCCATCCCAATTCATATAATATCCCCTGAAGTCTCTTCATGACCCCTATGGTTGGAGGAGGGTCTGTAAATCCCAGGTGAAGAATTCCTGTTTTAGAGGAAGATGTGGCAGATCATAGAGTTAAATCATAGATATTTAGATCATAGAAGAAATCTAAGAACTCATTCAGTCCCTCCCCACTCTTTCCACTCTACCCCCCCATCTGACAAATAAGAAAACACATGACCAGAGAGGTCAAATGACTAGGGTCACACAGCTAACAAGAGGACACATCGTAGAAGATAGGATTTGGAATTTGATGATCTGGAGAATCCATAGAACTGAAAGAGGGGTTCCAGATAAAGAGGAGGGTGATGGGGGTCCACATTATTGCAGGGGGATCTAGGTTTGGATTTTGACTCTGCCACTGGCACATTCTATTTGTGGGGCACTGGGTAATTCATTTTTCCTACCTGAGTCCCTTTGTAACAGGAGGATGTCAGATTGGAAGGCCTCTAAGGTCTCTTTCAGATTTAAATTCTCTGATCAAAAAACTCCATCTCCTGTTCCCCTGGTCCTTCCCTTCTCCCTTTCCATGTTTTCATAGGCACACACACACAGTGACCAGAGTTTGTCCATGTACTGCTTGTTGACAATATTCACAAGGGGAAAGTGTAATTGCAGAAATAGCATCAATCAGGTTATAGGTAAGTGAAGCTGTGCAGACAGAAATCCATGCAGTATGGCCAGGTGGCTCCAGACATGATGTCCCAGAACCCTTGCCTTCCCCCTGTCTTCTCCCTACCACTGCCCCTGTCTGCCCCAGCTCCTCACTGGTCTGTGCTCAAAGTGCTCCCCCTAGGTCTGGCCCTTTCTCCAGTCTGCCAGGAAGGCTCTGCCCCCTTCTCCTTCCCAGCAGGGAAGTAATAGCCCCAAACCACCAGCCCCTCATTTATCTCCCCCTCATCACTCCTGCCACACGCAGATGCTGAAGGGTAGCATCATAAGGTGGTCAGTTTCTGCTCTCTGCTCACTAAACGGACTTCTCCCAAATGACCTCATCCCTAGAATGAGTCCTCAACTCTTGCCTAGGCACACTTGGGGAACAACTTTGGGAGGCATCTTCCTCACAAGGGAATGGGAAGGAAATAAAGGGTGAGAAGAGATAAGAATAGGGAGAGACAGACAAACACACAGAGAAAAGGTTAAGGGAAATCGGGAATAGGAAAGGAGAAATAAAGAGATGACGAGCACAACAGGGAGAGTGAGAGGGGCAGAGAAGGAGACAGAGGCAAAGAGGGGGAGACATGGGGACTAGAGGAAGAGAAGGGTAGGGAAAAGCATAGAATAAAGAGACACAGGCAGGACAGAGGGAGGAAGCTGGGGGAGGGGCAGTGAGAGGCAGAAATAGGAAGCAGAGAGAGCGGAAGAATGGGAGAGAGAGAGAGGGAGAGCAGAGACAGGAGAGAGATGGACAGAAACAGAGAAAAACAGAGAGAAAGAGAGGGAGGGAAAGATAGAAACCAAAAGAGACATATACAGAGTCAGACATGGAAAGAGACAGAGATAGACAGAAGGGAAAGGGAAGAGAGAGAGGAGAGAGAAGACAGAGGGAGAGACAGGAGAAACAAAGAGAGGAGAGAGAAGAAAGAGACAGAAACATACAGAGAGAGAGAAAGGGCAGAAACAGAGAGAGAGACAGATAGGAGAGAGAAGAGAAAAATGAAGACAATGAGACAGAGAGAGGGGGAGATAAAGAGTCACAGAGAGAGACAGAGAGAAGAGAGACAGAGACAAAGACACACAGAGAGAAACAGAGAGAAAGATCAAAGCCAAGATTCTGGGGAAAAGGGAGGGGCAGAGATGGCAAGAAAAGACAGGAGTGAGGGACATGAGAAAGGCAGGAAGGCAAAGGAGCTGGATGAGATGGGGAGTGGGTGGGGGATGGAGCTGGGGTAGGATGGCGAGGACAGCTCAGCTCCTCCTCCTCCCTCAGAGCCGGGGCAAGCTCGCCCTTCCCCAGGAAGCCTTCCGTGGCTCGGAGAAGGACGGTGGATGAGAGGCTTTTCCTTCATGTCTATTTTGAGCCCCAGGGGATTCCTGGCTTCCCTCCTCCTGCCCCCTGGCTGGGGCTTTAGGCTGGCACAGCCACGGCTCGGGGTCTCTCTGCAGCTCTTGGCTTCCAGGAGGGCTGGGATGCCCCAGGCTGCTCTAAAGACCATTTGACCCCCAGGCCCCACTTCCCCATCCTGATCCACTTCAAGCCTCATTGACTTTCCTGCCTTCCCCAGGCTTTTTCGGTATAATCACAGTGCCCCCTGGTGGGCCTGGGAGAATACTGCCATCATCCCTCCAGTCAGCCTCGGGGTGACCTGGAAATTGGGTCTTGAGGCGGGGAACCTGGATAGGAAAGGGGGTCTCCTCGAGTCTTAGGATTCAGAGCTGGAAGGAACCTTAAAGACTATCTTGGGTTGGAGGTCACTTCCTAGCAGTGTGATAATCCCTGGTAAATTAATCAATTCTAAGTCTCTTTCTCCCACTGATCACAGAGATTCTTGGATTATTATAATTATATTGCAATAATTATATACATATATATTTGTTGCCAGGAAAGTGCTCTGTCCCCTTTAGCGTGCTGGACAAGGAAAGTTTTCCCACCCAGTCTCATCCCCTCATTTTTTAGCGGGAGAAGTTCCACAAAGAGCAATGATTTGCCCCCACTGACCTAGCTAGAATTCAAAGCCAAGTCTTCTAACTCATCTGATTTAAATCAAAAGCGTTTAGTAAGTGTCCACCATCTGCCGGGCGCTGGCTGGGCTGCAGAGAAAAGGAGCTCACCTGTAATCCAGTACATAGAGACGTGGTAACTCAAGGTAAGACAGAACTTCCATCCCTGAGGAGAATGGGGAGAGTCTTCCCGGAGGAAGCGGCCTCTGAGCTACAACTCACTACAGCGCTCCTCGCCTTCCACTGAAGAAGGAGAGCAGCAGAGGAGGGGGCCTGGGAAGGGCGCCCGGCCCCAAACCATCCCTCCTCTGACACTCGGACTCGCCTTTAGCTATTTATCCCTTTGGCTTCATTTATTCAATAAGCCAATAAAAGCCTCTGTCCAGGGTGCTGTACAAGGGACTGGGGTGAGAGAGGAATGGGACACAGTCTCTGCTCTGAAAGCCTGCCATCCTCTCGGGGAGGGGAACTCGGACATGGTCACAATCAGATGCAGGAGACAGTCAGATAGTCAGGAGATGGGATCAGGAGCATGGGGAAAGGACAGGAGTGGGGACATCTTCCTCGGGGGGGGGGGCGCAATCCCAAACTGAGCCTTGAAGGATAGATTTGGAGAGGTGAGAGTAATAAGAGTAATAATAACTGGCATTTTTATGGTATTTTAAGGTTAACTAAGTATATACATTATCTCATTGAACCTCACAATAAGTAGACACTTCAAGAAGTTCCAAACCCATTTTATAGATGAGGGTAAACTGAAGCTAGCAGAGGCTAGTAAGTATAGGAAACAAGATCCGTACCCACATCTTCCTAATTTTAAGTCCAACACTCCACCCACTAGGCATCCTATGTCAGGATGAAGATAAGTCCACATTCAAGTGGATAGGAGAAGAATGAGGGAGTAAGAGGCTGCCAGAGGAATGTTGAGGATGAGAAGAAAGGAGAGAAAGGGATGGCTCACTTCTAAGGTACCCTGGAAATTCCCTCTGATGATCCAGTGGGAGAGAGATCCAATTCCTGGTTATAACTATTCCTCACTCCTAGGAGGAATAAAGAGGAGAAGGAAGAAGAGGAGGAGGAAGAAGAGGAAGAGGAGGGATGTAGAGACATGGCCCAGAAGGAATCCCATTCCAATGTACATCATTCCCCAGCAAGAGGACTACATTGCCTATATTAGTGCCCCAGATAGAAAGCTGGAGTTAGAGCCAGGAAGATCCAGGTTGGAATCAAATCCTGCCTGAGACATTTACTTGCTATGTGACCCTGGGCAGGTCATGTTATTTTGCTGGACCTGTTTCCCCATCTGTAAAATGGGGGTGATTATGACATCTATGTCCTGGTGCTATTGTGGAACTCAAGATAGAAAAAGAGCCACTGAGACATAAACTAGATTTTGTAGAATATACAAAGTGAGGGCCAGAAGTGCTTCAGTTTCATCATTTCCTAAAGCATAGGAATTATTTAAGAACTGAATTGAATTCTTTAAGCCTAGACTGTCGGAGTTAACACAACAAGAGAAGGGGAGGTGATGAACATTTATTAGCCAGGCCAAACACTATTTCATTTGAGAGGTATTTTTGCAATTGAGGAAACTGAGGCAGGAGAAAATTAATGACTTAATTAGGACCACAAAGCTAGGAAGTATCTCAGGCCATATTTGAACTCAGGTGTCCTTGACTCCAGGCCCAGGGCTCTATTTACTGTGCACCTAATTGCCCAAAGAGAAGAGATTTAATGGGGATCACTGGGCCTGTATCTGTAGAGGAACTGGGGGTTCCTCCCCCAGTTAGGGGTAAAAGTTTGTCCACCCAGGGGAGGTTTGCCCACCTCTCTCCCAAAAAGGGTTTCCCCATGATGCCCTCTGGTGGCTGGTGCCCCTGTGCCAGGGGATGTGCCCAAGTGCGTATCCCTGGGTCTCAGGTGGGTCCTGGGGTCTAAGGTAGGACTGGGGAAGATTTGGAGTTGATTCTGAGCTGGAATCTCTGCGGTATCTCAGCCCTTCTCTCCCGGCCTCATTAAAATGCAGACGGCAAATACAGAGCCGTCAACAAGGTCACTGGAGAATGAAGAGCATCAGAGATAGAGCCAGTGGCAGGAACATGCCTGGCTCAGCCCAGCCAGCTTCTTGTAGCTCAGCTCAGCTCAAGCCAGCTCCCACATGGAACTCGGGCATCTTCCTCCCCTTGGCCCTCCCCCCCACCCCCACCCCCGTCACGTTCCTTTTCAGATCAGAGAACGAGCGAAGTGGAGCCATCTTCCTTCCCTCCTCTCCTCCTTTCCCTCTCTCTGCACCTTTTCTCTCTCCTTCTCCATCCTTTCTCTATCTCCTCTTCAACCTTTCCTCTTCTCTTCATCCTTACCCTCTGTTCTTCACTCCTCACCCCACCCCCACCTTCCCCTGCCCTCCCTGCTCTTTTTTGATCTTCTCCTTTCTTTTTGCTTCTTTCTTTTGCCCAGTGTCCAATGCCCAGGACTCTCGGCCACTGTCTGCTCTTCCCTTCCCCAATGAATCCCAGTCTGTTTTTCTTTCCCTCTGTCATTAGACAAATAGCCTTCCATTTACTTGGAAAAACTCCAGTGGTCAAGAACACAGTACTCCCCAAAACAGTCCATTCCACTTTGGAGTAACTTGAATTGTTAGGAAATTCTCCTTACATTGAGCATAAAGTCCTCTCCCCACAACTCCTCCCAACCCCTCCTCCTTGTCCCTAGTTCTTTCCCTTGGGGTCAAAGACAGCGAGCTTACATCCTTTTGTCTGTGTCTGCCTTTTATATTCCTCAAAACAGCGGCACTCCCCCCAGATTTTCTCTCCTCCAGGAAAAACATCCCTAGGTCCTCCAATTAGTCCTCCTACAACAAGGTCTCCAGTCCCCTCACCATCCTGTCACCTTCCTCTCCAGCCTCCTATTTGTCAACGTCCTTCCTGAAATGCGATGCCCAGGGCAGAATATGATACTCCATGTGAAGCTGGAGTCAGTCAGCCAGTTAGCAAGCATTTGCTAAGCCTATTACAAGCCAGGCACTTGGCTGAAAGCACTGGGGATGCAAAGAAAGGCAAAGTCCTTACCTGTCCTCAAGATGCAAGGTGCAAAGCGCCATGTATAAATAAGATATAGAGGCGATACATTATCCTTCGTTCTTGAGGAGGACCATGATGCCATTAAGGTGACAATCATGACAAGCAAGTGACATGGATTTCAGTGAGAGAGGGCTGTGCAAGGTCACCAGTCTCACTTTCTCTTCCTGAGCCATCTAGGTCTAAATGTCAAGATATAGATCAGGACTACTGGAAATGAGTGAGAGATCTTGGGGGGTTTAAGCTCAAGTCTTGAAGAAGTCTCAGTTTGACTGAGGCAACACCCATTCAGTGATTAAGGCTAAGTAAGAAATGAGACCCAAAAATGGCTTTTACCTATTAAAAAAATCCAATCTGGTAGGGGGAGAGCCTCAAGATTTCAGGTCGAAACAGAAACAATTCCTATTCACATTCACTCTGAGTTTTAGAGGTAATCAATAGAAGGAAGACAGTAGAACTTCAGCTGGGACATAAAGGAAGCCAGTGAAAGGCAGAGATGAGAGAGAGAGAGAGAGAGAGAGAGAGAGAGAGAGAGAGAGAGAGAGAGAGAGAGAGAAGAGAGAGAGAGAGAGAAGAGAGAGAGAGAGAGGAGAGAGAGAGAGAGGAGAGAGAGAGAGAGGAGAGAGAGAGAGAGAAGAGAGAGAGAGAGAGAGAGAGAGAGAGAGTGTGTGTGTGTGTGTGTGTGTGTGTGTGTTCTAGGCATGGTGGTCAGTGAAAAGGCCCAGGGTCAGAAGATGGAGTATATAGTCTGAGGAACATCAAGAATGCTGAATGACAGAGTGTGTGGGAAAAACAGAAAAGGCTGGAGAAGAGGATACATAGAGACTATTACTCTTCTCAGTCTGAATGGTGGATTTGAATGTATTCATCTAAGTCTGCAGCAACCAACCCCACTAATGGCCGGACAATTCTATGGAAGCCCAGAATGCCAGGCTAAAATGTCTGGAATTTATCTGACCAGTCATGAGAGTCACAGAAGGTGATCCTTCTGAGTAAGAAAGCGACATCAAACCTGTCCATTAGAAAGATGACTATGGCAGCATGATTTCTCTTCAGGGAAGAAACTAGAAGCAGGCAAATTACCCACAACACTAACAGTAAGAGTCAAGTGGAGAGGACAACAGAATTGTTGGAACAAAGGGAAAGAGGAGAAGTAAGAGTGAGAGGATAAGAAGGAAAGGTCATTGGTGTGGATAGATCTCTAGCTCCAGAATCAGGAAGACCTGAATTCAAATCTGGTCTCAGACACTTACTAGAGGTATGATGCTAGACAAGTCATTAAACAAAATTATAAAAAGAAGAAAAGGAAAGAGAAAGAAAGAAAGAAAGAAAGAAAGAAAGAAAGAAAGAAAGAAAGAAAGAAAGAAAGAAAGAAAGAAGAAAGAAAAGAAAGGAAGAAAGAGAAGGAGGAAGGAAGGAAGGAAGGAAGGAAGGAAGGAAGGAAGGAAGGAAGAAGGAAGGAAGGAAGGAAGAAGGAAAGAAGAAAAGGAAGGAAGGAAGGGAGGGAGGGAGGGAGGGAAGGAGGAAGGGAGAGAGAGAGGAAGGGAGAGAGAGAGAAAGGAAGGAAGGAAGGATCATTGGTGAGAGAAGTTACAGAGGAGATAATGAAGGGGACTGGCAATCATGAAGGGAGAGAAGATAGAGGTGAGGAGGGAAACTTAAGCAGGAGATAGGTACTAGCCACGGGGAATGGTATTTTTGACTGACTGACATATTTAGGCAAATATCCAGGAAATCAAAGCATTTGGAGAAATGCCTCTTTCTTCCCTGATTTCCATTTGGTGGAGGCCATCTGGGGAAGGCATCTCCTCAGGGTGGGGCAGAAGGAGGGACCATGGAAGCCAGACTCCCTGGGTGGCCATTCTTATTCTGCCCAGAGCCCAGGCTGTCCAGCAGTAAGGACAAGCAGATGGACAGCCCAACCTAATCCCATTATCATCCTATCCTTTCATTCCTCTATGTGGCCAAATTCCTTGAAAAAGTTGTCTACTCCGATGCCTTCACTTCCTCACCACCTGCTCTCTCATTAACCCCATTTCATGCTGACTTCCATGTCCACTAGCACAATGAAACTGTTCTCCCCAAGGTCACATAGCCCTTAATCACCAAATTTTGTAGCCTTTTTTTTTCCTAAAAAAGGGGCACCCTCCTAAACCTCCCCACAGCTTTGGATACTATTGGCCACCTTTTGGATGCTTGGTTTCAAGCTCTTCCTTTGGCCTTTACATTCTCCAGATTCCTCTCTTCCTCTTCCTCCTCCTCTTCTTCCTCTTTCTCTTCCTCTTCTTTCTTCTCCTCCTCCTCCTCCTCTTCCTCCTCTCCCTCTTCCTCTTCCTTATCCTCCTTTTCCTCTTCTTCCTCTTCCTCCTTCTTTTTCTGGATGAAGTGACTTGCCCAATGTCACACAGTTACTAATGTCCAAGACATTGAACTCAGGACCTCCTGATTCCAGGGCTGGTACTCTATTCACTGAGTTACCTAGCTATCCCAACTCCTTATTCCTTAAATTACTGCTCTGTTGTCGTTGGCTTCTCTGGACCCTACCTCTTTGAAGTCTCTCAAACCTCTCTCCTTTATGTCCATGGCTATCATCTTGGTCCAGACCTTCATTACCATGTCCCTAGTCTATTACAATTATTAGGGCTTCCTAATAGATCTTCCCAGCATCATAATCTTTATTCTATTCCATCCTAATCCGAGCTGGCAGCCTGATATTTTTAGACATGTCACCCGTTCTACTAAAAAAGCTCACCTATGGCTCCCCATTGATCTAAACTTCTGTTTCTCTCCTTCCAAATCCTCCACAATCTAGCACCTCCTTTTACTTTCAGCCTCATATCATTTTAATCTCTTAAAAGGACTCTACATTTCAAGAAAACTGGATGATTCTCTGATCCAAACTCAACCTGCCTCTGTGTCTTTCCTTGGGTGACTCTTTGGGTGCTTGGAACGCCTTCCTTGGCACTTTTAACTGTGGAATTCCTACCCATCCTTCAGAACCTAACTTCAGAACAAGGTAGATGAGAAACTCAGTTAAACAACACTTTGAAAAAAAATCTAGGGGGTTTAGTGTACTGAAAATGAGTGGTGTGATGTGGTACCCCCCCAAAAAAAATACTAATGGGATCTTAAGAGAGGCAGGAATAATAGCTTCCAGGAAGCAAGAGAAGGTGATAATTCCATTATGTTTTTCCCTAAATTTTTTATTTATTTTCTTTTTAATTTATGGAATAAAACAAACATTTCCATAACATAGTATAATAAAAAAAGATTGCACATAAAACTGCAAATCTATTATGTACAACTTGCTATTTCTTTTAAATATATAATAAAGTTATATGAATTTCTTTTTTTTTCTTCCCTCCCTCCCACTCCCTCTCTTCCAGACATTTTAGTCTGACATGTACCATTAGACACAAATGTGTGGGTATATACATATATATATTATAAATTCATTCTATACATATTTTTTTAAATCAGTTCTTTCTCTGGATTCAGATAGTGTCTTCCTTCATATGTCCATTATATTCTGTCTTGATCAACCCACATCTCTTACAGATTACTGTTTAGGGTAGACACCGATAAATTAGAGAAGGTCCAGAAGAATGGTGAAGGACCTCAAACCCGATCAGTTGAGATCATTGAAGATGAGTTGGTTAGAGAAGACTTAATAGGGCTGTGATAATTTGTTTGAGGATTTGAAGGGCTGGCTGTCTTAGGGAAGAGAAATCAATAGATTTCTGTTTGATTTCAAAGAGCCAGATGAGGATTGACGGGCAGAAGAAGTAAAATTTGGGCTTGCTGTTAGAAAAGATTTCCCGACCATGAGAGCTCGCCAGCTCTCCAAAAACTGTTGGAAAAGATTTTCCAACTATGAGAGCTCTCCAGATCTCCAATGGCCAATGGACCAGTTGAGGAGGTTTTCAAACAGATTCTGTACTATCACTTGTCAGGGATATTTTAGTGGGGATTCTTTGGTGGGGAGGTGTTGGGGGGAAAGGTTAGAAAGGCCTAGATGATTGTCCAACTCTGAAATTCTGTGATTTTTGGAAAATGCAGCCTCTTCAGGAAGCCTTCCATGCCCACCATCACGGACATTCATAGAACACTGTTTACAAGTCTTTAAGCACCCCTCTTCCAGATGTGTTCTGTTTTGTTGATAGCTTGCTAGGCTGTGTATTCTGGTTGATTGTGTCCTAGTCCTCCACTAAACTGTAGGCTCAGGGTAGGAATTGTATCTTATTTGCTTTGTGTCTCCCCCAGTTTTAAGACACAGTAGGTTCTTTACACACTGTAGATTCTGAATAGATGTTAATTGAGTTGAATTATTTAATTCAACTACACTAAGCCTAGTTGTCCATTTTAGATTTTCAGTAAAAAGCAAAAAGGAATCTCTCACTTTCTCTTCAAAAAAAAAAAAAAAAAAAGATTCTGCCTTCATTAGCATTTAAATATGCAGCAGTCAAAGTAGATATTCTTGGTGGGATAGATTAACATCTGTAGGCACTAATTCACTCTAATGGACCCAGCAGGGAGTCTTTGATGCTCAAACTCCTTTTCAGAGAAGCTCAGGGCTGGAAAGGCCCTCAGAGGCCATCTAGTCTAACTCTGTACCTGAAAAGGAATCCTTTCTACAGCATTTCTGATAAGTGGTCACCCAACCTCAAAGTGGAAGCTCATTACCTGCGGGGGCAGCCCAAGACTTTTGGAGATAGTTCTGGTGATTAAGAAGCTTCTCTGGAGTGAAATTCTCTTCTCTGCAGCTTCTGCCTTTCCTCCTCTTGGTTTGGTCTTCTGGGACCAAGGAGAGCAAATCTAATTTTTCTTTCACTTGACATTCTTCATATACTTAAAAGATAACTAGCAAGTCCCCTTTAAGACTTCAGTTCCTTCTCCTGATTTTCACATGGCATGCTCTTCCCATTCCAGTACCCCTCCTTCAGATGTCTTCTGTTAAGCTGTGGTCCTCAAAACTGGACACAAAGCTCAGATGTGATCTGAGGACAAGAACACTCCTCCTCCTCTGTTTTGGACACCGGTTTTATTAATGCATCCTAGATTGCATTAGCCTTTGGGGGGTGCCACACCACACTACTAATTCATCTTGAGTCCACTAAGACACACAGATCTTTTTCACAGGAACTGTGCTTATCCAAATTTCTCTCTATTACTTTCTGCACGTTAGATTTTTTTAAAATGTGAAGTGCTTCCCAATTTCATCTTGTTAGATGGAGCTTACTCAGATCTCTCTGGATCCTGACACAGATGCCCATCAGGTTAACAATTCCTGAAACTTTGGGCCATTTAAAAAATTGATAAGCAGACTGTCAGTACTGTTATACAAATCATTAATAAAAATGTTAAACAGATGAGGGGAAAGGATGGAGCTTTCAACTATACCCACTCCAAAACATGGAAGAAAGAAAGAGCTAGAAAGGGGCTGGGATAAACCCCACTTATCCAAGGGCACCTGAGTGAAATGAGAGCTGGAAAAGCCATTCTGGTAGAGCTAAGAAGGCAAGAAAGAGAGATTCCTGCCATTCACCCATCCCACCCATTCCTTATTCTCCCCACCCCAACTCCAGGGCTGAACTCCAATGAGTGGGGCTCTCTGAAAAACAGATCAATTAAGCAGACCATTAACAGATCATCCATTCTAGAACTTTTCAGAGTGGTACTATTCAGGGCCTTAGAATTAGACATCTAAGTCAAAATAACACTTTTTCTGATCATATTTACACAGTAATTAAAAAGAACAGCCTAAAGATGACAAGAAAAGATAATGACAAATGCTGGAGGAGTTATGGACAAACTGGGACTCCAATACATTGTTGGTGAAATTGTGAACTGATTCAACCATTCTGCAGAGCAATTTGGAACTATGCCCAAAGAGCTATCAAATTATGTCCTTTGATCCCACAGTGTCTGTATCCCAAAGAGATCATACAAAAGGGAAAAGCACCCACAAGTGCACCTTTTTGTAGAGTCAAAGAACTGGAAACTGAGTGGATGCCCATCAGATGGGGGTTGAACAAGTTATGGTATATGAATGTTATTGAATATTATTGTTCTATAAGAAATGATCAACAGGATGATTTCAGAAAGGCCTGGAGAGAATTGCATGAATGGATGCTGAGTGAAATAAGTAGAACCAAGAGAACATTGTACACAGTAATAGCAAGATTTTGTGATGATCAATTCTGACGGATGTGGTTCTTTTCAACAATGAAGTGATTCAGGCTAATTCCAATAGACTTGTGATTGAGAGAGCCATCTGCATCCAAAAAGAGATTATGGCAACTGAATGTGGATCACAACATAGTATTTTCACCTTTTTTGTTGTTGTTTGCTTGCTTTTTGTTTTCTTTCTCATTTTTATCTGATTTTTCTTGTACAGCATGCTAATTATGGAAATATGTATAGAAGAATTGCATGTATTTAACATTTAAAAAAAGAGAGCAGCCAAGTTTTGAGAGCCAGGGTTGTGAGTGGGCTCTCCTCACTCCTACCCCTACGAACCTAAGCTTCTGGAGAAGGAGGAAAGGGGAAGGAGGTTTGGGCAAATCTAAAGTAGGTCTGACCTTGGGCATTAACAATATTAACCTGGCTCCAAGTCTGTAACCACAGAACTGTGAGATCTCAAATTGGTCCCATAGACCAAGTTCTGTTCCTGAGTGTCCATCATTAATAAGGGCATATTTCCCCAGAGCAAAGATAGAGCTTTAAAAGACATTAAGGATCAGGTTAGTCTAGCTATTTTTATGGGCTTGGGACTTCCATATTTAATGAGAATGGGAAAAGAATTTGAATCAATGGAGGCTGAAATGGAATACCTTGGGCAATTCAATAGTACTTTTAATAACAGTAAATAGAAGGTAAGTAAATGGCCTTTTTCATCTCCAACATTCAGTGTTTTTCACCTATAGAATTATATTATTGAATAAGAAGAGTCTCTAAGAGCTTTCTGAACTTTTTGAGCAGTCTTTGCTCTATGCTTAGGTATCTTTCAGTTCTAATATTCTGTAGTCTAAGTTACCTCAGCAGTTTGGACATTCTGTGTTCTAAGTTCTAGTTCCATGTCTCTTCCAGCTCTGACTTTCTTCTTTCTAAGGTCCTTCTAACTCTCACCTCTTAGTTCTAACATTCTTTCCAGCTCTGACCTCCAGCATCCAAAGATTCCTTCCAGATCTGGTCTCCTAGGTTCTAAAGTCACGTCTAGCTAGGATCTCCTCTATTCTGAGGTCCTTCACAATTCTAATTCACCATGTTCTATGCCTTTTCCAACTTTGAAAGTCTCTTTTGTAAGATTTTTCCAATTCTGACATTCTATATGCTGAAGTATTCCCACCTCCAGTTCTGATGTTCTATGTTTTGTATTCTAAAAGGCCTTTCAACTAGGATGTTCTGTGGATCTATTGATCTCAAATCTCTCTATCCCTAAGGATTGTCCTATCTTCCCATCCACATTGACTGGCTAGAAATAAGTGACTAGCTTTATTCAGTTTTGCCCATTTTGTCTCAAGCTATGCTGTAAGTTAGATAACAGCAAGTAAGATTGGCTGGACAGATGGACTGAGTGAACACTAATGAATAGACAATCTGATGGATAGAGAGCTAGATCAATCAATAGACAGAAAGATAAATGATGCTTTTCTCTTTCACTTCCCTTCCCTTTCACCTCAATCAAGCCCCTCCTATCCCCTCCACAATGGGATCATATTTCTCTCATGCCCCAAAGGATGAGTTTTTCCAACTCAGTCTCCGAATGCTCATTAATTTCATGCTTCATCTCATTGATGACTGACCTACTTTTCACTCCTGCCTTGATGTCTCTGCCCAGTTTCCTTCAGTCTCCCTAGTACCCCTGGTCAGCCAGAGCTCTTGCTTGTGCCTTTTCCCTGCAAATCCCATATGGAATGGGGCCCAGATTCCTTCTCTTCTAAATAAATGTCACTCTCAGAGACCTTGAGGAAACCTTACTCAGCCCTTCTCTGAACTTTTCTCCCTCTCCTGCTCTCCTCTGCAGACCTCCCACAGCAGAGCAACAAGGTATGAATCTCGATGCTCTTCTTCATGGTGTCCAAGAGCTTTTGATGATTGCTCTGAAAATCATTCTGGGCCAATCATTAGTTCCATTAATGGGTGACTCCTTATCACTATATGAGAGGTAGAAGGAACCCTTGAAATAAGCTAATTTGATTTCTTCTTGTTACAGATGTGAAAACTGAGGGCCTTAACTGAATCATTAACCCAAAATCACACATCGAGGTATTAACAGAGTTTGAACACAGTCACAGCTTCTGATCTGTGGTCCTGAGCTCCTCCTACACTAGACTTAAATCTCTCACCTCTTCTGCAGCACTTTCTTTAATCACACCATACTTCAGAGATATCTGTGACATAGCTTTTATTTATTCATTCATTCAACAAATAGTTGTTATGTGTGCAAGGAAGGTCCTGGATTCCCAACAAAGAAACAAAATGGAAAAGAATGCAATCTCTTCCCTCAAGGAGATTATGATCTGGAAAATAAGATATGTCTATACCTAAGGCACCTTTAAGGAAAAATTTGGACAAAAAAATTTTGACAATTCTAGAATGGAAAGATTACTTTCAAGTTGGAAAAAGATTTGAGAAAGACTGCAGGGAGTCATTAGCATATAAACTGGAATTTGAAGAAATGAAGATTTCATTAACAAAGATGAGAAGGCGATGGGTTCTAGTCATGGAGGATGATCTTCTCAGAGATAGAAGGGGGAAGGATAATACTGAATGATAAGAACAAGTAGAGCAGTTTGGCTCAAATGCAGAGTCCAAGAAGGCGATGGAGTGAAGTAAAGCTTGAAAAATAGATTGGTCATGTGGTGGATAGATCACTGGACCTGAGTTAAAATCGAGCCTCAAACACACACTAACTGTGACCCTGAGCAAGTCACTCCAGTCTTAGTTTCTTCATTATAAAGTGGAATAGTAATAGTACCTACAACCCAGGGGAAAATAAAACTAGATTATATTTGTAAAATACAAATTTAGAAAAATTTCAAACCTTAAAGCACTATATAAATGCTAAATAAATATGATTATTGAAGAGGACCTTGAATGCCAGACTAACATCTTTGGAGTATATCTTGTAGCAGATTCAGTCCAAGCATCACTTCCAGCATGAAGCCTTCTTTGATTCCCACTCCCTCACCAAATGGTGATCTCAATCTCTTCAAAATTTCCTTTCAAATTGTCTGCATCTCTCCCTTGCTCCATCCCATTCTAGCTTGTACCATATTGACTTTTGTGTATATCATATTCCACCCACTAGATTATAAGTTCATTGAGATCAGGAACTCTAGACCTTTTTTATGTTTGTAGCCTCAGAGCCAACCACAGGATTTGGAACATATAGTCCCTTCATATAAATAAGAGCACCAAAGAGAAGGACACCAGGATGGTCTAGAACAAAGCTTCTTAATGGGTGGGTTGTGACCCCATATAGGGTCATATAACTGAAGGTGGGGTCCTAAAAAATTTGACAATAGTCAAAGGCACCAAATATTCTACCAATATTTAATTCTTTATGTAAAAAATAAATGAACATAGCCATCTCATTTTTATGCAAATTTGCTTTCTTTAAAAAATGATAAAGATTTGTTTTAAAATAAATTTCTTCATGTGTGAGGCAATTAGGTTAAGTGATTTGCCCAGGGTCAGACAGCTAGTAAGTGTTAAGTGTCTGGCTTGAATTCAGGTCCTTCTGACTCCAAGGCTTGTACTATATCCACTGCACCATCTAGCTGCCCCCTGAAATAAATTTCTTTATGATTTGTTGTCAGCAAATGTTGGATTTACATATCTCTATATCAGTTGTGTAAAAATTTCTCAGGCAAAAAGGGGTTGCAAGTGGGAAAAGTTTAATAAGTCCTGCTCTAGAGATCCTGTTGTATAAAAAACTAATTGAAACTAGTGATGATTAGCCTGAAGAGAAAAAAGTATGAGAGACACTTTATATTGCATTTTAGAGTTTGCAAGGCACTTTACATACATTATCTCATTCTAGCCTTATAGCAATCCCACAAGCTGAGTCAATATTATCCCTATTTTACAATTGGAGAAACTGAGGCAGACAGCAGTTAAGTGACTAGTGAAGGCTCATAAAGCTGGGGCCAGAGAACTCAGAACCTGAGCTCTGGCCATTGTACCATCAGTTACCTTCCAATATTTGAAGATCTGGCAGATGAGGGATAGACTTATTATGCTTTTCCCTAGAAAGCAGATCAAGGAGCATTGTAAAATAAGGATACACATCAGTCTCCTCATCTGTAAAATAATAGAATTAGACTGGATTGTCTTTAAGATCTCTTCAGTTCTAGTACTATGATCTTATGATCTATAAAATATGGATAATAATAGCTATAAGACTTTCCTCTCAAAATTGCCATGAAAGTCAAGTTAGTTTTATATATAGCAAGTGTTTTTCAACTTCAAAAGTCTAAGAAAATTATAGTTACTAGGAGGTAATGAGTTCACAGAAGCATAGTAGTCAAAAGGGAATCCAGAGTCCAAGTCAAATTTAAATCTGAATAAGGATTCCTTCTACAATATTGCATCTTTCAGGAATCTATCCTTGTCTAATATCACTCATTGTTCCAACTCAATGACAAATCATAATTAGCTCTTCAGCCACTCAACATAAACTTGTAATGGCTGCACATTTTGATGAATGTTTGAATAAGCTCTCCTATTGGACTGTCAAGCTCTTGAGAGTAGACACAATGTCTAAACTTCATTTGTTGCTTATCATTTCAGTATAATGTTAATCCCCATGGTTATACGTTTTAACTAGTTGACTAGGTTTTTGTTTCACCATGGTTTTTGGTAATATTAAAGAAATCAATTATTCTTGATGCTATTGTTTAGTTTACCAAATCAACAGCTATTCCTATTTCATCCTGTCTTCTTAGGGGTGTTGGGATCAGGTCAACAAAGCTCTCTGAGCTTGCAAAAATGCTAACTAACAAGCAGTTACCCAGATTCCACTTGCAGAATTTCAATGATGCTTTCTCCCACCCCACCCCACCTTCTCCCGGCCCCGACCCCTGCCACATGTCCCATGTGATTTTGGGGCAGTTCTATCTGTTAGGAAGTACGTTCCCTAAATATGTGACTTTGCAATTTTACTCCTTGGTCTTGGTTCTGGCTTCTAGAGTGAAGGAGAACAAGTCTGATCCTTGTCTGAGGTAGTTAACCAAAGGTATCATGACTGATAGAGATAATATAGAAAAGATTTCTATTCAGTTATGATTTAAACCAGATGCCCTCTGAGATCCTTTCCATATCTCAGTTCTATAAATAAATATTGGGCTGAATTTACATATAACCTCAATTTCAATAGCTTCTCCAATAGTGACTGTAGAAAATGTTTTCATATCTTTAAAAGACAACAGAATCTGGGAGTGTTGTTTAAATTGTCATTCCTTGAGGAATCTGTGAAGAGCAGAGTTTTAACTATTATTCAGGCAACTATTACCTGTGATGACTGAAAAGAAAATAGAAGAAAAGGACTAAGAGAACTTATTTCCTGAAAGAACTGAGTTTGCCTTTCATAAAAGCAACAAAGCACAGAGAATTCTTGAGAAGTAACTTTAATAGATGTCCCAAAAAGTACTGAATGGTGGGATTGTTTCCAGAATTGAAGAGAAATTAGCAATTATAATGATGTTTAAAGATGACTTTTGCTTTGATCTTTTTAATACTTGTAAATAATTATCTGTCTTTGTTTCATTGTTTGTTATACTTTTAACAAGTATTGTATATAGCCATTAATCTTTATGTTTATTTAGCTTAGAAAATTGGAGATGGGGAAAATGATATTATAAAGAAATTTAACAAGACTTATGAGAAAATATAGTCTTTTCAAATTTATTTAATAAACTGGAATGGGCTCAAAGGTGATTGATTAATTAGAGGAATATTACAATTGTTAGTAATTAACCATATACCAGGATGAGGATAAATAAGGAAAAATAGCTAGTAGAAGGCAGAGGGAAAGATGATTACCACCTAGGCTATACTTGAAAGTTAACCCTAAAATTCTATTGGGCATGTAATCACAGAACTACAGAATTTTAGAATTGAAAAGAATCTCCAACTGTGCTGAACTTGATTCTTCTCAACAATGCAGTGATTCAAGGCAATTCCAATAGACTTGGGATGGAAAATGTCAATCACATCCAGAGAGAGAACTATGGATACTGAATATGGATCAAAACATAGTATTTTTACCTTCTTTTTTGTTTGTTTTTTCTTTCTCATGTTTTTTTTTCCTTTTTGGTTTGATTTTTTTGGCATAACATGACAAATATAGAAATATGTTTAAGAGAATTGCACATATTTAACCTTTATCAGATTACTTGTCTTGAGGAAGGGAGAGGAAAAAGTGGGAGGGAAGGAGAAAAATTTGAAACACAAAGTCTTACAAAAATGAGTGCTGAAAACTATCTTTACATGTATTTGGAAAAATAAAAATGCTATTGAAATTAAAAAAAAAAGAAAAAGATCTCACTGAACATCTAATAATCCATACCCCAAAGAAATTCCCATTGTAACATATCTAACTAGTGATGCTTTGCTTAAAAACTTCCAATTAAGGGGAAATTCATTACCATTTGCAGCAGCCCATTCCACTTTGGGGCATCCCAGGAAATGACAGGAAAGCTTTCCTGTTGTTGAGCCTAAATTTGCCCCAGACAACTTGTAACTATTATTCCTGACTCTTCTCTCTAAAGCCAAACAGAACAAGTCTTAATCTTCTCCCCTACAAAAAGCCCTTCATATACTTGAAGAAAGCTGTTATAACCCTCATGGATCTTCTGGCCAAAGGTCACTAGTTCCTTTGTTCCTTCAATCGATCCTCACATGACATGGATTCAAGACTGTTCATCATAAGATTTAGAGTGGAAAATAACCTTACAAGTCATTTAACCAATTTCAATATAATCATGAGGTTGTTGGGTCACAGATTTAGAGCTACAGGGATCCTAAAGTCTAACACTGCCATTTTATAAAACAAGGAAATTGAAGCCTACGTAGGTCCAACATCACACAGGTCATTTATTGAAGAACTAAGGTTTGATTCATGGCAAAAAAATCCTATCTTCTATAGGAAGCCTTTCCCAATTTCTTAATTGTGGTGTCTCTTCTCTACTGATTATCTCCAATTCATCCCATATAAAGCTTGTTCATGTAAAGTGGATTGTATGTTGTCTCTCTCATTAAACTGTGAACTCTTCAAGGAGGAGTTGCCTTTCTTTATATCCTCATGGGGCACCTGGGTGGCACAGTGGATCAGCTACTTGGATCTGACGTCAGAAAGACCTGAGTTCAAATCTGACCTGACTTTTATTATGACCCTGAGCAAGTCACTTGCCCCTAATTGCCTCAGTTTCCTCATCTGTAAAAATGAGCTAGAGAAGGAAATTGCAAACCCCTTTGGTATCTTTGCAAAGAAAATCCCAAATGGATCACAAAGAATTATACACAACTGAACAACAAGAAGTATCTCTAGGGCTTAATTGAGTGCCTAGCACATAGTAGGCACTAAGAAATTCTTATTGACCGACTTACCAACAGATTCCAAGCTTTTTGACTCCAAATTCAGTGCTCTAGATAATTCACAATACCGTCTTTCTTAAATTGAATTGGATTGAACTGAAATTTGTGTCTCTGGAGCCTGATTGGAGTGGAACTTGGAACTGAAAGAGGCACTCAGTCCTCTGTTCTAACTTTAAAAGGCAGAACAGTCAAAAGCTGGTCCCCAAATGCTCAGGCTATGTGGGAGAAAGTCTTGGGGAGAAAATGTTGAAGGAGGGGAATTTTGCAATTAAAAACATACACAAAATCCAGACAGAATAATGCATGGCAGACACAAGACAGTGCACTGAGTGGGGGGTGGGAGGGGTACTGCATTTGGCTGCCTTATGGGGGGAGATTTGAGAAATGAGAGAGAGGTTCAGAGACAGACAGATGGAGACACACAGGGAGATGAGAGTGAGAGAAATTCAGAGAGAGACATAGATGAAGACTTAGAAAGAGAGAGAGCGAGAGAGCAGAGCCAGATGGAACCCTCGAGCAGGAAAGAAGGAAGCGAGAGGGGGTGGGAGAGTAACAGACTTTGAAGGCAGAAGCTGCAACCTCCATCCCACACCACTGGAGATGACACGGCAGGAGGTTGAAAACAGTAACTAAATCTTAGCACGTAGAATTTCAGAGCCGTAAGGGTCCTTAGATCTTTCAAAGTTGAACCTTCCAAATGAATGCAGTAACCACTGCCCCCTCCCTTTCCAACCTCCCTAACAGGGGCTCACACAACCACTGTTAGAACACTTCCAGAGGTGGACAGCTCACTATCCAAGGATGTGACATGTTCCATCGTGCCACAGAATATAAGGGCTGGAAGGGGTCCCTGACACCATCTGGTCCAATTCCCCCCTCATTTTAACAGAAGATCAAAGTAAGGGAAGTGGCTTGCCTAAGCTCACACAGATACTAAAAAGAATGAAGTCAACTGTCCTGATAATCCAGAGCTGAGGTAGACAATTCTTTCTGTCCATCCATTTAGTGAGATTTTGTTTCCTTTTCAATTGGTCATATTATTGTTTAAGATTCATTAGATTGAGTCTTGATAATGAAAATGCTTTGTTGGAGAAGTCCTTGACTGAAATGTAGGTGTGGAAAAGTGAGGATTCAAAGCCCCCAAAGGCAGATTTGTGGGGAGGAGAGGGATAGTTCTGAGGTAAATGAGGCCAGGTTTAGGAGCTCTGATTGCCCTGAAAGGAGACAGAAGGCCCTAGTAGAGGTATGAGCTAAAGACTGAATGCTTTACACTTTCCACCCTCCTGGAGAATTCATTTAGTGCCCAGTGGCAAGCTATGCAGAGGCAGGATAAGGATTCATCCTTAGGTTGGATAACCCAGACTAATCAGCTTTCATTCATTATAACACCATAACTCAGCTGCCTTCTTTCTCCATCCCTATGACTCCCTTCTCCCATTGGGAAAAATCTTTCTGGAACTTCTTTTTTTGAGGAAGGGCCTAGAAAAACCATCTTTCATTCTTCCTTGACACTATAACCACCCACTTTTCAGCTCTCCTTTTATTTGTTTTTTTTTCATTAAAAGGTAAGCTTCTTGAGAGCAACAGTCTTTTCTTTTTCTCTTCTTTCTTTCTTTCTTCTTCCTCCTCCTCCTCCTCTTCTTTTCCTCCTCCTCCTCTTCCTTCTTCTTCTTCTTTCTTTCTTCTTCCTCCTCCTCCTCCTCCTCTTTCTTCTTCTTCTTCTTCTTCTTCTTCTTCTTCTTCTTCTTCTTCTTCTTCTTCTTCTTCTCTTCTTCTTCTTCTTCTTCTTCTTCTACTTCTTCTTCATATTTGTGTCACCAGCACTTAACACAAGCTTATTAAGGAAGCACTTAATAAATGCTTGTTGACTGACTGTTTTCAAATATCTGCAATACTTTAGGCATTCCTCCTCATTACCTTTCTCCACAGTCATCAAGATTTATCTCCCTGGAAGAAGTTCTTACATCCAGGGCTCACTCCAAAACTCAGCTGAGGTCATCCAGGTCACAGAACATTAGAGATGGAAAGTAACACAAAAGCCCGTCTAATCCTCTGTCTCTATCTTGTCTCTGTCTATCTTTCTGTCTCTCTATTTTTCTGTCTCTATCTCCCTCTCTCCTTTCCTCCCTCCTTCTCCCTCTCCCTTGCCTTCTCTCTCTCTCTCTCTCTCTCTCTCTCTCTCTCTCTCTCTCTCTCTCTCTCTCTCTCTCCATTTTACATATGAAAAAATTGAGTTCCCCAAAGCAAAAAGGACTTGTTCAAAGACAAAGAGCAAGTCAGTGTCAGAGATGAAACAACCTTTATGATAAAAATTTAGGATCTTCATACTACACCTCGCTTCTAACATGTTAGCACCAGGAAAGAACAGAGTCAGCAGGAAGGGACTGAAAAGAAAAGGTGATATTAGAGAAACAGTCTAACTGGGAAGCTTCAGATGGAAGAGTTGGATGGGAATCCAGGATTCCAGATTTCCAGCCCTGCTGCCTTTTGCCCTAATTAGAATCCATTTTGAGAATTGTGTTCAATTCTAGGTGCCACATTTTAGGAAAATAGTGACAAATGGAGCTCATCCAGAAGAGATGAGCTCCATTAACCAGGATAGAAAAATGAGTAGAGATTGGATCAGTCAATCAATCAACAAGCATTTATTAAGTAGATGTTAAGAAGGTATTATTTGCCAGTCACTGTGCAAAGCTCTGGAGATATAAAGACAAAAAATATAAACTGATCTCTGGGAGGATCACTGAAGGAACTGGGAATGAATGAATGAAAAAAAATCTATTAAGTTCTTCTCTGTCCAAAGATACAAATCAAAAAGCAGAAACACAAAACATGAAAGGTTCCTTTATTAACTACGTCTTCTTGTCCAGGTAAAGCCAATGAAAAAGGATTAGACTTTTTCTTCTTGGTTCTAGACGATCAAAGGAGAGAAATCACAAACAAGTAAATTTTAGCTCAAAATTTAAAAAACGATTTCCTGATAATGTCATCCTAAAAAGGAATGAGCTCCCTGGGCAGAAATTATCTAGATGTGTCTGTGCCCAGGATGGAAGTCTCACTATTAGGGATGTGATAGAGGGGATTCCTGTTCAGTCATAGGTTGAATTAAATAACTCCTAAAGCCACTTGATATTGTGATTTTGGAGTCAGGAAATCTGACTGGAAGCCCAGGAACTGTCCCTAATTAGCTGTGAAGACTTAGGTAATTCCTTTTTCTTCTTTCCAGCCCTCAGTTTCCCCACCTATTAAATGAAGGAGTTTAAGGAGATGCTTCTCTCTGGGGAACTTTCCAACACCTGATGATCTGTTTGGATTTTCCATTTAAGTCTTAGATTTAGTGTCTCCATAAATGGTGTGATCCCAGGAAGAGCGCTGGCTCTGGAATCAGAGGATCTAGGTTCAAAATCTGACTGCTTCTTGCTATCTCTGTGATCTTGTACAAGTCTCTACCTCTTGACCTCAGTTTTCTCATCCATAAAATGGACCTCTAAGCTCCCTTCTAACTCTAAATAGATGGGTTTGACTTGGGAAGTGAGCCACATTGTCCAGGCAGAGCAGGCTGGAGCTCCAGGAGCTCCGTCCCAAAGCAGTAGCAGCCTGGCAATTCTGAGCAAAGCTCTTTTTAGTGTCTCCAGATTCCCAAGTGAGCCACCAGCGCCACCTAGGGGCCAACATGGCTCTTTTTCACTCGTTCTTTGTCAGAACCTCAGCAGCTCCCCAGAGATGCCAGCCCAGGTCAGCAAATTGCTGGTACCCTCCTGCTCTACGCTACCACTGAGTCAGTAGTCCCTACCCAGGCCAGCCCAGCCCCTTTGCCTTCAGGTTTCCCAAGGCTCTGCCCTTGACATTATTATCTTTTCTCTACATTCTCTCCCTTGATGTTTCATTTTTCATACTGTTTCAACCATGGCTAAGAATATTGAGCTTAAAATCATTTCCTGCCATTGTTCATAGCCTGACATTCTTTAACTTATTTTAAAAAATATTTTGATAACTATATTCCAAAATAAATTAATTTTCAACATAATTATTTTTTGTTGTAATCCTGTGTATTTTATTGTATGCATTTAAGAACATCCTGGGAAGGGGTCCATAGACTTCAGCAGACTGCCCAAGGGGTTAAGAATGCCTGGTTTAGTCCAACTGCTTCATTAATATGTGTGGAAACTGAGGCCCAGGGAGGTAAAGTCACATATAAATAGGAACCTGGGAATTAAAGAGAAGATTTCTGATACCTAATCCTCTTGCCTTTATACCTTAGCCACTCTATGGAAAAAACTCCCCAGATATACCCTAAATCTTTAGTCTTAATTGATCTTATTAGCTCTGGACACACAATTTTAACTGCCTTCAATGCTTCTCCATCAGGATGTCCCACTAGCACTTCAAATTCTACCTCAAATTCCATTTGAGGGGGATGTCACAGAGGCTATTTATTCTTCCAGTGGTTAATTAGACTAAATCTCATCTGCAATCACTCTAGGATTCTAATTTTGTCATTCCTGAATGGACTTTAGAAACTTTGTAGATATACATAGCCATAAATATATTTATGTTATATGAATTTTCATAAGCTAGATGAGTTGTTCTCTTTGCAAAAAGAAAAGTCAGTGTATTATTATTTTTCCATAAGATGAAATACTAAGAAAAATAAAAATCCACATATCTCTATATGAAAAAAACTCTACCTGTCCAAAACCAAATCTATTGTCTTAAATCTAAACTTATCCTAAACTGACTACTTCCTTCAGCTAATCTATTTTTCTTAAATGTACCACCAACTTCCTATTTACCCAGGATCAAAAGGAAAGAAGGAAACAAGTATTTATTAATAATCTACTACATGCTAAGTACTTGACAAATATTATCTCATTTAATCCTCATAACAATCTGGGAGGTAGGTACTGCTATTGTCTCCATTTCATAGTTAAGGAAACTGAGGATAAATTATTTGCTCAGGGTCCCCCATCTAATTAGTATCTGAAACTTTTTTTTGAATTCAAGGCATCCAGACTGCAGGCCCAGCTCTCTTTCTGAGGAACTATCTCACTATTTCAAAAATTTAGTTATCTTGAAACTCTTCTTTCCATAATTTCCCAGATCTAATAATTACCTATTCTGGTCAATCCATATCTACAATATCTCTTGTGTTATCCCCTTTCTCCATATTCTCCTAGCCACTACATTAAGTCTAAGACTTCATTCCCACTGGATCATTCCAGTAACCTGAAAGATCTTCTTGCTTCCACTCTACCTCTTCCCTCATCCAGCCTTCACATATGTTCCAGCTGGCCCTTAGCTCAGAACCGGGCACACAGGAAAGGCTCAATGAATACTAAGCCTCAGTAGCCAATTATCTTTACTATAATATCCTCTCTCTCCCAACTCCACATGTATGCAAAAACATTCTGGGAAAAGCTCTTAAGTCAAAGCTTAAATTTAGTCCTATAAGGCAGGGTTCCTTCTAAAAAAGATACTCAATATACAAAGCCAATCAGGTATAGGACAGCTACTTATTTCTTCTTTCACCAAAAATAATCCTAAAATGCAAAAACCTTATGAGCATGCACTAATAAATAATTAAAACTTACAATCAATAATCCATCACGGCCATTATCCTCTCTTTGTTGACTGATATATAAATTATTAAAACATGAAACCCTTTGTGTGACTGCTGGACATATATTTCACTTTTATCTTAGGTCGGCCCTGAGATATGTTCCGATATATTTTCTGATGAGCTGCGTCATAGCTTGGGTTTTTTTAATCCTTTCATCTTTGGTAGTTGATTGGTGGTTGACATTTTCTTCCCTGAAAAATTATTGTGTAGCTCACATTTTGTTAAACAACTTGGATCTGAACCCAAGAGTTCTCAAACTCTTAAACTCATGAGGCTACCAATAAGGCCAGGAGCATCTCTCCCTCAAGATTATTTTTCTGTCACCTGTTTTCAGAAAAAGAAACATAAAGCTGAAAATCAGCTTGAGATCCAATCACATTAAAACCATTTGGTTTTAAAAGTTCTTTCTACCTTAGCTCACTTAGACAAGGACATGCTCTTGCTATCATGAGCAAGTTGGAAGGAGGGAAGGAACATTCCCTCCCCGCTTCAGTGGGAGTTCAGGGGAGAGCTCTTAGAGTCTGAACATGTTAAATGGATGGGAAGAAACAGGGACAGAGATAAGACAGGGTCATTTTTTTAAAGTGTGCTGTGTGAACTGGCTTTCCTGGTTCAGTAAGCAACTAATATTCCATATCCCATAGTGACATGAACCATGGGGGACAAACCAGGAATCTCTTGTTGCACATGTCCTTTAGAGAACATGCTGTATCTTGAAACTCTGAATGGGAAGTAGCCCATCCAGAACCAGTTATCACTAGAAGTAAGCAGGTCCAAGCATAGTGTCACATTTTATTCCATGAAATGACCCCTGAAGATCTATCCTCATGTGTTTTCCATGAGGTATGCTACAAGTCAACCTCTCACTATGTAATTATATTAATTCCTATTTCTATAGTGTCATAAAATTTGTAGCATGCTTTCTTCACAGCAATCCTAAGAGGTAGGTTAGTACAAGAATTATCCTCATTTTACAGTGGAAAGAAAAATTAAGTGATTTATTCAGTCATGGAAATGTCAATGAAAGAATGGAGATTTGAGCTCCAATCTTCTCAATTCTTAATTGAGACCACTTTGCCAAGCATCTGTTAAGTCTATATGCTGGGCCAGATACTACACTAAGTGCTGATAAAAGTTACTGCCTTCAAGGAGTTTACATGCTATTCAAAGAAACCATGTATACTGTGGACATATATAATATGTAGAGAATGTATACAAAATGTATACAGAGTAAGTAAAAAGTAATTTGAGAAGTTGCTAGCAGCTGGTAAAGTAAGAAAAAGCCCCATAGGAGGGAGCATTTAAGTTCTGCTTTGAAGAAAAGGAGAGATTCTAAGAGGTAGAAATGAATGAAGAGGACATTCCAGGCATAGGGACAGACAAATGGACCCTATAGATGGAATGTAGTATATTGTTTTGTTCAATTGTGGCCAACCCCTTTTGGAGCTTTGTTTTTATTTTTTGGCAAAGATACTGGAGGGATCTGCCATTTCCTTCCCCAACTCATTTTACAGATGAGGAAACTAAGGCAAACTGGGTTGTGACTTGCTAGGGTCACACAGCTAATATGAGGCCAGATTTCTTTAACTCTCATGTGAAAAGAATCTTTCCTAAAAACATCTTTCTCTCTTCTTTGCCAAACTGAGGACCTATGGGTGCAGAATATCACACATACTATCAATCTTGAATAATGAAATTATTGATTATATTGAATTGCTTTTCCCTCTTTCCCTCCCTTTGTTATAAGAAATAGCTCTTATGATATAAGAAAGGAAAGTGTTTATTAGGAAATGAAATTAATGTAAAAACCAAAATAAAATGAAATTTTAAGAGATTTCTTCAACTTCACTTTCCTTCCGATTTTTGCTCACCTCCCCCCGCCATACCTACACACTCATGCCTTTGCATTTATTTTGCTTTCTCTTGTACCATAGTTATTTATAGGAAGCTCACATCTCTACTCCCAGGACTACATTTAAGATCTTTGAGAGAAATCGTTTTGTCATACCTGTCTTTGTAGCTCTAACACCTTACCCTGAACATCATGATCACTTAATAAACATTTGGTGAGTTGAACTGAATAGAAACAAAACAGAATTTTTGGAAATTGAAAACCAGTATTTCAGTTTAGTAATTGTGTGGGCTACTATAGCTGCATCTTTGGACAATGGGAATAGGGAAAATGAAACAAACAAGGTGGCAGCTACAATTATGGAAACAAGGACCAGGCAAATCAAGAAACTCCCTCATCATATGGAGTGAGAAAGTAGAGAAGAGACAATACAGAAACTAGTTTGTCAAAACCACTCTACTGATGTTGGCCTTCTGGAGAAGAAAAAGAAGGGTTCAGAAGTTATCAAGAACATGTCTGTCACTGGACTTACACAGAGTCAAGCCCTGTTCATTTCATCCTCTGGTTTACTTTTCTTAAAGTTTCAGGCAGACTGTGGTATAGTATAGCGAATAATCCTTGGCTAAGAATACATGGAGATACACAGGAAAGCTGCTTAAATGACATAAATGAGAGCTTTTTTCCTCTCTCCTTCTCTCTCCTTCCCTTTGTCTGTCTGTCTTTCTCTCTGTGTGCCTCTATCTCTCTGTCTCTGTCTGTCTGACTGTCTGTCTCTGTGTTCTCCTTCTCTCTCTCTCTCTCTCTCTCTCTTTCTCTCTCTCTCTCTCTCTCTCTCTCTCTCTCTCTCTCTCTCTCTCTCTCTCTCTTTCTCTCTTTCTCAAAACATTATGTCAGTTTAGTAAACACAAGCCCAGAGATTGAGGCTTGCTTGGATTTATTTGCAATCCACAGGCAGTTTCAGAGTGGGAGAGAGAGACTAGTGTCCCCATTATGTCTTCTGGCAGCAGCTGCTACCCCCCTGCTCCTCCAGCCCAGTTGCCCTGCCTTCCTGACTGTTATAATCTCTGTAGCTCAATTTCTATAGGCATCTGGAGGGAGTCATCAAAGGGCAAAAACTCCCACTGGACCAATGTGGGAAAGCAAACTTTCCTGCTCTCCCTGAAGAACCCCAGCTGAAGTCAGGTTGGCTCTGACTTCCTAATTAGGAGCAGACTTACTCACGGGACCACTAGGACGCCTCCCCAAAAACCTCTTCCCTAGCATGTCACTATTATCCCAGAATGAAAATTACCTTCTGAGCATTAGGAAGGATGACATTAACTAGAGAGCCACTCGCCACACAGAGAGCGAGCAAGGCAGACTCCGAGGAATAGGCACAACAACTGAGAAAGGGCAATGATAAGAATGAGAGACTAGATGGGCATTTCAGGGAAACACAAGGCTCTGGCTGCCTAATGGGAAGGATGCAGAGAAAGTATAGGGTGGGATCTTTGGAATGAGAGTAAAGAGACATACTTTAAAGCCAACTGTCACTGACTTACTATGCCTTAAGCAAGTGACTTCACCTCTCTGAGACTCAATTTTCCCACCTGTGAAATAAAAGTATTAAAAGAAATCGTCTTTGAGGTCAGTTTTACTACTGATGGTCTTTGAGCCTAAATGACAATTTAGCAGCTTCTTACCACCATAAAGTGAGGTTACATTTCAAAAGATAGGGAGATAGAGATGGAGATAGATAATTAGATTTATAAATAGATGAGTGGATAGATAGCTAGATAATAGTTATAGAGACAGGTATATAGATAGATAAATAAGTAGATAGAAAATAGATAGAGATAGGTAGGTGAATAGATAGATATGGAAAGATAAAGAAAGATAGAGAGACAGATAGATGGATGAATAGATAGGAAGGGATGAAAGGATAGATAGATATGGATGGATAGACAGAGACAGATGGATCAATAAATAGATGAATAGATAGATATGGATAGGTGGACAGAGATAGATAGATAGATAGATAGATAGATAGATAGATAGGCAGATAGATATGGATGTCTGATTAGAGACAGATTGGACATTCTGCTAGATATTAAGAATGCAAATAAAAACCTTCAGTCTCTCTCAAGAAGACTATACTCTAATGAAGAAGACAGCACATGAAATGGAACTAGAAGTGAGATGGGTGAAAAAATCCAGAATGCACTGGGTGTATCACAGCTAGATGAGTGCTTGAAGTACCATTGAAGTCAGGAATTTGGCAAGAGAAATTTCCAGAGGTCCAGGGAGGGAGGGCAGGAATAGGACAGATGACTTGAGAAGAGTTCTCTATGGTTTAGAATACATATTCCCAGCCACAACTCTTAGAGATAAATGATACATACATTATTTTACAGATAAGGAAGTTGACATTCAGAGAACAGAAGGGACTAAGCCAATAAGCAGAAGATCCAGACCTGGAGGAAAGGTCCCCTGAAAAAGGAGAATTCAGAGGAATACTTGTCCCTTCTTCTAGGTTTAGAGTCAAATCCTAAATTCTCTATCGAAGATGTGTAACCTCAGCTACAGGGATTTTAGGTTAGTATAAAGTTGTTGGGGGGAGAAAGGCAGAACTGGAAAGGACACTTGACGATGGCTGTCAGATATTTTTTAGGACCTGAACTGGAAACTGTTATAAAAGGAGCCCTTCCTAGAGCTAGGAGAAAAGGAGGAATCCCCAGAGGAATATGCTGCCAGGAGGGGTAGGAGGAGGGAACAGGAGTAGGAACTAAAAGCAAAGTCAGAAAAAGACTTAGAGCCAAAAACCCCAGGGGAAGAAAGGACAAAGTCCAGCCAGAGAAATCCCTAAAGAATGAAGGTCATTCCAGGTCAGATTCACATTTGTTCATTCCTTACTTCCATAAATATTTATCACAGCTTGTCAGAGCAAGGCAAGACCTTAGAACACAGAATGTTAGAGCAGGAAGAGACCATAGAACAGAAAATGTCAGAGCTGGAGGGGATATTAGAACAGAGAATTCAGAAATGGGAAGGCCTTTAAGACATTATATATCTAGGATATGTATGGGATATATCATATGTCATCTGATATGGAATATCAGAACTAGAAGGAAGCTTAGGAAAGAGAATATCAGAGTTGGAAGACAGTCATCAGAACATACAATTTTTAAACCGTGAGGGACTTTAGAACATAGAATGTCAAAATTAGAAGGGTACCCAGAACATAGTCTGGTAGCCTAGAACATTCCTCCAGAGTTGTCCAAAATGGGAGCATGTGACTTTTTTAGCACATCCCTGAGGAGAAACAGTCTTGGGGAAGAGAGGATGAAAGAGTGGTTTCAGCTTCCTGGATCAAGCTTCTTTTATCCTGCCTCAACTTACCCACTTTCACCAGAGAAGGACTCATCAGCTTCAAAGGAGCTTAAATGTACTGAACTTTTTGTCTTCCCATCAGTGTCTTCAATGTCATCCCTAGATCAGCTAGTAACAATGTCTTCAGCTAGAGCCTAGGATAAATGGAAATACACCTTCCATGCTCAAAGGGAACTTTCTGAGCACCTGACAAATGGGAAAGGATTTCCAACAGCCAAGAAGTATGAGTTACCCCTGTGCTCCATGTGCTTTCTAAGCTTCAGACTATTTTCACTTGGACTGTTTATATTTGTGGAAGAATCTGTTACTTGCTTTTGGGAGAAAAGATATTTTGTACCCACCATCTTTACTGTACTCTTGTCTGAAAAAATACTTGAAGCTGACTGACTAAATGGTTCTCTTACAGTCTTGGGGAGAAATCCTCAAATATGGAAGACAATGAAAATATCACTCTTTAACTCTCAAGGATATCCTTAGAACCCTGACAGGGAGATGGAGTCAAACCTTGGGTAGTCAATCACTTGTCACTGCAAGTGGAAGGTGGGATAAAGATCCATAGAGATTATGTGGGTCAC
Organism: Antechinus flavipes; assembly: GCF_016432865.1. Lineage (NCBI taxonomy): Eukaryota > Metazoa > Chordata > Mammalia > Dasyuromorphia > Dasyuridae > Antechinus > Antechinus flavipes. Next base: position 569,296,534 of record NC_067400.1, on the reverse strand, counting down.
AGATACATTAGGGAGCACAAATGAAATGCTATGTAATGTCCAGGAAAGGCTTTCAGGGTCTTTGATCAGGGAAGGAGCGGAGAAGGAATAGTGACATTTTGACCAAGCTTTAAAGAATTATTTTGGAATTCAGGGAATAAAAAGGGAGAGAAAAGGCAATCTGGGTTTTGAGCATCCTGAACAAAAATACAGAAGTGGGAGAATGTGTGATATATGCCAGCTCTCTTTTGGCTAGAGCATTGATTTGAGATGGGAAGTAGTGTAAGGTTAAAAAAATAGGATCCTGGAAGATTGTTGGGCTCCTTGAATGACAAGCAAGAATTTACTTTGTGAACATCTGAAAAGTCTGACCACTTCTTTTGAGTGTCTGGCTGGATTTTCATCTATGCTGTATCTACTAACCAAGGATGTCCCCCAAAGGTTTCTTTTCTTCTCTCTCTATAATTTACTTGGTGATTCCACTAGCTTTTTTAGGTTTAACTTCCATGCAGATGGTTCCCAGATCTAGCCCACAAGTGTTCTGTTTCCATGTTTATGAACCCTAAAAATTGCCTTATCTGATCACGTTTCTCCCCCTACCCTGCTACTCCCTAAATCATGTTCTTTACATACTGTAATCTCCAATTCTTCTATTCTTCAGTTCCTGCTCAAGCTTTCCTTTGGGCACTAGCTACACTTTCTTTCTTTCCCCATCTTGATTCCTGGTGAACCCTTGCCTCCCTATCCTATGGTTGATTCTGCCTTGAATCACTTCCAATATCCCTAACTTTTCTCTTATATACTTGCTACTGAATGAAGCTGGAGAAAATCACAAAAAGACTTGGTCCACCACAAATTTAAGTTACACAATCTCAGTCAGGTCCCCACTGCTTCTAACTTTCTAACTCATTATCCTACTTATCACAATGCCTTTTCCAAAGTGTTCATTACTACTCAAGCCTCTCATGGCTTTCTCTTATTCTTTAAGCTAAGAACCTTTACTTACACTTTATTTTTAAAATGTATCTTATTTATTTCATTAAACATTTCTCAGTTGCATGTAAAAAAATTTTAATATTCATTTTAAAACTTTTGAGTTCCAAACTCTTTCTCCCACCACCCAATATATTAATTATATGTGAAGTCATGCTTAAGAAATTCCATATAAGCCATATTTCAAAAAGAAAGCATAAACACACACAAATAAAGTTTGAAAACAATTATGCTTCAGTCAGCACTCAGAATTCTTCAGTTCTCTGGAGATAGATAGCATTTTTCACTATGTGTTCTTTGGAATTGTATCATTGTTTTAATCATGGTGGTCTTTCATCCTTACAATATTGCCTTTACTATATACAATGTTCTCCTGATTTTGCTTACTTATTGATGCTTTGTATCAGTTCATATCAATTCATATAAGTCTTCCCAAGTTCTTCTAAAACCACACTGCTCATCATTTCTTATACCACAGTAGTATTTTGTTACAATCATATACAAGTTATTTAGCCATTCCCCATTTAACACACCACCTCAATTTCTAATTCTTTGTGACCACAAAAAGAGCTGCTATACATTTTTATAAACCGGTCATTTTCCCTTTTCTTTGATTTCTCTGGGATGCAGCTCTAGTAGTGGTATTTCTGGATAAAAGGGTATTCAAAGTTTTATTATCCCTTTGGGTATAGTTCCAAGCTGTTCTCCAGAATGGTTGAACTAGATCACAAATCCACCAACAATACATTAGTGTCCCAATTTTCCACACTTCCTTCAAGCAGTTGTCATTTTCCTTTTCTGTCATGTTAAACTATGTGATATGTGTAAGTTGGTAGCTCAAAGTTGTTTTACTTTTCATTTCTCCAATCAATTATGATTTAGAACATTTTTTTTCATATGACTATTGATAGCTTTTATTGCTTCTTCTGACAACTGCCTGTTAATATCTTCTGACTAATTATCAGTTGGGGAATGACTCATATTTTTATAAATTTAGCTCAATTTCCTATACATTTGAGAAATATTGCTCATTTTTATTGAAAAAATTCATCAACGGCCTCCTCTTTTCTTTTTTACCTCTCATATCACCCAGATGCCTTAGGCCATTATGGTCTCCTTTATTCCTGTCTTTTATGAAGATGTGGCCCTTCTGCCTGTCAAGGCAAACTCAACTACATACACAAGTGATCCCATTCCATCCCATCTTCTTCAACAAAGTGCCTTTTCTATTATCTCCATTCTCTCACTTTTTTCAATCTCTTCATGACAACTAGCTGCTTCCTTACTGCATATAAACATGTCACTCCTACTCTCAAGAGACCCTCATTTGATCCACCATTCCCACTAACTATCATCCCATATCTCTCCTTTTTGTGGCTAAACTTCTTGAGGTTATTTACAAGGTGCCTCCATTTTCCTTCCTGTCACTTTTTTCTTGACTCTCCACAGTTTAATTTTTGATCTCATCACTCAATCAAAACTGTTCTCTTTCTTCAAAGTTACTAAAATCTCTTAATCTCAAATCTAATGATGTTTTCTCAGTTTTCATTCTTCTTGACATCTCTGCAGCCTTTCTTGACACTCTCTTCTCTCTAGATTTTGGGGACATTATTCTTTCCTGGTTCATCTCTTACCTTTCTGAACTCTATTGCCTGGAATAATTATAGCTAATATGCATGAAGCCTTTTCCAGTCTCCTTTAATTCTACTGCCTTCCTTTTTAATTATTTCCTATTTATCCTGTCTATAGCTTATGTACAGAGTTCTTTCCATGTTGTCTCCCTCAGTTAAACTGTGAGAACCTTGAGATTGGGGAACTGCCTTATCTTTCTTTGGATCACCAGCATTTAGCACAATTCCTGGCACATGGTAGCCATTTAATAAATCTTTAGTGACTGACTGACTTATCTATATATTAAGCCCCAACCTCTTTTATTACCTTCAGTCTCTAATCTCCAACTGCCTACTAGACATCCTGAACTATATGTACACATCATAAACTCAGGGTATCTAGAACAACACATCGTCCTTTCTCGTCAAATGCTTCTTCTGTCTTCTCGACCTTCCTTTTATCATAGATGGCACAGAAATTCTCCTAGTTTCCCATGCTTATCATTTTGGTGTTATCATTGACTCTTCACTGTACTCACCTCACATATCCTATATATGTCAAATGTTGTCATTTCTACTTTTACAACATCTTCCATCCTTCTCTCTTCTCATACTGTCACCACCCTAATTCAGATCCTCATCTCCTCCTGCTTGGAATAGTCTCCTAATTGGTGTGCTTACCTCAGATCTCTACCCACTACTTTCTCCACTCATCTGCAAAGCATGGGTTTGACCAGGTTTGACAGACTACTCAATAAACACCAGTGACTCCCTGTTACCTTTAGAATCAAATATAAAAAACACAAAACACTCTGGGATTTCAGAACATTGTCCCTTTCTACTTTTATCTCTTTCTCACAAATCATTTCCCTCCTAGTACTGTGATCCAGTGATACTGACCTTCTTGCTAGTTCTCAAACACCAGATTCCATCTCCCATCTCCCTGCCTTTTTACTGGCTGGCTTCATATTCTTGGAATGTTCTTCTTCCTCACTACTGCCTCTTAAATTTCCTTATGTTCTTTAACACCCAGCTCAAGCCCCCCCTTTCTTTAAAAGCCTTTCCTGGAGGCATCTAAGTGGTACAATGGACAGAGCAGCAACCCTGAAGTCAGGAGGACCTGGGTTAAAATCTGGTCTCAGACACTTAACATATCCTAGCTGTGTGACTCTGGGTAAGTCACTTAACACCATTTGCCAAAGTGGGGTGGGGGGAAGCCTTTCCTGGTCTCATTTCCCTTCTTCAAACCTCTATATTATGTTTGTATTGCTGCAATCCTGAGATTGTCTTCCATTTATACTATATTCATTTGAGTGTTGTCCTTTCCATTAGAATGTAAGCTTCTTGAAGTCAGGGATCACGTTTTTTGCTAAACACTCAGTAAGAAGTTAATAAATGCTTGTTGACTGACTGAAGGAAACAAAGGAAGGAAAATTAAAATAGTAAGAAAACAAAAAGAGACAATGAGTAAGCAATACTAAAGGAAGGACTGAGCTGTGGAAGAGAAAGTAAAGATTAAGGAGGCCATCATGTCTTGAAAACATTTGTATGGAAGCTATCTGTTATATTTACCTTCTTGGGGATTGAGGGAATTTCTCTCCAAAGCTCTGCCCTTTTCTCAACTTCCCTTCCCTGTGTCTGTCTGGTAGCAGATAACAAAGCATACTTTGTTCATTTTTTCCTCTTAAATGTTTTCTATATCCTGATTTTGCTTCAAATATTGAATCAATAAGTCTATTGTGCAAAGTCAGCCTGAATAATCCCATGTTTAAAACCTTTTTTAATCTTTGGGTACATGTACAGCCAGTCTTCAGGAGATAGTGTTCTGAAAAGATCCTGTATATGACATGGGAGAGGAACTAAGGCAGTACAAATCCCATCTCCTCATTTGACATGTACTAATCAGCATACTTTTGCCTTTATATGGAAATTGTTTACTCCCATCGATAAAAACATCAAGCATCAAAATCCTAACATGAATTTCTCTACACCCAATTGCTTGCTTAGTTGGGATGCTGATAAAATATTTTTTACCTTTCTTTTTCTGAGTTTGTGTTATTGGATCCGAGCAAGGTTTGAATCAAAATTTCTTTTAACATCATTGATAAACATTTATTAAGTGCTTAGTTCGTACCAGACATTGTGCTAAGCACTAGAACTACCAAAAAAAGAGGCAAAAATTGGTCTCTGATATCAAAGAGCTTCAATTTATAATGGTGGGGGAGGGAGGAGGAAGACATGTCAGTGGGTAGATATACAAAATTTTAAATTTGGTCAGAAAGTCATACCTCTGGCACAATGTTTTTCCTAAACTCTGGGCAACTGTGATTGTACTAATTATTAATAGTTTTTCATTGCATATAAACTTCATAAGGCAACAGAGCAAGAGAGCCATTATATTGCCCATAGGCTAAATATGAGCTGAGTAAGCTATTATAACAGGGTATACCTCATTAACTCCCCAGCCTCAGAAATGAGAAAAGGAGAGAGAGACAGAATGAAAATCAGTGAAGATTTAGATGAAATGGGCAAGGCCTAGGTGAAATTCAAGTGAGGTTCCAAGAATGGAGAGGGGAGCCAAAAATATCTGATACTTTAGGCTGCTCATCACTCACTTGCCTCAATTTCCTATCCCTGAAGGTCTTCATAATAAGGCTAGAGGACCAGTTGTCAGAGAGTAAAAGTCGTTGCAGCCCAAGTACTGGGTTGGTCTAAATATCCCTTGAGACTCATTCCACCCCTGACATTCTGAGATTCTATGACTGGTCTTCACTGCACAAATGTGCTGTGAGACATCTATACAGACATCTGCTCCCAGAGGAGGGACAGACAAGGCCCTACTCTCTCTTTAACACCTGTGAAAATCAGAACATATTCTCCTTTTATCTCTGCAAAACCTCTCTCTTCCAACCTAGTTCAGAAAGAAAATTGCACTGAGAATTGAAATCAAAATTCTAAAGTTCAAGCTTTAAGTCAACTCATTTATCAGTCTCAGTGCCACCACTGACATGTTTTTGGATTGAGGTTGATTATGTTAAACAGAACCATATGTACAGTGTGGATGATAACATTGCTGAGAACTTTTGGAATTTCCTAAAATCCTGTATCCTTAATGTTTTTTATCTCAATGATTTTTGAAGATGTATTACATTTGAGAGGATTTAAATTTTTTAAAGCAAAATTGTACTTTTTAAATCAAGTTTCCTTAAATTCTGCAAAATAATTAAAAATAATGAAACATTGCTGTTAGAGATGAGAAGAAACAAGTGAACTCATTAATTGCAGTTGAGATTGCAGATTTGTAGAATATTTTTTGGAGAGCAATCTGCCGTACACAGTAAAAGCTGCAAATATAATCAAACTCTAACTCAGTGATTCCATTAGGAATATAACCCAATAGCAAAATACTAGAAATTGAAAGGCTGTCCATTTACTGGGGTATAACTGAACAAATTGTGGTATGTGAATGTAATTCATATATCATAGATATGATTCATATATTCATAATTCATATAATTCATTCATATAATGAAATACTATTGTTGTATAAGAATTAATGAGCAGGTAGATTTTAGAAAAAAAACTGGAAATACTTACACGAACTGATGCTGAGTGAAGTGAGCAGAACCAGGAGAACATTATACATAGTAACAGCAACATTGTGTGATGATTAACTATGAAAGACTTAATTCTTCTCAGCAATCTAAGACAATTCCAAAAGACTCGTGATGGAAAATGTCATCCATACCCAGAGAAGAAACTATGGAGACTAAGTGCAGATTGAAGTATACTGTTTTCAATTTTTTAATTTGTTTTTTGTTTCTTCTTTTTTGAGGTTTCCCCTTTTTTTCTGATTCTTCTTTTATATCATGACTAATATGGAAATATGTTTAACATGATTGCACATGTATAATCTATATTGGATTGCTTGCTGTCTTGGGGTGGGGAAAGAAAAGGAAAGGAGGAAGAAAAATTTGGAACTCAAAATCTTAAAAAAAATGAATATTGAAAACTATTTTTATATGTAATTGGAAAAAAATTACTTTTAAGTAGGGAGTAATATACCCCAAAAGTGTTAACAAAAACAACAGAAAACAAAAATAACTATTCAAAGATTTCCAAATTTGTAATTACAATTTAAAAAAAAAACTGAAAGCAATCTTAATTTCTAGTTGTCCATAATAAATTAATTGTAGTGCATTATTGGATGGAATATGAAATACAAAGAGAATTTTATGAAATAAATTGTAAAAGACTGAATCTGAAGGAGAAAATATATACTATGACCATAGAAATGAATGAAAATGAAACCACAAATAAAGAATCTTGATAGGACTTAAATTTAACTGGTTGGAATAATGTTCAGTATTGAATTTTCAATAGTAATAGGGATTTGACCTATAGTTTAATCAATATAGTCAATATTAAAAACTTCTTCCTATACCAGCTCCTAATGAGAAACTTTCTTCAGCAATGAAAACTGGCACCTTCTTATTTGTAGTCTTAGAGTTTCTCAGACACTGACAAGTTGAATGACTTGTCCAAGATGTGGCAGAGGCGGGCTTGAGCCCAGGTTTTCCTAGCTTTTAGACTGTCTCTCTTGCGCTGTTCTTTAAATTTTAAATGAAAATCTTTAATAATAAAAGAAGAAGAAAAAGAAAGAAGGAGAAGAAGAAGAAGAAACTAGCCTTCTCTCCTCTGGGCTTGGCATGGTGTTTATGATATTTAACAATACTGCAAGATTAATTCTTTTGTTTTTTTAAATTAAATTTACTTATTTATTAAAAGATATGAACAAACAATTTTCAATAAAGAAATTAAAGTCATTTATAGTCATATGAAAAATGCTCTAAATTACTAGGGATTAGAAAAATACAAATTAAAACAACTCTGAGGTACCACCTCATACTTCTCAGATTATCTAAGATGAAAGGAAAAAATAATAATAAATGTTGGAGAGGATGGGGGAAAACTGGGACATTAATGCATTTTTGGAGTTGTGTAATGATCCAACCATTCTGGAGAGCAATTTGGAATTATAGCCAAAGGGCTACAAAACTCTTTGATCTAGCAGTACCATTATTAGATCCATATCCAAAAAAAAAAAAAAATCAAAAAGAGAGGGAAAAGCAACAGCAAGATTGTGCAATGATCAGCTATGACAAACTTGCTTCTTCTCAGCAGTTCAGTAATCCCAGTAAATCCCAATAAACTTTGGATGGGAAATGCAATCCAAATATATAGAACTATAAAGATTGAATGTTCTGTCAATAAAAAGTTATTATATAAAAAAAAAGACTGAATGTTAATCAACACATGCTAAGTTCACTTTTTTTCCTTCTGTTTTTTTCTCTCTCTCATGGTTTTCCCCTTTTGCTTTGATTTTTCTCTCCCAAGATGATTCATAAAGAAATATATAAAAAATTAATAAATATGTATAACCAAAAAGTGTTGTTTCTACATATAACTGGGGAAAATAAAAATTTAAAAAGAAAAATATTTACTTATTTATTTAAAACAAATACAAAACAGAAAAAAATCATTCTTATATATACAGCAGAAACAGAGTTTTCAAAATATGAAATAAATTTTCATTTCAAGAAAGCTTTTATAATAAATACTATACATTATATTCAGAGCTGTCCATCTTTTCTTTGCTTCCTTGTAGATTTTCTTTTGTTCTCTGATGTGCAGTTTTTATTCTTTTCCCCTACTTTCTTCCCCCCATCTTCCCCAATTAACTGCAGATATATTTATATATACATCTATATACCCATACATATATATACAAATAGATATCTATAGTCATATATATATATACATTCATACATATCTATGTAAGGCAGCCATGGAAGGGGCCATTCTTTGCCTCAATTACTACCTAGCCTTAATCATGGAATAGGAGCATCCTCAGTCATACTGACACCTGTTGAAGATCTTAGCTTACAAAGGCCAAGGTCTCCCACTGCATCCAGGGCCATCTCCAGTTGTCCTGATCTATATTTGGCTATGGGATCCAGATCTCTCTGAAGGGAAAAGTCTAATAGGTGACCTTGCCCAGCCCTCCCCCACTTAAATCCAATTCACTGGTATGTCATGGAGTCACCTTCCTGATGTCATTGTCCTCTTCGAGGATGAAGGACAAACAATAACAATGTAAGGAGATACTATGATTGTTTGACTTCAGTTTCTCTGAAGATGAATAACATCATCTTTCATAAATCCAAGTCTTTCCATATTTTTCTAAATCCACCAATCCATCATTTCCTATACCACAGCAATATTCCAACTTTGTACTGTCTAGTTATTCTGAACAGTCTAAAACAATATTGATTACTATGGCTAACATATAATGTGCAAGGTTACTTTAAATTACAATTTTTTGCCATCCTTTTAAGGGCTTTCTAAGCATGTTGTCACTGAATCACAAGATTTCTGAGCTGGAGGGAACCTCTCTTCTCCCACATAGGCTCACAGAGCTCCAAGGATGTCAGATGCCATCTAGTCCAACACTTTGATTCTGCAGATGCAGAAACCAAGCTGCAGAGGTTAAGGGACATTGTTTACTTTGCGTTCTGTGTCAAAGATGAGCCATAAATCCAAATCCTTCTCCAGAGCTTGTGTGTGTCCTTTCACGGATCACCCAAGCCAAATTTTTCGATTCCAATTCAAGCATTCTATCCCTTACTCCAAACCAAACTGCCTCCCTGCTTGAATGCTAATTGTGACAAGGAATTCATTATCTGATGAGTAAACCCAGTCCAGTTATTTGACAATCCTGATCATAAGGTAATTCTTCCTTATTCTGAGCCAAAATATGTATCAACTGGAATTTTTCCTCCATTGAACCTAATCTTATACTATGAAGCTAAACAAAGCAAGTTTGCTTGCCTTCACACAAGTCCAAAAAATTGTATCATCTTCCCCTGTCCCTCCATGACTTTTCTTCTCCAGGCTTCACCTTCACAGTTCCTTTACCTAATTTTTTGTACAGTCTCCAACATTCATCTTTTTCTGAGTGTCTTCCAGTTTGTCAAGATCCTTTTTTTAAAGGTCCTCTACATAGGGTTCACCCAGGAAGAGGATAATATAACTATCACCTCCCTTGCTCTGGGCATAATAAGTCCATTCATGCAGCCTAAAACTATGTTAGTATTTTTATAAATTTTATCACATTGTTTGTAAGTTGAAGCCAGCTCCCACCCACCATATGTCACCTCATTGCCTACCATTGTGTGCTGTTCATTTTTAATTCTTCAGATGGTCATATTCCAAGTCACTCTGCCCTAGGACAACATTTGTAGAATATCAGTATTAAGATGTTAGGTCTTTGGTTCCTTAGGAAGTTTGGAGTCATTAAGTGAGCTTTATAATTTTCTGGAGGCAATCTAACCTATTTTGTTATTTCATTCTGAGCCCAACTTTACTTCCGCCCCACATATACACATGGAGACAAATACAATAAGTGGTTTATTCCATATAAAAGCATGCTGTAATCTGGGTCATAGATATTTTCATCCACTTGGTCTTTCCTCTGTAGAGGGTCAGACCAACACCTTTTAAATAGTTACAGATCTCACTAAGGAAGCTCTGAAGTATTCCAGGACTCAATGTAGTCAGCTCAATGTCATCCCACAATTAGGAATATCTGAAGGACCTCACCATCCCTGCCCCGGATTTCATCCATGGCAGTGATGAACACTTTGGGCAAATAGACATTTATCTCCCTGTCTCATGCTTCACTTTATTTTATAAAGAGAGGGAGTATTAAATTGAGTTACTTCTGTTGTCATAGTTTTCAATATATTTTGAATGATATTAATGCATAGATGTATAGATATTTATTGAAGGATGAGGACAAGGATGAGGAAGAAGAAGAGAGCGAAAGATGTTATCAAGGCAATGTATGATAGGAAGGAAATGTATGATGAGACCAGGGGTCACTTGCTCAAAAGAAGGGACAGGAGATACCAGCCAGAATGACTTACCAATATTTTTGTCTTATCAAAAGAAAGCTAGGAACATCTCCAGCACATTGGGTGGACACCATATGACAAATTATTGAAGGATGTGAACAAAAGTCTGACAAGATGAACAGGTATGGATAGATTGAGATCTGCTTCCTGGTAAGCAATTTCCAAATCCATGAGATCACAGATCTTTGGGAGTTTTAATACATTACCTGTTGGCTTATGTTGAGGTTATGGTCAATTCAAAGCCCCAGATCTTTAATCACAAGTACTTCTACCCAGCCATATCTCATAAGCAAGTCTTGAGTATACAGGTGGGGCACATTCAAGAATTTCCTCCCTCAAGAACCAGAATAATTGGAAAAACATTAAACAAACGAGCACAGAACCAACAAAGGGCTTCCTGGAGAGATTCCTTAACAGCCTTTAAAATCTGGAAACTCAGGTAGAGCCCCAGGTTCTGGAAGAATGTTGTGATTTGGTTTCTGAAAAAAAGATTGAAGAACAATGAAACAGGTCCTCACTTGGGTGAGTATCACAGACTTGCACGCTGGCCTTGGAGTAGCCAATTGGATTACAATTTCTTCACTTGTAAAATGAGGATGTAGAAAGGACAAACTAACATTTCTTCAAAGTTCTTAGGTGCCTCCTGCCTCTGACATCCCATATTTTTAAGTCTCTCCCAACTCTAATATTCTATAGTGTAGGGCCCCTCCCAGTTATGATATTCTATTTTCTAAGATGCCTTACAACTCTCATAATTCTATGTTCTAGCACCCTCCTACTCTTGAATTTTTTTTTCTAAGGCCCCAACTAGTTCCACTATTTTGGGTTCTAAGATCCCACCTAGTTCTACTATTTTGTGTTCTAAGGCCCTCCCAGAGCTGATATTCTGTGTTCTAAAGGCTCTACTTGCTATGACCTCCTGGGTTCTAAAGGCTCTACTAGCTATGACCTCCTGGGTTCTAAGCACCCTCCCAGCTCTGACATCCTGGGTTCTAAGGGCCCTCTCAGCTCTAACATCCTGGGTTCTAAGGGCCCTCCCAGCTCTGACATCCTGGGTTCTAAGGGCCCTCCCAGCTCTGACATCCTATGTTCCAAGAGTCCTCCTAGCTCTGACATTCTTATGTTCTAAGAAACCTTATAACTCTGACATTCTATGTTCCAAGTCCTCTTCCACTTTCGACATTCTATATTCTAAGCTATTATTCTGTGTTGTATGGCCTTAAATAGCTCTGTCATTCTGTGTTTTAAGGCCCTTACCAGATCTGACATTCTATGTTCCAGGACCCATTTCTAACATTCATTACTCTAAAGCCCCTCCTAGCCCTGACATTGTATGTTGTAAGACCCCTCCCAGTTCAAACATTCTACATTCTAAGGATTCTTCCAGTTCTATAGCCTATGTTGAAATCCCTTCTAATTTAGACAATCTGTGTAAATCTGTGAACCTTTGAGCTATGCTGAAAAATACAGAATTCCAGCTGTGCAGTGCACTTTGGGTAATAGACTTGTTCCCAGCAAATTGCACAGAAAGTGAAATTTTGACAATTGAATACTATTTTCCCACAGACTTACATTATAATTTCAGAGACTTGACTTTCCTTTCTGATTGGTCTCTGACTAACTGTTGTTCTGTTTCCTGAATCTTCCCATACTAATTGATATTCTATAAATATGTTTAAATTAATTGGGGAGATGGCTATAGATAAGTAATGAAGGATCTTATGAACTCTGGGGTGACAATTGTGGTAGAGTAGAATTAATTTTTGGAATGTTGCTGACATCAATATTTCAAAAATTCATTATTTCACAGACATAGAATCTCAGAGTTGGGAAGACCTCAGAGTACAGCATAGTGTAGTGGAAAGAGGGCTAGATTTATTTTTAATCAGGGGACCTGGATTCATGCTCTGTTACTTCAGGCGCTTGATATCATTTAGCTTTGGCATCTTTATCTATTAAATGAAGATAATACTTGTACTACTTACCTTAATATCTTGACAAAATTGGAATATAATAGAAAAATTCAGGATATTAACTATAAAAGTTAACTGCAGCATATTCCCAATAATGATTTTTGTGCAAAAATTATCAACACTATCAAATCCCTTTCTCCCTCTACCAACAGGCAGATTGCATTCCCAGAAGGTGGTTACTATTTCTCTCCTTGGGATCGGGTTCTAAGACTAATACTGAGGAACTATGGCTAATGTTCCTCGTATTCATAAACCCCTACCAGCACTAGCTGATATCAGTTAGCCATTCAGATTTAATTAGCTTTTAGAAACAGGTACTTATCAATGTTATGTAGAAAGAACAATTGATACAACACATACACACACACACACACACACACATACAACCAAGTGCACATTCATCCACAAGTATAGAGAGTATTCATGGGAATGTAGGTTCACGCATACAGAGTACATGTTGTAAAGGTGTAACACAACTCAAATTTGTCTAACAAATAATTCTAATTTTAATATTTCAAAAGATCTATGATTTCATTGCTATGGGTATAGTTTCTAAAGAACACAGGCTCTTTATGCCTTAGTAAACAGCTTTTGTCAGTTGTAGATTTTTTAAAATCATCATCTGAAAATCGATCATCTGATGAATTCCCCAAAGTTCATTGCATCTGGTTCTTAGAAGGCAGGGACAAGTCACCATTGAGCATGTACTCAAAGCCTATCTAGCCACATGTCAGATGATGGTCTAGAGACATGAGAAGTGAGTTCTAATCATTTCCTGCTATTAATTTTCCAAGTGACCTTCTCTGGGATTTTTCATCAGTTTCCTCATCTATAAAATTAGGGGGTTGACTTTGAAGCTCTCTAAGGTCCCTCCCAATCCTGTACTTCTGATCCCCTCATCATGGTAATGGGGTATAGCAGAATTGTGGCACAAGCTTTAGAATCAGAGGACGTATGTTCAAATCCCTCTTCTGTATGACTGTAGACAAGTCACTTCCTTATCTGGAAAATCAGGCATTAGACTAGATGACCTTTAAGATTCTTTCCAGTCTATAATCCTATACTCTCTAAGGTCCTTTATAATTAAAAACATCAATGTGACTCCAGGCAGTGAGATGGTACTGTGAATAGAGTGTGGAGTCAGAAAAATCTGAGTTCAAATCCAGCCTCAGACACTCTCTAGCTGTGTGACCCTGGGTAAGTCACTTCACCCTGTTTGCCTCAGTTTCTTCAACTGTAAAATGAACTGGAGGAGGAAATGGCAAGCCATTCCAGTATCTTTGTCAAGAAAATCCCAAATAGAGTTAGAAAGAGTTGAAAGTGACTGAGATGACTGAATAAGAATAACATGAATTCAAAATCTCTTCTAGAACTTATGTTCCACTGGCATAGCCTTCAAAAACCTGGATGTGGAGCTCCTGAGTAGGGTCTTGCCTTTAACAGTCATTTAACAAGTCTTTATTAAAATGAGTTGAAAACTTGAGAACAAAAACTACTGGGGGAAGGAATCAATTTGACAAGAATTGCTGGGAAAAGCAGGATGAATACAGAGAGGCTTGGAGAGACTTACATGAACTGATGCTAAGTGAAATGAGCAGAACCAGGAGATCATTATACACTTCAACAACGATATTGTATGAGGATGGATTCTGATGGAAGTGGATTTCTTTGACAAAGAGACCTAACTCAGTTTCAATTGATCAATGATGGACAGAAGCAGCTACACCCAAAGAAAGAACACTGGGAGATGAATATAAACTGCTGCATTTCTGTTTTTCTTCCCGGATTATTTCTACCTTCTGAATTCAATTCTCCCTGTGCAACAAGAAAACTGTTCAGTCCTGTACACATATATTGTATCTAGGAAATATTGCAATATCTAACATATATAGGACTGCTTGCCATCTAGGGGAGGAGGTGGAGGGAGGGAAGGGAAAAATCGGAACAGAAGCGAGTGCAAGGGATAATGTTGTTAAAAAAAATAACCCTGGCATGGATTCTGTCAATATAAAGTTATTATTAAAAAAAAGAATTGCTGGGAAATTGGAAGTAAGTTTGGCAGAAATTACTTTTAGACCAGCACTTTACCAATTCAGGCATTTTTCTTTTTCTGTGTTGGTTGGTTAATTAAATTTCTTTCTTTATTAAAAGAAAGGCTCCAGTGGTTATGGCAGTGTTGATAGCTAACTGAAAATGACTGTGGTAAAAACAAAAGCAACATTAAAACTTTAAAAATAAATAAAAATCTAAAACTAAAAGTAATTAATTGAATTCAATTGAGAAGCATCCAGTTAGGCACCAGACATATAATAGTGATTAGTATTAAGAATGTAACTGTCCCTTGTTACATATACTTTTCCTGTGCAAATAAAACTCTCAGTATCATAGATGTGAAAAGCTAGGGATTTGAGAATGTTGGAGTGGATATTGGAGCTAGAATTCAGATTGAATAATATGAGAAAAATAAATTGTTTCCAGCATAATTAGTGACTAGTCCAGTGAACAAATCCAGGATGCCACAGATGCTGGAGAGCCTACTTCCAAGGAAGTTGAACGGCCATGTAATGAAAGTGTCTTAAGAGACTTTGGAACATTGGATAGACGTTCTGTAACTGGCTGTAGTCTACTGACTATGAGAATAGAAGCACGTCTGGCAATTGCTGAGCCAGAACTGGGAGGTGCATTCTCAAAGCACTGGTTTGACAGAATCTTGGACTTTCTCTCTGTGTGTGTCTCTGTGTCTCTGTCTCTCTCTGTATGTGTGTCTGTCTCTCTCTCTTTCCCCCTTTTCCTCTCATCCTCCTTCTCTCCCTCCCTTTCCATCCCTCTCTTTTCATTTGGCTGTCTCTCTGTCTGTCTCTCTATGTCTCTCTCTCTGTCTCTTTGTCTCTCCGTCTCTCTCTTTGTGTGTCTGTCTCTCTCTCTTCCCCCCTTCCCTCTCATTCTCCCTCTCTTTCCATTCCTCTCTCATTTGTCTGTCTGTCTGTCTGTCTGTCTGTCTGTCTCTCTGTCTCTCTCTCTCTCTGTCTCTCTCTCTCTCTCTCTCTCTCTTTCTCTCTCTCTCTTTCTTCTTCCTGCTTGATAGTGTCTGGTTAGTGGCAATGCTATAAGGGGAGAGCCCTTAGGCCCTTTTTCTCTATACTGACATGTGACTTTCTGGATATAACCTCAATTTTTGTTTTTAGGATTTATTTTCATTTTAGGTAATGGAGATTAATCTGGAGATCATAATCTTGCGAGTTTCCAAAAAAAGTCATGAAATCCAAAAGTTTGGCCGTGTTTTATACTTTGCTCAGCATCAGTGCCACAAGTTTCAGCCTTGGAGATCCAGCTCCAAGGTGATGACCACTTACACAACAGTGGTGCTACATTTGGACATGAATTTGGTACAATCCTATCTCGTCAGTATCCGCTGCCATCTCTGATTGGACCCTCCAACTATAGGATAAGGTCATAGGTTCCAGGGCTTCTATTTAAGAAGGGGGCTCACCATAGACTTCTCTTTATTTCATACTGACCTCATTTCTTTCTGTAGACTGAGTGCTACTTGCCATTTGTGAGAGTTGAAGTAAGAGAGACCAAGCCAGAAGCTGTTACTCCTTTTTTAAAATCCTCTAAATCGTTCTCTCATCTGGCTCAGTAGTTAATGAAAGGATGCCTTAGTCATTTCAAAGCTTAAATCTTTCAGCAGTGGAGTCACACATGGCTAGAAGCAGCCCCCAAAATTTTCTAGTGATGAATCAGAACCAGGAAGTACAATGCTGGAAATGCTCTATGGGATAGCCCTCATTATATCAGGAACTTGAAAGAATTGGAAAATTACAAATTCCATATTAAAAGAGACTTCAGCAGCCATCTAATCCAAAGCATCACTAGAAGGAATCATTATATATATATAATCACAATAATTTTCATAAAGATATAATTACATATTATATAAAATATTATAGAATATATTATATATTATATGATGAATAATATGTTAAAATAGAAATGTAATTATCTATGATATAGATATATAATAGATAAATAAGATATTATATAACACATTAAATTATATATCATAATATGTAACATTACAAATTGTAATATAATTATATAAGAAATATATATAATAAATCTTATATATCCTACATGCACACATATACACTTATACAATCCATCTTTGAGAAGTAGTTGTCTAGCTTCTGTTTGGAGATCTTCAATGAAGGGGAACCCACCTCTTCTTGAAGCAGTCCAATAAACTTTTTGACCCACTCTAACTGTTAAGAGCTTTTCCTCAATATCTCAAAGGTTTAAAGAGATCTAGGATCTCATAGATTCAGTGGTTCTTTCCAACAATGCAGATTAAAATCCACCCATGCCTGCCTGTCCTCAAGGGTTGTCATCTGTGTTGGCCCCAAAGTTCACTTCAGATAGTCTGCCCAATGTGCTGGAATCTTGTTATCTCAAGGATATCAATATCATATTTGGGCTGATTCACTCAATTCTATGTGCAAAGATATACACAGGATGAAAATCTCAGTTCTTGTGGGAGGAGAAGAAACCATTCATTCAACAAATATTTATGGAATACTTATCATGTGAAGAGCAGAAGGAGAGGTGTAAAGCTTAGTAAACATGTGGTTTATCTCCTCAAGGCACTTATGGTCTAGTAGGAGTATAAGAGACATGCACAAATGACAATAGCCTAAAATTATTTCTTTTTTTCCTCCACAAAAATGAAAAAGGAGATATTAAAAAAAGAAATAAAAGAGAGTGATAGAAATTATTTTGTCCAACAACATGCTGATAAAATAGATCATCTAGATCAATTCTGATGGATGTGACTCTTTCCAACAATGAAATGATTGAGGCCAATTCCAATGATCTCATAACGAAGAGAGCCATCTACACCCAGAGAGAGGGCTACAGGAAGTGTTGTAGATCACAACATAGCATTTTCACTTTTTGTTGTTGTTTGCTTGCATTTTTTTCTCATTTTTTCCTTTTTAATCTGATTTTTCTTGTGCAGCAAGATTATTGTATAAATATGTATACATATATTGGATTTAACATATTTTAACATATTTAATATGAATTGGATTACTTGCCATCTAGGAAAGGATATGGGGGAAGAAGGGGAAAATTTGGAACACAAGGTTTTACAAGGGTTAATGTTGAAAAAAAAAAGCTTTAATAAAAATAAAATGGATCATCTAAATAAAATGGATGAATATTTACAAAAATGTATAAAATGCCAAAATTAACAGAACAAGAAATATGGGGTTTAAACAACCCAATCTTAGGGGGGAAAAAGTTGAACAAACTATAGATGAACTCCTAAAGGGGTAGGAAAAAAGCCAGGAACAAATGCCTTTACAAGCAAATTATATCAAATATTCAAAGCATGATCAATTCCAATATTACATAAATTGTTTGCAAAAATAGGAAAAGAATGCAATTGGGAAGTATTTAACAAAATAAATAAAAATATTTTTAAAAAAGAAAAAAATAGGAAAAGAAGAGATCTAGCCAAATTGCATCTTTGATACAACTATGACTTTGATTCCTAAGCAAAGGAGAGTTAAAACAAAGAAAGAAAGGTATAGCCCAATATCCTGAATGAACACCAAAGCAAAAATTTTAAATAAAATGTTATCAAAATAGCTATAGCAATACATCACAAAGATTAAACATCATGTCTGGCTTACATTTATACCAGGAAAACTTAACATAAGAAAAATTATAGACATAATTCACCATAAATCAAAGGTATAGAAACAACTTTGAGAAAATATCATTTTAATTTCTCATAAAAACACCAGAAAATATAGGAGTAAATAGACCTTTCTTTAATATAGCAAGATATATATATATATATATACCCAAGAGCCAGCATTGTATATAATGGAAATAAAGAAATGGCCTTTCCAATATGAATCGGAGGAAAGCAAGGATGTCTATTGTCATGATCACTATTTGATACAGTGCTAGAAATGGCAATTGTAACAATGAAACAAGAAAAAAATTAAGGGACTAAACATAGACAAAAAAAGACAAATTCATAGCTGTTTGCAGATGGATAGAAAATTCCAAAGTCAACTAAAATTAATTGAAACAGTTAATAACTTTTGCAAAGTTGCAGGATCTAAAATAAATCCACATAAATCATCAGCATTTCTGCACATTACCAACTAAATTCAGCAAGAAGAAATAGGAAGAAAAATTCCATTTGATATAACTATGTATGGAAGTCTACATATTAAAACACCTACAAGAATTCTATGAATATAACTTTTTATTTTATAATGCTCTTTACAAAAAGGTAATATAGAGAATAGAGAAATATTAATTGCTAATAAATATACTAAACTTATACATTAAAAATGACAATGCCTCCTAAATGAATTTACTTATTCAATGACATGCCATCAAAATACCAAACAAGTGCTTTATTAGCCTAGAAAAAATAATATAATTTAAATGGAGGAACAAAGGTCAAGAATCTCCAAGGGAAATAATAAAAAAGAAGTGGAAAAGAAGGGGCCTAGCAGTAACATATCTCAAGCTATACATCAAAATAGTAATAATTAACATGCTTAAGAAATGAGGTCAATCAGTGAAACAGATCTGCATGCAACATAGAATCAAATAAATCCACTAGCCTAGTGGATATGGATCAGTCCAAAGACCCACAGTTTTGGGATAAGAAATCACTACGGAAAAACTAGAAAGTGGTCTGGCAGAAAATAGATGTAGGTTAACACCTTATACCATAAACCAGGATAACTCTGAATGGATATATGACTTAGAACTTTAGGATGACATCATGAATAAATTATAGGATCCAGGAAGAAACCACATTTCAGATCTATAACTCATAGAAAATTTGTAACCAAATAAAGGACAATGTTAACTACATATAATCAAAAAGGATTTACAAAACAAAACCAATACAGCTAAAATTAGAAGAGGAACAGGTAACTTGGGAAAAATCTTCATGTAATGTTTTCACTGAAAAGATCTCTTTTCCAAGATTTTATATAAAATCTATAAGAGCCACTGGTGACAAATGGTCAAAAGATAGAAAGAGGCAGTTAGTTATCTAAGAAATACAAGCTACCAATAGTAGCCATGTGAAAAAAAAAATACCCATATTACTAATAATGATATTCAAATTAAAACAATTCTGAGGTTTCACCTCTCAGATTGGCAAAGTCAGTAATAAAGAAAAATGACCATTTTTAGATCATTTAGGGAAAACAAGCATTATTGGTGGTTCCATGAATTATTGGTCCAGCCATTCTAGAAAACATTTTGAAATTATGCCCCCAAAATTACTGAATTTTAAACCTATCTATACTAAAAAAAAGAAAAAGAAAAAGAAAAAAGAAAAGAAAAAATTTCTAAAATATGCAAAATATGCTTATAGCAACGTTTTCCAGGAAGAAAGAACAAGAAACTAAGGATATGCCCATTCACTGTGGAATGATTGAACAAACAATAATATAGAAATTAATTAGTAAATTAAGTGGCCTTTCCAGGAAAATTGGGGGAAAAATAAGGATGTCTGTTATCGCTATTCCTATTTCATATAGCACTAGAAATAGCAACTACAACAATAAAACAGGGGGGAAAGTTGAGGGAATAAGCACAAATAAAGAAACACATTTACAATTTTTGCAGATGGTAGGATAGTATCTTTAGAAAACTTTCCTATTGCTATTGTAAGAAATGATGAAGAGTACGATTTCAAAGAAACCTGCAAAGATTTGCATAAATTGACACAGAGTGAAGTGAGCAGGACCTGGAAAATAATTCATACCATAAAAATGATTATGTAATGACAAACAATTTTGAAAGATTTAAGAACTCTGACAAATGTAATGATGAAGTTTCCAAAGGACTGACAATGAAACATCCTACTTCTTGTTAGAGAGGCAATAGATTTGGGGTGCAGAAGAAGATATATTATTAAGATAACAGTCTTTGTGGGAATTCATTTTGATTGATATGTATATTTGTTAAAAGGTTCCCCTCATACACACACCAATGGTAGAGGACCCAGAGGAGATAATTCATTTTAAAATAATTTTAACTAAATAAAAATAAATAATAAATGAGAAATAAATTAGAGACATACAAAGTGCAATATGAGGGGAAGTGTTGTAACGATGAATGGATTAGGGAAAACTTCCTGGAGGAAGCAGAATTTGAAGTGGGCTTTGGGGAAATCTCTAGATGAAGAAGGAAAGAGAATAGTATGGTTAAAGTGATGAAGGCATGAGAACAGGGTGTGTTCTAGTCACTGACTTAAATAGTTTGGCTGGGGAGGAGAGCAAGCAAAAGAGTAGGTTTAGGGTGAGCCAAAACTGGTGTCAGATTAAAGATGGTCCTGAAATGTCGGGCAAGAATTTGAACTTTATTTAGTAGACCAAAGGGAGCCACGGAAGGTGTTAAGCAGAAGAATGACAAGGCTAAATCACTGCAGACAAACCAGTGCAGGGAATAAAATGAAGCCTGAGATAGTCCCGAGGTCTAAGCAAGGTGAAAGGAAAGATGTCTTGGGGATTAAGGGAGGCTTTCATGCAGAGGGTGACACCTCAGATGGACCTTGAAAGACTTTCACTAACAGGTACTTCATGGGGAAATAAAGGAAATAAAAAACAGTATGGTGTTGCCTAGTTACAAAGGGGAGCTGCAAAGAAGTGCAGGAACTCAGACAAAGACAAGACCACCTCTGGCTTTTGGAAAGGAGAGAGCTGTAAAATGGGAAGCAGGAAAACTCCCGTCCTAGGAGCCCCTTCTGGCCTTAGCAGCTTGGCTTTAGGCAGGCCGAAGCATCCTCGGTTGCTTCATCCATAGCGGGGAATAATACTGTGTTGTTTTTTTTCCTTTCTGAAGATCAGCAGCTGGCTCACATGATTTCTTTACATTTGTTCCTGTTGTAATATTCTAAAATCTGGATTCAGATGTACCTTTTAGATCAGATAGTCTGTGAGCCTGCTTGCCTCTGGTTGTTAATGAGGCAGAAGGGAGGGGACGTGAAGCGGTTCCAGGGCTTGAGTCTCCGTGGAGGGGCTGGAGGTTGTAGAGGGCTGGAAAGCTGGGGCTGCCTCTGGCCACTGTGTGCAGGGGAGGGCGGGGGTCGGGTGCATGTCCTGCATGGGATGCACTGGAGATGGGGTGGGAAAGATTAGGGTTATGAAGAAGGGTTCGTACCTTACACACTTGTCCTAGAGCCTTCCCTTCCCCCTTCCTTCCCCCCTTCCCCTCCCCCCCATCTCCCTTACACAAGCCGGGCTCTAAGACAAGTATGCCTACGCTTAGGAGCCGGGAGAGGGTCACAGGTTTTCAGCTGGAAGGGGCTTGGGAAGGCTACAGAACCCAACCCTTTCATAGAGGGGGCTCCCAGTTAGCACAAGGGTGACGTCATGCCCCCGCAGCGACCTCTAACCCACCCTCCTCATTTTACAGAGGAAATGGTTTGCATAAGGTCACACGGGGAGGCTCAGCATCAGTATTTGAACCCAGGACTCCAGCTTCCGGTTCTGTGCATCACGGTAAAAGGAATGGGCTCTAGAGTCATATGTTCGACCTTCCGCTTCTGACCTTGGTCAGGTCCCTGAAAGTCCCAGGGCCTCAGTTTCCTTATCTATTAAAAAGAGCGGGCAGGAGTGATTGGCCTCTGAGGGCCTTCCAGGCGTTCTAGACCGTTAGTCCAGGGTGTGTCTGGCACTCTAGCTCAGGGTTGGGGGCATAGCGGGGCGCGGGGTGCAGAGAGGGGCTGGGGGCCTGGGAACGCGCCCGAGTGCTCTGCAGTGGGAGGGGGGACGTCAGAGGAGTCAGGATGCGCGCATCCTCGCGTGTGCGCGCGCGCGCCAGACGTGCCGGGGGTGGAGGGAGGGTGGGGGTGTGCCGGGGGCGCGGCGGCGCGGGGCCCGCGGGCTGGCTGTGCTTTGGAGGCGACGTTGGAGCTTGCTAAGGCTCTCTTGGCCAGGCTCCAGAAGAGGCTGCATGGTCACTCCGCGGTCGCTAGGCGGCGTCTTCCCCACCCTGGCTGCGGTGGGTGGGGAGTAGAAGGCGAGCGGAGGGGGGACGAAGGAGGGAGGGAGCCGCCCCCTCCCCCGCCTCCGCCCCCGCCCCCTCACACTGCGCAGCGGAAACATGGCGGCGGGAAGGGAGCGAGTGTGAGCCGCCTCAGCCGCTGCCGCCGCCTCAGCCGCTGCCTCCCTCCGCCTCAGCCGCCTCAGGTAAGCCCGGGGCCATCCGGCCTGCCCGGCCTGATCCAGCGCAGCCTGGAGGCCTCGGCCGCCCCGCCGACCTGTCAGGGTCCGGCCTGTCCGACTGTCAGGGCGTCTGTCCCGGCCCGGGCCCAGCAGGCCCCGAGGAGAGCCCCGCGCCCCGCGCCCGAATGAGGGGCCCCCAGGAGGCGGTGACATTCCCCCGGGACAACAACGGGCTCCCTGGGGGGGGACCCTGACACCTCGAGAGGTGACACCCCCTTTTCCCATAGGGTCAAAACGGGACCCAGAGGAGTGACATCCCCTCCCCCATGGGGGTCAGACCAGGTACTCAGAAGGATGACACCCCCTCCCCCATGGGGTCAAATGGAGACCCAGAGAGATGACACCCCCTCCCCCATGGGGTCAAATGGGGACCCAGAGAGACGACACCCCCTCCCCCAAGGGGTCAGATAGGGACCCAGAGAAATGACACCCCCTCCCCCATGGGGTCAAATGGGGACCCAGAGGGATGACACCCCCTCCCCCATGGGGTCAAATGGGGACCCAGAGGGATGACACCCCCCCAAGGGGTCAGATAGGGACCCAGAGAGATGACACCCCCTCCCCCATGGGGTCAGATAGAGACCTAGAGGGATGACACCCCCTCCCCCATGGGGTCAGATAGGGAACCAGAGGGATGACACCCCCTCCCCCATGGGGTCAAATGGAGACCCAGAGAGATGACACCCCCTCCCCCATGGGGTCAAATGGGGACCCAGAGGGATGACACCCCCCCCAAGGGGTCAGATAGGGACCCAGAGAGATGACACCCCCTCCCCCATGGGGTCAGATAGAGACCTAGAGGGATGACACCCCCTCCCCCATGGGGTCAGATAGAGACGTTGAGGGATGACATCCCCTTCCCCATGGGGGCAGATAGAGACCTAGAGGGATGACACCCCCTTCCCCATGGGGGCAGATAGAGACCTAGAGGGATGACACCCCCTTCCCCATGGGGGCAGATAGAGACCTAGAGGGATGACACCCCCTTCCCCATGGGGGCAGATAGAGACCTAGAGGGATGACACCCCCTTCCCCATGGGGGCAGATAGAGACCTAGAGGGATGACACCCCCTCCCCCATGGGGTCAGATAGAGACGTTGAGGGATGACACCCCCTTCCCCATGGGGGCAGATAGAGACCTAGAGGGATGACACCCCCTCCCCCATGGGGTCAGATAGAGACCTAGAGGGATGACACCCCCTCCCCCATGGGGTCAGATAGAGACCTAGAGGGATGACATCCCCTTCCCCATGGGGGCAGATAGAGACCTAGAGGGATGACACCCCCTCCCCCATGGGGGCAGATAGGGACCCAGAGAGATGACACCCCCTTCTTCATGGGGTCACATGGGGATCCACAGGGATGACACCCCCTCTCCATAGGGTCAGATGGGGACCCAGAGGGATGACATTCCCTTCTTCATGGGGTCAGATAGGGACCCAGAGGGATGACATCCCCTTCCCCATGGGGTCAGATAGAGACCTAGAGGGATGACACCCCCTCCCCCATGGGGTCAAATGGGGACCCAGAGGGATGACATCCCCTTCCCCATGGGGTCAGATAGAGACCTAGAGGGATGACACCCCCTCCCCCATGGGGTTAGATAGAGACCTAGAGGGATGACACCCCCTCCCCCATGGGGTTAGATAGAGACCTAGAGGGATGACATCCCCTTCCCCATGGGGGCAGATAGAGACCTAGAGGGATGACACCCCCTCCCCCATGGGGGCAGATAGGGACCCAGAGAAATGACACCCCCCCCCAAGGGGTCAGATAGGGACCCAGAGAGATGACACCCCCTCCCCCATGGGGTCAGATAGAGACCTAGAGGGATGACACCCCCTCCCCCATGGGGTCAGATAGAGACCTAGAGGGATGACACCCCCTCCCCCATGGGGTCAGATAGGGAACCAGAGGGATGACATCCCCTTCCCCATGGGGGCAGATAGAGACCTAGAGGGATGACACCCCCTCCCCCATGGGGTCAGATAGAGACCTAGAGGGATGACACCCCCCCCCAAGGGGTCAGATAGGGACCCAGAGAGATGACATCCCCCTCCCCATAGTGTCAGATAGGGACCCAGAGAGATGATACCCCCTCCCCATAGTGTCAGATAGGGACCCAGAGAGATGATACCCCCTCCCCATGGGGTCAGATAGGGACCCAGAGGGATGACATCCCCTTCCCCATGGGGGCAGATAGAGACCTAGAGGGATGACATCCCCTTCCCCATGGGGTCAGATAGAGACCTAGAGGGATGACACCCCCTCCCCCATGGGGTCAGATAGAGACCTAGAGGGATGACACCCCCTCCCCCATGGGGTCAAATGGGGACTCAGAGGGATGACACCCCCTCCCCCATGGGGTCAGATAGAGACCTAGAGGGATGACATCCCCTTCCCCATGGGGGCAGATAGAGACCTAGAGGGATGACACCCCCTCCCCCATGGGGTCAGATAGGGAACCAGAGGGATGACACTCCCTCCCCAATGGGTCAGATAGGGACCCAGAGGGATGACACCCCCACCCTCATGAGATCAGACTGGGAACCCCAGAGGGGTGACACCCTCTCCCCCATGGGGTCAGCTGGGGACCCAGAGGAGTGACACCGCCTCCCTCATGAGGTCAGACTGGGAACCCATAGGGATGACACCTCCTCTCCCATTAAGTCAGACCAGGACCCAAAGGGGTGGCACCCCCTGTCCCTATAGTGGGATAGCCCACTTCCCTGATTTGGTAATTGATTTCTCCCTTACTTCTCTCTCCATCCTCACTGTCTGATACTGGGATTCAGAAGGGATTATCTTGCCCCATCTCCCCCAGGGTTTGAGGGAAGATGAAAAAGGGATAACCCTGAACATGCTGAGACTTGATTATTTCCCATCCCCTGGGGCATCTGACTTGGAACCCAGAGGAGACATCAATTCTCCACCCCCATAGGCTCTGACTAATAACCCCCTCCTCTAGGATTTAACTACTGAGACACGCGGAGATGACATCCTTCTCTGGGCTGTGACACTAGGACCCAAAAGGAGTGATGGCTCCTTCCCACATCGGACACAGTGAAATGTCCCCACACATAGACAGGATCTGAAGAGACATACAAGGGAATATCTCCCACTCCCTTTAGAGACTGAGGAATTAAGAGGGGTTAGCACTCCCCTAAATAATGACAACCCTACTCCCCCCCCCCCAACTCTTAATGAGCCTTCCTCACTTAAATCCAATTCACTTACATGGCATGGCATCATCTCCCCATCTCATGATCTTCTTTGAGAAAGGACTGACATCAATCTCCTTCCATTCTTAATAGGCATACAAAGATGATCTCCTCTTGAGGAAGATGCAGAGGGATATAGAGAGGATGACTCTTTCCTCCATATGGGACATAGGAAAAGAAACCCCTCACATTCTTTATAATGACTGAACTGAGATATAGAACAATCCCTCATTGGAAGAGGATGCAGGGATAGAAATCTATCCCATAGAACCTGAGATAAGAACAGAGAATGACCCCTCTTCTGCATGTGAGATACAGAAAGGGGTATTTGCCCCCATTTTAGAAGGACTAAAGTGTCATTGCAGAAAAGGATGGCTCTACATAAAGGATCTTTCCTGAGAGCTGACCCTAACTAATCCATTGTGGTGTCTGGGTGGGGACCCAAAGAATATGATCTTCTCTCCCCATTTTGAGTATTAAGCTATATTAGTAAGTATTAAGTCTGGACATTCTAAGAGGATGACCCTCTTTACCTACTCTGTGGTTTGAATGGGGTTGTAGAGAGAAAATTTTCATACCTCTGGGAGTTCAGACTAAGGTTTTGTCAGAATCATTTTGGAGGGGGGACCTAGGACAGAGGTCCTTTGGAGTAAGAATACTTAGCAATGTGTCAGTGTATTCCCACCCTAGCCTGACTCTGGAAGATTATGTCTGTCTATCCCAAAACTTGAAATAAATAAAATTGTGACCATCAAGTGGTCCCAACATTAGACAATTTCTATCTATGGAGCATGAGGACACTCACATCTTCTGCATTCCTCGGCACATTGGTTGTTTGAATGAATTTTCAGAATTGAAAATTGGTGTGGGTGAAGGGGAGCTGAGCGGGAGAGTTCCTCCAGTTAAAGTAGGTAAACAAGCAACATCCTAAGGATGGGGGAAAGGAACATACAAGCCTTCTGCATGAACATGATCTTAACAATCTGTACAGTATTTTGAGGATTGAGAGGGATATCTAATAGATATGTGTCAAGGCTAGTAAAATCAGAGAGCAGAGCTCCCTATAGGTGAGGTGACAGAATTGTGGTTATTTTTTTTTCTGACTTGTCTCCCACATAGGGGGGGCAGCTTAATAAATAAGAAACACTTTATTTCTTTGTTCATTTATGTACTGTCATGCTTCTTATTAGTAAACAGGCTTTGCACCCAGGTGTCCTTTACCCTGCTGGGGAGGTCAAAAGAGCAAGAGAGAGATTTGTTTTTATGGAGGAAATAGGTTGCTGTTTGTAAACATACCTCTGCTTAACAATGCTTTAGGGAAATAACAAGACCTTTTAGTTTAATGTCTAACTTTGTCCCCAAGCCTTCAATGTGATAGTCAGCTGGAGGGACATTGATTTATCAGATTGATTTGTCTTTGCTCAATCTCAGCTAGCTGCTCATACAGAACTTTAGTATGAAAAAAAGTTGGTATGTGTGTTGTTTGCTTTCATTATTAACCCTCATTTGCTTTCAGTTAGCGTGTGGTAGTAGACGGGTTGGTTTTTTGTTGTCATTTTTATGAGAGGCCCTTTTCCCAAACTCCCAAATCTCTAAACAGTGAATTGGACAGCATCAGTCTGCACCCACCTCCCTTTCTCTTCTCTCTCTTTCCTTGGGAAACATGATGGCCTTGTGGATAAAATGCCAAACTTGTTTCTGGGACCAGTTTCAGCTTCTAAGCAAAGTTTCACTCTGTATAAGACAACCAAACAGAAGCTACATGAGCCTAGTATTAGAACTAGTACTTTTAACATTATCCTCATTTCTTCGTTCTTAAAATTGATTGGTGATTTTGAACTTTTACTGGCATGTCTAGGACAACTTACATTTTGAGATCTTAAGGGGTTTTTTTAGATTCTTGTTTCCTTTAAATCATTTTTTAAGATTGCATATTCAAGTACATAATTCTAATATGGAACACTTTACTGAAGTTTGTGATTACTACTTTTTTGTTTTACAATTTAAAGTAAAAATTTCTAGACTTTTCATGAGGAGGTATTATTATCATAAATCAGAGAATGTTAAGAGCTGAAACATACCTTAGAA
This sequence comes from Antechinus flavipes, assembly GCF_016432865.1. NCBI lineage: Eukaryota > Metazoa > Chordata > Mammalia > Dasyuromorphia > Dasyuridae > Antechinus > Antechinus flavipes. Next base: position 569,268,423 of record NC_067400.1, on the reverse strand, counting down.
ATCATTGAACCCAACTCCTTCATTTTACAGAGTAGTTCACTGAGATCCCTAAAAAGGGAAAATGACCTGACAGTATCACATACCTAGTAAGTAGTAGAGCTGAAAGTAGAAGCTAAGTCCAGTCTTCCTACCACTATACTCTAAAGCATTGAAATCAAAAATGCTCTCCTTGGAACAAGAGAAGGATAAGAACCAGTATCAGCCATATCAGACTAATTCCTGATTAAATTCAGTGCTACCCAGCTGGGGGATCTGTCAGAAACAATAAGCACTTTTTAAGCACCTGTGCACAATGTTCTGGGTTTGGTGCTAAACACTAAGTATATAAAATTAAAGATTTACTTAAGAATCCCTGGTTTCTGTTTGATTTTTTAAAGCCATTCAAAACCTGGCCCCGTTTTGCCTTTCCCTCCTGGGATGATCCAGGGACACAGGCTGCTTACCGATTCTCTCATACTTCTGGGCATTTTCTTTGTGCCTGTCCGCATGCCTTGAATGTTCTTCCTTCTTTCTGCCCCAAGGACTTTGTTTCCTTCAAAACTCTCCCCTTTTAGCAGAAACCTTTCCTAGGGCCCCTTTATATTAGTGTCTTCCTTCTAAGATGACCTCTTATTAACCCTTTATATATCCAGGATATTCAGAAATGTTTGCTTGCAGTCTCTCCTACCATGTTTCCCCGATAATAAGACACTTTATTATTATTTTTTTGGACAGAAAAACACCAGAGGGCTTATTTTCAGGGGAGGGCTTATTTTAACGAACATTGACAGCAATTTTAATAAACAGGTAAATGTGAACAAAAAAAAGTACATTTATTCAATAATGATCATGTCATCTTCTTCAACAACATCGTCATAAGTGTCCATCCCCTGAATTCCGTTCTGGATGTCTTACACCTCTATTTCCTTCAGAAGAAGTGGACCCAATCTGTCATGTCCAGCAATATAGCTCTCTTTAAATGAACATGTCTTATCCAGGTAACCTGCTCATAGTGCCTTAGCTGTCAGTAATTTTATCCCATGATTTCCCAAGTCACGACTTCTTGCAGACAGGGCTTCACAAAGTTTCCACGCTGATTTCTTTCCATTCTATTTTCAATGTAGTCATTGACTTCCATGTGCAAATGGTCCTTGAATGGCTTGTTTATTGCAATATCAAGGCTCTGGAGATAGGCAGTCATTCCTGCAGGAATCATTACTTGATCTATTCTCTCTCTGCAAGGGAGTTCTTCATTTCTTTAGCGCGGTGAGTGCCAGCTGAGTTCTTCTTTTATCCTCCATGGATAAAAGGGGGGGGGGGGGGGGGGGGAGGGACGGTGGGTACCATACAGAGGGTACCATAATGTAGCGTGTAGTGCAGGGGATCACCTTCACTACAGTAGCAATCTCAATAGGGCTTATTTTTGGGGGAGGGCTTATTTTAGAGGAATCTTACAAAATAAGGGGAGGGCTTATTTTCGGGATAGGTCTTATTATCGGGGAAACATGGTAGTACGTTGCTTCAGATAAGGGAAGGATTATAATCATAGAATGAGAAGATTTGGGAGTTTAAAAATGTGTGTGTGTGTGTGTGTGTATAAAATCTAATTCATAGATATCTATATAGATATATATAGATATCTAATATAGATAATCTAATTCAGTGCTCTAATTTTTCGGGGAATGAGTTTTGGGCCCCAAAACACTTAAGAGTTCTGACAGCTCTGTGATTGTGGGTGTCATTTAAGCTTTCTGAATCTCATCATCTTTCCCTGTAAAACAGGACTGTTATTCAAAGTACCTCTTTTACAGGCTTGATGTAACAATGGATTTGCAAGCCTTAAAGTACTACAGAAATAACACATTATTCTTGTTGTTACCCAGGTTTGTAGAGATGGAATAGAACCCAAATCCCTTACCCTCCAATCTCTTGCTTTCAAGCTGAAATATATATATATATATATATATATATATATTTTTTTTTTACAAAAGTTGACTTGCCTGAGAACTTTAAATAGGGAATGTGTGTGTGTGGGAGAATGAATGTTTTTTCAGTTCATTTCAATAAAAATCCAAAGCTATATGATTAAATCTAAAGCTAGAGCCTTATAAGATAAAGTCTGTTAGTTTTGTTGTTAGGAAATTGAGGGAAAAAAGAATGATTTGTACAGATTTTCACATTGAAGTCATAAATCTGGTTATCACAGAATTGTGGTCTTGGAAGGAACTCCAAAGATTATCTAATCAACTAGTACTAAATAGAAGAATTCCCCAATACAGTATTACCTTACCATTTGGGCTTCCAGTGTCCAGTGGTGATTGACCTTTGAGGCAATCTAATCAATTTTTGAGCAGTTCTTATGTGGAAGAATTTATTATGGAAGAATTTCCTTACATCAGCCCATCAGCCCTAGCAACTTCCACATATGATGTCATTCCTTTACTCAGAATCATCCGATGACTTATTCAGTAAAGTCCTTGACCTGTCATCTAAGACTGACTCTATCTGACTTCAGTCTATGCTTTCAGCTTTATCTCATCATTTCCCTCCACCTGCCCTGTGATCTGATCCAAAATGAATTACAATTCCTCAAATATCTCTCTCTTTTGTCTGTCACTGTGTCTTTGCACATGATGTTCTCGTGATGCTGTCTTATAATGCTTTCCCACATCCTTTACTTAACCTGTTGAAATGTTTCCTGTTCTCACATGTCAGTTTAAAGGCTATTTCTTTCTTGAAGCCTTCCTTGCTCCCCCCAACTAGGGATCATTCTTCACAGCTTTGAACTACCTTTGTACCTTTCACCTTTCTCTTTGTACTTAAATTGTACTGCCTTTTACTACTGTTTGCATAATCTTCTTATCTCTCAGTAAACTGGAATTTCTTGGAGGACCCATACTACTGCCTTATCTTTTTATTTATTTGATCATTTAGCACAGGATCAAAAAAACTTCATTGAGGCTGGAAGAAATGTTTTAATTAATAACTTAATGGATTTTAATTAAATGAATGAATTTGACTTAGTCTAAAACTCATATCCCTAAACCCACCCTTATTACCATCCTCCCAGTTTCTATAGATGACACCACCATCTGTAGAATGGCCTACTTCGGCTCAAAAACTTAACTTTTTTCTCATGCTTTCTTCTCCCTTATTTTCTGTTTTCAATTAGTTGTGAAGTCCTATCAGTTCATTGTATGACCCTAATGTTTCCTATATCCATTCCCTTTCTTAACTCCATGACTATGATTTTAGTTCAAGCCTTGATTATCCCTGGCTGCACTCAGTTAATCACTAAGCATTTAATAAGTTCTTAATTTGTACTGGACAGTATTAATACAATGAAAGGCAAAACCAGTACTTGTTCTCCAGAAATTCACATTCTAATGGGGGATACAACATACAAATATCTGGAAATGATAACTAGCATTTATGTGGTGCTTTGAGGTTTGCAAAACGCTTTACCAGTATTACTCTCACAATCACCCTGGGAAATAGGTGTTAACATTATTCCTATTTTATAGATGAAGAAACTAAGGCAGAGTACAATTAGGTGACTTGTCTAGGATGACACAGCTGGGAAAAGTCTGAGGCCATCTTTGATCTCAGATCTTCCAGATTCAAAGTCCTGCTCTTTACATTGTGCTAATAACTATGTATGGTTTATATTTACAAGATATATACAATATATATATATACTTCAACAATGATACTGTATGAGAATATATTCTGATGGAAGTGGATATCTTCAACAAAGAGAAGATCTAACTCAGTTCCAATTGATCAATGATGAACAGAAGCAGCAACACTGGGAAATAAGTGTAAAATGTTTTCATTTTTGTTTTTCTTCCCAGGTTATTTTTACCATCTGAATCCAATTCTCCCTGTGCAACAAGAGAACTGTTCGGTTCTGCACATATATATTGTATCTAAGATATACTGTAACATATTTAATATGTATAGGACTGCTTGATATCTAGGGGAGGAGGTGGAGGGAGGGAAGGGAAAAGTAGGAACAGAAGTGAGTGCAAGGGATAATGTTGTAAAAAATTACCCAGGCATATGTTCTGTCAATAAAAAGTTATAATAAAAAAAATTTAAAAATAAAAATTAAAAAATTATATACAATGTAAATTAGAGGGAATCTCAGAGGAAAGGTCTTGGAAGGCAGAAGGAGCAGGAATAGAAAAGATGGGATTTGAGCCAAATCTAGGAAGCCAAGTAGAAATGAGGAAGGAGAGCATTGAAACACCTCAGCCAGTGGAAAAGCATAGAGTAGGAAGATAGAATATCATGTTCAAAGAAGGAAGGAAGGATTGATTTACTAAATGTCTATTAATGTATATACTAAGCACTTTAAAAAGATCATTTCATTTGATTTTCACAGGAATCCCAGGAAGTAGAATTGTACCACGTTCTCTTTTATTGTTCTGACTCAGTTTCCCTAATTGGTCCTGCCTCAGTTTCCCTATTGTTATACCTCAATCCCCTTAGTTACAAACCCCGCTCTGGTTCATGAAGACTGATATAACTTAGGGCTATTTGCTCTAAGGTTATAAATTGTCAACATGTAAACTCAAAAAGGGGAAATCTAGACATTCTGTCTCTTAGACACTGTCTTAACTCCCAGTTTGTTAGAATTTATGGTCCTACCCCCCAGCCTGTCAGAATGCAATTGATGGTTCCTGCCTGGAGATTCCCACTCACCAGAGTTTGGACTCCACCCACCCCTACCCCTCCACCCCCCACCCCCGCCTTTGTTTAGCTACTGTGTATAAATATGTCATTGAGAATTCCCATTGGCTGTTAGATGCTGGATTTTTGGAGACAATGGTCTTATTCAGCCTGGGTACCAACCCATGGATCCATTTGGTCCCAGTAAATCTCTCCCTTTAAATAAATTATTAAATGCTCTCTAATCTCTTTCTTGCCTCAGTTTCTCTGGCATTACAATAGATGTTATTAACCCTATTTTACATTTGAAAAACTAAAGCAAACAGAAATTAAGCATCTTGCCTAGTGTCATACACAGATGGCTTTTGAGGCTGTTTTTGAACTCAGATCTTCCTGACTTTGTTGTTCAGCTATTTCAGTTGTTTCCAACTCTTTGTGATACTGTTTGCAGTTTTATTGGTAGAGATAATGAAATGGTTTGCCATTTTCTTCTTCATTCTTTATGCAGATGAAGAACTGAGGTAAACAGGATTAAGTGGCTTGCCTAGGTTCATACAGCTAGTAATTATTTGAAGCTAGATTTGATCATGAGAAGAGTATTCTTGAATTTAGGTTTAATAGTTTAGGTATAATATCCATTATGCCACTTAACTGCCTATTTTGCTTTAAATGTCAGATGATTTTATATTTAATCCTGAAAGTAATATAAGTTATTGATAATGTTGAATGATAAAATTACGTGGCCAGTTCTGTGCTTTCAGAAAATCACTTTGGTAACTAACTGGAAGATTGACCTAGTACTAAGGCAGGGAGAACAATTAAAAGGCTATCTCAAGCCTGGGTATGAAGTGAGAGGGGTTTATACCATATGGTACTTGTGTGAGTGGAGAGAAGGGAGTATATATAAAATAGATTTAAGAAGGTAAAATTGACAAGATTTGACAAATAGATTGGATATATAGCATGAGGAAATGAAGAAGACATCAAGATTGTTAATCTGGGTAATTGGGAGGTTAGTGATCCCCTTGACATTAATAGAGAAAATTAGAAAAAGAATAAGGGTATAAAGATAATACATTCAGTTTAAAATACTTTAATTTTGAGATGTATATGGGGCATCCAGTTCAAGATGTCTGATAGGCAATTAATGATGCAAGATCTCAGAATTATCAGGGTAGAGATGATAATGAACCCATGAAAGTTCAACAAGCTTAGTAGTATAAAGATTAGAAGAGGGAGTAAAGAAAATTCTTAGACAATGATACTCATGATTAGTGGGAATGACCTGGAAGAAGATCCAAAAAGGATAACTGAGAAAGAGAATTCAGCTAAGTTTTAGAAGAACCAATTAAGATCAGTGTTATCAAGAGCTAGAGAAAAGAGCAGTCAGGAGAAGTAGATAAGTCAAGGTTTCAAGGGGATCAAAAAGTATGAGGATTGAGAAGAGGTCATTAGATTTGGCAATCAAGAAATCACTGCTAACTTTGGATAGAGCAATTTCAATTGAAAAAAGGAATTGGAAGCCAGATTCCATAGGGTGAAAAGAAGTAAAGTTAAAGAGGTTAGCTGAGAAGCGAAGGAGAAATACAGAATGATAGCTGAAAGACAGGGTAGGATCAAGTAGAGGTTTTTTAAGAATTGTATTTGTAATTGCAAATTACAAATAAGCATTTGTAAGACCATGTGAAGGAGCCAGTATTTGGGAGATGAAAGGACAATGTGAAAGGAATTGGATATGAAGAAAAGAAGCTCTTTAATTTTGGCCTCAAATTTTTCATTAAAGTGTGAGGTGTGGTGTTCAACTTCAAAAGTTAGAGCAGTATTGTCTTGGGAGGAGGAGGGGAAGAAGGAGAAAAATTTGGAACACACAGTTTTGCAAAGGTGAATGTTAAAAACTGTCTTTGCTTGTATTTGGAAAAATAAAATACTATTAAAAATTTTAAAATAGTTGGAGCAAAAGATGTCATAGGAGGTTTGACAGAGGAAAATATAACACAATGTTGATGCTAAAATGAGGAGAAATATGGTTTGTCCTTCATTCTCAAAGACGACCATATCTGCAGGGAGGTGATACTATGACCTGCAAGTGAATTAGATCGAAGTGCAGGAGAACGATGCAAAGTCACCAGCCTCACTTCCTCCTTCTGAGCCCTCTAGGCCCAGTGATAAGATATAGATCAAGACAACTAGGGATGGCCCTCTAGTAGGGCTAGAAAAGTAATAAGGAGTTATAGTAGGCCCAGTTGAGATTAGTTAGTACAAATTTGTAGTGGACCCAAGCAGTTCAATTTTGTGGTATCTTCAAGTTTTGTTAAGTATCATATGAGTAGGAGTAAATGAAGTAAATAGTGAGAAAGTATGATCATTAATAGGATGGAACAGAGATTTAAGAGTAGTAGATAACTTAGGGTTGAATGGACGAAAGGATCAATCCATCAATATATACTTAGTAAGTACCTGCTGTGTACAAGCACTTATTATGTTGTTCTAGGCACTGGAGATAAAAATACACAGCATTAAACAATTTCTATTCACACTGATTTTACATTCTAATGGAGGAGACAAGTACATATAAAATTTATATACACTATAAATATAAAGTTAATAACTAAATATGCATAATATATGAATTTATAAAAATATAAATATAAAAATAATTAAACAAAAGGTAATTTGGGGGAAAGGGCACTAGCAGTTGAGAGGTTTAGAAAAGTTTTCTTGTTGAAGATCCTGTTTTGGCTTAAAGAGAGGTATTCTGTGAGGCAGAGATAAGAAAGAAGTATGTTTCAGGCATGGAGAATCAGGTCTATTTGGCTGGCGTGCAGTGTTCTGGAGGAAGAAAAATATCCAATGAGGCCAAAAAGTTGGTTGGGGGGATGGGATGTTATGTGACTTTAAAAGCTAAACAGAAAAGTTTTATGTTTTATCCTAGAAGCAGTAGAAAGCCACTGGAATTGCTTGATTTGGGGGAGAGAGGGATATCCCATGATGGTGATTAAGAAAATTTTCTTTGGTGGTAGTATTTGGTATGTACTGGATTGTTGAGAGACTTAAGGCAGAAAGAGGCTGTTGGGAATATGTTGCAAGAATGGGAAGTGAGGGGATTATATAGAATTATATAGATTATATAGAATAGTACTGAATGATCAGATCATGTTAAAGAAAAAGAGTAGGTGTATGAGTAAGGCATAAGGAGATGGAAAGATATAAAAAATATGATCAGAAAAAGAACTTTCAGAATTTTATTATTTTGAAACACTTGTGAATGATGGCAAAATCAAAGATATAAATATTCCTTTGTGTAGCTGAAATATGGAGTAAAGGAGTAGTTATATGAGAATTGAGTAGATTAAATAATTAGAAAGTTAGGGTATTTGAAGATGTGTGTGTACAGGGAAGTTCTTCAGATTGAGAGGAATTAAGGTAGAGAAAAAGACTTTGAAGTAGGTACGGACTTCATTGAGAAAGGTGGGGAGGATATTTTGGGCAAGTAACAACTACTAGAATCTGGATTGGATAATAAATTTGGACTGAAAGATTTCTGAAGAAAGAGAGAATGCCATATGATGGGAGTAGAGAGTCTGAAATGGGAGTGAGAAGCAAAGAATATTCACACTCCACCAATATAACCAGTTGAGTCAGAGTATGAATGAAGTACAGTCTTGACTAGAAAGGATGCCTGGGAGAACAGTGTCATTGACTGCAGAAAAGGTTTAGGGAATTACAGAAGATGAAATGAGGCAAAAGCAAGAGGTTTAAAGTGAAAGCAGGTTAATTTAGTTATAGAAAAAAAAAAGTATCCCAGAAGGCACAGTGGAAGAGGTGAGTAGATTTGGAGTGGAACTTTGGGAGAGTGAGGACTGAAAGGATTAGAAATGAGGGAACAGACACCTGAGGTTAGTAATGAAAGGGTTTGGTCAGCCTCAGTGGGGTTCAGTGTCACAGAGAATAGTAGAAAGAAATGAGAGTATGCTAACTTTGAGGGAATGAATCCAGGCAGTTCAGTAGTGAGGACCACTAATGAAGGCAGATAATCATATGAATGATGATTAGAAGGTTCAAGATTGAGGACGTGTGTTAATATAGTCCCTAAACTTCCCAACCTGCCCTGTTACTGTGACTTGTGGCAAACTTGGTTTTATTTTAGGAGGTTTTTTTGGTGCCTCTGGGCAGGTCCAAAAACCTAGGAGTAGGAGATAGTTCGTCTCAGTAGAGAAAGCCAGAAAAGCCGGACTTGGCTACATTGTGCCTTCAGGCTGGTCTAGATGTCTAATTCAATTTACTTAATTGGATTTTGTTGAATAGGAAGCAAGCCTGGCTAATGTTTATGGAACAATGAGTAATTACTAACATACATTATTCATGTAGGAAAATAGAGCTGGAAAATAAGGGGGTCAGATTGTGGAAGGCCTTTTTCAAGGTTCAGGAGTTAGGACTTTGATTTATCCCATTAAAGGTTTCTGAATGGGGAAATGAAATAATCAGAACTGTGTATATGGGAGATTATTTAGAGAAAAAATAATAAGGGCCTCAGGTGAGAATAATACAAACTACAATAGAATCCAAACAATCTTTTTGTGTGGGTTTCGTCTCATAAAGTGCTAAGATTAATAATTGTGAAGATATTTATAGATTTGTACATGTTTAACATATATTGGATTATTTTCCATCCAAGGGAGAGTGAGGAGGGAAGGAAAGGAGAAAAAAATTGGAACACCTGTAAGAAATGACCAGCAGGATGAATACAGAGAGACTTAGAAAGACTTACATGAACTGTTGCTAAGTGAAATGAGCAGAACCAGGAGATCATTATACCTTTTAACAACAATACTATATGAGGATGTATTCTGATGGAAGGGGATATCTTCGACAAAGAGAAGATCTAATTCAGCTCCAATTGAGCAATGATGGACAGAATCAGCTACACCCAGAGAAGGAACACTGGGAAATGAGTGTAAACTGTTTGCATTTTTGTTTTTCTTCCTAGGTTATTTTTGCCTTCTGAATCCAATTCTTCTTGTGCAACAAGAGAACTATACAGTTCTGCACACATATATTGTATCTAGGATATACTATAACATATTTAACATGTATAAGACTGTCTGCCATGTAGGGGAATGGGTAGAGGGAGGGAAGGGGAAAAGTCAGAACACAAGTGAGTGCAAGGGATAATGCTGTAAAAAAAAATTACCCATGCATATGTTCTGTCAATAAAATTATAAAAATAATAAAAATTAAAAATTGGAACACAAGGGTTTGCAAAGGTGAATGTTGAAAATTATCTATGCATATATTTTGTAAATAAAAAGCTTTTTTTTAAAAAAAAAAAAAGTATGTTATGATAGTAATATAGCTAAGGGTCTTAGACCAAAATACTATCAGCAATTTTTCAAGACCTAATACTGTCTAAACATCATTTTTGGTGACTCTATTAAAGTAATTATATAGAGCTGCTACTCTCAGAATGAAAGCATATGTATACATTGCATGTGCTTTTATTGGTTGTTTTTAGCATTTATTCACTTATGGGCACAATTACAGATATATTATTGCTTAATAGTTACTCCTGCTAGTGCTTTTGCTCTGAAGCACTTAAGTATGATGAAAAGAAAAATGATTTTTGTCATTATGCCTCACACTGTGTAATAGGAAACATGGACAGAAGTATAGATGTGGATATGATGGAAGAAACCTTTAATTGGAATTAGAATACTTGAACTTGAGTTCCAGAATGATCATTGACTAATTGACTTTTGGGGAAATCACTTCCCCACTCTGAACTTAAATAACCTTTCTAAGGTTTTGTAGTTCTAAATCTATGATTTCTGGCCGCATGATACCTAAAATTTCTTTTAGTTCTAATATTCTATAATTCTGTGGTACTGAAAATCTTTAAAAAGAGAGTCAGCTGGCCTAAATGATTTAGATTAGGTTCTGGTCCAAATTTTGTGATATCTCATGGTGTCTCAAGTTAACTCAGGGGTTATCATGAAAGGCTTCAAACTGAAATTAACTAAACTTTAATTCAAAGAATACAGGCTGGACTTATATCCTGCTTGTTGTCTTCTACCCGTGTGGCCTTAGGCAATTCATTCAAACTCCCTAGGGCCAAATTTCCTCAATTGAAAAAAAAAAAAAAAAGATTGGACTACATGGTCTTTGAATCCTCTTAATGCTCTATAAAAGTCAAATTATCAGATTCCTTAACAAACTACTAGAATATACAAATATTCAAAAATCACTGACTGAAATACAGATGATCTCCCCCAACCCCTTCCTGTCTGCATTGTTCCTCATTCCCCCAATATTATGCTTGTATGAAATCATTACAATTAGAATTATAGAATCCTTGGGGAAAATAAATTTTAGGTGATGATTTGGTTCAATTTTATTTTCTGAACTTTAAATTTTTAGTTAAATCTAATTTTTGTTCCTTCTTAACTTCCCTCTCCACCCTAATATATTTCTCATTGTACACCCTGAGAATATTACCTAATTGTCAGGAAGTGGGTGACATGCTTCTTCGTGAGTGTCCTCTAGAATTGTGGTTGGTCATTATGTTGATCAAAACCCTGAAGTCTTTCAAAATTGTTTGTCTTTCTAATATTGTTATTGTACAAGTTGTTCTCCTGGTCCTGCTTCTTTCACTCTGCATCAGTTTATATAAATCTTTGGGAATTTCTCAGAAACTCTCACTTTTTTCATTTCTTTTATCAAAGTAAGGATTCCATTACATTCATACATCATTTGTTTAGTCATTCCCCAATAGATGGATATTCCCCTTAGTTTCCAATTAATTTGCCACTACAACCATTCCTGCTATAAATATCTTTGCACATAGGAATCTTTTTTTCTTTCATTTCTATAAGATATAGATCTTACAGTGGTGGTAATGCAGAGTTAGAGTATATGCTTAATTTAGTAATTTATTGAACATAATTCCAGATTATGTTCTAGAATGGCTATACCATTTTTATTTATTTCTTTTTTTTTAATGTAACAGTTTTGTTTTATTTGTTTATTCTTTGCCATGTAATTTTAATTATTAGAATATGGTAAGAAAACTAAAGGAAAAATAATAATCTTGTAATAAAACATTGTTGGTTCATGTTAAAAATGAGTTTATCATAGAGAAGAAAAAGACAAGAAAAGAAAACAATTTGTGAGAGCAAAATAAATGTCATTCTTTTTTTAATTATGGCTTTTTATTTTTCAGAATACATACATGGATAATTTTCGATGTTCACTCCTACAAAATCCTGTGTTCTAATTTTTTCCCTCTCTCCTCCCCAGTGGACAAGTGATCCAATATATGTTAAACATGTGCAATTCCTCTATACATATTTCCACAAATATCATGCTGCACAAGAAAAATCAGATCCAAAAGGGAAAAAAAATGAGAAAAAACAAAATGCAAGGAAACAATAACAAAAAGAGTGAAAATACTATGTTGTGCTCCACATTCAGTTCCCACTGTCCTCTCTCTGGGTGCAAATGGCTTCATCATAAGACTGTTGGACCTGCTTTGAATCACTTTATTTTATATATATATATATATATATTTTCTTTTATTTTATAATAATTTTATATTGACAGAATCCATGCCAAGGTAATTTTTTTACCACATTATCCCTTGCACTCGCTTCTATTCCTAATTTTCCCCTCCCTCCTTCCACCTCCTCCCCTAGATGGCAAGCAGTCCTATATATGTTAGATATGTTGCAGTATATCCTAGATATAATATATGTTTGCAGAACCGAACAGCTCTCTTGTTGCACAGGGAGAATTGGATTCAGAAGGTAAAAATAACCCGGGAAGAAAAACAAAAATGCAAATAGTTCACATTCGTTTCCCAGTGTTCTTCCTTTGGGTATAGCTGCTTCTTTCCATCATTTATCAATTGAAACTCAGTTAGGTCTTTTTGTCAAAGAAATTCACTTCTATCAGAATACATCCTCATACAATATTGTTGTCGAAGTGTATAATGATCTCCTGGTTCTGCTCATTTCGCTTAGCATCAGTTCATGTAAGTCTCTCCAAGCCTCTCTGTATTCATCCTGCTGGTCATTTCTTACAGAACAATAATATTCCATAACATTCATATACCACAATTTACCCAGCCATTCTCCAATTGATGGGCATCCATTCAATTTCCAGTTTCTAGCCACTACAAACAGGGCTGCCACAAACATTTTGGCACATACAGGTCCCTTTCCCTTCTTTAGTATCTCTTTGGGGTATAAGTCCAGTAGTAGCACTGCTGGATCAAAGGGTATGCACAGTTTGATAACTTTTTGGGCATAATTCCAGATTGCTCTCCAGAATGGTTGGATTCATTCATAACTCCACCAACAATGCATCAGTGTCTCAGTTTTCCCGCATCCCCTCCAACATTCGTCATTATTTTTTCCTGTCATCTTAGCCAATCTGACAGGTGTGTAGTGGTATCTCAGAGTTGTCTTAATTTGCATTTCTCTGATCAATAGTGATTTGGAACACTCTTTCATATGAGTGGTAATAGTTTCAATTTTATCATCTGAAAATTGTCTGTTCATATCCTTTGACCATTTATCAATTGGAGAATGGCTTGATTTCTTATAAATTAGAGTCAGTTCTCTATATATTTTGGAAATGAGGCCTTTATCAGAACCTTTAACTGTGAAGATGTTTTCCCAGTTTGTTGCTTCCCTTCTAATCTTGTTTGCATTAGTTTTGTTTGTACAAAGGCTTTTTAATTTGCTATAATCAAAATTTTCTATTTTGTGATCAGTAATAGTCTCTAGTTCATCTTTGGTCACAAATTTCTCCTCCACAAGTCTGAGAGATAAACTATCCTATGTTCCTCTAATTTATTTATAATCTTGTTCTTTATGCCTAGGTCATTTACCCATTTTGATCTTATCTTGGTATATGGTGTTAAGTGTGGGTTCATGCCTAATTTCTGCCATAAAATTTCCAGTTATCCCAGCAGTTTTTATCAAATAATGAATTCTTATCCCAAAAGTTAGGATCTTTGGGTTTGTCAAACACTAGATTGCTATAGTTGACTATTCTGTCTTGTGAACCTAACCTTTTCCACTAATCAACTAATCTATTTCTTAACCAATATCAAATGGTTTTGGTGACTGCTGTTTTTATAATATAATTTTAGATCAGATACAGCTAGGCCACCTTAATTTGATTTTTTTTTCATTAATTCCCTTGAGATTCTCGACTTTTTATTGTTCCTTATGAATTTTGTTGTTATTTTTTCTAGATCATTAAAATATTTTCTTGGAAGTCTGATTGGTATCTCACTAAATAAATAGATTAGTTTAGGGAGTATTGTCATCTTTATTATATTCGCTCGGCCTATCCAAGAGCACTTAATATTTTTCCAATTATTTAAGTCTGACTTTATTTGTGTGGAAACTTTTTTGTAATTTTGCTCATATAATTCCTTACTTTCCTTTGGTAGATAGATTCCCAAATATTTTATGCTATCAACAGTTATTTTGAATGGAATTTCTCTTTGTATCTCTTGCTGTTGGATTTTGTTGGTGATGTATAAAAATGCTGAGGATTTATGGGGATTTATTTTGTATCCTGCTACTTTGCTAAAATTATGAATTATTTCTAGTAGCTTTTTAGTAGAATCTCTAGGGTTCTCTAGGTATACCATCATATCATCTTCAAAGAGTGATAGTTTGGTTTCCTCATTGCCTACTCTAATTCCTTTAATCTCTTTCTCGACTCTTATTGCAGAGGCTAGTGTTTCTAATACAATATTGAATAATAATGGTGATAGTGGGCAACCTTGCTTCACTCCAGATCTTACTGGGAAAGGTTCCAGTTTTTCCCCATTGCATATGATGCTTACTGATGGTTTTAAATATATGCTCCTGACTATTTTAAGGAAAAGTCCATTTATTCCTATGCTCTCAAGGAATCACTTTATTCTTGATGAGAGCCATATCCATCAGAATTTGATCATTTGCTATTCCTGTGTATAATTATCTTCTGGTTTTGCTCATTTCACTTAACATCAGTTCATGTAAGTCTCTCCAAATCTCTCTGAAATCATCCTGCTTATCATTTCTTATAGAACAATAATATTCCAAATATATTTAATAATAATATTCCAAATATATATAATATACCAAAACTTGTTCAACCATTCTCCAATTGATAGGCATTCACTCAGTTTCCAGTTTTTTGACACTACAAAAAAGAGCTGCCACAAACATTTTTGTACATGTGGGTCCCTTTCCCTCCTTTATGATTTCTTTAGGATACAAGCCCAGTAAAAACACTGTTGAATCAAAGGGTATGAAAAATTTGATAGCCCTTTGGGCATAGTTCCAAATTGTTCTTCAGAATGATTGGCTAGGTTCACAACTCCACTAACAATGCATTAGTGTTGTGAGCTTTTTCTTCTCAAAACACAGCCAGGTGATAAAAGTTCAGATCTTTTATTATCTCCAAGATAGCCCGGTTAGCTTAGAGGTCTATCCCTCTGCTTGGTTCCAAGAGCTCCCTCCGAATGTCACCAAATCCAAAGGTTTTGTCCTTCAGCCTCTGCCTCTGCTTTCTTCAGCCTCCAGCCAGCTCCACTCTTCATGTCATTCCGGTGAAATCTGATCAAGAGCCTCTGTCTGTTTCTTTTATACAAGAGGGAGGAATTGTGGGATACGAGAGAGAGGGATTATGGGTTTTCTCCCATAGTGCTCTCTGGCCCTAAGAGCTTTAAGGGAGGTGTGAATTCCCAAAGTTACAAAGTTTACTTTGTGAATCTGGCATACTTGTGAACTCCTATGAGTAAAGGTGTAAACACAAGCATTGTACTAATTAGTTCTACTTAGTACCTTGTTTCAGATTCTGGCCCAAAACATCTTCTTGTAAGATCAGATCAACTCTAATTAGTTAGCCATTTGTAAAGATTCCAACACATTAGTGTCCCGGTTTTCCCACCTCTCCTCCAACATTCATCATTATCTATAGAGTGGTATCTCAGAGTTGTCTTAAGTTGCATTTTTCTGATCAGTAATGATTTAGAGCACCTTTTCATATGATTAGAAATGGTTTTAATTTCTTCATCTGAAAATTGTCTTGTTCATATCCTTTGACCATTTATCAATTGAAGAATGACTTGAATTCTTATAAATATGAATTAGTTCTCTATATATTTTAGAATTGCGGTCTTTATCAGAACCCTTGAAAGTAAATTTTTTCCCCAGTTTATTGCTTCCCTTCTAATTTTGTCTGCATTGGTTTTGTTTGTATAAGAACTTTTTTAACTTGATATAATCAAAATTATCCATTTTGCAGTCAATAATGTACTAAAGTTCTTCTTTAGCCACAAATTTCTTCCTTCTGTACAGATCTTAGAGGTAAACTTTTCTTTGTTCTTCTGATTTGCTTATAACATCATTATATCAAAATCAAGAGTGCATTTCAATCTTATCTTGATATATGGTATTAGGAGTGGGTCAATGCCTAGTTTCTGCCATACTAATTTCCAATTTTCCTAGTCATTTGTCAAATAATGAGTTCTTTCACCAAAAGCTGGGGTCTTTGGGTTTGTCAAACACTACATTACTATAGTCATTGACTATTTTATCCTGTGAATCTAACCTATTCCACTGATTGACTACTCTTATTTCTTAGTACCAAATGGTTTTGATGATTGCTGCTTTTCAATATAGTTTTAGGTCTGACATAGCTAGGCTACCTTCATTTGCATTTTGTTAAATTAATTCCCTTGAAATTCTTGACCTTTTGTTTTTCCAGATATATTTTATTATTTTTTTCTAGCTCTATGAAATAATTTCTTGGGAGTTTGATTGGTATGGCACTGAATAAGTAGATTAATTTAGGTAGTTTTGGGCTAGACCATTTTCCAGCTCTGCCTATAGTACACTGATGCACCTGTTTTCTTAAAACCCTTACAATACTTGTCATTTTACTTTATGTCAGTTTTTCTGATGGGTAGGAGATATAGCTTCTCAGAATTTTTAAAATTTTTGTTTTTCTTATTTTTAGTGATTAGATTACTAGGTAGAGTACTGGAATATAGAATACTGGACCTGGAGTCAGGAATACCTGAGTTCAAATCTAGCCTCAACTAGGTACTATTTGTGTGACCCTGAGCAAGGCCCTTTACTTGTTTGTCTCAGTTTTCTCATCTGTAAAATGGGAATCTAATACATACCTTATATCCCAGGATTGCTGGGAGAATCAAATTAGATAAAGTGCCTGGCAGGTAGTAAGCAATATTAGTGATAAAGATGATGAAAATTGTTTTCATATGAGTCTTGGAAGTTTGACTTTTTTTTTCTTAGAAAACTGCTTTTTCATATCCTTTGTCCATTTAGTCAGTTAGGAAGTAGTCCTTATATTTATAAATTTGAATCTTTAAAATTAATGTAAGCAAGATTAAAACAATTTGCATAATAACAATGTTGAAAAGACAAACAAGACACTTAAGAATTGATTAGTATAATGACCAACCATCATTACAGAGAATCCATGATGAAACACCCAACCTACCTCCTAACAAAGATCTGTTAGTCTCAAGATATAGACTAAGATTTATTTAGATATAGCCATTTGAAGAATTTGCTTTGGTTGACTTTTGCATATATATAATAAATGTTTTGTTTTTCTTTTTTTTTTCAATGATGAATGGAGTTGGGAAGCAGACAAAATAGATTTTTGTTCATTGAAAAAATAAAATCAATTAAAAAAAAAAAAGAATGAGATTCTTATTAGGAAAATCTGCTGGCAAGATTTTTTTCCCCATTTGCCCTTCCAATTTTAGTTGCATTGGTTTTGTTTGTGCAAATTTAAAAAAAAAAATCCAGTCAAAGTTTAATTTTTTTTCCCTTTTATTTGATCATGAACTCTTTTCTTTTCTATTGATTTGAAAGATAATTTCTGTTTTGCTCCCTTAGTCAGTCATGTAATTCTTGTTAAAAAATTCTTTTTTATTCTGATAGCAGCTTTTATTTTCAAAATATATCAGAGATCGTTTTCAACATCTACCCTTATAAAAACCTTGTGTTCCAGATTTTCCTCCCTACCTTCCTTTTCCTAGACAGCAAGTAATCCAATATAGATTAAACATGTATAATTCTACTAAACCTATTTCCATATTTAGCATGCCGCTCAAGAAAAATCAGATTAAAAAGAGAAAAAAGGAGAAAGAAAAAAAAAAGCAAGCAAACCAACAAAAAAGGTTTATTATAATATGTTGTGATCCACACTCAGTTTTCATAGCCTTCTCTCTAGATGCAGATGGCTCTTTCCATTACAAGTCTATTAGGATTAGCCTGAAAGTGATATAATTCTTTATACAAATCTTACTTATTTTGCTGGTGGGAAAACCAAAAAGGAAATAATCTTATGAAGTTAACCAATTAGATAGTTAGGACAAAAAACCCCACAAATTTTCTAATTTCTAATCAAGTATTCTTTTCGTTGTTCCATGTTACCCTCACTTCATTTCCCCTGTCTTCTCTTCTTTAACATTCTGTGACCTTCCCAAGCATAAAAACCTTTTCCCTTTATTCTTCTAAGAAGAGAGAAAGTGAAAAAGTTATTCAAACTAAATAAGATGATTCTGAAATAAAACCCATTTTCTGCTTATCATCTTGATGAAGAAGCAAAGCCTATGCACATATAATAATGCTACAAATTAGAATGTGATAATTATGATTATCTCATATAATTAATTACAAAGAAAAAGGCCACAATGTTATTAGAAATTCTAGGAAAGAAAAATTGCAAGGGAGAGATTTCTTTTAGTCTAGATAATCAGACAGAATTTCATAGAATAAGTAGTACTTAATTTGGATCTCTAAGGAATGGAAGAATTTCAGGTTCAAATTATATTCTTTTATTGCCAACTGAATTTAAAAAAAACAAAACACCTTTTTGATAGTTAAAGAAACCATTAGTCTAAAAATAAATGTGTCAACCTAAACATTATCTATTAATTTTTTTCACAAGCCATACAGGTAGTTCATAAATGAATGAATGAATCAGTATTAATCACTTGACTATGTGCTAAGTACTGGGGATGGAAATAGAAAAAGCTAGACACCCCCTGTTCTCCTGGAACTCATGCTTTATTCAGGGAAGAAAATACATAAGAGAAAGTTAAGCCTTAGGGCAGATGGAAAAGCCTGAAAGTCCTTGAGTTACTTACATAGTCAAGATGATAAGGCCAGGGGACTGTAGGGCTTAGAGGGAAAGCCAGATGGAAAATGTTAGGAGGCTATAGCAGAGCAAATAATACCCCTCTTGTGAAAAGAACCCTATAAGGGTATTCAACTACTGAAGAAGATAAATAGGTAGGGTGTCCCTGGTTGTGGCATTCTTCCTGCCTTGCCATCCTAGGTGTGTTGATGAGTACAGTCTGTAATTTATAATCAACTTTTTCATAATGCATTTGACCTTTATTTTATTGGTTCATTCCAAGAGTATTTACTAAAGTCTTAGGTATAGTACCTATAGGAGAAATTAAAATTCCTAAGATTTGTTCTTGTACTCCAGGAGTTTATGGTCTAGCAGGGAATATTAAACATAATCACATATAATCATAATACTAAGAAGGAGGAACAATAAGAAAAATACAAAGTATTGTGAAAATTTAGAGCAAGGAAACTTATTTCTTTCTAGAGGGAACTAGGAAGGCTTCATTGAGGAGATGGCCTTTGAACTGGGCCTTGAGAATCATTGGTAAAAAAACTGATCAAGAAGAGCTTATAGGGGAGAATCATTTACACACAGGAAATGATAGAATGGAGAATAGCAAGCAGTTCAGGTTAGCTGGTATGTGTGGGGGGTGGAGGAGAATAGAGACAGAGAGAGTGAGTATGGGACAAGTGGAAGAGAAGTATGGAAGAGTGAATTTAGGATGGAAGACCTTGAATGCCAAGCTAAGAAGTATAGAC
Organism: Antechinus flavipes; assembly: GCF_016432865.1. NCBI lineage: Eukaryota > Metazoa > Chordata > Mammalia > Dasyuromorphia > Dasyuridae > Antechinus > Antechinus flavipes. The sequence goes on along the minus strand of NC_067400.1, from coordinate 569,248,834 downwards.
TTAGAAAATACCAACTCTTGATACTTCCTCTGTGACTTTGGGCAAGATTTAAGCTTTCTAGGCTTTATTTTTCTCATCTGTAAAGCACAAGGGTAGTAGAATTGTATGATTTCTTTTATACATGTGAAATTAAAAAAAAATTCTATATTAGACACGTTGCAAAGGAAAACACAGACAAAAAAAGAAAGCAAGCAAAAGAAGTTATATTTCAGTCTGCATTCAGAGTTCATGATTTATCTTTCTGGAAACGGATAACATTTTTTATCATGGGTCTGTCTTGGATCATTGTTATTACATCCTTACAGTACTGTTGTTACTATGTACAGTGTTCTCCTGGTTCTGCTCATTTTATCTTACATCAGTTCTTTTGAGTCTTCCCAGATTTTTTTTTTTTTCTGAAACCATACTGCTCATCATTTCTTTCTTTCTTTTTTCTTTTTTGTGATGACCACGTATTTAAAATCAGCCGGAATCAGGAATTCAGGTTAGGGGAAAAATCTTCAATCTTTATTCTCAGTAGAGGTGAAGAAGGATTGCGATAGCAATATGGGCAGCTGCGACAGGAAGCCAGCTAGCAGAGATGAAGGGGAATTGCAGGTGAAAAGGGGATCAGAGGTGAAGGGCGGTGGTAGCAATAGCAATGTGAGCAGCTGTGTCAAGAAACCAGCCAGCAGTCTCTCTTTCCTCTTCCCTTTTCACTCCCCTGCCTCCACCCACCAAAATCGTCATTTCCTATACAGCACATCAGGATCTACACAAAGAGTGGGTGGGGGTCATTCTTTCTCCAAGCATATATATTAATAGAGTATGGTCCAATTACTATTTAGCCTCACCTACTTGGGACCTCAGTGCATCAACTCACGCCTCAGCCCATTACACTTTTTTAACAGAAAGTTAATTATTTATTTATTTATAGCTAGGGTAATTCAAAGAGACCACTTGCTAAAATATATACAGGTTCTGTTCTTTGTTTGTGAAGGAAGTATCCATCATAATAGAAACAGAAATAACTGAAATAAAGATCACATTATCAACTCTTTTTGAGTTTGCAATACACTGAAAACTCAGCTGCTGTTCACATGGACTCTTATCTAGCTGCCATTTCCTAGCATATACTTATGTAATGAAAATTTGAAGAAAAAAAAGTCTAGGACTTTTTATTTGTTTTTATTAAATACACTATTTGATCTCATTCTAGCTTAAGATCTTTTTTTTCTATCTCAGATATGCTATCCATTAACTATCCCTCTAAGTTTCATATTACGCATAAGTTTTATACATATGGCATCTATGCCTTTATTCAAATCACTAATTACAATGTGGAATAGAACAGAATCATAAGTCACAATTTTATAATTGGAAAGGCTGCCCTCCTTTGCTCATAATTTTTTATTTGTTTGGGTTTTTTTTGCTTTTTGTTGAGGCAATTGGGGTTAAGTGACTTGCCCAGGGGTCATACAGCTAGAAAGTGTTAAGTGTCTGAGGTCAGATTTAAACTCAGGTTCTCCTGACTTGGGGCTGGTGATCTAGCCACTGAGCCACCTACCTGCCCCTAGCTCATCATTTCTTAATGTACAGTAGTATTCTATCACATTCATGTACCACAACTTGTTCAGATATTTCACAGTTGATGGACATCCCTTTAATTTCCAATTCTTTGCACCACAAAAAGAATTGCTATAAATATTTTTGTACAAGTGGGTTCTGTTCTTAATCTCTTTGGTATACAGACCTAGTAGTAAAATTGCTACATCAAAGGTTATGCTGTTTTATAACCCTTTGGGACTCGTTTTAAATTGATCTCCAGAATGATTAGACTATCAACCAATGCATTAATGCCTTTTCCATAGCCTCTCTAGCATTTGTCATTTTTTTTCTGTCATGTTAACCAAACTTATAGGTGTGAGATGGTATCTCAGAGTTGTTTGTTTGTTTGTTTGTTTTTCCATAATTATAACTTTTTATTGACAGAACCCATACCTGGGTAATTTTTTACAACATTATCCCTTACACTCACTTCTGTTCTGACTTTCCCCCTCCCTTCGTCCCCCCCCCCCATGGCAAACAGTCCTATACATGTTAAATATGTCACAGTATATCCTAGATACAATATATGTGTGCAGAAGCAAACAGTTCTCTTGTTGCACAGGAAGAATTGGATTTAGAAGGTAAAAATAACCCGGGAAGAAAGACAAAAATGCAAACAGTTTACACTCATTTCCCAGTGTTCTTTCTTTGGTGTAGCTGCTTCTGTCCATCATTGATCAGTTGAAACTGAGTTAGATCTCTTTGTTGAAGAAATCCCCTTCCATCAGAATACATCCTCATACAGTATTGTTGTTGAGGTATATAATGATCTCCTGGTTCTGCTCATTTCATTTAGCATTAGTTCATGTAAGTCTCTCCAAGCCTCTCTGTATTCATCCTGCTGGTCATTTCTTACAGAACAATAATATTCCATAACATTCATATACCACAATTTACCCAACCATTCTCCAATTGATGGGCATCCATTCATTTTCCAGCTTCTAGCCACTACAAACAAGGCTGCCACAAACATTTTGGCACATACAGGTCCCTTTCCCTTTAGTATCTCTTTGGGGTATAAGCCCAGTAGTAGCAGTACTCTCAGAGTTGTTTTAATTTGCATTTCTATAATCAATAATGATATAGAACATTTTTTCATGTGACTTGATAGCTTTGATTTATTCTACCTGTTCTTATCATTTGAATGTTTATTTATCAACTGGGGAGTGGCTCTTATATCTGTAAGAAATTTTTGATTCAGTTCTCTACATATTTGAGAAATGAGACCTTTATCAGAATTTTGCTGTAAATTTTTCCCCCGGTGTCGTTTTCCTTCTACTTTTGCCTGCATTCTTTTTGTTTATGTAAAAGCTTTTAAATTTTCATGTAATCAGAATTATCTATTTTATTTCCTCTCTGATCCTCTCTTTCTCTTGTTCATTCATAAACTCTTCCCTTATCCATAAACCCCAAAATACATTTTTCCATGTTCCACTAATTTACTCATGATATCCTTTGTATCTATATCATTTATCCATTTTGAGCTTATCTTGGTATTGTGTAAGATATTGGTCTGTGCCTCATTTCTGCCAATCTTTTTTCTACTTTGCAGGAAAACATTTTAACAGTTTTCTTTTTCATCAAGAACAGTGAAACCACCATACTTAGACTTGAATGTCACATTCCTTGAAGTGTTTCAGAGGAGGAAGAAATAGTATTAAAAAGAAAGAAGACCAGAAAAATAATTGGATTGGAAAAAGTATATAGAGAGGAGGTCTGTGCTAGAAGCAAAACAGTTGTAAGGACATTGAGGCACTGATATCTGAGCTGATATATTGAAAGAAAAAAAGATACTAATAAGACCTGGGGGGGGGGGGGGATGGGAGGCTCTCAAACTTTGTTAATACTGCCAAACACTTCCCAAGAGAACCCCACCAATACAGAAACTTTATGAAAAATTAACTGAAGATATCTTTGATGTGGATATTAGGGAACCATTAGGCTTTAGTAAGTAATATTTAATTGTACACTACATCTTCACTACCTCACAATTGACTAAAAGATATAGAGAATGTAACATTTTGTATTTTTTGTTCATTAATTATTTAGAAACACTGGACTTGTAAAAAAAAAAAAAAAAAACTGCCTTTTACAAGCTGTATTCCAGTACATATATCAGTATCACTCAGTATACCTTGGAAGATGTAATAACAGGAATAACCATATTTATTAACCTTCTGTTAATAAACATCATACAAAACGTAAACCTGAGAAAGACATACGTATTCAGTACAGAGTCCAAGTATAGGAAGATTTCCTATGGATGTTGAGATGCTCCAGAAGTTCCAGTGTACAAATGGTATTGTACTGATTGCCTCTCACTTCCTAAAACTTGCAGAGGCTCCTGTAAGAGATTTGTAATATTTCAAAGGATTTTGGCCCATCTATCCACTTGGGAAGCATCAAAGAGATGAAGGACATCTCTGGCCTAGATTTCCACTTGCATCTTAATGGATATCCTATAGAGCTTTTCAATTCTGTGGGGATGGGAGAGGTAATGGGTATGTGTGGGTATGAGTACGAGAGTAGGTATATCAGCAGCAGACAATGGAGATGAACAACGATTTGGACCCAGGGTTTAGTACACACTGTAAAGTTCAAGGAAAGCTACAAAAGGTGAATCATTATGGGCCTTGGAGGCACTTTAATACAGATGAGATTTGAGTTGGCCTTTGAAGGATGACTAGGATATGGGTGATAAATAAAGGCACAGGGGGCCTCCTGAGCCAGCAGTGTTAACTATGTCTTTGATGACAGTAAGGAGCTAGACCTGAGTAGTGGGGAAAGTTTGTGGTCTGTCTAATTGAAAATGATAGTTATCACTTATATTTATATAGGTTCTTAAAGTTAGAACTATTTTTTTCACAATAACTCTTAAGATAGATAATACAAATGTTATTATTTTCATATTACAGATGAGAAAACTGAGATTCACAGAAATTAAGTGATTTGTCCAGGGTCACCCAATGGTAAGTATCCACATTAGACCTAAAACTAGGTCTTCAAGATTGTATACATTCTATTTTAAACTACTTTAGGTAAATTAAGTCCAGCTTGAATGTGAGATTGAAGAATTTTGATTTGACATGAGATAGTTGTAGTACCCAAAGTTTAGTCAGTGGTATATTGGACGTATTAGGACAAGGAGAAACTGGAGGTAAAGGAACCAGTTAGGAATTTTTGGTAATAGCATCATTCAAAAGAAAAAGAGCTTTAAAATATTTGTGCCTTTCTGCCTCTGTATGTTTGCCTTCACAATTATGTGTACATGCAGTATCATCTTTCCCTACCTTCATCTATTGATTTTAATTTCCTATCCATCCTTTAAAATCTAACTCCAATATTGCCTGCTTTATGCATATTTCCTTGACCCTAGGATGATAATGACCATCACCCCAGTTTTACATAGTACATAGTTTATGTTTTCTGATGCACTTAAATTCTTTTGTATTTATCTTTGTTTTATTATATTGTATTAAATTTGTTTTATACCTCCATTAGATTATGCACTACATATTACCATGATACTGCTTTGGTAAGATTTGGGTTAAAGTCCCTAATTTGCCACTCACTAGTTGTATATACACATGTCCAGATTTCCACATTTGCAAAATAGGAAAAATAATACTTGTCTTACCTTTCTTATCTCAGTCAATCCATGGTGGTTGGATTGGGGTGGGGAAGATAGGAAGATCAGGCACAATAGGTGTCTGAATCTGGCTCTATCTGAATTATTTTACACCAGATAGTCTTTGCTATAAGAAGACAAGTACATTCTCAAACATCTTCTTTCAGACTAAACTTAGTCTTTATAATTTGATAGCATTAAGTTTTGATTATTTAGTTGTTTTTCCATTTACATTTTGTTAGTTTATATTTTTTCACAATTCTGTTAATTTCTCTTTTAGTTCATCTATTTCTACCTGTACTTATCTGAGTTCATGATATTCATCTTTTCTTATATCACAATGATATTCCATTATTTATTTGCCCCTTTCCAAGTCAATACTCAATTGCTTTGTTTTCAGTTCATTGCTAGTATAAGAAATACTTCTGTGAATATTTTGGGACTTGTCTTTTATTTCTTGAGCAGATATCCCTGCATCGGAGGTTCTAATCATTTTCTTTAAAAAATTACAATTAATGTCCAGGATAGTTAGATAAATTCATACAATATAGTTAGACAAAGTCATATAATTCAACATTGTATGAATGTACCTATCTTTCCACAGATCCTCCTGCATGAACTATTCATAGGTTTCTCACTTTTGTCAGTTTATTGAGAGTGTTTTGAAACAATCATATGTTCATAATAATTTGTAATTTTTTTGAGAATTGTTTTTCATATCTTTTGATATGAAATATTTCTTACCGGGGAATAACTTTTGATCTTATTATTTGTGTTCCTTTTATCTTGATTATCTAATTACAAAAGCTTTTTCTCAGGTGACTGCTTATTTTTTCAACTGTCTGTTAATTTTGTTCATGCAAAATCTTTTCTGTTTCATGTGATTTTTATATTTTTTAAACTACTACTATCCCTTTTTTGGTTAAGAATTCTCCCTCTGGTTGGTAGGCATAAAATAGTATCTGATCTTGTTTTCTTCTAATTTTTTAATGATATGACAAAAGAAGGAAAGGGGACAAAAAGAATAAGTATTTATTAAGTGCCACCTATGCTCCAGGCTCTTTGCTAAGTACTTTATGGATAATATTTCATTTAAACCTCACAGCATCCTGTAAGGTAGGTACTATTATGATCCTCATTTTAGAATTGAGGAAACTGAAGCAGATAGAGCATAAGTGACTTGCCCAGGGTCACACAACTAGTGTCTGAAGTCAGATCTTAATTTAGGTCTTCTTTCAGGTGAGTGTGTTAACTGAATTGAGTTAATTTATTTCTGATTCATTGTAGAGTTTCTAAAATACTTTTAATGAATACTACTTTATAATATTATTTGACATCTGGATTGCAAACCTCCAAATTCCTTTTTTCATAATTTTCCTTGAGATTCAAGATTTTTTGTTTCTCCAAATAAATGTAGTTATTAGTTTGTCTAATCCAATAAAATGTCTCCTTAGTTTTTTGAAATATCATTAAATGTGGATTTTTTATATTGCTTTATTGGTGCTGCCCAGCCATGAACATTGACTATTTCTCCAGATAAATATGCAATTTTTTTTTCTTGAAGGAAAATTTAAGGGAAAAAAAAAATTTGTAATTATAGCCACATAGTACCTGAGATTCCTGTGGTAAATTGACTCCCAAATATTACATCACAAGAAATATAGATTTTGAGCTTATAGGAGGAGTTTGCCAACTTGGGGAGGCCCTTAAATCTTGGTGGCATCTGGTTATTCAGAATGCATACAGAAAAGCCTATTTGTGGGATATTAATTTATGGCAACAATAGTATAACTAACACAGATTCACCCAAAGACAGCAAAGAAGGGGGAACTGTGCAGGTGCCATGTTGAAGGATTTATTGAGGTTTGCAGTCCAATGTCCTATTCTTGATCCTGTTAGTATTACTTTCTTATTGACTGATTTCTGTTATATTTTGTGGTAAACATCACGTGATAACCCTAATGATCTATTCATTGTTCTAGTAAGATCCATGATTAATTAGTTCTGTGGGACTTGGACCTGGGGGCAGGTTTGGGTTGGGGTGGGCTGGGAGCAGCAATCAGAATCCCATCAATTTAACTAAGAGAAGAAAAAAACAAATTACTCATGTTCAGTATTATCCAATCTACCAAAAATGTCTCTATTCACATGGCTACCATATTAACCCAAACCCTTATTACTTTTCACTTAGGCTGTTCCCTAATTGGTATACCCGGCTCTAGTCTCTCTCTTTTCCAATCCATTCTCAACACAAATTCCAGTTGGTATTCCTAAAGTGTAAGAATTACCATGTCATTCTCTTGCTTAAGAAACCACAGTGGTTTCAACCTGTTGCCTTTAGGATTTTAAAAAAAATCCACCACTCCTCTGTTTGGAATTTATAGTTTGATTTTCTAGATAAATTTCATGTTAATAATCCTCTCACAATTCCAGGTAAACTGACTTATTTGCTTTTACCTATTACTTGGTATTACACGATATACCATCTCTTTCCTCCATGCCTTTGCATAGTCTTGTAACCCCTACCTAAGATGCCATTTCTCCTCACTTTTGCCTCTTTGAATCCCTAACTCTCTTCAGGGTTCAGTCCAAGTGGCACCTCCTTTACTCCTCATTCGTGTTTTCCCCCTTCTAGTTCCTCTTTCAAGACATTTTTATGTTTATATCAAAAAGATTATCATTGTATATATTGATAATTATCAGAATATAAGTTTCTTGATTTTAGGTTCTATTTTGTTTTGTTGCTGTTATCCCTAGGTATACTGTAGTACCTAGCTTATAATAAAAACTAAATAAATCAAAGCTAGTGACTTTATCATAGGCCTCTTCTGGAACTCCTTCTCTCTGTGCCTCAGGGTCTGACCTGGTGCCAGTTACATGGCTAGTTGGTGTCTTTCATTTTCAGAGAGGACCAGAATGACATCATTATGTTAAAATCAAGTTAATGTCTCTGATGATGGCTGATTAAACTAATATGTTCTCAGAATGCTATGCCACAGATTGTACACAATTAGTTTCTATGAAAATTTGGGATGGTTTCTCTAACTTTATGCATCTCATGTTTTTTCTGAGCTAATTCACTCTGCCTTGCTCATAGAGCACAACACCTTCTCTGAGGAGGGCACGCCATGTTGAGCAGTCTCCTGTGCCAATGTCTCCCGTGTCATATAGTCGATTCCAAAGTTCTTCAGAGAGACTGAATTCTCCATAATGCAATCTTTTTTGACAAATGTACATTTGGCATTCGAAAAGTGTAGCTAGCCCAATGGAATTGTGTTCTTTGCAGTAGAGTTGAATGCTTAGCAGTTTAGTTTGAGAAAAGACCTTAGTGTCTGGTATCTTATCCTGCCAGATGATCTTCAGAATCTTCCTAAGACAATTCAGATGAAGGAAATTCAGTTGGACTATCCAGGTTTCATAAACCTACAACAATGAGGTCAGCACAACGGCTCTATAGACCTTCAGTTTGGTAGCAGCTTAAAGTAGTCTGCTCTCACACACTTTCTTTTGGGATAAGGTATGAATCAATTCTCTGTTGCTTGTGCTAATTTTGGCCTAATAGTTAATACCACAAAAACATGGTGCTCCCATCAGCCAGCACCACACCATCCATATGTGGAACCATTGGTGAGAGCAAATGAAGAAATTTTGAATGTTATGGATAAATTCACTTACCTTGGCTATATACTCTCCAGGGATATACACTTTGATAATGAAGGTGATGTACACGTTTCCAAAGCTCAGTGTTTGGAAGGCCAGTTACATAATAGGATTATCACATCCTAGATTAGAACCAGAAAGAACTTTAGAGATGTTGAGTGCTACTTAATGAATTGGAGAAATGAGCCTTGGGGTAGTTGTGAAGTACTGGCTTTGATGATGAATATGAGATGTGACTCTTCAGAATTGTAGCTCAACTTGTTTTGCCTACTGAATAATAAATTAGCGAAAATAATGAAATCCAAAGGTGTTATGTTGGGCTATGGAACTGTGTGGTGCAAGGGAGGCCCTTGGGGATAGGCACAAAAATGGCTACATACATTTATATGTGAAGGACTTAAAATGTTGTATTGTTTTTCCAACATTTGTGTTTCATGCCATATTCATTCCATACATATTCTTTAAATATTTAATCTGTCTATTTTCTGATTTATTTATAAATCATCCATAGTAATCCTTAGCAGATTTTAAGTGTGTAGGTTTTGATAAACCTTTTTTTTTTTTTCTCTCTCTTAAAAACTCTCAGGAGGGCAGCTAAGTGGCGCAGTAAATAGAATACCAGCCCTGAAGTCAGGAGGACCAGAGATCTGATTGCAGACACTTAATACTTCCTAGCTGTGTGACCCTGGGCAAGTCGCTTAACCCCAGTTGCCTCAGCAAAAAAATTAAAATTAAAAATAAATAAATAATTTCTAATTCAGATAAAAACTCAGAATTGAGTTTTGAAGTGCTTCTTAATTTAGCAAAATCTCAGCTTCCCGTTTTGGTTTCTTCACTAGTGGTAAATTAATTACCCCGAGGAATCCTACACTCAACAGGAATTCAAAGAATTATTTGACAGCTCAAAAAGCTAATGTCATAAGATCCTTGTATAGAATTACATAATGTCCAGAATAAGGGAGAGGAAATCTCCATTACATTTTGTTAGATCTTATCTTATTTCTTTTATTCTTATTGGCACATTGTAGGAAGAATATTAACATGTTAGAACATGTTCATAGAAGGATAATCAGGTTGTTGAGAAGAATAAACATCATTGTCCCTAAGATGTTAGAGCCTACTTGATTGGTCAGTCTAGTAAACCTGTCAGGAAAGGAAGTGAGGTCATTTTAGCCTGATTTGTTCTTTGTGAACCCATGCTAGTTAATTTTATTTCTTTGATGGAGATTATACCTAGTGAGGAAACAACTTTTACCAATGCAGATCAACAATTGTTCTTCAACTAAATCTTAGAGGATTGTCTAAGACAGAAGATGAAATACAACTTGAATCCACATCTTTCTGAGTGCCAGACAGGCTCTCTTTCCATTCAGCAACTCTGTCTTTCTTTCACTCAGAGATTATTTCTTTAATAATGTATTCTAGAATTTTTCCAGCAATTGAATTCAAGTTTACTGTATCCATCTTCTTCCTCTTTTTGAGAATCAAAATCAGTGCTTTTTTAGTCTTTGGTTCTTGACCATCTTCTCCATTCTTCAAAAATCTTCACAGATCACTGAAGGAAACTCAAAACTCACACCTCCAATTTCTTTCAATACTCTAGAATGTAGTTTATTAGGTTCTGATTGTATTCTTTTGCCATTTATTCATTAATTTAACTATTTAATAACTATTATTTAGAAACTTTTTTTAAACAAAAAGTTTCTCTGCTAAGTGCTAGACAAGATAACAAAATGTAAATGAGACACTGTCTTATCCATCATGAAATTTTCAGTCCAGGAGTAGAGATGGCAGAAGCCCAGATAACAATAATAAACTTCTGCTTTGATACTTGGATAGATCTGTGATCTCATTAGTGTGGGCACTGCTTCTAGTGGTACAGACTACAACAATGAATTCTCATCATATGCATTTCCAGTCTATGCTTTTTCTAAATCCTCCACAGAGAATATATCTAATGTATTGGATCTTTTAATATTTACTGTACATAGTACAACACTTATACTGTCTATTATATCTCATGCTTGCTACATGATTGACCTCTCTACTTCTTTGGATGTCCCATGGCACTTTTAGCCTTTAAGTCATCATTATGCAGCCTGTTTACACTCACCATGTATCTTTCTATTATCCTTTGTTCATTTGCTATTTGAATATTCATTTGCAATTCTTTGAATATTATAGTGTCCATGATTTGCAGTCCTTTGACATTACCAGAAGAATATTAGTGTTTAAAAAATTAGGCTTTGAAGGTAGGGAACAGTTTGAGATCATCGAAAATGTTAAATAATTTTCCAACTGTGATTTTCCCTGCTTTCTTATTCTAATTCTCAATCTAGCTCATTATCCATCTGGTGTACCTGTCCAAGATATATGTACTCATAAATTAACTCAGGTGACTGTTAATTTAATTGTATGTCATAGTTTGAGCAATGTGCATTCTTCATCCATGTGGTTTTTTTCTATATGATTTACTAAGCCAGTTTTCCTTGAGCAATTATACATGTCATTAGAGAATCTCTATAATGTTTTAGGACTTGATGCAGTTAGCACAGGATCTTCCACAGTCAAGAGCATCTACCTCATCATTCATAAGAAGTTTCTCTTCTATTTGGACTTTGCACATGATTGGCAAGAATATGGATACCTATTTAATATCCATCTCACGGAATATTGATATACAAACGGCCACTGAGCAACCTTATCTTTAGTAGTTGTATCCATCAAATAATCTTGTATGATCTTAACATATTCGTGAGATAACTTTTTGGAAAAGTACCTTTAAGGCTACATTTTATAGGTTTCATGTTTTTTGTTATTGACAAGCCAACCCAGTCAGCTCTGTCAATGTGTGACTATCTAATAATATTTGTCTACTAAATGATATTTGCAAAAGAAAGATTGCATTGGAGGTGACATTCTCTAATGCCAGGCAAAAGACTTTGGCCTTTCCTGATATAATCATTAGGGAACCACTAAAGACTTCCCCCACCCCCCAATTTATTTTATTTGAAGAAATGGAATAAGCAAAAAGAAAAACAGAAAAGCAATACAAAACAAAATGAAACAAAATAAAAGAGAACATTATCGTATGCCCAGCAGAACATCAGGAAGACTTCAAAATATGTAACAACAAATACCTATTTAAGAATGTGTATATATATTAGTAGAAGAAATTATATTTATGAGTGACCATCTTTTCTTTACTTCCTTGTAAATTGTTCTTTGGTTCTCTGCTGTGCACCTTATTTACTTTATTCTTTTTTTCCCCCTTCTACCCCCACCACCCTCAAGCAGGTTATAGTTAAGAAAAGATATATTTATATGTGTGTGTGTGTGTGCATGCGTGTATATATATATATATACACACATGCACACACACATATATACATATGTTTTCCACAAAGGATCATTTTGAGATTGTGATTGGTGGATTCTTTTTCTTTTCTACTTTCCTCTCATGTTCTATCATTCCAGGACAATCTTCTAGCATTATTTCCTGCATTATTGTGTCAAGATTCTCTTTTTGATCCCAACTTTTTGGCAATCCAATTATTCTTATATTTTCTTTCCTTGATCTGTTCTCCAGATCTGTTGTTTTTCTTATGAGATGTTTCACATTCTATTCTATTTTCTCATTCTTTATAATCTGTTTTGTTATTTCATGGTCTTTCATAGCTTCATTGGTTTCCCCTTGCCCCATTCTAATTTTTAAAGAGTTGTTTTCATCTTTGAGACTCTGTACCTCTTTTCTAATTGATTAATTTTTTTTTCATAATCTTGTTTTTCTTGGATGGTTTTAATTTTTTCTTTAGTTTTTCCTCAATGTGTCTCATTTGATTTTTGAATTCTTTTTTGAGTTCTTCTATAAATTTTCTCTGGACAGGAAGCCATTTCATTATACTCTTTGGGATAAAAGCTTTTTTTTTTTTTTTTTTTTTTTTAACTAAAATGTTCTCCTCTGAAGATGAATCCCAGTTTTCACTGTTTCCATCATAAGTTTCTTTTTTCTTTGCCAGTGGTGTTGTTGTTGTTGTTGTTGTTTTAGTAAGAGGTATTAGTGTAAGCACCTTTAATTATGGGATGGGATGATGGTGCCTTAAACTTCCCTTCAACTCTCCTCTCTGACCTGGGACCCCAAACCAGGAACTCTACTCTCCAGCAGGTGCCCACAGCCGGCAGTGTCCCTGCCCCATTGCCTCCGCACTCCCCAGGTGCTGGTTCATTCTTGCCCAGGGCCTTCCCTCAGCAGCATAACTGGGTCTGGAGTTCCCAATCAACCAAGGTTCACTCTACCTCCCTGGACTCTAACCCCCACTGACAAACAGTCTGTAAGTGAAAGTCTATGCGATTCCTGCTGAGGCTCAGGCACACTCATTTAGCCTGAGGGATTAGCACTTGGTGTTTGTGGAACTACCCTCAGACAGATAAATCCTGGCTAGAGGTCTTTCTTCAGATCTTCTCAGATTGTATCAGGAAGACCCCAGTTCTGCCCCAAGTCTTCTTGATTTTTCATCAGTCTGTGTTTGCCTTGAGGTGTAAGTTTGTTCTATTCGTGGGGAAATTGGGAGACCTTGAAATTTACCATCCTATTTCACCATCTTCCCAGAATCCTCTCCTCATATTAGAAAGATTATTTATACAACAGTATGGAAATTACTATCTCTTTGATAAAACTGTGTTGGATTCTTTATTTTCTTCTGTCCTCAATCTGAAGATAATTTTTCTTGGTAGAGAAAACAGAAGCAAGTTTTTAGCAAGTAAGCATATAACAAATACATAAATGTTCAACAATATCCAATAGTACCAGTATAGAACATAGCAATATAAGACAGGCACAAAGTAGTAGGAAAGATCATCTTTGGACCTGGATTCTAGGAAGCACCTTTGCTTTGTATTGTTTTATTGTTCTTCATAACAACAACAGCCAAGAGTGAGAAAGGAGATTCTCTAAGCTTCCTTACATACATATATATGCTTCTAACCCCCAGTCTTTGAAGGTTCATGAAGACCGAGGATATATATGTATTTGCCATGTCTTGGCAAGCCCACACTTTGTAGTACTTTGGGCAACTTTGTGAAGATTAAAAGTAATTTTCATTACTACATTAGTAGGGAAAATTTCTGTCTCTACACTATACTGATAAAAGCACTGGTCTAGATAAAAAAATAATCTTAGAATATTTGAACTGGAAGGAACTTTGGAGATTATTTAGTGCAGCCACTTTCTTTTGTAGGTGAAGAAACTGAAACTGAGAGAGAAGTGACTTACTCAAGTTGACAAGGCAAATTAGCAGCAGATTTCATGATTTCTCCCCTATTGTCATTTCCTCTGGAATAATCTAATGCCAGCTGTCAAGGACCTCATAGCCCATGTAGTATGAACTTATCACTTTGCAGATAAGGAAGTGAGGGCTCACAGATCTACTTAAGTAACATTTGCAAGGTCACACAGTTATTGACAGACCTGTTAGGGCTCCTTGTTAGCAATAAGTTCTTTTTACTTTGCCACTTACATACGTACAAAGTGTTTGCTAAGCTCTTGGAAAGTAGAAACGATTTCTTTTTGGACAGTGTATTCTTAGCTTCTATCTTAGTGCCTGGCATATATTAGGCATTTAATAAAGACTTGTTGATTGATTGTCACAGACATATGCTTCCTTATATAAATGTTTTCAAATTTATGATTGTATAAAATAACATTAATTTTGGAAATTTAAAATATGTTGCACAAGGCTAAATTGTAAAATCCAGATTAGCTCTCTGGAGGACTTTGGGATTAGCCCGAGTCCTTGGTTTTAGTGGAAAAGTGAAGGAGGCAGGAGAACTACAAAGTAGCTGGTCAAAGATGGAGTTTGGAATCTGGCATCTTCTCTTGTGTTTGTGGCTGAGAGCTGTGACTGAGCAGTTGTCCTAGCCCTTAAATACTTCAGTACAATTATATCACTACACCACACTGACAAGATCCTTTGCATTTGGAATGTTGCTTACAGATTGTTGTAAAAGTACCTGGTTCATTTTATTGAATTTCTTTCATTCACACATATATATGTACATACATACACATGCACATATCCCATTTGCCTTTTTAGGGAGTTTTCTCATCTGGGTTCTTGAAACTATATTTGATCATTAGCCACTTTAATATGACATTTTAAAAATTAGTGTTTGGCTTCAGCCATTTTCCTTCACTGTGACCAGTTATAGTGAATTTCACTTCATTTACTAGTGCAGTTTTCCATTCATAATTGAATTTTGGAAAGGCTTTTATGGAGAAAATTTTGCAGATGCTGCTTTTTTAAGTCCTTAAACTTTCTTGTAGCTGACAAATGGCCAGATGTTTTGTTTTGTTTCTCATTTTATTGATTGTGTGTAGGACAGCTATAACCCCAACCCAAATTAAAATCAGATTCTCAAAGTAGAAAAGCAAAAGAGGAAAGGGCAACTCTTAGTAGACAAGGTGTCCTCAGTAAAGAAGTGCAAAATGCAAAACACAAGATTATATATACCCTAACCAGAAATTCACACACACACACCTTTTTTTTTTTTTCATTGTCTTAGGGGGAGTTCAGGATTATACCCTAAATGCCAGAAACAAAAGAATACTAGTAAATTACAAACTCTTTACTCTTTAAGTACTTAAATGCTAATTAAGAGATGGGAGTGGACTAGAGAGAAATGTTTATCTAAGATAATAGAACACCTGCAGCTTTTAGGTATAACTCACCTTGCTATTTCAAAGTCTCAAGTCACAATTAGGGCATAGGTCAAGGCCACATTCTTATGAGAGATCATCTTTCATTTTTGTATTCAATTGGGAATTGAAGCTTTAGGCAAGTTCACTTATAGAACTCATAGAATCATTTACTCTTATAAGGTTAATGCTGAAAGGAAATCTTAAAGATCATCTAGTCCTCCTCTTCATTTTTTCAGATAAGGAAACAGGATCAGAATAAAGGACACAGTACCTTGGCCAGTCACATAACCATTTACTTAATATTATCTTGTGCCTAGAAGACCTCTTGTATTAGTTCATTAAATTTCCTACTTTTCATCCAAACCAACTGCAAAAATCCCAACTCCTCCCAGCCTCTCCTTAGGGTAGTCTAGGCATCCTCCATCTGTGTGGGGAGTCTCACTTTTTGCTACTGCCTTGTGGCCAACCTTCTCAAGTAAAAAGATCTCAGACCATGGATCTTAGTGCCCTGAAGCTTATATCTCCTGCTGGGCACCGGAAGTCCCCTGAGTAATGACTACTATGGCCAAGGCCAGTTATCTTCATCTGCCTCAAAGCAATCACTTCCGTATCTGTCAGCTCAAGGCATTTTTCACTCTTGCTGCCAACCCAATCTCTCAGCTATTGGGATATAGACAGTCTCTGGTGTAAAGAGTAGCCCTGCCTTTGAATGAAGTTTTTTTTTTATCTATTGTGCCTGTCCTTTGAGAATAGAGGAGTGTAATTTCTCTTTCTATGTCTTCCTGCTGGGCTTTGTTGGTAATATATGGAAAGTCTGGTTGTAATGCCAGAGAAACTGAGGCAAGATAGAGATGAGTGTATTTAATAATTTATTTAAAGGGAGAAATTTACTGGGACCAAATGGATCCATGGTTTGGTCCCAGGGCTGAATAAGATTATCCTCTCCAAGAATCCAGTCACCCAAGTGAGTTCATTGAGAACTCATAAATATACATGGCTCAAACTCAAGGCGTAGAGCGAGGCAGGGGCAGAGTCAGGGTGCTGAGAGTGGGAACGGGACTCTGACAGGGTAGGGTGAGGAGATGGGTAGAGGCATCTTGCTAAGATGGTATCTGACATTCCGATAGCTTGGGATGGAGAGAGGCATTCTAATATTCTAAAACATAAGATCTTTTATCCTTATCAAATATTCTGATAAAGAGGGAGGGGAGATTTTGCAGGACTAAGTTTTGAGCTGATAATTATAAACTGGAGCAGAGAAACTGAGTCAGGACAGGGGTCAGGATAATTAGGGAAACTGAGTTAGGACAATAAAAGAAAATTGTGACATAACATTTCAATTAGTTTTTAGTTGATTCTCTAGGATTTTCTAAGTATAACGTCCTTTCATCTGCAAAATGTGGTAGTTTTATTTCCTCATTGCCTATTCTAATTCCTTCAATTACTTTTTATTCTCTTACTGCTATTGCTAGCATTTTTAGTACAATATTAATAATAGTAATAAGGGACATCCTTGTTTTACCCTTGATCTTTTTAGGAAACTAATCCCCATTATAGATTAATGCTTGTTGATTTTTTAAAAATAGATATTACTTATTTTAACAAAAGATCCATTTATTTCTGTGCTTTCTAGTGTTTTTAATAGGAATAAATGTTGTGTTAAAAGGTAATCTTATGGTTTTAGTTGTTTTTATGGTTGATATCATCAATTATGCTAATAGTTTTCCTAATATTGAACCCAGTTCTGCATTTCTGGTATAAATCCCACCTAGTCATAGTATGTTATCTTTGTGATATATTGTTGTAATCTCCCTGCCAGTATTTAAAATTTTTGCCTGAGTATTTATTAAGGAAATTGGTCTATAGTTTTTTTCCTTTTTATTATTCTTCCTGGTTTAAGCATCAGCACCATATTTGGGTCACAAAAGGAATTTGGTAGGACTCTTTTGCCTGTTTTCCAAAATAATTTATATAGTATTGGAATCATTTGTTCTTTAAAGATTTTGTAGGATTCACTTGTGAATCCATATATTCCTTATTTCTTTTTAATCTTAGGGATGTCATTTATAGCATTCAATTTTTTTTTTCTAAGATAGGGTTATTTAATTATTGTTTCCTCTTCTGTTAATTTAGATAGTTTATATTTTCATACTTAGATTTTTACTTAGGTTATTAGGTTTATTTGCATATAATTGGGCAAAATCACTCCAAATAATTGCTTTAATTTCTCTTTATTGGCAGTGAATTTAACCCTTTTCATTTTTGATACTCATATTTGATTTTCTTTCTTTTTAAAATCAAATTACCAATGTTTTATTTTTTTTTTTCATGAAACCAGCTACTAGCTTTATTATTTCAATGGTTTGTTTGTTTTTTAATTTTCAGTTTTATTAATCTTTCCTTTGGGGAGCAAAGATGGTGGAGTAAAGACAAGAATTTGCCTAAGCTCTCCCCCAAATCCCTGAAAATACTTTTAAATAATAACTCTAAACAAATTTTAGAGCTTCAGAACCCACAAAAAGACAAAGTGAAACAGTTTTCCAGCTGAAGACAATCTAGAAAGTTGGCAAGAAAGGTCTGCTGTACTGGGGTGGGAGTGCAATGGGCCCCAGCAGACCAGGAGCAGGCCTTGGGGTCTCTGAATCAATGGCAACAATGGAGGTTCCCAGACCTCTCAGCCCACAGACACCAAAAACAGCTTGGAAGGTCAGCAGGAAAGGTTTGTAGTACTAGGGTGCTAAAGCAAATCAGGAGCAAGTCTTGGGAGTCATTAAATTGGCAACAGTGGGAGCAGTAGCAGTGGTGGCAGTGGTTTCTAAAGGTCTCAGTCCACAGATTGGTAGGAGGGTCACACAACTGGTCAGAAGGAGATTACAAGGGTTGATGAGGTCTAGATATGGGGTACCTAAATGAAATTAGGGTTTAGTTGAGGTCTAATGGCAGGTTCGGGGTACATGGAGTCAAATGGAGCTCCCCTACAACCTCATTGCATTCAGAGCAAGCATACAGGGTTAAATAAGTCTAGTAGTGGTGCGAGTTCCCAATAAAAGCTTTATTGGCCCAAAAAGTTAGATTGATAAAAGAGGTTTATTATGGGGTTTGGAAATAAGATTAAAGTATAGTTAGGGAAATAAGTAAAGGTAGAGATAAGAAGGGCACTGGACACAGAGTTCCAGTGGACAGAGGGTCTTGACATGCCAGGCATAAGGCTGGCATGTTTGGGGTCTTTGCAAAGAGGGGGTCCCAGCTTGGCCCCTTTATAATGGGAGATTTAGCTAGAGGGACCTGTGGGTATAACCCCAAGTTGGCGAATTTAGGGTTAGGGTTAAGGACAGGCTGGGATCTTCTATTGGAATTCAAAGGGACCAGGATTTGTGAATCAAAAAATCCTTGATAATTAACTAGAAGGGGTTGGGAATCAGAAAGAAAGGAATAAGTCGATTCTTAAAGGAACCACACCCACATCAGGGTTTCTTTGCTAGCATTGAGGCAGGACTCTGTTGCTTTGCCCATATTCAGATCCAGGATGAAGTACTGACTTTAATAGGTCCAGGATAAGGAGATATACTAGCACACTTGAACTCATAGCCAGAGTAGATCTGAAATCTTCCTCACCTCTTCAGGTAGAAAAGGCTGTTTGTGATCACTCACATACCAAAGCATAGGCCAGGAGAGTAGTCAACACACTTCTTGGATCATACCAGCTTGGAAAAACTGAAAACTTAATATTCCCTAGAAGAATGTCTGAAAACAGCTACACAAAACCTCTGAAGCTTGTAACATTACAATCTCTGCCTGGAAATAGATCCCTACTTTAAACAAAGAGCTAAAAGCAGAGTAATAGACTGGGAAAATGAGCAAACAACAGAAAAAGATTCTGACCATGGAAAGTTTTATGGTGACATGGAAAATCAAAATACACACTCAGAAGAAGATAACAAAGTTGAAAGTTGTACATCCAAAATCTCCAAGAAAAATAAGAATTGGTCTCATGCATAGAATAGCTCAAAAATGATTTTAAAAATCAAGTAAGAAAAATAGAGAAAGAATTGGGAAGAGAAATGAGAGTGATACAAAAGGAAGTACAAAAAGCTAATGGGAAGGAAGCCTGAAAAAGCAAACTTGACCAAATGGAAGAGGAGGTACAAAAACTCACTGAGAAAAATAATTCCTTAAAAATTAGAATTGATAATGAAAAAAAAAAATCAAATGAAGGCGGTCTAGCTGTACCTGATCTAAAATTATATTATAAAGCAGCAGTCACCAAAACCATTTGGTATTGGCTAAGAAATAGATTAGTTGATCAGTGGAAAAGGTTAGGTTCACAAGACAGAATAGTCAACTATAGCAATCTAGTGTTTGACAAACCCAAAGATTCTAACTTTTGGGATAAGATTTCATTATTTGATAAAAACTGCTGGGATAACTGGAAATTAGTATGGCAGAAATTAGGCAAGGACCCACACTTAACACCATATACCAAGATAAGATCAAAATGGGTCCATGACCTAGGCATAAAGAACGAGGTTATAAATAAATTAGAGGAACATAGGATAGTTTATCTCTCAGACTTGTGGAGGAGAAAGAAATTTGTGACCAAAGATGAACTAGAGACCATTACTGATCACAAAATAGAAAATTTTGATTATATCAAATTAAAAAGCCTTTGTACAAACAGAACGAATGCAAACAAGATTAGTAGGGAAGCAACAAACTGGGAAAACATCTTTACAATTAAAGGTTCTGATAAAGTCCTCATTTCCAAAATATATAGAGAACTGACTCAAATTTATAAAAAATTAAGCCATTCTCCAATTGATAAATGGTCAAAGGATATGAACAGACAATTTTCAGATGATGAAATTGAAACTATTACCACTCACATGAAAGAGTGTTCCAAATCACTATTGATCAGAGAAATGCAAATTAAGACAACTCTGAGATATCACTACACACCTGTCAGATTGGCTAAGATGACAGGAAAAAATAATGATGAATATTGGAGGGGATGCGGAAAAATGGGGACACTGATGCATTGTTGGTGGAGCTGTGAACGAATCCAACCATTCTGGAGAGCAATCTGGAATTATGCCCAAAAAGTTATCAAACTGTGCATATCCTTTGATCCAGCAGTGTTTCTATTGGGCTTATACCCCAAAGAGATACTAATAAAGGGAAAGGGACCTGTATGTGCCAAAATGTTTGTAGCAGCCCTGTTTGTAGTGGCTAGAAACTGGAAAATGAATGGATGCCCATCAATTGGAGAATGGCTGGGTAAATTGTGGTATATGAATGTTATGGAATATTATTGCTCTGTAAGGAATGACCAGCAGGATGAATACAGAGAGGCTTGGAGAGACCTACATGGACTGATGCTAAGTGAGATGAGCAGAACCAGAAGATCATTATACACTTCGACAACGATATTGTATGAGGATGTATTCTGATGGAAGTGGATTTCTATGACAAAGAGACCTAATTGAGTTTCAATGGATAAATGATGGACAGAAACAGCTACACCCAAAGAAGGAACACTGGAAAACAAATGTGA
This sequence comes from Antechinus flavipes, assembly GCF_016432865.1. Classification (NCBI taxonomy): domain Eukaryota; kingdom Metazoa; phylum Chordata; class Mammalia; order Dasyuromorphia; family Dasyuridae; genus Antechinus; species Antechinus flavipes. The sequence goes on along the minus strand of NC_067400.1, from coordinate 569,227,711 downwards.
ACTATTTGCATTTTTGTTTTTCTTCCCGAGTTATTTTTACCTTCTGAATCCAATTCTCCCTGTGCAACAGGAGAACTGTTCGGTTCTGCAAATGTGTATTGTATCTAGGATATACTGCAACATATTTAACATATATAGGACTGCTTGCCATCTTGGGGGGGAGGGGGGGTAGAGGGAGGGAGGGGAAAAAACGAAACATAAGCGAGTGCAAGGGATAATGTTGTAAAAAATTACCCTGGCATGGATTCTGTCAATACAAAGTTATTATTAAATAAAATTAAATTAAAATTTAAAAAAAATTAGAATTGAGAAGAAGTTTATGACTTTATGAGAAATCGAGAAACAAAAACCAAAACAAAGAGAATGAAAAAATAGAAAACATTGTGAAATATCTCATTGTGAAATATCAAGAACAAGTGACCTGGAAAATAGACTCAGGAGAGATAATTTTTAAAATTTTGGTATACCTGAAAAAAAGATAGCCTAACATGTTTAACATATATTGGATTATTTGCTGTCTAGGGGAAGGGATGGAGGGAAGAGAGGGAGAAAAATTTGGAACACAAGGTTTTGCAAGGATAAATGTTGAAAACTGTCTTTGCATATGTTTTGAAAATAAAAGTCTATTAAAAAAAATTAGAATGAATATCTGTGGGGAGAAAAAAGAACCTAGATATCATCTTTCAAGAAATTACTCAAGGAAAACTCCCCTGATATTTTAGAATTAGAAGGTAAAGTAGAAATCAAGAGTCCACTGATCAGCTCCTGAAAGACATCCCATAAAAACTTCGAGAAATATCATAGCCAAATTTCAGGTCAGGTCAAGGAGAAAATATTCCAATTATCCAGAAAGAAACAATTCAAGTATAGTAGAGCCACCATTATGATAATACACAAGTTTTAGAAGCTTCTGCAATAAAAGGATTAGAGGGTTTAGAATATGATATTCTGGAGAGCAAAAGAGCTGGGATTACAAGGAAGAATCATCTATCCAGCAAAACTGAATATAATCTTGGGGGGGGAGGAGGGAAGAGGGATAGAGGGAGGGAAAAGAGAGAAAGTTGGATATTTAATGAAATAGAGAACTTTCAAGCATTTGGATACAAAATAAACCCAGATCTGAATAGAAAATTTGCCTTTTGGGGACAGCCAAATGGTGTGGTTCATAAAGAACTGGCCCTGAAGTTCAAATCCAACTTCAGACACTTAAAGCTTACTAGTTATGTGACCCTGGGCAAGTCACTTAACCCCAATTGCCCTGCATTAAAAAATAAAAGAAAGAAAATTTGACTTTCAAATACAGGTCTAAAGGGGTCTTAAGGGGATATTCAGGAAAGGGAAATCATAAAAAACTTAAGGTTAAACCCTTTACATTTCTTCATGGGAGAAGGATACCTATAACTCATAAGAACTTTCTCATTATAGGTAGTTAGGAGTATTTGTAGACAGAAGGCACAGGTATGAGCTCAATATGAAGGGATAATATTGATAAGGTGCAAGAATTGAGGGTAAGAGATCTCCTAACAGCAGTGGGATCCCCTTGGCCAGTGGCAGGCTTTATGAAAGAATTCACAAACCCCAATGAAGGCAGGCAAAGAATGGGATTTATTTACACTAACAAGACAGCTTTCTAGGAAGACAGCCTTCTTGGTGGGCAAGGTCCTGTTAGGAATATAGCAAAGGTGGATTAACACTGAGAAGAAAATATCTTTAGCAGTGGGCAAATCTTGTTAGGACTTCTTCAAAGATTTGGGGTTCAGAGTTGGCTTTTATCAGCTTTCTGAGGCCTTATCAGGGTTTTCTCAGCCCTCTGCTGAGAGCAGTTTGAGGGACTAATCTCCAGTTCAGTAGAGGGTGGTGATTATTCCCCTGGCCAAGATCTCCAGCTTAATGAGATCACTTAACTTAAGGTTGTTGTCTGGGAAAGGTGTACTTTTCCCAGGGTTTGAGAGTCTCCCCCCCAAAGGGGACACAGTTTACATTCAGGTCTCCTACAAAGACTAAAGGGGACACAATTTACATAAATATCTAAAAATAATTAAGGGGTAAAAGGGAAAGGTAGAGGTGGAATGGTATAAATTATATGTCATAAAAGAGGCAAGAAAAAGCTTTTATGATAGAGGAAGAAGAAGAGAAGAAGAGGAACAAGAATTGGCTCAAAAGAGGAAATAACATACACTCTCAAAATGGGAATAGAAATCTCTCATACTTGTCAGGAAAGTAGGAGGTGAAGAGGATTCAAAAAGGGAAGGTGATAGAAGGGAGTGATATATTGGGGGAGAGGTGGTCAGAAGCAAAATGTTTTTGAGGAGGAACAGGGTGAAAAGAGAGAGAGTAAAATAAATGGGAGAAATACAATTAGAAATAGTAATTGTACAAAAAAATTTTGAAGCAAGTTTCAATGATGAAAGCTTCATTTCTCAAATACAGAGGGAACTGAATCAAATTTATAAAAAATAAGAGCCATTCCCCAAATGATAAATGAACAAAAAATTTGAACAGTTTTCAGATGAACTAATCAAGCTGTTTATAACCATATTAAAAAATGCTCAACTCACTAAGGATTGGAGAAATTCAAATTAAAACAATTCTGAGGTACTACTCATACCTATTAGGTTGGCTGGTAGACCAGAATAGGAAAATGACAAATCTTAGAGAGAATGTGGAAAAATGAGACATTGTTGCATTTTCGGTGGAATTGTGAACTGATTCAGCCATTTTGTAAAACACTTTGGAACTATTTCCAATGGATACAGATCTCAAAAGAGATTTTATTTTATTTTTTATTATAGCTTTTTATTTACAAGATTATATGCATGGGTAATTTTTCAGCATTGACAATTGCAAAACCTTTTGTTCCAATTTTTCTCCTCCTTCCCCCGTCCCTCCCCCAGATGGCAGGTAGACCAATACATGTTAAATGTTAAAGTATATGTTAAATACAATATATGTATACATGTCCATACAGTTATTTTGCTGTACAAGAAGAATTGGACTTTGAAATAGTGTATAACTAATCTATGAAGGAAATAAAAAATGCAGGCAGACAAAAATAGAAGGATTGGGAATTCTATGTAGTGGTTCACACTCATTTCGCAGAGTTCTTTTGTTGGGTGTAGCTGGTTCAATTCATTATCTATTGGAACTGATTTGGTTCATCTCATTGTTGAAGAGGACCACAGACATCAGAATTGATCATCATATAGTGTGATGTTCTCTTCTTTTTTATAATATAATCGTTCTCTCTGAGAGCAGATTTCTTAGGGAGGTTTCTGGAGGCAGCCTTAGTTTCAGTTCAAAGTAATAATCACTTTAAATGCAGCCAGCTAATAAAATCCAAATGTTTATTTTCTCCTTCCAAGTCTTATCTCTTTCCTTGGGCCCGGTTAGCTTTCTTAGAGACCTCTCTCCCTCCTTGGTTCCAAGAGCTCTTGCAGCTTGTCTTTTTGCTCTTTCAACTTCTGCCTCTAGCTCAACTCCAAGTCATGGCTTCTCAATCTCCAACTGAAGCTCCCCTCTCAATCTTTTCAACTGAACTCTCCTAACTGAGCTCAGCTGTTTTTACGCTCTTTTAGACGTGTAATAAACTCAAGGGTTTACTCCTCTGAGAGTGAGATTATGGGAGGTATGAATCTGGATATCTCATACTGAATCCTGAAATTTCCCAAACATGTGAACTAATGTGTGAGCTAATGTGTAAACTCTCAAAGGTGTTAACTTAAGCATTGTTTCTGTCATATTAGTGACTTAACACCTTGTAAGCATTTGCTCTAATGTGTGAACCAATAAGCATTACATCAGTTCCATTGAGTTAATACTAGGATTCTAAGTATATAATGTTCCCCTGGTCCTGCTCATTTCACTCAGCATCAGATCATGTTAGTCTCTCCAGGCCTTTCTGAAATCATCCTGCTGGTCATTTCTTACAGAACAATAATATTCATATACCACAATTTATTCAGCCATTCTCCAATTGATGGGCATCCACTTAGTTTCCAGTTTCTGGCCACTACAAAGAGGGCTGCTACAAACATTTTGCACAAAGCGGTCCCTTTCCCTTTCAAAAGAGATTTAAAAATCTTATGTACAAAATATTTATAGTAGCTCTTTTTTCAGGACAAAGAATTGGAAATTGAGAAGGGAATGCCCACCAATTGGGAAATGGCTGAATAAATAGGTGTGTTATTATGATGGGATACAATTATTCTATAAGAAATGATGAACAGGGTGCTTTCAGAAAAATCTGGAAAATCACCCATGAGCTCATGCAAAGTGAAATGTACTGTGCACAAAGTAATAACATTGTTGTTGGATGACTAACTGTGTATGACTGCTATTCTCAGCAGTACAATGATCCAAAACTACTCTGAAGGACTTGATGAAAGACACCCAGAGAAAGAACTATGTTTTCTTTTACAACATGACTTTTATGGAAATATTTTGCATAACTGTACATTCTGAGAGAGGGGCAAGGGAGGAAAGGAAAGAATTCGAAACTCAGTTTTAAAAACAAATGTTAAAAATTGTTTTACATGTAATTGGGGAAAATATTAAATAAAAAAATCTTTAATTTTCTGGATTACCATTTTAGTGTTTAATTGGTGATCTTTAATTTGTGCTTTTTCTAGTTTTAAAAACTGTGCATCAATTCATTGATCTTTTTTTTTTTTTTTTTTTTTTTTTTTACTGATGTAAACATTTAGAGATATGGTTTTCCCTGAGTTTGGCTTTGACTGCATTCCACAAATTTTGATGTGTTGCCTCCTTGTCTTTCTCTTAAATTATTTATTGTTTCTATAATTTGTTTTTTGAATCATTCCTTGGGTTTAAATTATTTAGTTTCCAATTAATTTTTCATCTATATTTCTGTAGCCCTTTATTAAATGTAATTTTTGTTATCTTATGATCTGAAAAAGATGTATGTAATATTTCTGCTTTTTTGCATTTGTTTTTGAGATTTTGTAATACCCTGTTTCATGGTCAGTTTTTATGTAAGTATAATGTACAGCTGACAAAATTTCCATCCAATTTACTCCAGAGGTCCATTGTATCTAACTTTTAAAAAAATTATATTCGTCCCCTTAATTTCTTTCTAGTTTATGGTTAGATTTATCTAGTTCTGAGAGGGGAAAGTTGAGGTCCCTCACTAATATATTTTTACTGTCTATTTCTTTCTGTAACTCACTTAACTTTTACTTTAATTTGGATGCTATGCCATATGCATGTTTGTTGAATATATGTTCAATTTTGATACTACTTCATTGACTATGGTACTCTTTAGCAAAATGTGAGTTCCTTCCTTATCTCTTTTAATTAGGTCTTATTATTTTTTTTTTTTTGACTTTTCTTTTGTCTGAGATCATGCTTTTTAAAATTTCAGCTGAAGCATGATAGATTCTGTTCCAACCCTTATTTTTACTCTCTGTGTATCTATCTGTTTCAAATGTGTTTCTTGTAAATAACATATTATTGGATTCTGCTTTCTGATCCATTCTTCTGTCTGCTCTGTCTCTTCTCTTCTTCTTTCTCTCTCTCTCTCTGTCTCTCTGTCTCTCTCTCTTTCTCTCTCTCTGTCTCTGTCTCTCTGTTTCTCTCTGGGTGTTTCTCTCTGTCTCTCTCTGTCTCTCTCTTCCCTCTCTCCCAGGTTAGCTGGCAATTAATAAATTGATAGTAACCAAAGAGAATCTCATGGAGTAACTGAAAGCCTTAAATACTTTTTGAGTGCTGGGGCAGCTAGGTGGCATAGTAGTTAAGGCATCATCTCTGGAGTAGAAATACCTGAATTCAAATTCTCAGTCACTTACAGGTATGTGACCCTGGGTAAGTTATTTAACCTCAATTGTCTCAAAAAGAAAGGAGAAAGAAATGGAATGCCTTTGACAAAAGAAAATTAATCCTGTTTGGTGGGTATTTAGTGAGAAGATAGGTTAGAAATCTTCAGTTCCTCTTGCTGAGAATGTGGTTTCATCATAAGGCTTAGCTGGCTTCAGTACCCTGAACAGATCTCCATCCAGACCATTTGGTTGGTTTCCCCAGCCTATTTCTTGACTTTTTGTTCAGTTGTTTCTGTCATGTTTGACTCTTTATGACTCCAGCTGGGGTTTTTTAGAAAAGATCCTGAAGTAGTTTGCTGTTTCCTTTTTCAATCCATTTTACAGATGAGGAAACTGAGGAAAGCAGGATTGACTGGTGCTTCCAAGGTGGTCTGATCCAAATAGAAATATGGCCACTACTTTTTTGACCTTTGCTCTTTAACCAAGGACCTTGTTTCCCTGCAGCTGCAAGTGCTAATGCTCCTTTCTGACTTGGAACTGAGACAAGAGCTGCTAGTCCTTTGTGAGTGATCACAAGCACTTCCCTGCAACCACAAGCACTAGTATTTCCCATTACCCTGGCCCTGAGACCTAAAACTGAATATAAGCAATGCAACAAGGTCCTGTTCCCAGTGCCAGGAAAGGGTCCCTTATAATCTCTTTCTGACCAGTTGAATGATGCCCTGACTCCTCTAGGTAGAGAGCTCCCAAGGTTGCTGCTGCAGACGTTGTAACAGGCATCAACTAGGTCGGTGCCACCTTCCTAAGTTGTCTGGACTTGAAAAATGTCCCAATCTAACCTTTTCTTGGCTCCGAAACTCCAGAATTTTATTCGCAGCATTATTTTAAAGTTGTTTGGAGGGAAATGTTATTTCCTGCACTCCCATCATCTACTGCTATGCTTTTCCTGATTCACATTTGCAGCCTTGGAATGTTCTGTGATTTCTCACCATTTCTCTACCATAGCCCGTCATTTAACAAGTCTTATTGATACTACTTCCACAACATCTCTTGCATCCATCTTCCTTTCTTCACTCATACCTCTCTACCTTAGTTCAAATGCTCATTAGTTCTCACTTGGACTACTGAAGTAACCTCTAATCGGTGTCCTTTGCCTCCTCTCTGCCTTTCCACCTACTCCAATCCATCCTCTATATTCCTGTCCAACACAGATCTAACTGTGATACCTTCTCATCTACACAAAAATGTTCTGTGGCTTCCTTTTTACTGTAAGATAAAATGTCATAATTTAAATCTAGCATTTAAAATCCGTCCTTCTCTATTTCTGGTATTATTTCATATTACTCCTCTTCATATATACTGTTCTAATCACACTGGCCTGCTAGCTCTTTCTCACATATAACATTCTGATAAGGTCTAGATTTAGGGAACCAAAATGAGATTAGGGTTTCTGGTTGTCAGGGTGTTAAATGATAAGGTCTAGTGGCAGGTTCGGGGTTCAGGGAGACAAATGGAATTTGGCTCCCCTGCACCCCCTTGGGATTTGGCACAAGGGTAGAGAGTTTGGGGACTCCCTTCTGGCAATACAGAGATTCTCTGTAAAGCAATTTACAGACCCAAAAACCTACATTGATAAAAGAGGTTTATTATGGGGAAGGTTAGAAATCCTGTCAGAGAGGCATAAAGTCTCCTTAGGGAAATAGGTTTGAATAAAGAGAGGATAACACTGGAAAAGAATATTCCAGTGGACAGAGCCTCCTTGGCATAGCAAGCATGGCATAGCTGGCATGTTTGGAACCTCTGTAAAGAGAGGATTTTAGATTGGTTCTTTTATAATAGAGGAGTTTTAGCTACAAGCTGAAGGGAACTCATGGGTGGAGTTCTACAATCTGGGATTCAACTTGAGCTGAATTTGAATAAAATTCAATGAGTTTTAGGAGTGAACCTAGATAACAAGAATGAAACTGTTTGTCCCTCGGAGCAGGGTCCCTAATTGAGGCAGAGTTGAAGGAGATTTTCTCCTTCAAGGATTTTTAGAGTTTTGGGGTCCCCTCTTCAATTCTATCTTCTACCTCTGTCTTTTCACAGGTGATTCCCCAGATATGGAATGTGCCCTCTTCTCACTTCTACTTTGTAACATGCCTACTTTTGTTTAAAGACAGCTTAGGTGCCATCTCTTACATGGGGTTTTTCCTGAATTATTAGAGCTCTCTTCCTCTTGAAATTACTCTTTATTTATTTATTTATGTACCTGTTGTATTTCCCCAATGAATTCATCAGACAATATAGCACAGTGGTCACTAATTTTTATCTTTGTAACTATGCTAATAGTAGGCACTTGCATATAGTAAGCACTTAATAAATAATATTTGAATTGAATTGAATATGGGAAGTATTTTAACAAGTCAAGCTAGAAAAGGGAATGCATTCCAGGCATAAGAATAACATATCCAAGGATACAGAAATAGGAGATATAATATATACAGGGAACAACTAGCAGGTAACCATTTTGCAGCCTTCATGTTTGAAATTAACTCTCTTCTCCTCTGCTTCCCTTACTTCCTTCAAGTCTTAGATTAAGTACAATGTTCTTCTGGCCTTTCACAGTCTCCCTTCCCAATTCCCAGTGCCCTCCTCCCTAACTAATTTATATTGGTTTTTAATTTATTATATATACATTTTTCTGGATATATTTGGGTATATGCACCAATTGTCTCCTTGATAGACTGTAAACTTGTTCAGATCAGGAATAATTTTTTGTTCTTGTGGTTTTTGTATCCCAACACAGTACTTGGCACATATTAGGTATTTAATATAATAAAGAATTATTTTTTGGTGAATTAATGATTTTTCTGAATAACCAGAAAATGAGTGTGGGAAGGGGAATAGTGGGAGATTATCTGGAAAGATCACTGAGAACCAGACTAGGAGAGATTTTGATGCCAGGCTCATTTAGATTATACCTTATTTGTCAGACATTCTAGAGCCATTGAAGATTTCTGAACTAGAGAGTAACATGATCAAAAAAGTACATTTGAAATATTGATCTGGCAGCATGTTTAGGGAGAAGTTTATATTAGAGACTAGGTGTCCTGACTGGCAGCCCAGGGTATATTCCAGGAGAATGGTGCCCATATGGCCTATGAGATAAAGAATTTCTCCTATAAAGAATTTTGTCATTTGATATTTCATGGGTGCCTTTTGAATTATTCCACTCCAGTGTGATAGCCAGTTTCAGACTTAGCTCCCTCCTGGTTTTCATCTTTCATACTAACAGATTAATCTTCCATAAGCATTGCTTTCCTTATGATGAGGGGAGCCTGAAATTCTCTCTCACTCTCTCTTGGACTTTGTGGGGAAAGCTTGGGAAAATCCCTTAGAGAAGCTCTCCTGAGAGACCTGCCCCAGGGAATCAAGATATAGTGGTTTTCATTCTGTTATCTGAGTGGGACTAATTGAGTCTAGGACCACTCCTACTTAGCCTGAGCTGGAGATCAAGATTTCTATCCAACTCTATTGAGTTGGAGATAGAATTGGACTCTATTGAGTTTTTCCAGGGACACTCATTCAATTCCAAGATTCTCTATTCTGATTTCAACTTGAACTGCTCCCAGTCTCCACAAAGAGCTGCCCATGTAACAAGCTTCCTCTCCAGCCCAACTCCTTGCAAAGGACCTAATCATGCCAAGGAATCTTTCTCTCTCCTTGGCATAGCTTCTACCCTCTGCCCACTGAAAAGATAATCCCTTTCAGCATTACTACTCCCTCTTTATTTCTCTCACCTATTTCCCTAACAGGACCCTACCCCTCTTCACCTCTCTTTTGAGATTTCTCTGCTAGATCTTTACCTCTCTGTCGGGACCTGCCACTAAGGAAGTCAGTCTTCCTAGCAAAAACTGACTTCTCAGTTCTAATAATAAACTTCTTTTGCCAGTTTAGCTTTTTGGGTTCATAAATTAATTTACAAAGGACCTGTGTTGACCAGAAGGGGGTTTGCACAACTCCCTGCCCTGCCCCGTACCTCATCACTTATAGTGCTATCTTACTTCCATTTAATCTCTAGGCACTTCCTGCTCTTTATAAGGGACAAAGTCTATACTTCTTGGCCTGGGATTCAAAGCTCATTAACTTTCCACCTTCTCCTATACAAACCTTATTTATTGAATTGGCTTTGTGCTTTTTTGTCATTTTTGCACATACCATTCTCTTGTCTTGCAAATTATTCATTTATTTGATTTTTATGTAGTTCATTGTGCTAGGCCTTGGGTTGATACAGAGTGAACTGTATCATGACTGTAGCCTTTATGGCGTTCCTTTCCACCTACTGAATCTTAACTATTCTTCAAAACCCAATTTGGACTGTCCCTCTTTCATGAAAATCTTTAAAGTCACTCTCTCCTTCCCCATTTCTTACTATTCACTATAGGCCTTATTGTTTCTATCACTCATTTATTTCCTTATTATGAGTTGGATTTTTGTGGTATATATGTATAGCTATTTTGGGGACTAGATTGTTAACTCCTGAAGGGGAGGGACTTACATTTCCTTGTATAATAATTCATGATGCTTATTGACAAGTGCTTTTATACATAGAAGGTATTCGCTAGATGCTGTTCATTGAGAACAGATTTTAATGCTCTTCTGACTAAGTGGTTTGGAATTGCTTAGACATTTGTTATCTCTCATTGTATGATATCTTATTATATTGTTACTCTCCCCAAATTAACAAACCAAAAAATCATAAGTGTCAATGAAATCAAACTTCTTAACAGCTAACTCCTATGTTCTAGATTATTGAGTAATTGAGTGATTGATTCTAAAGATCATCCTTTTCAGTCCTCATTAGATCAACTTAAAAACCTCTTTCTAGAAGGAGAAAGATCTTTACTGAGAATTTAGTTGCTTCATATCCTCTCTGGTTAAAGTCCAATCAAGCTTCACATTTAATCTGTAGCTTTATTAATACACAAAAAGAATAATAGCTCCAAAGGAGACATGTGTCCCAATCTGAAAATACTCTGTAGGCAATAAATAGACTATTGATTGTACCCAAGAGCTGAATAATTCATTGATTTTTTTGTTTTTTTACTAGCCATAGGATCTGCTATATCTTCCATGGAGCTTTTTATAATTCTTTATATTAGAACTAGAATGGCCTTTAGAGATTATCTAGTTCAGTGATTCTTAATCCAGAGAACTTGGATTCCTCCCAAGGAGTCAGGAATTTGGGTAGGAAAAAACGTACATCTTTATTTTGACAAACCTTTGATTTCCTCCGTATTTCTATATATTCTGAAAATGTTCTATAAGCTTCACCAGAATGGTGGAGGCATTCATAGCACAAAAAATGTTAAGAACCCCTGATCTTTTAGAGAAGAAAAAACTGAGGTCCTTTGAGAGAAAGCAGCTTACTTGAGATCACACAACTAGTTAGTAGCAGACCTAGGATTAGTGCTTAGTAGCTACTATGAGTTAGCCATTGTGATAAACTTTGGGAATAAAAGAATCCAAAAGACAATCCCTTTTCTCAGATATGGGGAGACAGCATGTGAACATCTGTATATAGACAAACTATTAGACAGGATAAATTGGAGATAATTAACTGAAAGAAGGTACTAGTTTTAAAAGGGACCAGGAAAAGCTTCCTATAAAAAGTGGAATTTTAGCTGGATCTTAACAGAGGCTGGAAAAGCCAGGAGGCATGGGAGATGGCTACTGAAAATACCCAGAATTCTTCTGGGGGGTAATAAAATGACCTGTCACTATATGCTAGAGTACATGTTGGGAGTTGAGGCAGGGTGGGGGTGGGGGTGAGGGAAATACAATGTAATTTATAAGAAGGTCAGAAAGATAGGAGTGTGAGAAATGCTGAAAATTTCTAAGGAGGGATCTGAACCCTTCTGAAATACAGTAAATTCTATGAGGCACTGAACTGGAGTGACTGATGAAGAATTCACAGAGGAAATGACATAGAAATGGCTCACTATCACCTTCATGATGATACGTAAAATCCTGTTATCCATTCAAAAGTCTGTCATTTCCTAATTTCCTCTTGTTGGAAATAACATTCTTGATATTTCCACAGTGTTGCAAGCTTTGCGATAGTATAGGATAGTGGGTACCACTGATTAGGATTAGAATTCACAGAACAATTAAGCGATCAATAGAAACCTTGAGCAAACAAGGGATTGTGGGGCTAGGAAGGCACAGGTAGATTGAGCCAATCAGAAAGAGTCTTGTGATTTTGATAAAACCACAAATTTAAGATACTAGCCCATCCAGCCCAAACTAGTTGGGGTTAATGATAGGACTTGACCAAATCACTACTGCCCTGCTTAATAGGCTAATTGAATATTAAACAACACATCCTAGAGGAGGAAGTTTTCGCCATTTTTGAACATGGGATGTATGATGAAGGGGGGGAACATGTTTTATACATATGAAGGGAAAACATGTAGTGGTCATATCAAAAAGATTATAATCCAGATGAAAAGGACCAATTCATTCTCTGAAGGGAGGCACTGTGCCACACTAGCAAATATAAAAATTCCTCCACAGAGTGCTGAGTGCTCCCTCTTCCTGAATAGGAGTGGGGTCCGCTTCTGGCCAAAAACAATAAGATAATTCCTTAAGATTCTTCTTTAATAAATTTTCCTGGAGAGTTTGTCGGCCTGCCCCGGAAACGTTACATCCCCCTGGGTCGCCATGGGCAGCAAGATGGCGGCGGCCACTCAGGTTGTGCAGGTAGTCAAGCCACATACTCCATTAATAAGGTTTCCTGACAGCAAAGGCTACCCCAAACTGAATGTACCCGAATCTTTAACATCATCTGTACTTCCATCTCACTCTTCTGCAATATCACAACATTCTTTGGGTGGTAAATCATCAGGTTTGCCAATGAATCGTGGTCCACCAGATTCTGCTGAAATAGTAAAAACATTACCTCAGAAATATAGGAGGAAATTCATATCTCCAGAAGAGATGGAATTTATTCAACGTGGAGGTCCAGAGTAATCGCTGACAAGCATATTATGATTATCAGACAAGAGAGTGGTTATCTTCACAATAAAGGCCTTCAAAAATGACATGTTAAACTGTATATGAAACCAATTTAATATAAGATGCTGTATAAAATGCAGGGTTACAAATTTAGATAGCCATTTATATTTCCTAATTTGTTTAAATCAGCTTGTATATAAATTAGGCTGAAGATTTGAGTTATTATTTCTTAAAAGTATAGGAATTTTTGTAATTTAGATAGCATATTAACTTTTGATTTTCAATTATCTCTAATATTTAATGTTGCTCAGGTTTAATTTCCAGTGACCTTAATTTCCTATAATTTTTCATTGTAAGAAATGGAAAGTTAGGAGAAGATACCAGAAGTCTTGAGATCAGATGAGAATCAATGTTATACTATTCTGACGGATAAAATTGAGACAGGACAAGTCACTGTTAGTGAGAGTGGGACAATAATGAAAAATGATGATGAATAATGAATGATAAAATAATCAGTTACCAAACTTCTGTTTGTCAAAAACCGTGAAATGACAAACAAAAAATGAAGTGGAAGTAGGGGGGATATGTTTTAAAAGGTTTTTTGTGTGTGTTTTAAGAAAAGAAAAAGTTCCTGCCCTTTTGAGTTTGTTTTGATCATGTATTGTGAGCACATATCAAATTAAATATTTATTTTTTTCCCCAAAAATAAATAAATAAATAAATAAATTTTCCTGATTTTCAATATCAAGAATGTTATTTCCAACAGGAGGAAATTAAGAAATGACAGACTTTTGAATGGATAACAGGATTTTACATATGATCATGAAGGTGATAGTGAGCCATTTCTATGTCATTTCCTCTGTGAATTCTTCATCAGTCACCCCAGTTCAGTGCCTCATAGAATTTACTGTATTTCAGAAGGGTTCAGATTCCTCCTTAGATATTTATTAGTTATATGACCCTGTATGACTCTCTCAGTCTTGGTTTCCTTCATCATAAAATGGGAATAATAATAGCATCTACTTCCCAGGGTTGTTGTGAGGATAATGAGATAACATAACATTTACAGACCTTAAAGCTATAGAGCTTTATTTTTAATCATTATTTTTGTTATTATTATTATAGCTACTTCATAAGTAGCTATTGTTGAGTATCAAATGAGATATATAAGTTCTTTTTAAGCTCCAAAGTCTTTAAATACTAACGTTAGAAGTACACTCTTGATATTGAAAATCAGATATCCAGGAAAATTTATTAAAGAAAAATCTTAAGGAATCGTCTTAACATTCCTGGCCTGAAGTGAGCCCCACTCCTCTTCAGGAAGAGGGAGCATTAAACACATAAGTGAGAGAACTTTTATACTTGCTAATGTAGTGCAGCCCTTTCCTTCAGAGAATGAATTGATTCATTTCTTCCAGGTTACAATCTTTCTGATAAGGACATTACATGTTTTTTTCTTCCCGGGTTATTTATACCTTCTGAATCCAATTCTCCCTGTGCAACAAGAGAACTGTTCGGTTCTGCAAACATATATTGTATCTAGGATATACTGCAACATATCCAACATATATAGGACTGCTTGCCATCTAGGGGAGGGGGTGGAGGGAGGGAGGGGAAAAATCGGAACAGAAATGAGTGCAAGGAATAATGTTGTAAAAAAATTACCCTGGCATGGATTCTGTCAATATAAAGTAATTATTAAATAAAAATTAAAAAAAAAAAAAAAGGACATTACATGTTTCTCCTTGATATGTATAAAACATGTTTCTTCCTCATTATACACCCCACGTTCAAAAATGGAAGGAAACTCCTCCTATGGAGTGTGTTGTTTAATATTCAGTTAGTCTGTTAAGCAGATGCTGTAGTGATTTAGTCAAGTCTGGTCATTGAGCCTAGCTAGTCTGGGCTGGATTGGCTAGTATCTTCAGTTTGTGGTTTTCTCAAAACCACCAGACTTCCTGATTGGCTTAATCCCTCTATGCCTCCCTAGCCCTTCAATTCCTGTTTCCTCCAGGTTTCTCTTGATCACTTAATTGTTCTGTGGAATCTTAACTTTCTTTAACCTCTCACATTCTGAAAACCCCTAGGTCAGTGGTATCCGATTATCCAATACTACCTCAAAGCTTGCAACATATGAAAACCCAACTTTTCAGCATTTCTTACACTTACACTTTATTTACTGTTAACCTATGTTGTCTATCAAACCCTTTTTAATTGGTATTTAAAGCCATGTAATATTAAATGGTAGTTATATGTATTTTTCCAAATGAGTGCCATTGGAATAATTATTATTTCTTGTATTTATCTGTACTGGGAGGGAGACGGCAGAGGAGAGAAATAAACATTAGGGAAGGATCGCTGAAGACTGCATATTGACTTAGAAAACCATATATTAGTATTACTGGGTTTATTGTATTTTTATTCCTTTTATTAAATATTTCTAAATTACATTTTAATCTGGTTCTGGCTGTACTTTGGAGTATTACAGGCCAAATGTAGTCCCAGCAGACTAAGTATTTGACATCTGTGTACTATGTAGCATGGGACATAATAGGTGCTTATCATTATGTAATTTAGCTGGTGATTGTTACGACATTTGACCAAAAGAGAATGCTTTAGGATTGCTAAATAATGACTTAAGAACTGAGTTTTCAAACCAAAATCCATAAATTAGTTTTAGAGAAAATTTTTTGATTTTGGTGAAATCTGAGGGCAAAAAAGCAGGTATACTATAAATAGATCTACTTTTCCTGACCCATACTCCTAAGCTTGGCCCAAGAGGATGTATTTACTGAAGGAATCCGCCCATGTGGCCCATTTACCTACTGTTGCTTAAATCATTATGTGCTTATTACAAAGAGTCATAGTTTATCATCTTAAGGGGATTTTTTGGTTGTCTGATCTGGAAGGGAATTTGAAGCCTCTAATTCAAGCTTAAGCAGGTATCCCCTTTAACACGTGTGATCATCTTCCTCTGCTTAAAGACCTCTTAATTAGAGGGGAATCCTCTTGAAACAACACATTCTATTTTTTTGGACAGTTTTTTTCATTGGTCAGTCAATTAGAATTTACCTATTGCTTTCTGCATGTCAGGCTCTCGAGTGCTAGCTAGGTCTTATAGCATGTCTTAGTAGATCAAAGTGAATGGAAAATTGAAGCTTAGAATATGTTTAGAGGATGGCAAAGGAACACTAAAATCATGCCATATGAAGAGAAGTTGAAAAAATATGTTTAACCTAAAGAAAAGAAGATCCTGTTGGTAGGAGAGAAGAGTGATGAGGGAAGGGACATAATTCTTGTCTTTAAATTTCTTAAAAGGCATTAAGGGGAGCAGGCTTGTTTAGTGTTGCTGCAGAGGACAGAAGTAGAATAAATGAATATAAATGATTAGAAGGCACTGTTCAGCTTAACATAAGAAAAACCTAACAATTCTAGCTGTCTTACCACATAACTGGCTGTTTTAGGGGATTGTAAATTTCTCATCACTAGAAACTATGAAACAGAGACTAAACAATCCTACCTCTTGTCTCCTCTAAGGAATATCATAGAGAGGATTCTTCTTATATAGGGTGAGAGATTGGTAAATGATTGTTTACTAACTATATTATCCCTCAGGTGACATCAGGGTTTGAAATGTAATTCTGGGACACACACACACCCCATCACAATAACAATGTTAATAAGGTGATTTAAGCTTGCTTTAATCCCCGTTAAATAGCTCTGTCTTTTGGGCAATAGGAAAAAATATATGTCTTTGATCATTAAATATGTTTCAGATTCACTTTGGAGATAGATTTTCATTCAATTTCAAATCTCCAGGAAAAATAACATTCCTTTGTTTTTGTAGATAAGTCTGCTGTCAGTATTCTCTTTCTGTCTTAGTGCTTGTACTAAATGTAAGTGTACAATATTCTTCATTTGGGACATTGAACAGAAATTGATATACCTGTCCTACTGCATTAAGGACTGTCCTGCTTGCACAAAAGAAGAGTTCTTTAGGACATGTCTTTTGCTTTGTACAGTTACATTTTTTCATATGTATTCTGTCTTTTTCTCTTGCCTACATTCTCCCCTTTTCTAACTCAAGGATTTCAATATCTCATACTGCTTCTCAGTTTATTGTTTTCTATTTCCAACTTTCAGTTCATTCATTCAATCACATTTTTTGATCACCTACTATGTGAGTTTTATATTACTATATTAGAATGGCTGGGATCTTCTTTGGTAATAAATCAGATTTGAAAATCTTTGCTTAGTTTTTTCTTTAAAGTTCTGATATTTTATTACCACATCACCTATATACCTTTCATGCTCCTTCCATTCCATTTTAATAATCAATGATTACATATTTTAAGGATATTGTATTTTTGATTTGCATAATATAATTTTATATGAGCTCAGATGAATTTAGTTTTAATTACTAAACAAAATGACATATTCAATACTTGGGAAAAGCCTCTTAACGTATTTGCTTATTTCATGCTTTCCAAATGTAGCTATTTTAGATCCTAAAGTTAGTTGAGGAATTATAGTCATCCAAATGTTAATGTTTAGAATAGTGTTAAGTATGGAGACTTTATTCATATATCAAAATCTGTGTATAAATCTCATCCTGGTTTAGTTATGAACCCTGGGTTTTCAAAAACTCTACCAGTAGAGTAGAAGCCCTATTGGGGCTTACTCAACTGAAAGAGCTTCATGTGTGGTCTAGCAATTGAATGTGTGTATCTGTCATCTGAAAACTAGACTTGCTACGCTTGAAGAGGCTCCTGGTTAAGAGGTTAGCCAACATGTGATGAAGTATTATGGCTGTGGCACATGTAAAGTAAGCAAAAATACACCCTGATTAAAATGTGAATATTTTAAACAAGATCAGAAGAAAATTTGGAATGCCATATAATTTAATACTCTTCAATATTTTCTTTAGTATAAATTGTTCCTAAATAATTTTCTTTATCATAAAACATAGTGTTTTTTGTTGTGTTTTTTTTTTAATTTTGAAAAAAATTTCTTTACAACATTATCCCTTATACTCACTTCTGTTCTGACTTTTTCCCTCCCTCTCTCCACCCCCTCACCCAGATGGAAAGCAGTCCTATACATGTTAAATATGTCACAGTATATCCTAGATACAATAAAAACATATAGTTTAAAAATTTTTTTTGCACTTTGGTTTTTCTTCAGTTTTAGGCTTGTGTTAGGCAGAATTTCAGAGCTGGAAGGAGACTTGACAGCAATCTAGTCCCTCTGATAGCAAGTGGTCACTCAGCCTTTGCTTGAAGATCATTAGGGAGTGGAAACTCAGTCTCCTGAGGCAACTCATTTCATGGTTGAAAAGCTATCATTTAAAAAAAAAAGTTTTCTTTTTACTAAATTTAAATTAGTCTGTTTGCAATTTCTACCAGTCCTCCTGAGGATTATTTGTTGTTGAGTAGCCCTGAGCTAACCGATGACTGGTTGTTAGACCTTGAACAAGTCCCTTTCCCTCAATTTTCTCATCTGTAAAAGGAAGGAGGTTTGACTGTTGATTTTTCTCTGGCTGATTTCTATGGCTCATTATTCTAACAGTGATACAGTTACCTGTTAAAGAGTGTCTACTCCCAACTGAATACAAAGGTCAATGTGTAGCACGCTTACTTTAAAAAAATGCAAACAAACAAACAAAAAGCTATCACAAATTTAAAATTGTCAAGAATTCAGCCAGTACTTCTTACTCCTCCATTCTCTTAATAGTACTTTAGAAAAGATGTATATGTTCAATCTTTGCTTTCAAAGGGCTCCTTTCTGGTAGGAGAAAGACTTCAAGTTTCTGAGTGGAACAGAAGATAAATTGGCCCCTAGTTACTTTTCATTATCTAGACATTTTTGTAAATAACTTGGAAGGAGAGTTTACATTTCTAATTTTTCTTTCTTTCATTCTAGATTTCTTCATCTTGCTAAGGAGAAATAATCTCTTATTTAGTATAACTGGTGGTATCATGCAGAAAGCCAGCCCTCAAAAAGGTCAGTGTACACATGAGGGAGCAACAGAAACAAGAGAATTCCCTGTTTTACCTTGTGTCGGAATGTTTGAATCATGGAAGTCACAGAATATGCAGAATGATGGAATCTTGTTCTCATGAAATGTGGTTGGTTTTGTCCTAACAGTCCTGCAGATATAATGCCCACCCTCTGAGAGTCACAGACTAACATTAACATCCAAGCCAGGAACAGGCATGCCAATACCAGGTGTAGATGCTTTATAACCACTAGCCAAGGGAGACATATATGTTCAAGTAAGGGGGAAAAAGTTAAAAGTATTGTACAAATGCAAACTCTTAAACTAGTTGGTTGAATGTAAGTGTCTACTATGGGATAAGGCTGATAATAATGTGGAAAAAGCCACTAGAAACAGAAAACAAATGGCCCCTATTGTGAAGTATCTATTACATTCTGTCATACAAGTGTTATTTCTTTAGCTTTAAGTTTGGATTACTTTTAAAATGCCCATGGGAGGCATAGAACTTTAAGCAAGAAATCTTCAAACTGGAGACAACTATGAATGAATATGAGGTAGATTTGAACATAAAAGGGAGTAGAAGAAGAGAATAAGGAGACCAGAGAGGATCAGAATTCTCAGAGGAAGTGAGGTTTGAAACAGTAGGACATGCCTGGGAAACATTGAGCCACAATAAAAAGAGCACTTGGGGTTAGAAAATCTGGATCAAAATGAATTGTTTGGGCATTTAGCTCCATGTGTGATTATGAGCAAGTCTTTTAACTCTATTGAGCCTCAAAATGCTTATCTGAAAAATGGGTGTAATAATGCCTCCATTCACCATTTCACATTGTTTTAAACAATAAAATGATGGCAAAATATTAACAATGCAGTGGATAGAGTGTTAGAGTAGGCATCAGAAAAACCCGAGTTCAGATTCTAACTTAGACACTTATTAGTTGTATGACCATGGACGAGTCACTTAACTTCCATCAGCCTTGTTTTTTCTTCTATAAAATAGTGATCATAATACCACTTACTTCCCAGAGATGTTGTGAGGATAAAATGAGCTAATATTTGAAGCACATTGCAAACCTTAAAGGATTATATATGAATAGTAATCATCATCATCATTATTTTTAAAAGTAATAGCTTTTATTTATTTATTTTTTTTTTTTTTTGCTGAGGCAGTTGGGGTTAAATGACTTGCCCAGGGTCACACAGCCAAGAAGTGTTAAATGTCTGAGGCCAGATTTGACCTCAAGTCCTCCTGACTCCAGGGCTAGTACTCTATCCACTGTGCCATCTAGTTGCCCCTGCTTTTTATTTTCAAAATATATGCAAAGATAGTTTTCAACATTCACCCTTCTAAAACCCTATGTTCCAAATTTTTCTCCTTCCTTTCCCCCCAAACCTTCCCTAGACAGCAAGTAATCCTATATATGTTAAATACATCAGAGATAGAAAATGGAATGTTAGAAATGAGGAACAGTAGCACACTAATCCAACTGGAACAATGTTTGGAACAGTATTCTTTATATGAATAATGTTCTTTGTAAGAGAAGTGTGGTGTGAAACAAGATTGGAAATGAAAGTAGAAGCCATATTATAGAGAGCTTTAAATATTAGACTGAATATTTTGTATTTTCTCCTAGAGACAATAAGATTTTTGAAGATTTTTGAGGTGATATGATCAGAATTTGATTTTAGCAATATCATTTTGGCAACTGTGTGGAGGATGGAACATAGCAGATAAAGACTGGAGTCAGGGAGACCATTTAAGAGATTATTGAAGTAGTTCAGGTGAGAACCAATGAAGAACTAAATGTGTGAGTAGAAAGAAGGGTATATATATATGCAAGAGCTGTTTTGGAGATAGAATCAACAAGACTAGATTCTGGGAAAACAGTATGAAAAGACAGAAAAGCCAGGTCATACATAATGTAGAGGGATGTTTAGGGACTTAATCCAAGATTTACCTGTAAGAATTGAAAGGAAAAGATATAGCAGACATGTTATCTAGCCATAAACCATAGGTTACCTGTTAAGAACAAAGGATAAGGCAGACTCATTGAATTAGCATATATCTGGAAGGGACCTGACATAGCTTCTTGTCCAGTGCCTCTCTTTTGCAGATAAGATTCCATGACACTAAGAAGTTAGGTGACTTTAGATGACAAGATCATAGGATTTTGAGAGGGAACAAACTTGAGATATCATCCCATCAAAGTCCCTCATTTTATAATGAGAAAAATGGAGGTTTAGGGAGGGAGATTGTGTACATAATTTTCCATGATTCTTATAATTAGTAAATGACAGAGCCAGGGCTTGAATCCAGGCTCTTTGACCTCAGATTTGGGTAGCAGATAAAATTGACAAAGTAAAGAAAATAGAGTATATAAAAATCAGACCTAGAGAAGAGCTCAAATTGGTTATTCACTTCCAAAAAAGATATTTAGAGGTTTTCTTGAAATGGCCAGCCCCCACAGTACATTTATAAAGCATTTGAATGTATATAAATCCATTTTATCCTCATCTTTTTCATGTACTCTATACACCTGTATTGTTTATTCAGTAAAGAAATAAAGCAGTTAAGGTTTTAGGGAAAGGAACTGGGGGCTGGGGGGGGGAGGGGATTGTGGTGGGTGGAGGAGGGGCCGTGGGAGGGGGAAGAAATGCTTGCTTGTCAGAGTTCTGAAAAAGCCCCTTCTATTGGTTCACTCATTTGATCCTCACAGTGCCCCCTCACTGTTAAAGTAGGTGGGATAAGTTTTATGTGATCCTTTTTAAAAAAGTCTCTCTGTTAGTATCAAGAGTTTGATCCCGCCTGGCCTGTATTTTTCCCACTACACTGCTCCCTGTGAGCAGAGCACTACTTCTGCTGTGTGTCTGCCTGCCTAGCATTGGCCAAGGAGCTGTCTAATGAATCCCCAGTTAACCTCCACCAAAAATCCTGTATCCCATCTTGTTTCCCACAACAGCTAGGACTGCCTGTTTGCTTTCAGAAAGGCTGTCTTACAGGCACTACTCTTATGGAAACAAAGGACATGCCCCAGTCTCTCAGTATCTTTGTTATCCATTTATTCCTGGGCGTCTTTCTTGTTAAAAGCAATATTGATGTTCTCCAGTGCCATCCTATCTGTGTGCAGGTCAAGCTGCGCAACTGCAACACAGGGAGTGGGGGCAGGGAAAGCAGCCAAGGAGAGGGGATCTGCTCAGTCTTCTTTGTTCACATCTGCCACATCCATATGAGGCTTATTGCCTGCCTGCTGTGAGAAGATCTCCTGGCTCAATTCTCCTTCTCCTCGTCTTCTGATGGATCATCTCAAAGGAGAATTATCCTCTCTTTATTACTGCTCATCCTTTAATGAAGTGAAAGAAAATGAGGGAAAGCTGGGCCTGGTGAATCTGCTCATAAAAGGAGGCAGGGAGATCAATCAGTCAGCCT
Organism: Antechinus flavipes; assembly: GCF_016432865.1. NCBI lineage: Eukaryota > Metazoa > Chordata > Mammalia > Dasyuromorphia > Dasyuridae > Antechinus > Antechinus flavipes. Next base: position 569,205,513 of record NC_067400.1, on the reverse strand, counting down.
CCTGACCCAGCCCACAACTCTATTTCCCATCCATTTGGTCTGGCCACAATGGAACAAAATGAGAGCAAGCACAGTCTAGTAGAAAGCACCCTCTCTGGGTACCAAGAGACCTATGTTCTAATTCTAGGCTGCTACTAACTAGCTTTGGGCAACTCTGTTCACTGTCCTGCATTTCTTAATATGTCAAATTGGGAGAGTATAGTTCTGTCTCTCATGTATATATAAGTTCATACTTTTATGAAGGACTCTTTGTTAGCTAGTTATAGTATACAACGTAATAGAGTGTAACAAACATTTATCAAATGTTTACTTTGAGTAAAATGCTTCTAGATGCTGAAGCAGACACCATATTTACATATGACAAAATCTCTCTCCTTGAGGATCATAGGATTTAGGAGTGGAGAGGAGAGGAGGCTCAAAGATCAGCTAGTAGTTCACCCCTGTCATCCTTGAGATCAGTAGGTTAAATAACTTGCTTACTCTTAAATTCTTAAAGTGTTATAATTGGGTTAATTGGCACAGTCCCCCCCCCCCAGCTCTAAATCTGTAGTCCTAAATGTAATCAAGTTGGAATATGAATCCAGGTTTTCTGACTCCTAAATCTCTATTCAGGTGGATTTGTAGGCAGGAAGAACAGGATTCATAGCCTATCTTTGACTCTTACTAAGCTATATGAAAACACAGACAAATTACTGAACCTCTCCCAGCCCAAATTTCCTTATCTGTGTAATGGGAGTAACAATGCCTGTACATTGAGATGTACAATGTATTGTGAGATGTACACTCATCTCATAGTATTGTTATGTAGTTTATATTAGGTACTATATTTAAAGAGTTTTGCAAATTATATAACAACATATGAATTAAAGTTATTATTTCCACTATATCACATTGCCTCCTCTCCTTTGGTCTATATTTTCAAAAACATCTATCCCTTAAAGAACTTTGAATGAAACAGCCTTGACTTCTCATTCTCTTGTTCCCTCTTGTCCCTTGCGTAAAATAAATGAGTGAATGAAAGCCTCATTTCTTTCAATTAAGTTACCTGAACTTAATAGCTGGAAAAAAACAATAGCTGTGGTTAAAATAGACAGGCAATCCTAACTAACTACCATCTGTGCTGCTCTTGCATTGTAACTGTTTTGAGTCCAGTGATTGGACTTTATTCTACTCTGTTCCTCCCTTAGCAGTGCACAGGGCCTCAGCCAAGAGTTCCTGATGTGAATGGTTGTTCAGGTTTATGTATAATAGTACTTCCGTTCTCATCTTAGTCAAAATTGTCCAACATATTCTTTGTAGGGTTTTGTAAAAGTTAAATAGACCTTTAGCTTCCATGAGCTTCTGGCAACTTTTGTTATCAAAAGTTATCATTTTCTGTTAGAGTCTGTGATACAGTATTAGGAAGAAAGTAATAATAATGATTCACATTTTTATCATAGCAGTAGCCAAAAGTTAAAACTTAGAGGTATACAAAGTACTTTCTTCCTAATGTTCCTTTAAGGTAGGTAACACAAGTTCTATTTCTTCCACTTTTATAGCAAGTAGTAGTTGAGGTTTCATGAAAAATAGGTAACATGGTCATAAAGCTATTGTCAGAATCAGGAAAACTTCTGGTGAAGATTGAAATTCTTGGCTGTGATGTCCTAAGGCCCCTTGGGAGATTGCTGGGATTTCTTGACCCATTTTGTGTCTTGCTTATCTGACTGGTAATATTTGTTTTGTCTTTTAATATGGTCAAATATATCTTGTATGAGCACTGTGTCTTTATTTAAGATGAACAGAGTCAGTTGACTTTATCCCTGTAAATCTTAACTCGTTTCCAAAGTTAAGGAATAGTTTGTGGCAGCAATTACCTTCTTATAATATAATATAATTTTAAGTAAAAATAAGTTATGTCTTTAAAAACTACTCTTTTGACACATTGTAAAAGTCTTTGAAATATTTATTAAACCTGTGTGTTATTCTCAGAGGTGTTGTTTAGTTGTTTAGTCATGAACAGGGTGACCCGTTTGGAGTTTTCTTGGCAAAGATACTATAGTGCTTTGCCAATTTCCTCTTCCATTCCATAAAGGCAAACAGAAATTAAGTAACTTGCCCAGAGTCACACAAGCTAGTGAGGGTCTGAAACTCAACTTAAACTCAGGTTTTCCTGACTCTAGGTCCAGCACTCTATTCATTGAGCCACCTAGTTACCTCTATATCTTGCTATGATTGTCATTGACTTTTAGTATTATATAGTGTTTATTTATTTGAGTATCTTAGCACTTTACAGACTTAAATAATGATGAGTCAAGAAACCCGGGATCTTCTCCTAAATCTGTCACTATCTTGCTACATGTTCTAGTATCTTCCTCTATGCAATTAGATGGTCTATCCCTTCCACCTCTGAAGTTCTATAATTCATTATGTATTAATCTCCCCATGTTATAGATGGAGAATCTGAAAGATAGGGAATCTTAAATGAAATAGAGAAAATCCTAAAATCTTTTTTTTCATAATCATAACTTTTAACTGACAGAATCCATACCTGGGTAATTTTTTACATTATCCCTTGCACTCACTTCTGTTCTGACTTTTCCCCTCCCTCCCTCCACCTCCTCCCTTAGATGGCAAGCAGTCCTATACATGTTAAATATGTTATAGTATATCCTAGATACAATATGTGTGTGCAGAACCGAACAGTTCTCTTGTTGCACAGGAAGAATTGGATTCAGAAGGTAAAAATAACCTGGGAAGAAAAACAAAAATGCAAACAGTTTACATTTATTTCCCAGTGTTCTTTCTTTGGATGTAGCTGCTTCTGTCTATCATTGATCAATTGAAACTGAGTTAGATCTCTTTGTTGAAGAAATCCCCTTCCATCAGAATACATCCTCATACAGTATTGTTGTTGAAGTGTATAATGATCTCCTGGATCTGCTCATTTCACTTAGCATCAGTTCATGTAAATCTCTCCAAGCCTCTCTGTATTCATCCTGCTGGTCATTTCTTAACAGAACAATGATATTCCATAACATTCATATACCACAATTTACCCAACCATTCTCCAAGTGATGGGCATCCATTCATTTTCCAGCTTCTAGCCACTACAAACAGGGCTGCCACAAACATTTTGGCACATACAGATCCCTTTCCCTTTTTTAGTATCTCTTTAGGGTATAAGCCCAGTAGTAGCACTGCTGGATCAAGGGTATGTACATTTTGATAACTTTTTGAGCATAATTCCAAATTGCTCTCCATAATGGCTGGATATATTCACAATTCCACCTACAGTATATTCGTGTCCCTGTTTTCCCACACCCCCTCCAACATTCCTGTCATTCTAGCCAATCTGACAGGTATGTAGTGGTATCTTAAAATTATCTTAATTTGCATTTCTCTGATTAATAATGACTTGTAGCATCTTTCCATACGGCTAGAAATAGTTTCAATTTCTTCATCTGAGAATTGTCTGTTCATATCCTTTGACCATTTATCAATTGGAGAATGGCTTGATTTCTTATAAATTAGAGTCAATTCTTTATATATTTTGGAAACGAGGCCTTTATCAGAACCTTTAACTGTAAAAATGTTTTCCCAGTTTATTGTTTCCCTTCTAATCTTGTCTGTATTAGTTTTGTTTGTACAAAAACTTTTCAATTTGATATAATCAAATTTTTCTGTTTTGTAATCAGTAATGATCTCTAGTTCTTCTTTGGTCATAAATTCCTTCCTCTTCCACAGGTCTGAGAGGTAAACTATCCTATGCTTTTCCAATTTATTTATAATCTCATTCTTTATGCCTAGGTCATGAACCCATTTTGACCTTATCTTGGTGTACAGTGTTAAATGTGGGTCGATGCCTAGTTTCTGCCATACTAGAAATCCTAAAATCTTAAAATCTACACTTAAAATCTAGTGTAGGAAGTCAGTTGTGAATCCCTGTTCAATATTCAGTTCATTAAATCTGCCTAGTAATGAGGATTTCTTGTCCCTCTTTTGCAGATGAGAATGCTGAGGCACTGTGAGTGAAGGACTTGCCTGGGGAAATGAATTAAAGAATTCCTTTCTTCGTGGTGCTGTTACCCTTGGACTGCACCTTGGCTTTGTTTCTATAAAGCCATGACATCATCTCCATCAGGAGTATGACTTTTCAAGGTAGGGTGGGGCAGCTTGAAGCTTTGCTCAGATACCTAAAAGGATTCTTAAAACAGTTTAGCTGCTCTACAAACCATTACCATCTGTCCTTAGAACGTGTAGCCCTGTCTGAAAGGTAAGAATCTTCTTTTGCTTTATGTCATACATTTTTAGCAAAAGTAGTTAGATTTATTGGACACATCTTTTGCAAATTTAAGATTTTAATTTGCCAGATTTAAGTTCTCTGGAAAGTAAGAGCATAATAGAAATCTTTTAATCTTAATAATTCTTTATGTTTAAACATAAACAGCTTTAAAGTTTGCTATTACTTTTCTTGCTGCTTGTGATTGATTCACACATAGAAAGCATTGAGCTTGGCTTTCTGTCAAAACTTGTATAGCATTTTAATATAGGTTTCTAGAGTGTCTCTTTACAATGATCTTGTGAAAAGAGTTAGTATAAATGCTATTTTCTTTGTTTTGTAGATAAGGAAACTGAGAACTAGATTACCTAAAGTAATATAGGTATTATTTGTCAGAGCCACCATTTGAGCACAAATTTCCCTGATTCTTGAGTATAGCTCTTCAACTTATACCACATTGTCCTACCTCTCAAAAAATTACAGGACTTAAATTCTTTTCTTCTGACAACCTATAAGGTAGGTAGGTACTAAGTTCTTATTTGCAGTTACAGAATCATGAATGCGTAAAGCAATGGCCCTTTTATGTTGGTGTATTTTAATTCACACAGAGGATGAAAGTGGTTTACTGTGATAGATTTGAAATTTAAATGCTTAATTGTGCCAGATTTAATAAGAAGCGGTTGACTTTGCAGATTTCCACCCAATATTTGAAAGCTATAGGGATGATTTTAGATTGAGGGAGGGAATAGAGATAGACTGATTCATTTTTAAACAATTTTTTTTTTTCGAATTAAGATCTGCCTTCCCTCTCACTGCTCCCCTTTTATTCCTATTTAGATAAAAAACCAAAACCTCTGTTACAAATATGTATAATCAAACAAAAATTCCCACATTGTCCATATCCCAAAAAAAGTCTCAGGAGATGGGCCTGTTTTATCATAAGTCTTTTGGAATTGTTTTTACAATATTACTGGTATTGTAGAAATTGTTTTCCTAGTTATGTTTACTGCACTCTGCATCAGTTTATTCAAGTCTTCTAAGATTTCTCAGAAACCACCTCCTTCAGATTTTCTTATGGCATCTATCACATTCATATAACATAATTTGTACAGCCACTTATTATTTGATGGGTACTTCCCTCATTTTCTAATTCTTTGCTTTGTGATTTGCTGCCTCAAACACAGTTATTGTAAATATTTTGTATATATGTGTCCTTTCTCATTTTAATCTCATAGGGCTATAGACCTAGTAAAATAAAAATATATATAAATAAAATGAGATATTTATAAAGTGTTTAGCCTAGTACTTGGCGTAAAGTAAGCACTATATAAATTGTAACTATTTTTATAATTAGTAGTAATAGTAGTGGTAATGATATTGCTGTATCAGAGGATATGCCTGATTTAATAACTTTGGGGCACAGTTAGATTCACTCTTAAAGGGAGATGCCCTCTAAGCTTAATGCCATTGCCTACAGAACTAGATTTTCCAGTGCCAGCTTTTTCTTTTAGGTAAGAAAATGGGAAGAACAAAATAACTACATTTATATTTTTTTATAAGAAAAGAAAAAGAAAATATTACATATTTAGTGTGCAGCCCTAGTGCTTGACACAATAAGCACTTTATTAATTATTGTTGGTAGGTATGATATAGTAGGATAGATTTACAAAGTGCTTTTCTCACAATACCCTTATGATGAATAATATATTTTATATCCACATGCTTAAGTGTTTATTATCCTTTATTATTTTCATAGAGCACTTAAGAGGCTCAAAAAGGTAGTGAAACTTGTTCAATTTTACATAGCTAATAAGTATCATATCTGGAATTGGAGCCTAGAAAGGGTTTTTTTTTTCCCCCTCTATCTTTTGCTGTCTTTTAAGTCTCCTAGAGTTATGGACTGAACAAGATTAGGGCTTCTTAAAATTTTTCCACTTGCATATGAAAGTAACAGAATATTATTATCATATAAAAAATGATGAACAAGCTGATTTTAGAAAGGCCTGCAAAGATTTACATTAACTGATGCTGAGTGAGCAGAACCAGGAATATATTGTACACAGTAACAGCAAGATTGTACAATGATCAGCTATGAAAGACTTGGTTCTTTTCAGCAGTTCAGTGATCCAAGACAATCCTAATAAACTTTTGATAGAAAACATCATCTGCATCCAGAAAGAGAACTGTGGGATTGAATATAAATCAACATATGCTACGTACACTTTTTTTCTGTTTTTTTTTCCCCTCTTATGGTTTTTCCCATTTGTTCTAATTTTTTTCTCCCAACATGATTCATGAAGAAATGTGTATTTTAACAGTTAATATACATGTATAACCACAAAAAATAAAATAATTAAATTGAAAAAGTAAAGTTGAAATAGAAAAAGCAAGTTTTTCCCACTTGCAACTCTTTTTTGCCTGAAAAATTTTTACATAATCCTGGATATGTAAATATATAAAATAGGCATACAAATAAAATGTTTACTGATAATAAGTCATAATTTCATGATCCCCACATTCTGTTACCCCATGTGGGGTTGTAACTCATAGTTTAAGAAATTTTGGACTAGTTGACTCCAAGAGACCCTTCTACTCTAGGATTCTTAGGTTCTGAGCATTCAATGACTGTCTGGCTTATTGTGATTAAACCTCTAAGAAAGTGTGTTAGACCATTTCCCATCCATAAAATGAAAAGTATCCTAGGAGTCTATCAAAATTGCTTAAGAATGCGTCATACTCTGGAATGAGGAGGCAACTCAGATCATGAGGAAAATCTGAGGTCCTCTTCATTAGAGGAAAACATGGACCCTTTAATAAAATGCCACGGGGGGGGGGGGGGGGGGGAAGAAATGCATTACACAAAATACTCTCACAGAGCTTTGGGGAAGATCAAATGAGATCATGTATTTAAATTGTTCTTTATTTATAAATTACTGTATACAACTCACTTTATAGAATTGTTGTGAAGGAATTGCCATATCACCCATAAAAACCTGTATAAATGTGAGCTGTTATTGTTGCCACCATAAATCTGTGGTTATTATTATATTTTGTTCTTCTCAGCTTATTAATTTCTGGGTCTGTTTTGCTGCCCTATCGGATCGGAGTGTGGTGCTGTGAAAGAATTTGGGATTTGTAGTCAAAAGATCAGGGTTTGATTCCCAGCTCTATTCTTAGCACATGTGTGACCTTAATCAAGTCACTTAAAACTCTCTTGGCCTCAGTTCCCTCATTTATGAATAAGAGGTTTGTACTACATAGCCTGCAAGGTTTCTTGCAACTCCAAATCCCTAACTGTATGTTTATGCTATTTTTTTTTTCATTATTGGTGGGTCTTCCTTTATTTCTCTTTATTTTTGAGGGGGAGCCCCTTTGTTTTCATTTAAACTTGGCAACAAATAAAATGGACACTACCACTTTAGGAAAGAAGGAGGAGCTTGTTCGTGAAACTGCTAATCTTTTATGTAAAACTTGTTTTTCTTTTTAGGTGTATGTGTAATAAATTCAGCATATGACTTTGAAAGCTGGCCTGTATATCAGTGATTTCATCTAGTCTTCCCTTTACTTCTCTCTCTTTTTTTCTCTTTCTCTCTCTCTCTTTCTGTCTGTCTCTCTTTCTCTGTGTCTGTCTGTCTCTCTCTCTCTCCCCTCTTCTCTCACCCTTCTTTTTTTTAGGGGGCAGGGGGAGAATCAGAGGCACCTACCTCTAAACCCTTCTCTCTCCTATACATACACTCCATTGGAAAAAAGAAAAACTCTTCTATAAAATTTACAAAGTAAAGCAAAATAAATTCCCATATTGGCCTCATCCAAAAAATAAGTGTCTTATTCAGAATCTTGAGTCTATCACCTCTCTGTGAGATATATCTCATCTTCTGTCTATTGGAATCATGGTTGGTAATTGCATTGTTCAGAGTCCTTAAATCTTTCAGCATATTTTTAAACATTGTTATTGTATAAATTGTTTTCCTGGTTCTGCTCACTTTGCTCTTTCTTCAAATTAAAAAAAATTAACAAGTATTTATTTTCTCTCCCTTTCCTGTCCCCCCTTTTCCCTTCCTAGGCACCATTGAAAAAGAAAAATAGAAAAGTAAAACAAATTTCCACATTGCTCATGTTTAAAAATTCAGACTTCAAATTGTACATGTTTAACCTATGTTGTATGGCTTTCTGTCTAGAGGAGGGAGGAAAGGAGAAAAATTTGAAACACAAGGTTTTACAAAGGTGAATGCTGAAAACTGTCTTTGCATGTATTTGGAAAAATAAAAAGCCATTAAAAAAAAGTGAGACCAGGAAAACAATTTCATATTTTACTCTGCATCTTTTATCAGTTAACACCTTTCTAACAGGAGGTGAGTAGCATGCTTCATTGTTCCTACCATGAGAGGGCATGGTTGGTCATTGTTCATAATGATCAAAGTTCTTAAGTCTTTCAAAGATATTTGTCTTTACAGTGTTCTTGTTATTTGAATCCTTTTTCTGTTCAGTTTACTTTTCATCAATTCATACAACCTTCTGCAATTTCTTTGAAACAATCCCTTTGATCATTTCTTAGGGCACAGTAGTAGTATCTTACATTTACATACCATAATTTCTTTAGCTATTTTCCAACTGATGGGTACCCCCTTACTTTCCATTTCTTTGCCACCACAGTAGTAGTTATTACAAATACTTTTTGTACATAATGAGTTCTTTTCCACTTTCTTTGTTCTCTTTTCAGATATAATAGATCTAGTTGTGGGATCACAACTTTTGTGGGGCAAAAGTTAGTCAATTTAGTGACCTTTTAGACTTAGTTTCAGTTCGCTTTCCAGAGTGGCTGGACTAATTCACAATTATATTAACAATTCATTAAGGATACCAATTTTCCTATAACATTGGGCATTTTTCTTTTTTATCATCTCTACCAATTTGATAGATATAAGGTAGAATCTTAAGAGTTGCTTTAATTTGCATTTCTTTATTAGTGATTTGGGATGTGTGGCTGTTGATAGTTTTGCTTTCTTCCTTTGAAAACCACCTTTTTATATCCTTTGACCATTTATCAGTTGGAATATCCTTATAAATATGAATTAGTTCTTTATATATATTGGAAATGAAACCTTTTTCAGAGAAATTTAGTGTGAAGATTTTTTTTCCCCAAGTAACTGTTTCTCTCCTAGTTTTAGCTGCATATTTTGTTGTGCAAAGGCTTTTTAATTTTATGTAATCAAAATTGTCCATTTTCTCTTCTGTGATCATCTCTATTCCTTGTCTGGTCATGAACTCTTCCCCTCTCCACTGATCTAACAGGTAATTTTGTCTTTATTCCTCTGATGTGTTTATATCTAAGTAATATGTCTTTTTTGATGATTATCTTAGTATATATGCATTATCTTCTCATGCAGTCTTTGGTCCATTCTGTTAACCTGCTCTCTTCTTTAAATGGTAAATAAATGTGGTAAATAAGATGAAATATTTCTAAAGTTTTCCACAAGAGCATTGTCATTGATTTTTTTTAGGATTTCAGAACCAGATTTCTGTCCCCACAATTCTTCTTCTTATGAGTAGTTTCAAAGTTTTTTATAGATTGTAGACATATATGATAGATATGAAATGTGAAATGGTCTTGTGTTTAACTTGCAGAGATTAAAAATCTCTCTCTCTCTAAAATGTCATTTTCTTTGAATAAGCAAATATTTTTTAATATTTAAAAAAAATCAAAATCTAATTTACTTTAGTGTGAGGTCTTTATCATTACAAATATGGAATCAGAGAATGTTAGAATTGGAAAGTATTTGGAGATCTTCTAAACCAGAAAGGAAATTTAGGAACAGGAAAAAAAAATGACATATAAAATTACATGAGAAATTAATGGCAGAACCAGGGCTAAGTCCTAAATCTCCCCCCTCCAAATCTAGGAATCTTTATAACACAGAAAATTGAGTGCCATGTGTTTCTACTTTTTTATTACAGCATCTCATAAGAGAATTGACTATATGAACTAGTTAATTGATTATTAGCTAATACTGGCCAAAGACTTTAAGTTAAGTATTGAAGTGGTAGGGAAAGGTTATTAATTTGGCATCATTTTTATCATTGTGGGAGTAGAAATGGAGAACCTAACCTCAAGAGATCCTGTGTATCAGTTTAAAAAAAAAAAAAAGCCAAGTAAAGGTACAGATGGGGACTAGAAGGAATTTGAAAGAATATTTAGTCATAGGAGGAAATTTGTCTCCTGAAAGGGAGAGAGACTTGTCTGAAATTTCATCTTGAATCATTTGACATAGGTAGGATTTGAACTCAGATTTTCTAAGCCTAAATCTAGTGTTCTTTATATTATACCACTCCACTTTGCATGTTGCTTACAGTAAGGATAGAGACATTATTTTAAATCAAAAAAACATTTATTAAGCACCTATTATATAGCAAACAATAGAAGATAGAAAGGCAGAAACAGTCCCTGTTCTCAGAAGCTCATATTGATCTGGGATGGTGAGGTATTTACCTGTATGCTAGAATATGCTCTCATATTAGTGAAATATATGCTACTTTAAAAATTTCAGATGTATGCTTTTTTCATATAAGAGATGTGTTTTGAAAAGTTTTGTATAAAACAGATATTTTATGTTGGAAATAATATACACTGGGGAAGTATTTAAAAGAATTTTTGAAAAAATCTTCTTTAGACTTCTTTTGACTAAGCATCTGGTACTTCTTATCTTTTGTGTTGTCTGAATATTTAAATACTGTCTTTGTATGTTGAGATGGGCTGAATCTTAGCTTTACTCTCTCTTACTACCTTTCTGACCTTGAATAAGACCCTTTCTTTCTTTGGCCTTTAGTTTTCTTATCTGTTAAATAAGAGAGTTAGATTAAATGATTTTTCATTCTTTTCCAATTCTAAATTCTATATATTTTGAACTTCTTTTTCATTTCTATACTTTTTCTTTTCCCTTAGCAATAGACTGGAAAGATGGTAGAAAGCACAAATATGGCCGCCCATCAGAGCCCACATCTCAGTTCCAAGGTAAGAAAATCTCCTTTGCTGCTTCCTAGCCTATGAAATATCTGTGAATATCTATATTCCTAGCCTTTGGAATATCTCTGAAGCATGGAGATGTTCAGTTCAATTCAGTAAACATTTATTAAGGGATTTTGTGAGAGGCCCTTTGCTATTGTTGGGTATACACATACACACTTGACAAAGATCCTACTCTCAAGGAAATATGATCTGAAATTGGGAAATGAAATGTACACACATAATTTTGCTATAAGGAAAAATGAAATAAATGCAAAAGAGAGGTCTAAGCAAAATGCCAGGAAAAATTCAAGTAAGGAATAACCACTTTCCTCCTGAGGTTTATGGAGAAAGTTGTGACTGATTTAGGCTTTGAAGGAAGGGATCATCCACTTAAGAATGAAGGAGGAGGTCTTTTCCAAGGATGAGAACAACATGGGGAAGGCATGGAGACTAGAGAAAGCAAGCTATGCAGGGGATAAAACAGGGGAGTCTAATTTGCTTAGAATATAAAGAACATGAAATAGAACATGAATAGAAGCATGAGGTAAAGGAAATTGGAACCATATTGTGCACAGAAATATCAGAATAAATTTATACTTTTTTCACTTGATATTGGGGAGTCACTAAAGGTTTTAAAGAAGAGTAGCATTGTCAGAAGACTAAATTATAAAGATTCAAGCAATTAATGAAGGATAAGTTGGAGTTGATAGTCTTGTAGACCCATAAATAATAGAACTAGAAGGTTTTTAGGGAAAAAATGGAAGTAGAAAGTCCAATTAGGAGGCTGTTGGAGAGGAGCTATCAAGAAAAGATGAGGATTTGAACTAGGAAGGTTCTGAAGTAGGGAAGTGAAGAGAGCAGGCAGATGCAAGAGACATTGTTATGTATAGAATTGACAGGGTTTGGTGTTTGATTAGTTTGGGGTGATAGAGAAGGAAGATCAATCATCCTGACGTTTGAAGTAACTGTAGGGATGAAGGTATCATATGGAGAAGTTAGGGGGAATGGCAGATTTGGGAAGATGTTTATTTGACATCAGAAGGGGATGAATGAGCCTACTAGGAATAGTTAACTATACCCAGAATGGGCTGTCTCTACAGGGCTCTGTATATTTTATTTTATTTGGTGGCTTGTTGACTTATGTTGCAACATCTCTTCTTTAACAGAAGCTGCTGATAATCTAGAACTAGGTAAGCTATTTCACCTACATTTTTACAAAACAAAGAAGTCATAACATGATGTAAGTCACTTACACCAAGAATTCAGTGTACTTTGTACCAAGCTGAAGAAACCCATGTTTTCCTTTGTCTAATAGAAGCCCTTGTAGTTCATTTGTACCATCAATTTGTCTTGAATGAAAACAGGAAATCAAATTAGGAGATGGTTACCTCCTAGAAGACCAAATGCCTTTTTATAAACAAAGCTAACTGGGAAAGAAGGCATAATAACCTTAAGAAAAATAAGAATCTTGAATAGAACTAACTCTTGAACCAAGATTCAGAATAAGCCATTTCTGAGTTCCATCGATGATTAAATCCCAGAGTTCTGAGCCTACCCAACCAAAGTTTAAGTAGAGACTTAACTGAGTGACTAGAAATTGAGGAACAGAATTAATAGCTTTGATAATTCCATCCTCAACTTTTAAGACATAAGATTTAAAATCACAGGCTTCACTATTTAGAGTCCCTTAATGTCCCTGCATACTTAACATAAAATAGCAATTAGGATTCAAGTCTCCTGGTCTCTTCCAATTCAGGTATTTCATATTTCATATTACATATTGCAAATTTCTCTTAAGAAAGCTAGCATTTAGTATAGTCCACATTTGATATAGTCATCACCTATGGGTTCAATCCATTCTTCATGTTGCACACTATTTACCCTAGTCAGATTGTAGATACTGTCAGGGCCTGAAGAATGTTAGACAATCTTATGGCAATGTCCAAGTTAAAAAACTAGATGTGAGCTGAAGAAGTTAATGAAATAACTTAATAAAATCTAAATCTAAAACATGTTTGGATAATCTGTTAACATTTTTCTTTTTCCTAAGAGTGTCATAGTGACTTAGGGAAAGATGATTCCTTATCCCAACAGGATCATTGGCTTTGATAGACCTGAACAAGTTGGCTAATTCCAATGAAGGATTTACTTCATTGGTGAATTAAAAAGGAGAATACAGATTTTTCTCTAGCAGATTTGTAGGGGGAAATTGTATTAACTTAAATCCCTTTTTGCCAATTCAGAGTGTCATACAAGGCCTTTAAAAATCTATCCTTTTTGTTATTTAGACACTTCTCAGCACATTCCCAATAATGACTTGGCACATTCAGCTTGAACTTAAAGTTCACATGGAATATAACTTCATGATCAATTTGTAGAAAATCCATTTTTTTTACTTTGGTTTTACAATCTAACAGTTCTCAAAGATTCTGACATTTCCTTTTTGTTAGCCTCAGTGACTTGTATTCAAAAATTATGAAATTAACAAAATTTTAGGGTCAAAATATCAAGGTTAATTGTTTTTGGAACTGGGGTGAAAAAACAACTAAGAGTCCTCTCTTGACCAAACTCCCATTTAATAACGTATCCTTTCTACTACAGGCTTGTGGCATCTGACCTCTTAAATATTCTCAGTTATAGAGAGCTTACTAGACAGCTCATTCAACTGATCACAATTTTTTTCTATGTCTTTCTCCATAATTTACTCCTTGTAAACTTACTTGTAAACTCTTATGGAGTATCTGAAATGAAATAGTTTATCTGTCTCCTTTTCTATATAGCAGCCTTTTAGATATTTAAATAAAGCTGTCATATGCTAGTACTCCATAGTTGTGATCTTGAACCTCAGTTTCTTCGTATGTAAAGTAATCTAATTGAGTTAGATGATGTCTAAGGCTCTTTTAACTTTAAAATTCTGTGATTTGTTTCCTTAATTTTCTGTTTTATGGCCTTTTAAAAAAATTTATTTTTCCCAACCAATGTGATATGTTTTCCAGACTCTTTGACACCCTCATTGTTTACTTCTGAATTTATTTTGTTTTTTAGAGTGGACCTCTTAAATTTTGTGCTCAGAAGTGGACATTATGTTTTATTTCTAGATCAAAACAATATATAATGTAATACAATTATTACTTCTACAAGTTACTTAACTTCTGCCTCAGTTTTCTTGCTATTCAAAATGAGAATAATAATAGAGCTTATCTCTGAAGGATGTTGTGAAGATCAAATTAGATAGTGTTTGTAAAGTACTTTGCAAGTTTTCAAAGCACTATATAGATTCTAACTATTATTATTACTATACCTAATTTAATTAAAGCAGTATATAATTTCATTAGTTTTTTAAATAATTATATCATGGTGATGATTCATTGAATTCATGTTCAAATAGTTAGTGAATATTTATTAAGATTCCACTGTATGCCTTGTAAAGTACATAGAAGTGTACACTACCATATAGGAATATAAAGAAAGTAAAAGACAGCTTCTATTTTCAAGGAGCACACAGTTTAATGGAGAGAGAAATAGGCAAATAATTATGTACAGCCAAGCTGTATACAGGATAAATTGGAAATAATCAACAGAAGGAATGCACTAGCATTAAAAGGAACTAAGAAAGGCTTTATATTGAAATTGGAATTTTAGCTGAGACTTAAAGAAGGCAAAAGGAGCCAGGAAGCATGGAAATACTCAGAGTTAGGAGATGGAATATCTTGTATGGGAAATGATAAAAGCAATATCACTGAATCACACATTATATGATAGGGTGAAGAATAAGGAAAAAAGAACTGCTACAATGTAAGATAAAAAAATCTGGCAGGGTAGAGAGGAAACAGAATATGAAGGCTTTTAATGAAAAAGAGTGGATTTTGTATTTGATCCTGGAGATGATAGGGAGTCATTAGCGTTTACTAAGTAGGGATGACATGGTCAAATCTGAATAGAGGATAAATTAAAATGAGGATAATTTGTGTAAGGCAGATTAACCAAAAGGCTAGTGCAATAATCTGGTTAAGAGATGGTAAGGGCCTGTACTAAGATGATGGCAATATCAAAAGAGAAAAGATAGTATAAATGAGAAATATTATAGAAAATTGATAAGCAACATCTTGGTGGAGTGGAAGAATTGAGAAATCGAAGATAACATATAGTATGCTAGTGTGAGTGATTAGGAAAATAATGGTATCCTATTTGTGATATGGAAATTCAGAAGCAGGGCATGGGGTAGGGATGGGGAGAAAGATAATAGTTCAGTTTTAAACATTTTGAGTTTAAGATATCTATAGAACATCCAGTTGGAAATGCTTGTTGGAGGTCATCAGAACTTATATTAGGATTAGCAAATTGAGAATCATCAGCATATATATGTAATTAAATCCGTGAAAGCTGATGAGATCACTGAGTGAAACAGTATAGAAGAAAAAAAGAAGAGAACTTAGGACACAGTCCCATGGGACACTATGGTTAGTGATGATAACCTGGATAAAGATCCAGCAAAGGAGACTGAGGGGAGAAAGAGCAACCAAAAAGGTAGGAAGAAAACACGAAGAGAGTATTGTCACCAAAAAAAAAACTAGAAAAGAAAGTATTAAGGAAAATATGGTGATCAAGAGTCAAAATATTCAGAAAGGCCAAGTATTGAGTATTGTATTGAGAAAAGGCTTTTAGGCTTGCCATTAAGAGATCATTAATAACTTTTTTGGTTTCAGTTGAAATGATGAAGTCAGAAGCTGGATTGTAGAGAATTAAAAAGAAAGTGAGAGGGAAAAAATAAAAGCACCAGTTGCAGATGGCCTTTGGAAGGAGTTTAGCCACAAAAGGGAGGAGAGATATATATGGAACAATAGCTAATGGGAATGAATGGATCAAATAAGAGTTTTTTGAGGATTGGAAAGACTAAATGCCATTGACCTTTGTTCACAAGTATGGCTTCCAATCCTAGTCTCTTCTATGCTCTAGTTGTGTGGTGTTTTTAGCCTGATATAGACCCTTAGGTTTTATTAGCAGCAAATTCTATCTTATTAGGTTTTCCCTTAGTATTCCATTCAGAATTGTTTAGAGTTTGAATTGTGGTGGAAATTCTTTTATGTCAGTGGAAGATTTTAATAAGCATCCTTTCTCTTTCTTCTTCCAAGACACAGTTTAAAATTTTTAGCAAAAAGTAAAAAAACAAAATCATGTGGCCTTTTCTAGACATCTCCTACTGTTAAACTGAAGTCATTTTGGATGCTGTTATATGCGGCTGTTAATGGACATGATTGCATTATCATTCAGTCCACATTTTAGCATCTTCAGACTATTTTTGTAAACTTCATCAGAAGCTTTACTAAGATCAAAATATTCTATGTCCACTGTTTCCCTAACTAAGCTAGTGATATCATGTGCAAAGGATATGAAGTTATTTTATAATTGGGTGAACCCATTTTGTGTTCTAATGACCACTTAATTCTTTTCTAAGAGTTCATAAACCATTTATTTTTAATCATCTATTCTAGAATTTCACTGAGAATTAACCTGACATCTGTAATAGAAATCATCTTTAATGGGGAATGTGGCCTTTTAAAATATAAAAACACTCTTACTGAGAAATCATCCTTTAACAAAAAATAGCACAACATTGTTTTGAGCTTTACTAATTCTTGAATGTTATGGAAACAAGTATCTTAGCTTAGCATAGTGCCTGGCATATTGTGGGCACTTAATAAAAGTTTATTGAATTGAATTGCAGTGTCTACATGAGTCATTATTACATTTCTAGTCCCTTAATGATTTTAATCTGATAACCATTCCTTATTTCTAGGTCCTCCTGCTTGTACTAAATTATATCAGTGGGAACTCACCCTAATGTTGTTCTCAATCCAGCACATATCAGAGTTTTCACATTCTGTCTTCTTATTGTTTGTTGTTGTTTGTCCTACATTCCCAAAGAGGGCCATGATGTCAGGAAGGTTTGCCATGACATACAAATAAATTGGATTTGAGTGAGGGATGCCTGTGCAAAGTCACCTACCTCATTTTTCTCTTCAGAGTTATCTGGGTCCAATAGCCAGATATAGATCAGAACAACTATAGATGGCTCTGATTTTTTTTAAATAACTTTTTATTGACAGAACCCATGCCTGGGTAATTTTTTACAACATTATTCCTTGCACTCACTTCTGTTCCGATTTTTCCCCTCCCTTCCCAACCCCTTCCTCCAGATGGCAAGCAGTCCTATACATGTTAAATATGTCACAGTATAGATACATATATGTGTGCAGCCCAAACAGTTCTCTTGTTGTACAGGAAGAATTGGATTCAGAAGGTAGAAATAACCTGGGAAGAAAAACAAAAATGCAAACAGTTTATATTCATTTCCCAGTATTCTTTCTTTAGGTGTAGCTGCTTCTGTCCATCATTGATCAATTGAAACTGAGTTAGATCTTTTCTTTGTCAAAGAAATCCACTTGATGGCTCTGATTGATAATGAAAATTGACCCCATTGAAGTCAGAAGGACCTGAATTCAATTCTGATCTCAAACACTTAACACATTCTAGCTGTGTGACCCTGGACAAGTCACTTAATTGCCTCAGTAAAAAAAAAGAAAAGAAAAAAAAAAAAAAAGATCCCATTCCTAGACAGAAACAGCCACTAAGTAGCCTTCCCTTTCAGTTTTAAATATTTTTAATGAAAAAAGAACATTGCTTTTGAATACTATTATGTGATATCCCACTAGAAATTGTACTGCTTTCCTTTCTTGCCTTCCACCAATCACAAGAAATTAAAAGTTAACGTTTTCAGGTTAACCCTTGTCTTGCTCCTTTGTACATATGTTCTTAAATTGGAGAAATCAGATGGTACAGATTATATAGACAGGTATCTTCTCCTTGGAGGCTGAGAGCTTTCTGCTGGTTCTGTTCTGGAGTTGCCTTTTGTCAACTCAGACATTTTGTGAATAGGATTTCTTACATTTAACCAGAGTGTGGTTGAGTGTTACTTTTGTGTTTGCTTATTCATTTGGTTTTTTGGTAAATTTTATTTATAAAATGAGAATAGAAAATACACAAAATGACAAAAAAAAAAAATTGCCATCAACACACAGCAGAACATGAGAGAGAATTCAATATAAAAGCAAGAAATTTCCATTTCAAGAAAATCTACATAGTAAACACTTCACATTGTTTTCAAAACTGTCCAACTTTTCTTTTTTTTCCTTGTAGATTTTCTTTTGTTCTCTACTGTGCATTTTACTTTTATTTTTTCCCCTCCCACTTTTCTCCTATCTTAAAAAAGGATACAATTAAGCATGGATACACACATACACAAACACCCACACACACACACACACACAAATATCTATAAACATACACATACTTATGTATATATATGTAAGATGATACTATACTTATTTCTAAGTCTAAGTCTTCCCATGTTTTTCTAAATCAGCCAGCTCATAATTTCCTTCATCACAGCAATATTCCATCCCAATCACACTCTAAGAGATTGTCTATGAAAGTTTCCCCCTAATTTTCTGTGTTCTTTCTAAAATTTTAACTTAAAATAATTAAAATTATCCATTTTTTACTTCAACACTGCTTTTACCTCATGATACAGTTTAAGGTCTGATATTGCTGAATCTGCTTCTTTTACATCTTTTTCCCCTGGTTTCTTTGACATCTAGGGATGTCAAACAAAGCCTTTTGTTTTTCCATATGAACTTTGTTATTAATTTATCTAACTTAGTGAGATTAATTTTTTAGTAATTCAATTGGAATGGCATTGAGTATACAGATAAGTAATGTAAAATTGTTCTTTTAAAAAATTATATTGGCCTTACCCATGAACAATTAATTTTAATATTTAAATTAATATTAATTGTTCATGGGTAAGTAAAGCCAATATAATTTATTCAATTATATTATTCAGTATTCAATATATATTCAAATATATTATTCAATATAATGCAAATATTTATATCTTATTTGTGTAAAAATGTCTTATGTTCATATAGTTACTGGGTCTGTTTTGGTTGGTATACTCTCAGGTATTTTATACTGCCTAGTTATTTTAATTGGTCCAAAATAATATTAAATAACATTGCTGACAAAAAGTGTAGTTTCTCTGTTTTTCTCTTTTGATTAAATATATTTTTGCTTTAACTTTTTCTGAGATCATGATTGCTATCCCTGTATTTTTTACATAATAAATTCTACTCCTGACCTTTATTTTTAATTTGTGCATATTTCTCATTTTTATAGTGTTTCCTGAAAGCAATATACTATTGAATTTAAATTTTTAATCTGTTGTCAATTTCCATTTTATGAGTAAATTCATCCCATTCACATTCTAAGCTATAATTATTTATTATTTTTTTCCTTCTTCCTATTTTTCCTCATTATTCTTTTCATTTTATCCCTATTCATCCTCACTCATCGGATTTACTTCTGTCCACTACCTTATCCTCCTATTCCTTATCTTACTCACCTTCAAGAATCCCTTTCCTTATCCTCTTCCCTGCCCTATCCCCTTATCCTCTTATCTCTTTCTGTACTTAGAAGCCTTTTATACCTTTCTAGACATATATGTTGTTCCCTCTTTAATTCATTCCCAATGAGAGTAAGAGTCCATCTCTACCTGTCCTCTCAGTAGCTTTTCGGTATCAATTTTTCATGTTATGTCTCATTTCTATGAGATAATTACTCCTTTTTGAAACCTCTATCTATACAGTTTTATTATTTTTTAATCACCTCATCATACACAGCTCAGCCCAAACCTTTTTATAAACTACCCAAATAATGACAGTCATAAGAGTACTGATAATATTTTCACATATGAGAAATAAACAATTTGCTCTCATTGAGTCCTTTATAAATTGGTCTTTAACATTTATCTTATGTTTATCTTAGATTTTAATTTTCCCTTAAGTTTTGCTGTTTTTTATCATAAATCCCTGAAAGTCTTCAGTTCATTAACTATCCATTTTTTATCTTAGTCAAGATTGTAGTTAACTTTGCTGAGTAAATTACCCTTGGTTATTACTCCAGCTCTGTTGTTTTACAAAATAGAATATTCCAAGAACAACAGTCTTTCAGTATAGTAGCTGTTAGGTCTTGTTTTAATCCTTGTTGTAGCTCCATGATATTTAAATTTTTTTTCTTGTTGCTTCCAATATTTTCTCCTTAATCTGGGAGCTTTGAAACTTAGCTGTGGTATTTTCCTCCTAAGATCTCTTTCAGGTAGTGATCAGTGGATTTTCTTTTCTATTTCTGCATTGTCTTCTTGTTCTAGAACGTTAGAGTAATTTTCCATAATACTTTTTTATAATATTGCATCAAGATTCTTTTTATTGTAATTTTCAGATAGTATAAATAATTTTGTATTTTTTCTCCTCAATCTGCTCTCCAGATCATTTGTTTTTTTGATGAAATGTTTCAGATGCTCTTCTATTTCTTCATTCTTTTGGTTTTGTTTTATTATTTCTTATTATCTTAGAATGTCATTAGCTTCCTTTTGCTCAATTCTAGTTTTAGAAATTATTTTCTTCCTAAGTTTTTGATTCTCTATTTCAAGTTGGTTGATTTTCTTTTCATAATTTTCTTGATTTTCTTACATTGTTCTCATTTTCCTCTACTTTTTCCTCGATTTCTCTTATATGATTTATCTGATTCTTTTTTAAACTTCCTCCAAGAAATCTTTTTGTGGTTGGGATCATTTGACATTTCTCATTGAAAAAGGAGTGACTTTTTTTGCTTCATTATCTTCCTCTGAATATGAACTAAGAAATTTTCTATTCCCATAATAGGTATCTATGGTTGGTTCTTTCTCTTTTACTTACTCATTTTTTTTATTTTTTGTGGTATTTTGTTTTTAGCATCTATTTCTATAATCAAGTTTCAGTTCTGAAGGAAGGGGACTGATGCCCTAAGTCTCAGGTCCTTCTTATTGTTATTTTCTGAGGTCTGTCTTGGCTCTCCTGTCTACCCTATACCCTGACTAGGGCCCCTAGTTACACTGTTTTGCAGATAATCTGGTTCTCTGAGGACCCTCGTGTAACTGCAAACTACAGCTGTCCTCTCTTCCCTGGACTTGAAACTAAGGACTTTGGTCTCCTGTAAGTCCCCATGAGCCAGCAGCTATTATTGCTGCACTCACCAGGTATGTGTCGTCTTGTCCTGCAGCACAATCTGGGATGTATCTGCTTAGCACAGCTGTACTTAGTGTTCTTCAACTGTGAAAGGTCCCTCTTGGCTTCTCTTATTCAGTGGTCAGAATTCTATACTGTCTGTGAGATTATAGTTTTCAAGATAGGTTACCTCCCAATCCAGCTGCCCTCAACTTTATTTGTTGATTCTACAGAATCATCCTGAAGATGTTTGCATTTCACTCAGGATGAACCTACACCCCTGGAGGTCAGGTCTTTCCTAAGGTCTTCTCAAGTTATCCTAGGAGAACAACTGCTTAATCCTAACTTTTATTTATTTCCACTACTCTACATTCCCTCTGAAGCAATGTTCTGGGTTTGTTTTTTTTTTTTTTTTTTTTTTTGTCTTTCTTATTTTTGCCCAGAAAATTTGAACTTAAAATTTTCTGACCTACTCTGCCATTGTCTCAGAATCTTTTCTAATGTTGCTTTTGAAAGAATATCAATGATATATTTAAGAACTGACACTTGCTCCACATATGTGTTTTTAGCACTGAGTTTTACTTTCATATGATTAACAAAAATAATTACTTAAATTCCTAGCTATAGAACACAATCAGAAATTGTTCTTGATTATACAAAAAGGGAAAAGGATCTACAAGTACAGTAATGTTTGTGGCAGCCCTTTTTGTAGTGGCAAACTGATTAGGTAGCTATCAGTTGGAAAAAGGTTGAATAAATTATGGTATATGAACGTAATGGACTATTATTATTCTATAAGAAATGATCAGCAGGATGATTTCAGAGAGGTCTACAGAGATTTACATGAACTGGTACTAAGTAAAGTGAGTTGAAGCAGGAGAACATTGTACACGGCAACAACAAGATTGATTATGTGATAATCAATTCTGACAGACATGGTTTTTTTCAACAATGAGTTGATTCAGAGCAGTTCCAATGGTCTTGTGATAAAGAGAGCCATCTGCACCCAGACGGAGACTGGGGACTAAGGGTAGATCACAAGATAGTATTTTTGCTCTTTTTTGTTGTTATTTCCTTACATTTTGTTTTCTTTCTCATTTTTTCCCTTTTTGATCTGATTTTTCTTGTGCAGCATGATAATTATGGAACTGTGTATAGAAGAAATGCACATGTTTAACATATTGGGTTGCTTGCCATCGGAGGAAAGGAAGAGGGGTAAAGGAGGGAGAAAATAATTTGGAACACAAGGTTTTGCAGGGGTGAATGTTGAAAATTATGCATATGTTTTAAAATAAAAAGCTTTGAAATTTAAAAAAAAAAAAAAACCTGTTCTCTTTGTAAGCAATTATGTGCCTCTGGGCTTAGCTGCATCTCTCTACATCAGGATTATTAGGTAATGATAGAGACTTTGTACCCCTGAACAGCAATGCTCCTTGTTAGTACAGATGATATTTGGCAAGGCTCTTTCTCCCATGACTAGTTATAATAACATATCCTATATGTTTACTTTGCCTCTAGGGCTTTCTCCAAATTGAGATCCAAAATTGTTGTACTCATAAATACGTGTTTGCTAAAACTTGGATGCAGGCCTTACACATGATATATATTCTTCTGTCACTCTTATGACACCATTTACTGTAGTTAAGCTAAGGCATCTGTTTGGAATTTACTGCCCTTCCTTTTGTGTTCAGAATTCTCTATGAGTAGGAAGTGATTTTCTTAAATATAGATTTTAGCTTCTGATATTAAAGTGTTGATTTGAAATAGAGCCTATAAAGTAAACTTGTAAACAAACACAACAGTAACCCTCTGGACTTCCTACACAATAGTTAGTGAAGCATTGTATTATTAGTGCCAAGAGTATTGTATTTGGATCAGGGTTCAAATCTTTGTTTTGCTTCTTGTTATTTGGCCTTTCTAGTTATTCTAATTATTCAATCTCTCCAGTTATTTGAGCAGGCAAGTCACTTAATTTTTCTGGGCTTTAGTTTCCTCATTTATAAAATGTTGAGACTGGACTGTCCTCACCCCATATATACCTTGCATTATAGGATTTATGGTCATATGAGAGAATTATTCAAACTGGGAAATTCAAAAAGCAATTCATTTCGCCATGTGTTCCTTAGAAGAGAGTAATACTCATTGTAATGGGCTTTGACTGCTACTTTCATAAATTTCTTGGACTGGAGATTTGCCTCTTTGATAAGAAAAGGTAAAGAATTGGTTATGTATTAGAAAGTTATTTTCTGTGCACCTTAATGTGATAATTTAATAAAATACCTTCTCAATGTCAGAAACTGTTTTAATATTTAAAAGACACTAACAACTTTGCCCTGTGATGGCTCACAATTTTTTTCCCCTTAAAAAATTTTGCAGTTTTTAAAAAAATTGATACAAAGAAAGCAGAGTAGATAAATATTAAGTTTTTATCCTCAAAACTCTCCATTTATTCATCTTTTGGTGTAAATTATAATTTATATATATAAACAATATTTTATAGTCTCCTTTTTCATTTAACATTATTCAGAATTTCATTTTTAGATATCAGCATAGTCAAGAAACAAGTTTAATAATTTAATAGGAGCTATTGTGCCATTATTTGTTTAGGCATTTCTTTATTATTGAATTTAGAGGCTTTTCCTGTTATAGAATGATTGTGAATATCTTTGTATTAGTTACTTTTTTATTCCTTTGGAGTTTTTCAAAAAAGATATCAGAATTTAGACTTAGAAGAGGTCTTAGAAATGTCTCTTTGAGGCATATTTACAAAAACTGCTCAGGCAAAGTGATTTGAATAGTTGTATAACTCTTGTTCCACAGTGAATAAGTCTAAAGTGACTAGAAGTATAAAATCACAGAATTTTTAACCTGTACAGCATTTTATTAGCTTATTTTGTTGAATAAGAAGCTGAAGCCCCCAGAGGTCAAATAATTTATCCAGTGTCATAAAGCAAGTTAGTAGAAGAACAAGTTAGTAGAAGACTCAAAAACCTAAGTTCTTCACACCAGCTCATACAGATAAATGGGGTACATTTTCCTCTTAGTAGATTTGTAGATATTTTGTTGCACTATATTTAGAGCAGATGCTTTCAGTCAACTAATCAAACCAACTTACCTCCCTCTTCTGATTTTTGATCACCTCTTTACTAGCTTCTGCTTTTGTCATTTCGATTTGCTCCCATCATCTCATAACCATTTACTTTTCTCTATTTTTTCTTGGTGCTTAGAATGTGGAGCCAAGAGGACTAGGTTCTATTCAGAAATTTATTCAAGTATCAAGGAGGATATTCTATAATTTCTAGTCAGAGAAAAATGCTTTAAATGGGATTATATCAAATCCAATAAAGGAGATATGGGATACTGCTTTTTCTTTTTAGGGCTTTAAAAACTTGTGGTCATCTGTAATCTATTTCTGTGAATTGGCATATAAATAGCTAAATGGTTTTCATACTCCACCACCTCATTGTCTCCTTCTCCCTTGCTCTAGAGTTCCTTTTGGTATATGAACTAAAAGAATGAGAGGGCTTGGGGCAGCTAGGTGGTGCAGTGGATAGAGCATCAGCCCTGAAGTCAGGCAGACCTGAGTTCAAATGTGATTTCAGACATTTAACACGTCCTAGCTGTGGGACCCTGGGCAAGTCACTTGACCCCAATTGCCTCACCAAAAAAAAAAAAAAAAAGAATGAGGGGGATTTTAGTATTTTCATAGCTTTTCCTATAAATGTTACTCTACCTATTATTAGCCCTGAATTGTATGTTAGTGAATGTTAGTGAGTTTGTATTTCTCATCATTACCTATAAAAATGCTTTTAATCTATGGGATTTTCTTTTCCGTTCATAACCAAATGTTAGGTTATAATATCTACATGAATTTCTGATTTGGATTACTGAAGATTATTCAAACTAGGTATCAATTCTTCCTCACTGTTCAGGCAGCCTTAGCAGTGACTTTGAGGATGTATCCTCCTATGTGTTTCTTTGGTCATGCTTTTCTCCCCATAGTAACCAATGCACTAAATAGGCTGTCCATTTTTGCTGTTCTACCCTTCACAGGATCAACAAATCTTGGGGCTGAAAGAACCTTCAATGATTATAACAATAATATTAAGTCAAATTGATAATAGTGTTTTTAAGATTCACAAAGTTTATTTAGTCTAACTTTTATGTGTATTTTAATAGGAATTTTCTCTATAACATTCCTGATAAATATTCAGACATCTTCCAACCTGAAAATCTTTAGTCATGTGGAACTCAACACCTCCTCAAGTAGCCCATTTCACTTTTGAATCATGCTGCTTATTTAGAGGTTTTTCATGATATCAACTTAAATCTGCCTCAGAGTTTTCACCTATTGCTTCTAGTTCTACTTTCTGAATCAAGCATAATAAGCAGTCTTTTACTTTCATAGAAAACACACTAAATTATTATTATTACCTTTTACATTATTGGAAGACAATAATCATATCCTACATAATCTCCTCTTTTCTCAATACAAGTCTGCTCCATCTCAAATTAGTGCTGACATGTGTCCACATTTACATTGAACATGGTATAAAATAGTATTCACTTGTTTATAACAATAATACTAGTAGGTAAGATTTGTTTAGTTCTTTAAGATTTGCAAGGGTTTTACAAATAGCACCTGTTTATTTTTAGCAGAAAAAGGAATTTACATATAAAACACATATAGTTGTGGAGAGCATTGTTGATCACAACAAAACTATTGGAAAATTATTGATAGAATCATTGGAGAATATGGCTAGAAAACATTTTCTGCTAGTAAGACCACTGTCAGATGAGCTTCTCCATGTTGCACTCTTCCCATAGCCCTACTGGAACAGCTACTCTTTTCACTTGCTGTAAGGATGTGCCTTAGATGACCCTACTCTCACAGGCTGCTTTTTGTTGTTGAGGACGTGCAGAAGAACATCAGAGAGAAGGTAGGGTCATGAAGTTTAATTTTGAGTCTGGGGCAGTGCAGGGTCCACATTTCCTTTATATTAACACAGCTGAATGTATCTGCTTCATTTTCTACACTGACTAAAAATGGCTCATAACAGAGGGAACCAAGTTAAAACTCTAAATATAAATCATCAAAATTTCTTTATAATTTATTGTAACTAGTTTTCCACATTTAATACACACACACACACACATACACACACACACATATTAATTCATTCTTGTGTCTTTAAGCTGAAGGATCTGTACTTTCATTGGTGTAGGAAACTCATGGTGAAGAACTTTTCTAATCCATCCCTGCAATATCCAGTCTTAAGGAGTTGGATGGAATACAGAAGTATTCAATGGCTTTCTCAAGATCCCATAGCCAGTCTGTGTGAGAGGTAGGATTTGAATCTATGCAGACCAACTATTTCTCCATTCTTCGGCAACTTTAAGGTTGTGGTTGAAACATTAGAAATCAGAAAAAAGAAAATATAGCATAATGGAAAACTAACAAAATGTCCAGAAGGCATGAAATTTAGTCCTGTTTCTGGCACTAACTGGCTCTGTGAGACCTTGGGCAAGTCCTTTAGCCTCTTTTCTCCTCAATTACCCCATTCATTAATTCATTTACTCCATTCATTAATTGAATTCAGACTCAAGAATCCCTAAGATCCCTAAAATAGCCTGCAGCTCTTCTATTCTAGTTTCTGTAGAGAGACAGTTAGTATCAGAGGTGGAATCTGAACTCAGGTTCCTGACTGCAAGTCTAGCTCCCTTTTTACTTTGTCACATTCAAATTATAGGCTCAGATCGGAGATTGACTTTGGAGATTAATGCATCAAACCTATTCCTGACAAGTGGTCACCAGACACCCATTTGAAGATCTTCATTAATGAGGAACTTAGTACTCAGAAAACAATTCCTATCCACTGGACCAGTTTTTCTTGATATAAACTGAATCCTCTCTCCCTAAGAGTGAGACACCTGTAATACAGTGGGAAGAGTGTTAAGAGCCTAGAGCCAAGAAATGCAGGTTGCCATCTTGGCTCTGAAATTTAATCGGTATGTAGCCACAGGCAGGTCATTCAGCTGCCCTAAGCTTCCTTCCCTTATCTAAAACATGGGTATTACCCTGCTATATCATAGTACTATGTCAGGTATTGGAAGAATAGATTTCCAATCCCATATTTGCTGTCTCTGTGACCATGGACAAGTCACTTAATCATCCTGAACCTTAGTTTGTGGACTCATGGAGTTCATGGAATTGCAAATTTAAGGGACAATTATCGAGGCAAAATTCATCATCTCTTCTAAAACCTGCTTTTGACTGTTCTATTTATGGTAATGTCAGCTCACTAACTACCTAGACTTGAAACTTATAATGGCCAAATCCTACTGATTCTGTGCCTATATAACTTTCATTTCCTTGTTCTTTTTGGTCTCCACTTCTGTTGTTGGTATAGGCTTACTCTTACCTTGTTTAACTGATTAATAGGATTATAGATTGAGAGCTGGAATGGAGCTTTTTGGTCATCTAGTCTAACCCTCTCATTTTTTGGAGAAGAAATTGAGGTTCAGATAGATAAAATGACTTGCCCAAAGTTGTATGGGCAGTTAGAACAGAACTGGATGCTAAACACAGGCCTTTCCCATCAGGAGTCACCTAACTGTTCTTTGTGCCTCCCTTGCAAGTCCATCCACTGCTAGATTAATCTTCCTCATAAATAGCTCTAGTGAACATAGTATGAATATTATTTTCCTGCTCAGAAAGCCCCTAGTGCCTTCTAACTTACATCAGACTCCTGTCCTGTTGTTCAAAATTCTTCACAACCCTGTTTCTTTTAACTCTGTAAGTCTTTTATATATTCTAAATTATAGCCAAACAGAATCATACCTCATTCCCAGAATGTATCTTATGTATTTTACCTTTGCCCTCACAAACCTTCTCCTTCTCTTCCTCTTGAAGTACTACTTATTCTAAGACTCATTTCAAAAATTCTTCCATGAAGCCCTCCTTGAGCATCTTCTTCCCCTTAGACAAATGTTTTTTTCCTTTCTATGAATTCTTCATCATTCTTTTATGCACTTGTCTTTCATTTTGTATTATAGTTTTTATATGCTTTTTTTTAAATGACCTACATGCTATTCTTCAAATATACCATTCCTTATCCCATTTCTGCTTCTTTGTACAAGCCATTCTGTATGCCTGAGACACATTCTTTCTTTACTTCATCTCTTTTAACATTTGATTTCCTTCAAGATTCAACTCAAGAACCATGTCCTACAAGAAGCCTTTCTTGATAATTTCTCCCACTACCTCAACTGCCAGTGCCCTCTCATAAAACTATCTTGTTTTTATCCTATAGATAGTCAGTATATTTATTATATTTATATGTTGTTTTGTTTGTATTCCTGGCACTTAGTACAATATCTGGCACATAGTGGGCACTTAAATACTTATTAATTCATTGCAGGATGACATTTAAATCATCACAGCTTGAATTCTCCAGACTTTTGGGGGCTTGGGAATAGTTCTATACAATAGACTATTTTTCCATCATATCCTGAGTTGGGAAAAAAAATTAGCTTTTGCTTATTTAGTGTTGATATAAAATAGGTAGACATGTATTGCTCTTTCAACTTTTCCTTGCATTGGTACCATCATTATTCACTATTTCAATGAGATACCCTGTTTTATAGGCATCAAGCAGTATTTGATTTTTGTTAGTGAATTAATTCTAGTTATTAAAAAATGAGATTTTTGTTAAACCAGTAATTTTTCTATCACTTGAAGTGTTCAGACAGAAATTGAATGGCTTTCTGTTAGAAGTACTCTAGAGGGACTGATCACCTGTTAGAGAATATTATAGGGGAAATTCTTATAAGACAAGTGTGGATTGGACTAGATGATCTTTTTAGCTTCCTTTTAGCTGAGATTCCATTCTTCCTTTGATTGAGAGCATTGAAGAAGATGATCTTTTTTCCCCTCAATAATATTTTATTTTTCCAATTACATATAAAGAAGTTTTACTTCTTTTATTTTATTTTATATTTATTTTAAACTTATCTCCATATTTGTCATGTTGTGAAAGAAAATCAGAACAAAAGGGAAAAAACACAGAAGGAAAAACTAAAAAAAAAAAAATAATAAGTGAAAATAGTGTGCTTCTTTTCACATTCAGTTACCATAGATGTTCTTCTGGATGCAGATGCATTTTCTATCCCATTTCTATTGGAATTGTCTTAGATTACCACATTGGTGAGTAGAGCTAAGTCTATCATAGTTGATCATCATATAATTTTGCCATTACTTTGTACAATATTCTCCTGGTTCAGCTTCATGAATAAAGTGATCTTTATTTTTTATGGAGCTTGGAGCCCACTATCTTTATTTGTTCGTTCATTCATTCATTCATTCATTCTTTTGTTTATTTTTGTGAGGCAATTTGGAACTATGCCCAAAAGGTTATCACACTGTGCATATCCTTGATCTAGCAGTGTCCCTACAGATATGTATCCCCAAGAGATCATAAAAGAAGAAAAAAGAGCCAGGAGAAAAGCCTCAAAAAAGTTGAATTTGATCTCAGGTCCTCCTGACTTGAGGGCTAGTGCTTTATCCACTGAGCCATCTAGCTGCTCCCAAAGTGATTTTTAAAGCATCTTCTGAATTCAAAATTTTAATACCATGAGGTTTATATATCAGTACTTTAGATCTGTGCATTTAGGTTTTTGTTAAAGTTCTTACTTCATCCAAACCCCAATTTCTTTTTTGTGGCTCAGCTTTTTAGACTTTGGATTAATGCTCATTTGTATGGCTGTTTTTCATTACATTTGATAAACATTCTTTATGTTTGAGATTTCACTGCCTATACTGAAGAAGATGCTTACATAACTTGCTCACATGAGATCAAGATATATCATCCTTTTTTACAAATAGGAATTCTTACTTATTCAGAACACTTTCACATATATTATTTAGACAATGAGCTCTTTGAGGGCAGGATTCATGTCTTCTACATCTTTTCCCTAATAAAGTACTAGAAATATGTAGTGCCTAGTGTCATGTTAGCACTTACTAGGTGCTTGAAAAATTCTTGTTAAGAAAATGAATTTTTTCTCATTTAGGTATTTTTGCTAATGATAGGGGATCAAGTCTTGGATAATAAAAGTGTTACAAATTAATCTAGTCTTAGATCTGAGTTGTATTACTACTTGAGCAGCTATATGCAACTCTTTATTTACATGTCTGAGCCTCAATTTCCTATTTGGAATTATTTGGAAATTAGAATGTTTGTTCTATCTTTGGATTTGGGACTTATTCTTAGATTAAGAAAAATAAAAATGAGTTTATGATGTAGCTTTTCTAACCTACACAGTAGCTGGGATGGCCTTGAAAAGGGAGAAGCATTTTTTTCCTCCCCGCTGGTAAGGAGTTGGAAGGGCTGAGGTTTCTGGACCATCTTTATCATCACATGGTAATTGATTAAAGTCATCGAGGTGTGGACTAGCAAACTGTAACTGACTCTAATTATTGTGGCACCCCTGCTGCTTTCATAATTACTTGAAAACCAGAGTCTCTTGGGTGCTGTTCATCAGGACACAAGTTAATGCAAGCAATTACTTGAATCTGAACAAACTAACTCTCCAGAGTCGGGGTCTGGTCAGTTCACAGACACACTCTCCACCAAATCTCTCATTTGTAAGGATTAGCCTCTTTTGGGGGAAATTGCATTTTCTTTTATTGTTTCCGCCTGCCTTTCAGTGACAGCAGATAGTGATAAAATGTATTCAGCTCTTACCCATGGGCCCCCTCAGCTAGGAGCTGCCTCTGTCTTAAATCCGATCAGCTTTTTAAATCCTTGTCTTGAGGACCCATACACCTCACTTACCCTGCGGGCTAACTGTCTAGTAGAGATGATTAATTGGTGACCAGTTCATGAAATGGTTTAGGACTTATTGTGTGATTCTTGTCCAGATCCATTTGGCTTGGTGTGTTAAAGGCAAAGCTATAAAGTCAGTAGTTTATAAAGTCTTGGCATCATCTTTGGAATGATTTAGATTGCATCATTCAGTGACTCATTTTTATTCCTAGCATCGAGTGCTTTTGCTTGGCCCAAAGAGGGCCTGTGCTGATCAGCAGCTACAAAAGAAATTTCAGGAGATGCTGCTATACCACAGTGTTGGGTTAGTTTGTGAGGGACATACCATGAGCCTACTTCTGCCTCATCTGGAAACTTCCTCATTCATCCTGGGTTCACTTCTTGTTGGATATTTGGAAATGGCTTGACCTTGGAAGTAAAGAAT
This sequence comes from Antechinus flavipes, assembly GCF_016432865.1. Classification (NCBI taxonomy): domain Eukaryota; kingdom Metazoa; phylum Chordata; class Mammalia; order Dasyuromorphia; family Dasyuridae; genus Antechinus; species Antechinus flavipes. Next base: position 569,173,901 of record NC_067400.1, on the reverse strand, counting down.
CATTGAGTTCTTCCATTCTAATGAGAAAGAAATTTGTTTTTATCTGATTTTATCTCTATTACTATTGTCTTTAGACTCCAGTGTCATTGCTAACATTTCAGGTTATATCTAGGACTAATGATAAACTTGGGGCCATGAATAACTTCAGCAAAGCCAAAGACATCCAGACCATAATATTTTTCAGTACATGTTATTTTAGGCATCCAAGTACTAGAGACTTCTAATAGGAAAAGAAAAAGAGCAGTTCAGAGAGGCTAAGGCCAAAGGGAGCGTCATGTTTGTTCTACTTTCTCTAGACTTTTTAGGCTACCACTTTCCATCCCTTCAGTCCTTCTATCCTGTGCCTTTGTAAAAGACAAGTCCAGATTTGTCATTGTGCCATCTCATTGTCACATTTCCCATCTAGGTTGGCAGTAATATTGCTTTTAGTGCAGGAGTTATTGAATACTTAGACTATGGTCAGTGTTTATAAGTAGTTGAGTCAGTTAGAATGGACCTAATTCTTCTCTTTTATCCTATAGTGGTTGAAAACCTTTTCTGAACAATAGCACATCTGGTCCTTACATTTGGAGACATTTTTATATTGGCGACATTTTTGGAGACAACCAAGAAAGCCATTGCCATAGAATGGTACCCTCTAGTTACTGAGGGTATCAACCCTGCTTTCGATACAAAAGTTTCATTTCCCAATTCCTTGGCTACCCAGGGGAATATGGTTCCTGTGACTGAAAATGAAAGCAGCCTCTGTGCAGAGGGTTGAATATTGAGTCTAAATCACTTCCAGCTCTAAAGCATTTGACTAGTGTGAGTATGCAAGAGCATACAAGACCCTGTATAATAACTTGAGGACTGCTGTTTTAGAGAGTTAAGTATACTAGAAATGTCTGTTTCTTCTGCAGGTCATTTCACCTGGGACAAATACCTAAAAGAAACATGTTCCATCCCAGCACCTGCCCATTGCTTCAAGCAGGTAATTGATTGCATAGTGTAATCATTGGGTAGGGGAAAGAATTTTATTTGTGATCCTTGGGTAAACAGAGGATAGGATCCTGCCACCTTAGACTTCTCAAAAAACCACCAGAAAACAATGATCTTGGTAGGAAAATACATTAAGAGGGACAGTGATAGTCACCTGAATCATAGTAATAGACATTCCCCACAGCCATTCAAACATTAGTCCTGTCTCAAGGAAAGGCCTCACTATCCTCTGTAGGCCCTTAGAGATAGTTAGGCAGAGACATCAATTCTGTCTTTTCCCTTTAATTGGGATAAACGGGACCACATTCTATAATCTTAAACATGGCTAGTAAAGGAAAAAAACCATTACTTTCCCTTTATATATCATCCACTTCCCTCTAAGTCTTGAATTAAAAAGTTGACACCCAAGGGTATACAGGCCATGGGATCACTCTCAGGTCTTTGAAGAAGGCATTGGAGCCATTGATATTTCACCTGCCACAGAGTATCCTCAGTGCTCCATCAGTTAAGCAGATGATGCTGACCATGTCCTAGGGAGGGGTTAAGAGTTGGGAAAATGGGTGATGGTGGAGTGATGCTTGGTGGAGGAGCAAAATCCCTTTCCTCTGTGTAGAGCTCGTCTCTTCTCTCCCATTACTATTATTAAGTTTTGACATAAACTCATTTTATTGAGGTCAGAATTTTATATTTAAAAAAAAAAACAAAGAATAGACCAGTATTTAAGTTTATTTCAGATAGAAAAAATTAAAAGCCTTTGAAAATTAATCTGTAATTGGAGAGCTAGCAGACTGAATCTTCAAAGGAGATTAACAGTGTTGTTGCTGATTAATGTGCTAGTTTCAAAAAGTATTGAAAGAATGTGTGGGGTAAATTGTGTGGATATAATAGATACATTTGGATTTGCTAAGCCAGATGAGAATCTGTCAGTCCACCATGAACTTTGTTTCCTAATGAAAAGTAGAATTTGAGGCCTTGAGGGACAGAATATCTTCTCTTATGTCATCTATCATTATCCCATTTCCAAGAAATTCTGCCTTAAAAATTACATAAAATATAGTATGAGCTCAGAGCCACTTCTCCTCATTACTACATGTGATCAACTCAGGTCTCAGACTAGGCAATTGTAGGATTTCACATTTTTAAGCATTTCATGAGGTGAATGAATATTTTACAATGACATTCTGTATTATCTTCTTGATTTGTTTTCCTCAGTCCTACACTCCCCCAAGCAACGAGTTCAAGATAGGTATGAAGTTGGAAGCTCAGGACCCAAGGAACACCACTTCCACCTGCATTGCAACAGTGGTTGGACTGACTGGTGCTCGACTCCGACTACGCCTGGATGGCAGTGATAATAAGAATGACTTCTGGAGGCTAGTTGACTCGGCTGAAATCCAGCCCATTGGTAACTGTGAGAAAAATGGAGGAATGCTTCAGCCTCCTTTAGGTGAGTGTCCAGCCTCTCCTAGACAGATTATCTGGCTACTAGAATTAGTGAAGGTATTAGAATAACAAGTTCAGTGTCCTGTTGCATTTTTCCTTTGAGCGTAATTGAAGATCAAACAAGTACACAGTTTTTATTTGAGGCTTGGGTAAAAGAAAAGGCCTTCACTCCTTTTGAGCTGCCCCAAGAAAAGGGAAGTGGTCTTCCTAATGAACTTCATTATCTGTATCTCCCTAGCAACCTGTAGGATGTGCATGGGACCAAAGGCTTTCTCTTTCTAAGGAGATCCTCTTCTTTTTCAGCCTGTAGGCTGAAAGGATGTAACTCCTTGTTGATGTGTTTATATCTCTGAACTGCTGACTTTTTCTATATTCTCTCCTATGTGTTGTTTTGGTCTTGTTTCTTAAATTGATGAATTCCTTCTAGTAGAGAAAAAGTTTCTAGAGAGGTCCTTCCTTAATAAATCGTCCACAGTCCTGAGTGAAAAATTGCCAGCCCAGGAGGGGCTTACAACAAAGTAGTCATTCAATAAATTAAGTTTGAACCCTTTTATGACATTCCTATCACTTATCTTAGGAGACCTGAAAGCCCCTAAGAACTCTTCAATAAGAAAGGGAGGCCAGATGTGATGGAATACATCTGTGATCCTTGCTATTGGGATGTCTGAGACTGGTATAGCTCAGGAGTGATTAAAGCACCAAGTCTGGCACAAATATGGTGAACCTGCAAGAACAAAGAGTCACCAGACTAACTGAGGAGAGGTGAACAGGCCTGGGTTAGAACTAAGTTCAAAGTACCCAGAGTGATCAGTAGTGGGATCAGGTCCATGAGTAGCTGCTATACTTCCAACATGGATAAGATAGAGAGACCCAGTCCCTCCCCCAATAGAGATAGGAATACTGGATAGACCTGTGATATTTGAGCAGGACCAACTGCTTTGGATAGTCTGCATTTTATCCTTCTTCTCAGCCTTGGCTTTGTGGGCATCCAAAATTCTTCCACAAAAGCTTATAAACAAGTTAATCTTAACTCACTTTTTTAAAAAAAAATATTTTATTGATCTTATTTTTATATGCTTTTAATTTTTGAAATATCCTCTCCTCTCCTGCCTTGTGAACACCTCTTATAATAAAGAATAAAAAAGAAAGGAAGGAAGGAAGGAAATAAGTATCTACTTGTGTCAGTCACTGAGCTAAAACACTTTACAAATACTATCTTATTTGATCCTTAAAACACCTGGGTTTTTAAAGGAAATTGCCTACTAAATATAGACCAAATATAGGGAAAAAAATCAATTCTGGGAGGTAGGTACTATTATTATTCTCATTTTATAGTGAGTAAAAGAGACAGACAAAAGTTGTTACTTGTCTAGTGTCACACAGCTAGTTAAATATCTAAGATCAAATCTGAACTTGGTCTCTTTGATTCTAGGACCAGCTCTCTAACCATAGTTATATCTAGCTGTCTCTGAAAGAGAGAAAATTAATTAGTTTAACAAAACCAAGCAGTATATCAGCCTAGCCTACAGTATGTACAATATTCTATACCCATAATTTCCCACTTAAGCAAATAAGAGAGGGAGGTAATTTTTTTTTTTCAATTCTTAGAGTTCGTACTTGGTCATATGTATTTATACATTAGATTTTTTTTGTTGTTGTTCTTTCTAATTACATAGTTATACTCATTGTGTGTGTGTGTGTGTGTGTGTGTGTGTATATGTGTGTGTGTATATATATGTGTATGTATATATATATATATATATATATATATATATATATAAAATTTTCCCTGTTGTACTTATATAACAGCTTGTATCTGTTTATATAAGACTGCTTATGCTTCTATGATTTCTTTATAGTTATCATTTTTTATTATATAGTAATATATTCCATTATATCTACATCTTGATTAGTGTGAACAACAAAACCTATGAAAGTAATCCCATTAGGAATTTAAACTACATGCTTCTATTGGACTGAAACTAATTACTGTATTTTACATATAATTGCAATATCAAATATTGTGAATTTGAATAATGCAACCAATTCATAGTATACTAACCATACCTCTTTGGTCCTTTGGACACTACTGGGTCTGTAATCCTAAGAGATAAGAAAAGGATCCACTTGTATAAAAATGTTTGTAGCGGCTCTTTTTGTGGTGGCAAGAAATTGGGGATGGATGCCCATCAACTGGGGAACAGCTGAATAAGTTGTGATATATGAATGTAATGAATATAAGAAGTGATGAGCAGGCTGATTTCAGAAAAGCCTGAAAAGACATGCATGAACTGATGTTGAGTGAACTGAGCAGAACTAGGAGAACATTATACACAGGAACAACAAGATTATGATGATTATCTCTCTGTCTCTCTGTCTCTCTCTCTCTCTCTCTCTCACACACACACACACACACACACACACACACACACACACACACATCCATACACCCAGGAGGGTTACAAAATGAAGCAGTGATAGTATAATCACATTTCCAAAGACATTTGATTGAAAATTACCATAGCAATGGCCATGGAAAAAATATGACAATTCCTTTCTGCAAATGTTATTCTAATACCTACCACTTGAGGGCACCAAGGATAGTAAAATGACAGCCCTACCCTAGGGCTGAGGTTACTGAGGACCCTAGATCACCAGTACTATTTCATGGCAATCGATTACAGAGTATCTGGAAGTTCTTAAAGGGTAGAAAGAAATCTGATGGAGTTCTCCCACCTTTCCTCTCTAAGCCATTGACAGGGCATTGAGTTTGGAGGAAAGACTAGGAGTTACACATGTAGACCTAGTATTGTTTAATCAGCCTTTTAAAAAGTGGTTTTCCTTTCACTAGAGGTTCTTGTCTAATGAGCAGAGAGATGATTGCCCTGACTTGATTCAACTTCTCATGCCAGTATATGGCTCCTGTGATCTTTAAGAAACGAGATCAAGATAGAGATGGAAACTGCTAATTGGACAAACTATTAGTTTTGAAGTTAGGTTAAAACTTTCATGGTCCAAGGTAGAGGTTCTTAATCCTTTTTGTGTCATGGACCCCTTCAGAGTAGCTAGGTGGTACAGCAAATAGAGTGCTAGAATTGAAATCAGGAAGACCTTTGTTCGAATTTTGTATGAAGTAAATACATAGGATTACAAAAGCAACTAATTATATTGATATATATTAAAATATTTTTAAAAAACAAGTTCATGTATTAAAAATTTAGAACCCGAGTGTCTGAACTCAGCTGTACTACTGGACTATAAGGATTGTCATACCAGGTCAGGCACCTTGTTTCTATAGTCCAGAATACTCTAACCAACAGTGGACTCAAGAGATGTTCCATGGAAGGGTCTAGTTGTCAATCTTGAAAATTAGATATATTTCCTAATCTTATGGATCTTCATGAAATAGTTTAACTCTTTCTGAATGCACTTATTCTCTATTCTTACTAACTTCAGGGGCAATAAGTTCTATAAATATTATTATCCACTGTCAAATAAGATATATTTTTATTTGTCCTGAGTTTACCTTGTTTATGTTTCAAAGGAGGTTCCATTACCTTAGTATATTGGGATTTGAACCTTATTCTTCTCATTCTTGATTTTATATACCATTCTTGATTTTATAGAATCAGATAACATTCCTCCTCAACATTTGCTTTGAAGAATAAAGAATCCTCATCCTTTTCTAAGCTTTTCCCCTTTCCTAGTTCTCTGTGGTATACTTGCTAGGATGTTGTTTGTGGCTAGTGTTGGCTGCAGCCTCTTTCTGTTCTTAAATTTTCATCTATCTGCTTCTTGAAAACAGACATAGATAAAAATCCCCTCCCCCTCATCCTACATACACATACTTTTTAATACTTAATTCAAGCAGACCATGTATATCATATGAAATTTCCCTTCATAAATAAAACTTAAGGAGAAGCTATTTAAACTTATCTCCAAGTTATTATAATGTTCATGAAGATCCTAGTGGCAGAAAAACACTAACAATACCCTTGTAATTCTGTTTTGAAACAGGCTACTACCTGATCATCCCTGACTCCTATCCCAACAACTCTTCCTTTCAGTAATGTCCTTTGGAAATGTGGAAATAAGGCAGGGATATAGTGTCACTTCAAAAGGGCTATGAGTACACTTGTTGTCTCCTTTACCCAAAAGCAATAAGGCCACAAAGCCTATATTCTCACATTAGGTTCTAAGAGAGGCCTAAATTCCAAGAGTATTCTTTATGATCATAAATAAGAAGAGTGATAGAAGTGCCTATATCATTACTATTATCATTGTTTTTTTAAAAATCACTTTGAGAAATTGGCTAAGCACAGAAAACCTTGGCTGAGACTCAATAGGATAAGCGATAGAAGAGGATAATTGTCATCTTGGTCATTGTTATAGACACATTGCTATAAAGGGTGGCAAAAATTGAAAGAAGGAAGCTTTAAAGATTGAGCTTGTTATCCCCAGTTTAGGGAAAACTGGCAGTAACAGCCAAAAATCTTCCTTTTAAGATTCCTTCTCTCACTTGAAAAGAAAATGGCTTGGGATTACTTACTTTTGTTCCTGAATTTTTAGAAATTTGACTTCCTAAAATCTAGATTATGACATTTGGGAGTGCCCAGTGTTTCCTTGCTGGGTTATCATGGACTCTTAAAAATAACAGTCACTTTCATCCAAGGTTTCTGCCACTTTTACTTTATCAGCCAATTCTCCTTGTTGTCAGGATGCCCAAGGTAACAATTTTCCCTTCCCTTCTACTGAGGAAATTCAATGTTCTTTGATTCCCAATTGCCTGACCAAATACTGGTACCTTTCTTGAACTTAGAACTAAGCCTATTTGAGACTTTGTGGGCCCATGTGATCATTATTTAACAGCCGTACACTCACCAGGGGAGAGAAAAATTCAGGAAAAACCTGCACTTTCTTATTCTCTTTGTTCAGAGACAATAGTTGGAATCTGAGGACACCAGTCCCAGAGTAAAAGAGCCAGAGGGTTTGGGCTGGACTGAGTTCTAAGGTGAACCAAGATAAATTAGTGAAAGAATAGGAAAGGAATTATGAAAAAGCAGGCCTGATTCCATGTGTACTTGAATATAAGTTAATGACTAACATCAGAGGTTTTTAACTTTTTCTTATCACTATAACTTTCCTATGTTTGTTATTTTTACACCCATCTCTGTAATTATTTGCAGTAGAAAACCAGAAATGGGATGGTTTACTTAGGGATGGAATGGGATAGGGAAAAGTTGGGAGCTTTTTTCCATTCTGCAATGGATGTAGGATAAAGAAAACCCAGGTGAATGAATCTTGTAAAGGAGCCCTTGTCTCAATCCCTCATGGAGAGAAAAAATAAGAACTCTCTTTAGAGATCAAAAAGCATGACTTGGGGCTTAAGGAAAGCACCTCTCTCCTTAATTCTTCTCCTTTATCTGTCCCCGCCTTGAATTTCATGTATATAGGTGTGTGTGTGTCTATGTCTGTCTTTGCTCTGTGTGTGTGTGTATAATTTCAATTCATAGTGCCTGTTCTTAAAGTTATTCCCTTTCTGAAGTTCTATTTGTACTTATCTATAGTCCTCAGCAGCTTTGGTTTAATTAATCTACTAAAATTGATAAGGATAAAAAGATCTGGGGAGCTCTTGGGAAGTGCTAGGAATGAAGAAGGGAGGAGAGAGTTCTGTCTGGAAAAACTATGATTAAAAGAAAATCACCTTACCTCAATCAAGTTCTGCCACCCTAGAACTATAGGCAGATCACATTTCTGGGACTCATTTTCCTCACTTGTAAAAGGAGATGGAATATGTTGATCTAAGGCCTCCTTCAACTTTTTAATTTTTATTTGATTCTGAGTTTTCTGAACAAACACTGAATACCAGAAAGGTCTTTACAGAGCTAGACATTTGTCATTTGTACTAACATAAATCAAAAAGAAATTTCACAGCCATTACACATCAGCCTAAATGATCGGAATGTCATTTTTCTTAGGGTACTGTCCAGCTTGACACTACTTACTATCCCTATACAACCTTTCTTTGGAATTTTATGAAAAAAAGGATCTAAGATATGAATAGGAATGATAGGACTAATGGCTTGGAAATATCATGATATCTGTCATAACTCTTGAGTCTCACAGGAAAAAAGATATGATAACATCACACTGTTTGACATGCTTCTTATCCATTTCTATTCTATTGCTTCAGGATTCCGACTGAATGCCTCCTCTTGGCCTATGTTTCTCTTGAAGACGCTAAATGGAGCAGAGATGGCTCCTGTCCGGATTTTCCATAAGGTATGGTGATCTTCAGACAACCCAGCCTTTGGCTTTCCTTGGGTGGATGCCTGCAATGCCCTCAGATTGTCAATATCTGATGCATGTATCCTATACAAATATACATACAATCTCATGATACTTTTTGGGCTAGTGACAATTTTTTTCAAAGTGATGACATCAGACTTCTAATGGAGAGACCACTGGGCTGGTTAGGATTTCCGGATTTAATTTAATTCAACAAATATTGACTTACTATGTAAGAGCTTCCATAAAGCACCAAGGGAGAGTGAGTTGAGTACAAAGAAAAGGTTCAAGCACAAAGCATCTTAAGGAGCTGAGAGAGAATTAAAGTAAAGAGGTGGTTTTTGAGTTAGGCCTTGAAACCAGGTAGAGATTGGAGAACCCCGACCCAGTGAATGGGGGGTGGGGGCAAGGAAGAGAGAAGAGAAACAAAGGCTAAGAAAGAAGAGAAGGCAATTCCAGCACAGGAAGTACAGTATAGTCCAGTTTGGCTAAAATCTAGTGTGCACGGAGGGCAGTGTTGTGAAACAAAGCTGAACAAGGAAGTTGGAACCATATTGTTCTTCAAATGCTTCAGCCAAAGGAAATCATTCTTTTTTGGGGGGAAGCAGAAATGAATCACTAAAGCTATTTCTTTAGAAGAGTGATCATAATAGTATGTGAAGAAAGACGATTCAGCCACTCTGCCATCAACTTGGGCTTTGTCCTTGAGAAAATCACTTTATTTCACTGTGTTTCAGTTTCCTCAGTTATAAAATGAAAATAATAATCCTGTGCCCTATTTACCTCACAGTGTGTTGGGACAACCAAATGGAACACTAGCTTCAAAAACAATTTGGAAACTTAAGAGACATATTCATGCAAGATGTTATTGTTATTATAGACCTTGTGGAGAATCTCTGTGCTACCTCACTGATGGGTAAACAGGGGAACCTGAGATACTCTTTACATGGGATGAGTCAGGCTGCTAATGTTGCCATTTTAGATTTAAGGCATGTTATAAATCTCACACAATGATTGCTTGTGAACCACAGGGTACAAGTAGGTACAATTGGCTTAGCTGTTATTTCCCTTTCTATGTCTATGTATTTAACTTCTTCATTTAGGAACCACCATCTCCCTCTCACAACTTCTTTAAGTTGGGAATGAAACTTGAAGCTGTGGATAGGAAGAACCCCCATTTCATCTGTCCAGCCACCATTGGGGAAGTCCGAGGCTCTGAGGTCCTCGTCACATTTGATGGGTGGCGAGGTGCCTTTGACTACTGGTGTCGCTATGACTCTAGGGACATCTTTCCTGTGGGCTGGTGCTCTCTGACGGGAGACAACCTACAGCCCCCTGGCACAAAAGGTAAGAACTGCCGAAGGCGTGTTGCCATTACTAAGACTAAGACTCTAGAGAACTGAATTATGGGTTTAGATGGCCTCTTTCATTTTCAGTGCACTTTCTCTGTCTTGGAAGAAAAGGTAACATCTCCAGTTCACAAAAGGGCAGATTGACAGAAAAATTAGTTGAGGCCAGAAAGGCTACTAAAAACCTGTACTTAAACATTTTGGCTTATTAAGGGACAACTAACTTAGTACCTTATTTCCTTACTTCTCTGCTGACACAATTTAAAAATAGTTTGACTCAGTGGTTTTATAAATGCACTTCTTTGAAGGAAATAATCATTATATAATCTCCTTATGTTTATGTGATGCAACCAAGTGGAATGCTTCAAGTGGAGGGGAATTAAGACTCTGTCTTGACTAGTGGCCTATTCCCTAGTTTAGTTGCTATGATGTTGGACAAGTGCTTTCTATATAAGCCACAATTTTCTAGTTTGTGAAAGGAGACAGTTGAAAGATCCTTCTAGATCTAACCTTCTTGAATTTATAAATCTAGACATCAGGATGACATACTTTGTTCTCCTTCCTGACCTCTAGATCTCCTTGGAAAGCCAGAGTCATTAGGAATGAGATTAGGAATCTAATTAGGAATTAGATTAAAAATGACAAAACCTCCAAATTCAAGTGAACCAAAAGCCATTTTCTCTTACTTTGCTGAGAAGAATGAAGGGGAAAATGAAAATGCTAGAGGTACAATAGGAGAGTGAGTATGCCTTTCATGGATTTTGTTACAATTGCACATTTTAAAATATTTTACTTTAAACTTGAACAAAACTATCTGTATTAGATTGGACATTGAAGCCATGAATTGATTATGCTTTTCTGTTGTGATTGTTCTTGTAGTGTTTGTGAAGAGTTAACTTGTAGACCTCACGTGAAGGCCCAAACCTCACATTTCTGCAGGTGCCCAAGTATTTGGAGGCTGGGGTTTAGAGCCACCACTGGTCCCCAGGCTTTCAATGCTCTTTCAGCCTCTCTTAGTTCAGTAAAACATCCTCTCTCCATACACTTTGGGGATAAGAAAACCTCTGACCCCCTGAGAGCCCAGGTCATTAAATCTCTGACCAATCAAAGTTCCCTAATGACCACCTGCTGACTGGCTGTAGTGGTGCTTTAGGAGTCTCTTTGCATCAGGATCAGTCTTTTCAAGTTAAAACAGGCATAGGTTATGATGTCCATTGGACTCTGTTAGTCAGGATGTTGACTGTTTAACTTTCCGTATAAGAAAGCCTTTGTGATTCTAAGTGCTGGACTTCTGAAGCAATCATGGATAATTCTCTAAGTGGGGAGCAACTAGGTATATAGGGAGAAAAGACACTGTGTATTTAGTGTTTTCAGAAGAGTCTCTTCAGATATCTTTTTTCCCTTTTGTCTTTTTCTGTATCTGCAGCACAGAGTGGATCCTTTTTTCCCCACAGCTATGATTAAATTTTTACTAGAAGGTACCTCGGAAATACAAGACTCAGCCTTACAGATCTTAATGTAGACCTCTCTATATACAGACTGAAGCTTTCAATCATGAGAGTAGCAGCTAGGCCATTTGTTCCAATAGTCCTCCCTCCCCCTTAGTGCTGGTTTAAGAGAGCGTGACAAAATATGGAAAAAATGTAGTTACTCAGTTCAGCCAGATAAAACAAGATATTCGTGTGTGTGTGTGTGTGTGTGTGTGTGTGTGTGTGTACACGCATGCTTGTAACACACACATGGGTTCTTGTTTCTATCACCCTATTGTCTTCTTCCCACCCCTAGATATTCATTTGAATTTTTAACATTTGCAAGTTAAGCTGGGGTTATTTCTTAGTGAAATTACTACAACTTCTGAGCCTTTCCTCTGACTCCATCTAATAAATAGTTGATAAGAAAAAATGTTAAACAAAATAAAATGAGGAAAACTATAAAAAGAAGGGAGATATGAACTAACTTTTAAAAACCTGAAAAGCTGTTAGGTGGAAGAGAAGTTTGTGGCTATAAAGGGCAGACATAAGATGATTTTAAAAAAAGTTTCAGGAAGGCAATTTTCCAAAATGAAGAAGAACTTGATAATAAAAAGAACTTTCTAACATTGGAATAGGCTTTCCTATGAAGCAGCAAGCTGAAAATGTCCAGAAATAGAAAGAACTTATTTGCGCTACTGTAGAGTTGATTCATAGCTTAGGATGTATTGGCTAATTTCTAAGGATTCATTCAGATCCAGGGTTTCTGATCCTATGCAAAAAAATAATGTAGTCCCATTGTTGATATATACAGTGTATGTTTAGTTCCTCAACTCCTATACTAGGTTTATAGAAAGATAGAGATAAATTATCAAAGCTAATTATGCTAGAATTTAGTGAGGGGATGAAAATTGTAATAGAAAAGATCCAGTATCTTAATACTTAGAAGGTAGACTTTTTAAAAAGACAGGCAGATAAACCTGTTTATCCACAAATATCCACAAAATAAGAGGAGATATTTAGACCTTTCTCTTTTTGGGGGGGGGCCTACAAGTACTAGAAAGACCTCATTTTTAGAATTTTAGTTCAATTCAACAACTATTTGTTAGTGCTTTATATAACCATAGTATTAAGGTCTGTGCTGTGAGACATATAGAAATATGCAGCATAGTTCTTGTCCCTTGTGAGCTTCAGTCCCCAATTAGGAACTTTAAAAGCCACAACAAAACTTTTTTGTGGTCCAAGCAAGAATTGAAAATTGAAATCCCTATGTAATTATCCACTTGTGGCTTTCAGTTTTCACTAATTACTGAATGAAAGAATTTTTATCTGCCAGTTAAAGCCCCACTTAAATGCTACTTCTTTTGCCATCCAACATGATGCTCCCTTCCCCATTACTGCCCTCATCAGTAATAGCCTTCTTCCTCATAGAGTATTTTATTTTTTAGTGTCTTTAAATGTACTTAAATATTGTATGTTATAATCATTTTTGTGGCTTATTTTAGCCTGTATTTAATCTAGGCAAGAAATGTAATATATGACATAAATTTTCCATTTGACTGAAATGGTGTAATTTGTGTAGAGTTATGTACATTTGTGTTCAAGAAGGTCCTTCCATATGGTAAGAATACCATGAGCAAAATTGGGAGTTAAGATTAGATATTTGAGGATAAAAGGAGAAGACTAGCATAACTAGCTAATAGTTTTTTGGTTTTGTACTTTGTTGTAGAAACTAAACTTGGACAGGTAAAATGGAGATGAATTATATAGAAAGACTTAAAAGAATGAGGATAATTCAATTATGAATGATATTCAACTATGGCGCTCAGTTTTATTATGTGTCAGTTGGCCAATGTGACGTAAACACATGTAGAAATTTTAACTTACTATGGCCTAGACCAGTGGTTTTCAAAATTTGGTTTAGAGAATCCTGGGGATCTCTGAAACCCTTTTAGAGGGTCTACAAATTCAAAAATAGTTTTTATTTCCAATATGGTAAATGTCTATAAATGTAACCCAGATAAACAAAAACACTTTGGAGAGATCCTCAATAATTTTTAATAGGATAAAGATACTGAAAACAAAAGTTTGAGAACCACTGGCCTAGACATAGGATGCCAGTGATGTATGGAGAGAGAGCGAATTGCCATCTGTTGATCAGAATCTGCCCAGTTGGCAGCAGTCACTTCCAGTTGCCTAAAAGCTGCTGCAAGAATGTACTCAGCAGCTGCTAAACAACCTCTTTTGGGGAGGGAGTTGACCCTAGACTAGGAGGGGAGCCAGATTTCTAGTAGAGATAGATTACAAGGGGAAGAGCAGGAAGAATGAATGCCTAATTTCTCAGCTTAGAATTTAGTTTTCTGTTGTGAAGAGAGCTTTGCTGAGATACTCATTCTCTCCATTTGTGGTGATTCTGGGTTACCTTCCCTCAAAAGAATGCACAACTAGAGCGGGCCTTTCTACTTCTATACTTCACTCTTGTAGGTCAACTATAGGTAGCTAAGTGAGTAGACCAATCCTATACATGAGGAGCAGCTTGGAGAGATGCACATTGAGGTAATCATTCTTATTGGCCATGTTTTTATTTGAGATCGAAGGAAGAGCATGTGGTAGTCTCCTAATGTGCCTCACTCTCCTTAAAACTCTACTGACTTCATGCTATGTAGTTAATATCCCTCTATAGCTGCTATCTTAAAAGGATTCAGTCTGTTCTTCTGAGACCCTCATATATTGGTCTCCAAACACTGACATTAAGAAGAAATTTTGGGGAATGAGCAGTACTTTACTCTTGCTTTCTGAGTTTGCTTGCCTGCCATTTGGTTTCACATTTCTGTTTAATTCAACAAATTTTATTGAATATCTTTTCTATGCATAATCCAGTGTATTTTACCTATTCATTATTCTGTATTTGCTTGGGTGGCTGTTCACCTAGCTGATTTCAGTTGATGAAAAAGAAGAGATTCAGCTAAAAGAATCAAACAACTTTCTTTCTTTCTTTGGTAAAGCATTATTACCCTTTTCATATATCTAGACTTGTATGAAGCAATATGGTGCTTAATAAATGTTAATTGGCAACTTGGGATGGTAATGCCCTCCACTGAATGTGGATTGAAGCAGTTTTTTCCATCTTTTTTTTTTGTTTTCTTTCTCATGTTTTTTTTTTCCCTTTTTGATCTAATTTTTCTCACATAACATAACAAAATATGGAAATATGTTTAAGATTGTATACAACATGACAAATTTGGAACTATGTTTTAAAAAATTGCACATGTTTAACCTATATCAGAGTACTTGCTGTTTTGGGGAGGAATAAAGGAAGGAAGAAAAATTTAGGACACAAAAGACTGTTGAAAACTAACTTTACATGTATTTGGAAAAATAAAATACTATTGATTAAAAAAATAAGTATTTATTGAATTAGAGAAGTCAGTGCAGTTTTCAGCAAAGCTAAGATAAACAAGATGTCAGTCAAAGACAGATACCATTTAAAAAAAAATTTTTTTAATGCCAACTTTGGACAGTATAAATAAAGCAGGCTAGTTTGGTTAAACTATGAAATGTGTGAAGTTCAATAATATGAAAGCAGGAAAACAAGCTTGAACTACACTATGAGAAGAGGGTTTTAATGCCAAGCTGTGGAGTATCTATTTTATCTTAATGAAATAGGGAACCACTGAAGATTTTCAAGCAGGGGAGTGACATGATGAGACCTCTGCTTTTGGAAGACAATTTTGGCCACTGTATGGAGAATGGATTGAAGGAAGAAGGGAATAGAAGCAAGAAGGTCAATCTGAAGGCAGTTACTTACAGTAGTCTAGATGAGAGTTATTGAGGGGCCTAAATTACAGGAGGAAAAAGGGGTGGATACAAGAACAGATAGGGGGAATTGATGAAATTTGGTAACTGGTTAGATTGAGGAAGGAGGTGAAGAAGAGTAAAAAGTTGAGGATAACTCCAAGTTAAGTACAATGATAGATAATCTCATAAGAGGAACTAAAGAAGGATCAGATGGGTAGAACAAGAAGCAGAATGGAATTTAGTAGCCTAAAAGAACACAATTTTTTTTATTATAGCTTTTTATTTACAAGATATATGCATGGGTAATTTTTCAGCATTGACAATTTGCAAAACCTTTTGTTTCAATTTTTCCCCTTTTTCTCCTCAGCCTCTACCCCAGATGGCAGGTTGACCAATATGTGTTAAATATGTTAAAATATACGTTAAATACAATATATGTATACATGAACATACAATTATTTTGCTGTACAAAAGAATGAGACTTTGAAATAGTGTACAATTAACCTGTGAAGGAAATCAAAAATGCAGGTGGACAAAAATAGAGGGATTGGGAATTCTATGTAGTGGTTCATACTCATTTCCCAGAGTTCTTTCGCTGAGTGTAGCTGGTTCAATTCATTACTGCTCTATTGGAACTGATTTGATTCATCTCATTGCTGAAGAAGGCCATGTCCATCAGAATTGATCATCATATGGTATTGTTGTTGAAGTATATAATGATCTCCTGGTCCTGCTCATTTCACTCAGCATCAGTTCATGTAAGTCTCTCCAGGCCTTTCTGAAATCATCCTGCTGATCATTTCTTACAGAACAATAATATTCCATAAGATTCATATACCACAATTTATTCAGCCATTCTCCAAATGATGGGCATCCCACTCAGTTTCCATTTTTTGGCCACTACAAAGAAGGCTGCCACAAACATTCTTGCATATACAGGTCCCTTTCCCTTCTTTAAGATCTCTTTGGGATATAAGCCCAATAGTAACACTGCTGGATTAAAGGGTATGCACAGGTTGATAACTTTTTGAGCATAGTTCCAAATAGCTCTCCAGAATGGCTGGATGTATTCACAATTCCACCAACAATGTAACAGTGTCCCAGGTTTCCCACATCCCCTCCAATATTCCACATTATCTTTCCCTGTCATTCTAGCCAATCTGACAAGTGTGTAGTGTTATTGCAGAGTTGTCTTAATTTGCATTTCTCTGATTAATAACAATTTGGAGTATCTTTTCATATGGCTAGATAGAAATAGTTTCAATTTCTTCATCTGAGAATTGTCTGTTCATATCCTTTGACCATTTATCAATTGGAGAATGGCTTGATTTCTTTTAAATTAGAGTCAATTCGCTATATATTTTGGAAATGAGGCCTTCATCAGAACCTTTGTCTGTAAAAATGTTTTCTCAGTTTATTGCTTTCCTTCTAATCTTGTCTGCATTCGTTTTGTTTGTACAAAAACTTTTCAGTTTGATGTAATCAAAATTTTCTATTTTGTGATCAATAATGATCTCTAATTCTTCTTTGGCCATAAATTCCTTCCTCTTCCACAAGTCTGAGAGGTAAACTATCTTATGAAGAACACAATTTTTTAAATGATGGTAGTGTTAGCAAGACTACAAGAGAACAGAA
This sequence comes from Antechinus flavipes, assembly GCF_016432865.1. Lineage (NCBI taxonomy): Eukaryota > Metazoa > Chordata > Mammalia > Dasyuromorphia > Dasyuridae > Antechinus > Antechinus flavipes. The sequence goes on along the minus strand of NC_067400.1, from coordinate 569,156,941 downwards.
ATGATAATACCTTTTTATTTTCAAAATACATGCAAAGATAGTTCTCAATATTCACCCTTGCAAAACCTTATGTTCCAAATTTTTCTGCCTCCATTCCCCTCACTCCTTTCGCTAGACAGCAAATAATCCAACATAGGCTAAACATGTGCAGTTCTTCTAAAACATAGTTCCACATTTATCATGCTGCACAAGAAAAATCAGATCAAAAAGGGGAAAAAAATGAGACAGAAAAAACAAGAAGAAGCAAACAACAACAAAAAACATGAAAATATTATGTGGTGATCTGTATTCAGTCCCCGTAACCCTCTTTCTCGATGCAGATGGTTCTCTTCATCACGAGTCTGTCTGAATCACTTCATTGTTGAAAAGAGCCAAGTCCATCACAGTTGATCATCACAAAAGCTTGTTGTTGCTGTGTACAAGTGTTCTCTTGGTTCTACTCATTTCATTTAGCATCAGTTCATGTAAATCTTCCCAGGCCTTTCTCAAATCAGCCTGATGATGTTTCTTATAGAATAATAATTAATATTCCCTTGTATTCATAAACCATTATTTGTTCAGTCATTCCCCAGCTGATGGACCTCCACTTAGTTTCCAGTTCCTTGCCTACAAAAAGGCTGCTACAAACATTTTTGCACATGTGGGGTCCTTTTCCCTTTTTTATGATCTATTTAGGATACATATCCAATAGAGACACTGCTGGATCAAATGGTATGCACATTTTGATAACCGTTGGGGCATAGTTCCAAATTGCTAAGAGAACAGAAATGAAAAGAAGGGGGAAGAAGTAAAAGTAAGTAGAGTAAATAACTTTTTCTAGAGGTTTGACCATAAAGAGATTGAGAGCTATAGGACTTTAGTTTAAAATGATGGCTTAACATAAGAGCCATTTTTTAAGAATAGGGAGACCTAGGCTTGTATGTGGGCAACTGGTAGGGAGCCAGAATATCTTTGTAATAAAAGATTCAGAGTACACTTTGGACTGAACTAAAGATAGCCTCAGAAAAATAACATTTTAGAACTTTTTTCCTTTACTTTTGCCATTTCACATGAAGCTTTCTTTTAAAATGGTCTTCATTTTCATGAAATCCACAAAGCTTCACTTGAGATTATCCTTTGAGACCATGGACAGGTCATGTATTTACTACATACATAGACTTCTCAGCTAAGGATTTCACTTTCTGTGTGACCTTGGACAAGTGACTTCCCCAGGCCTGTTTTGTTATTTATAAATTGAAAGACTAGGACTAGGATTTTTCTCTTTCAGCTCTATATCTATAATCTTATGATCCAAAAACCCTTTTAAAAATAGTGCTAGCTACAAGCTTGGCACCCAACATGGGGCAAGAAGAACCAGCAGCATTCTAGAGCTTTTCATTAATAGGATCCTCCCAGCATTCTTTCAATAACCCACAGGGAAGGAAAGGGAGAAGAGACCCAGTAGTCGGGGTAATTAAATGGGTCAATACATCAAAGAGCCGAGCCAGGAGACTGATGAGAGACTTAAGTCTGACTATAGTCCGTTGAAAGTTTGCTTACATGACATTTCACAAGATTCGGCCCTGCTATAGTGCTGTTTGCATTCCTTAGCATGCGGAAATTTACTGACCATGCTGTGGGAGGAAAATAATCGTGTTTAAAACAAAAAACGGGTGTTATGAGCCAAAACTTGAAACAAGGTGTTAACTCAATGGAATTGATAGAAACAATGCTTGTGTTTATACCTTTGAGAGTTCACACATTGGCTCACAAATTGGAGTTCACAAATTGGGAGATATCCAAGTTTACACCTCCCACAATCCCACTCTCTCAGAGGAGGAGTCAACCTTTGGGTTCACATCTTTAAGAGATCATATATAAGAAACTCTCAGTCTCAGCGAGGGTCAGTTGAAGATATTGGGAGCCAGGAATCAGTGGGAGAGTCAGTTAAAGAGATCGAGAGCCAGAATTCAGTCAGGAGAAGAGAAGAACCAAAATTTGGAGTTGAACTAGAGGCAGAAGCTGGAAGAGCTAAAAGACAAACTGCAAGAACTCTTGGAACCAAGGAAGGAGATAGGCCTATTTTGAGACAATAAAGGATTGGATTTTAATTCCTGGTACATTTGAGGTGATTATTACTCTGAACTGAAACTAAAGCTGCCTCCAGAAACCCCCAAGAAACCTGCTCCCAGAGAACCATTATATTTTAGAAAAAAAAGAACATTACAAACAGGGAATTGTTAAGGACCCTGCCTAAGTGCATTGTAAGGGGCAGATCAATTCTCCAAGAGCTTCACAGCTGTGAACACCTGAAGGATTTGCAAAACACCCTTTACTGATACAAGTGTTGCTTGTGGACTGGGAAAATCAATTGGAGGCAGAGGGAAGAAGAGAGAGGACAGACAATGCAACTGGCCTCTCAGTGGCGAGGTCAGAGAATAACTGCCTCTCAGTCTTTTTGAATTATCATCATCCTCTCACAAGAAGAGAAGAAAAGGTCTACCAGAGGTATAGTAAAGCTACATATTGTGTTCCCAACACTAGCTAAACCTGTTTGACACTTTTCTGTAAGTGCAATACATTAAACTTTCCTCACATTTGCTTCATTATTATATATGACTATGTGTTAAGGACAGTGTATGAGGGACTCTGCAGAATTTTACAAAACAGAAAAGATACAGTCTTTGCTCTTCAGGGATGTCAATCAAACAGAAAGCACCCATCTGGAAGTAGAAAATCAGGAGTAATGGTTCTTGCTGATTGTGAGAGAGCATGTTGTTCCATGATATCATATAAGGCTTTGTTGAAGAGGTGAGGTTAAATAGTGAGTTAGAGGTAAGAGGAGTCTTTTCATGTTTAGTTTTTTGAAGCCCTAACTCTTTGAATAAAGAGGCTAAACCAAAAGATTTGTAAGTATCATTAAAGTGTAGTGGAAAGATGACTTCATTTCAAACATCATGGAGAAGACTGGTATTGCTTGCGTAACTCCCATGTACCAGGATTGAGGTGTAAGAAATGAGGGTTGAGAGATCCCCTGACAGCACTGGGGGCCCCTGGCTATTGGTGCAGACTTTGTGAAAGAATTCACAGTCTTGAATGAATGAGGTGAGGTTTGTGGCAAAAAATGGGTTTATTACACTGAGAAAACCATTTTTTCATGGGGCAAAATCCTGTTAGGATTTTTTGCCAAGATGAGTTTATAGACTTTTGGTTATATTGTTTTTTTGTGGCCTGGAGCTAGAGATCAATTTAAAGGACTAATTTTCAACTCAATAAAGGGTGGTGATTGTGCCCCAGGCCAAGATCTCCAATTGAATTGGGAGTTTATCCCTATAAACAGGGGAAAGGAGCCACTCCCAAAGGTCAAGATGGGTTTGAGATTTTTAGGGTTTCTCTAACCTAGGTTTCTCAAAGATCACAGTTTACCAGGAGTGGTCCTAGGCACTGGGGATACAAGTTAGTGTATGGAACAGTCTCTATTCCCAACAAGCTTACATTTTAATGGAAGAGGCAAGCAAGCACATATAGAATATACATTCAGTAAAGTTATAAAGTTAATGAATACAAATGTATACAAAGTAGTGAAGTATAAAGTAGTTTAGCAGAGAGGGTACTAATAGTTATAGAGAAGGATGGTGGGGAAGTAGTTTTCAGGAAAACCAATTAGGAGACTATTACAGAAATTTAGGTAAGAGATGATAAAGGTCTGAACTAGAATGGTAGCTTTGTGAATAGAGAGAAGTTGTGAAGGCAAAAGCTTGGCAACTGATCAGATCTGTGGGATGGGAAGAGAACAAGATAATTATGAGGTTACACACCTGGGAACCTGGACAATATTGTCCCCAAAGTCTTAGTGCAATTTTAAGCTTTAATAGCTTAATGGACATTTGGCATACCCTGTATTAATCTGAGAGTCATTTGTATAAAAATGTATAATAAATAATGTATAAAAAAAAATTAAATCCATGAAAGCCAATGGGATTATCAAGAGAGCATAGAGAGAGAAAAAGATAGGTCTTAGGGCAGAATCTTGGGGAATATGTGCAGCTAGGTTATGTGCTATATAGATGGTAGGCCAATAAAAGAGAATGAGATACAGCATTTAGATAAGGAAGAAGGGAACCAAGAGGGAGAAGTATCTCAAAAATCCAAGAAAGGGTAGTCAAAAATATCAAATATTATCAGACATATTGAGAAGAAAAGAATAGATTTGGCAGTTGGGAGATTTGGAAAGAGCAGTTTCCATTGAATAATTCCTTCACACACACCCCACTCATTATACTACTCCTCCCCACGACAAGATTATGTACTCCATAAAGGTAAACTCAGGTGTCCAACTCATAAAATTGTATGGTTCTTTGTGTGACTATACCTTATTTGCCGAGTTCCAGGCATAGGGATTTTTGCAGAGTTGAGTGCTTAATAAATGTTTGTCAAAAATTGGATTGAATTTGGATATATCCCATGTCTATCCAAATTAATTTATTTTCAATATTTATACTCTGTGCTGGGTGTTTTCTTTTTCTCAATGCCTCTTCCACATTATATGTTTCCTACAAAATGTCATTTCTCCAAGGTGGCTTTGAGAGGTTTATTAAACATGCCTCAATACATTAAAAAATCTTAAGCAATTTCTTAGTGTACTGTGTACTGGTAGAATGGCTATTTAGAAACTTGCTTAGAAATACCCCATGTATTAAGGACCTTCTGTACTTTTACCTAATGAAAGACATCTCTCAGTAAGACTAGCATATTTAGTTGTCATATCATATGATCATATTTAATTGTCATGTTTCCTCTTGGTTTACTGTCTTAGTTATGCATTCTCCAGGTCTTCCTTTCTTCCTTTCTCCCTCTCTTTCTTTCTCCCTTCTTCCCTTCCTTTCTTCTTTCCTTCCTTCCTCCCTCCCTCCCTCCCTCTTTTCCTTCCTTTCTTCCTTCCTTGCTCTTTTTTTTTCTTTTGCTCTCTCCTTTCTTTTTACTCTTTTGTATTTGTATATATTTTTTCCTTTCTGATATATCATATGAGCACTGAGTAAAGTTCACTCTTATTTTTAAAAGTCTTAGAGAAACCACATTTGAAAGGAAATGCCATCTTATCAATTATTTCATTTCCCCAAGGTAGCCAAAGAACAGCAGGATTGGCTTGTTTCAGGTTTAACATCAAAATCCATAGCATTGGATGGCTAAATCGGGGTGGCTGCAAGTCTAGGATGGATCATGTAGGGAGGATTTGAAACAGATTAGTTCACAGTGCCTAGCAAAAGCTAAGAATACCTGGCAGGATTGGAACCAGTTTATTCTCTGTATGTGGTATTGCCCTCAAGCATAGCTTGCATGACTAGCATGTGCAAGCTTAGTCCTGGCGCAGGTCATAAGAAACAGTGTTTCCTACCATACAGGTCCAACCATGCCAATCTCTTTAGCCAACTCCACTGGCTCCCTATTTGCCTCCAGAATCAAATTCAGAATGCTATGTTTGAAATTCAAATCCCTTCATAGCCTAGCTCCCTTCTACTTTTCCAGTCTTCTTTCACCTTAATCCTTGTCACTTACTCTGCAGTCCAGTGACACGGGCCTCTGGACTGTTCAATGAGCAAAACTATCACTCTGGATGTTTTTTCTGCCTCACCAGTGCCTAGAACACTCGTCCTCCTCAACTCTGTCTATTGATTTCTCTGGTTTTCTTTAAGACCCAATTAAAATCCCACCCTATACAGGAAGCCTTCCCCAATTCCTCTTAAATTCTAATGCCTTATTTCTTTTAATTATTTTCTATTTATCTTGTATATAGCTTGTTTGTACATATTTATTTAGTTGTTTTCTCCCCCATTTAATTGTAAGCTCCTTTAGAACAGGGATTTTCTTTTGCCCTTTTTTCTATCCTCAGCACTTTGTACAATGCCTAACACAAAATAAGTGCTTAATAATTGCTGATTGAGTAGTGACAATAATTATTATATATTAACATTACATAGAAGCACTTATCTTTTCAATGATAAAAATGCATAAAGTAGTTTCAAGCTTTTGCTGTGGATGTCCTCAACCTATGCCCTTATTATATTCTGAACTAACCTTAAATGGTACTGGGTACATGCAGGCATCCTTCAGAGGGGTCTGGCTTTTAGCCAAGGAGAAAGAACAAAGTAAATAATCTATGTATATGCTCTGAACATTCTTAAATTGCCTTGGGAAAAAAATCACCTTAGAAACTGTAAAGAGCAATAACTTAGTTGGGATTAAGGATCTTTGACTTCTCATGTAATGGTTCCAACTTTGTGAAATGTATCCAGGGCCCAGAAAAATCTTCCCTCAGCCCATTCTCCCTATTTCCAAATTCCTTCTGATGTTTCTTGGCTCTGTTATCTTTCCTGACTTCTCTAACCCTTACACCTCTCAGAAGAAAAGACAAAGGTTTGGGTAGCAACCATTTCCAGAGTTTTAATATTAAGAGTTAGGAACATGTAGAAACTCCGTGTGAGAAAGAACAGGTGATCAGGAGATAGTAATTTTTAAAGGCTGCTCTAAACTTCTTAGTTCTGTACACATTTAGAAGTTGCCAGATTTGGCTCAATCAGAAAGTTTGTCTATATTTTTTCCCAGTCCCCAAATTACCCAATTATAAGCTTACAAGTTTTCTTTAAGTGCTTACTTGCGCCAAACTTTGTGATTAACATTAGAGATTCAAATATAAGCCAAAAGGAAATCACAAGTTGTCTGTAACGTTCACAAACACACAGAGAAATGAACATGCATCTCCTTTTTCAAACAAGTCTATGTGGTCCTACTGTACAAACTAAGTGGAATTCGTATAGCTTTTTTTTCCCCCTTAAATCCTTAGACTTTGAGGAAAAGTTATATTGTCCTAATTTGCAGTGACTATAATTGGAGTTGTCAAAAGTGGATGAGCTGCTTTGGGCAGTATGGCGTTCCCTGTCACTAGAAACCTTAAAGCTGAACTTGCTGGCTATTTGACAAAATTACAAATTCATGTTTCAGGTTCTAATCAGGCTAGCTTGTCCTAGATAGGCAGATTTAAGATTACCTCAGTGATCCCTTCCAAATAAGAGGTTCTGTGAGGTTGTCTTGTACCTGACAACAAGGAAGGAAATAAATTTAGTTGTCTTTGTGGAGAAAGAATTTGGTAGGCCAGTTAACCAGAAAAGTTGTAATGACTACAGAAATTCCAATGCTTTGTGTTTTTTGAGTGAAGATGGTCTTTTCCAATGACATACTCTCTAGTGAGATCTATTCTCTCTCCCCCTCCTTCCTCCTCTCTTCCCCTTTCTCTTTCCCTTTCTCCCCCTTTCTCTCCTTCTTTGTCCCTCTCTCTCCAGATTGAATAGATATTGATTTGTCTATGTGTAGGGCTGACAGGCTGACAAAGACTTTTTTTTTTTCTGTTTTATTATGATATAGTTGTGTGTGAAACAGCTAATGGTGAACAGTGGATAGAGACCCAGGGTCAAAGGTCAGGAAGACCTGCATTCACATCAGGCCTTTGACACTGACCCTCTCTGTGACCTTGGGAATGTCACTTAACCTCAGTCTTGTCTCACTTTCCTCATTGGTAAAATGAGGATAATAATTACACCTACCTTTGGGGTTTTTTGTCTGAGTAAAATGTGATGCTTATAAAGTGTTTTGCAGCCCTTAAAGCATTGTCTAAAGCACTATTTTAAAATTTTTATTGTGCTTCTCCCCAAGCAAATTACAGTCACCCCTCCTCATCAGCAAGCCAACTTCCTCAAAAATAAAACTTCCCTTTCCTGAAATTGGTCATACATCCTGTTGTCTCTGGCCTGAGGTCAACAAATATCTTTTGAAGTTGGTTTCTCATCCTAAAGCTCATGGTTTTAATTCCTTCATAAAATTCCTTTCTCCTCTCTCTTTCCTTATCCTTCCCTCCTTCCATCTCCCTAGCATACATCCCTTCCCTCAGGCTTCTCAGCTTCTCCTGGGAGCAAGGAACATGAAATCTGGCTCTAGTGCCCAAAGTAGCCATGTTCTAGCAGCCTGGATAGATACTGAGGGGGTGGACTTGCCTTGGTGATAGAGAATTGGAAGTGTTAACTCTCTTTGGGCAGAACCCCAGTTTGGGGGGCAGCGTGCACTTTATTGAATATGCTGGAATCTGAAGGAAAGGAGTTTCTGTGTTGGTCTCTGCTCAACTGGCAGCAGAGAACCGAACTATCTTGGTCGAAGAAAGCTAATAAAGAGCACATCCTCTCAGTTACCATGCCAAGGCTAGTGGAACACTGCAGGGAGGACAGAGAAGACCCTGGTTTGGGAAACTGATAAACCAAATGAGTTTCCCCTCTGTTTTTTTCCACCTCTTTCACCTTCTGTACCAGGCAGACTTCATTTAGAAAGTCCTGTCAGGCTTGCAAAGTAATCTATCAGTAATAATTGTTTGATTAAGTTGGTGTGTGCTCCCACATGTATACATACCTGCATACATAAGTTGCACAACACCATACAACTCTATTGGACTTGCTAATTCTTGTGTGCTTCCTATAAATCTGTTTCCAACTACAAACATTGAGAGAAGTGCTAGGGAGTAGAGGAGCTTGGCCTGGTGAACTGTTTCATTCCCTGGGTCTGCCAAGGCTTCAAAGCCAAGGAGTGTCAAGGGGAAGCCAAAAGCAACTGTAGAAAGTGAAGGAAGTGCCCCACTGCCCTTTTGTCACTCCTGCTGTAGGCACATTTGGCTCTTTGGTTTTCTCTTTTAATGGGGTAGACATCCCCTCTCAGATTTAGGTGGTTTCAATGATTGCCTTTCTCCAAGTCTTGGTTCAGTCTTAGGGCACTGGTAACGCTGGAAGGGTAGCATCTGCTTGGCCTGAGACCTGAGACAGGGAGCAAGCCAACTTCTAAGATTACAAGGCAAAGAAAATTACAAGGCAAAATAGAAACCAACCTCAGAATTAGGACCTCCTGAGTTCAAATCCCCTTTTTACCATATGTTAGCTGTATGACTAGGCAATGGTTTAACCACAGGCAACTTTCTGAGCATAAGTTGCTCATCTTTTGTTGTGGTGGTGGTAGTGATTTAGCTATTTTAGTTGTGGCTGACTCTTCATGACCTCATTTGAGATTTTCTTGGCAAAGATAGTAAAGTGGTTTACCATTTCCTTCTTCAGTTCATTTTACAGACGAGTAAACTGAAGCAAAAAGGGTTAAATGACTTGCCCAGGGCCACACAGCTAGTCAGATGGAGGCCAAATTTGAACTCAGGTCTTCCTGACTCCCACTCATGCATTCTACCCATTGTACCATCTACCTCCTATACTGGTTAGCAAAGACTGAATTTTCTTACCAGAGCTCTATGTACCAATGAAATCATAGATTTAGATAAAATATGAGTGTGCAGGGACTCATGTACACATATATAAACACACACACACACACACACACACACACACACACACACACACACAAACACAAGCATCAGGCCAACTCAAAATACTGTGAATTGCCAAGTTGGACAGTTAGGATTTCTAAACTGGGATTAGGATCACAATGACAGCCAGTGTGACAGTGAGGAGACAATATAACATGTGTTGTTATATATAATTAAATGAATATTATGTTTCATATATTATTATATGCAAATATGTTATATATTATATATTACATATATGTACTATATATTATATATAAAGTTATATGTGTATATGTAAACTGTGTGTGTGTGTGTGTGTGTGTGTGTGTGTGTGTGTGTGGATATATATAATTTGATCTTCACAAAAATCCTATATTTAGTGAGCCAATGAGAAGCTGGGCTTTGAAATTTGACAAAGAGAGTGATGTTGGGAAAATATTTCTCATCTTACATTTCTCTCTAAAGAGGAGTTTGGGTTAAAGCACTAGAGAAGGATTATAAATGCTGAAGAGACAGAGGAAAAACCAAGCTTAGAACAGTAATGGGGCTTCTATTGGCATCCAGCTTCAAGGGAACAGCTAGGAAGTTGATGAGGATTAACCTAAAGAGGTAATTACTGTTTGAAATGCTTTGGCTGAGGTTCAAGCAATTGCTATAGAATGCACTGATCCCTACTAGGCTTTCAAGAAGACAGAAAGCTTTTCTTCCTTTTGTGTTCCTCTGTAGAGCCTAAGACATAGTAGGTATGCCAAATGTGCTTCTAAATTAATATCTCTAGTTGATGCTAATAAGTTAAAGCCCTGCTGACTCTTAAGATAGAAGGGAGTTTTTGGTTACGAAACTGAATCCTGTGCCTTTATCTTCTCTAAGTATGGAATTCAGATCCTTCAGGAAGAACACTTTTCTAAGGCTGGAAGGACCTTACAGATTATATGATCCAATTTCCTTCTTTTATAAATTGGTTAATTGATGCTTAGAAAGAGGTTACATTGAATGACTGGCCTAAGATTACACAGTGAGCATAATTAGAATTTGAACCCAGATCCTTCTGCAACATCCATGACCAAAGTCATGCAGCCTTTGCTTAACCTTTACATTGACAGGGTGGTCATTACCTAATCACTTTACCTAGTTCATTTTTGTATAGCTATAATTATTAGAAAGTTCTTCCTTTATTGAGCTGAAATAGAAATCTGGAATTTCCATTTGTGTAGTTCTCCCCTCTGGAACTATATAAACCAGATTTCTCCTGCATAATACTACATTACAATTCTTCAAATAATTGAAGGTGATGACTGTATTTTCTTCTCTCCCACACAAAATTTCTCCCAAGTTAAACATTATGTATCATACAATGGTACCTATTAATGAAATAAGATATTAAGCCTTGTTGGTACATACATCTGGTTTCCAGTAATTTGTTTCCTGCTCTTACACAAACAGAATTGCCCTTCCCATCTTTCAATCATATAGAGATCTAATGTTCTTGTCTATAACATAGGTATATTAAATATACATTTTTCCCTGTAAAATGGCATTAACATATCATTTTGGTACTTGCTTCAAGGGATAAGTGAAATTAGGCTGAGGGTCAGATCTTGAGGCTCAGAAACTCAAACTGTTGTTTACCAACTGCTGAGCTATGTATCATTGCTGGTCTAAAACCTGCAATATCATTTATTAACAATAAATTCTTATTTATTTTTTTTTCTTATTTGTTTTTTTTTAAATGTTATGTACTTAAAAAATAAGACTTCTCTAGATCTCTCCTCCTCAACTCCTAGATTCCTAGCTTTTGAAATTGCAGGGAAAGAGCAGCCCTCAATAAAGCAATTAGAGAATTCATTAGTCTATAATCAAGAAAATATGTGCTAACCAAAGGACCCATGTGCTTTCTATGAGAGGACAAAGGCAATATTTGCACAGGGTGACCAGGCATGGATAGGTTGGATTTGCATCACTGAAAAGAATGCACACATATGAGTGAAAATGAATATTGGAATAAAAATGCATGGTATGGATTAGTTTGGAAAAGACTGTTAATACAAAACTCTGCTTCAGCCATTAAGTAAGAATACATGTGAATTATCATAAAGCATTGAGAACATGGTCTCTTGGTTTTTTTGTTTTGTTTTGTTTTTTGACCAATGTGAGCCATAAGCATTAAGCCAAACTCTCTTTGCTTAGAGTTGTTTAGGAAATTACATCAGAATGATGATTTTTCTTCATTGGTAGCAAAATAGTCAAGGTGAAACGTTGGGCTTACTGTGTCAGTACTTATGGGGACTGACACTGTGTGTGTGTGTGTGTGTGTGTGTGTGTGTAACACACACATACATATATATACAATACCATATATATATATATACATATACACACACACATACACACACACACATCATATATCTTGCTCCAAATTTTTATTATACTATATTGCCTCTGTAGATGTATTCATGTAGGGTTCTAATCTCACGTTTTTGCCAAATAACTATAATTTGGGGCAGAATCACTTCCTCCTCGGTTTCCTCAATTGTCCTGTAAAATCTTTTCATTGGTTTCCTTCTGGTTTCTCTCCATCAATCAATCTATGTACTTTTGTCAGAGTAACCTTTGTAAGTCACTTTGTATATTTTTTTAAATTTTATTTTCTTTTCACTTTGTATATTGTTAAGAGCTTACAGTAGCTCTTTAATGTCTGCAGCATAAAATTTTAACTTCATTTTCTGATATTAAGATATTTCATAAGGTCTCAGGACCCCAGTCTTAAAACTTTTTGAGGACCCCAAAGATTGTTATTTACATGAATTATATCTTTATTATTTACTGTTAAAAACTAAAACTGATAAAATGTTAAAATAGTAATTTATTTTTAAATAATAGTGGACCTGTTACATATTAACATAAATGACATTTATGAAAAATAACTATTTCCTAAAACAAAATTAATTTAGTGAGAAAAATGTCATTTTACATATTTTTGCAAAACTTATTGTTAGGCCTAATGAAAGATATTTTCATATTGCTGTTGATTTCAATATGTTGTGATATGTTGTTTTAGTTTAAGTATGTGAAGAAAATTCAGTATTATACAGATATGTTGTTGGGAAAGGGATAGATCCACTACAGATTTATATCATCCAATCTGGGACTTCACAGCTGCATGCCAGTCTTTTTATCTTTTCCTAATTGACTATTATATTCCACCTAGGACCTGTACCAGCAATTATTTTCTTTCCTCAAGCTATTTATAACAAACCTTACCTCTCTCCCTTAGTAGAAGATGAATCCATTCCTGTCCTGCACAATTCCAATCTCATCAACTTCATTCCTTGTACAAACTTCAGCCCCTGTACATTTCAAATCTCAACAACTGCATCCCCCATTCTCTTCTCTTTTGTTCCCATCTCAAATAATAAGATAGTCCTTTTCCATACCAACATCAACAATCCTTCTTGGGCCCTTGATTCCATTTCTTTTAATCTCCTCTATGAGTTTGCCCCTTCAAGCATTCCCTTTCTCTTCCTAATCTTTAATCTTTTCTTCTCCACTTGTGCCTTTTCCATTGCCTATTAACATTTCCCTATCTCTTCCATCATTCAAATGCATTCAGTTGGATTAGAGAGTCAGAACAAATAGTTCTCAAAAGAGTGATTGCAAACTATTAACAATCATGTGAGAGAATATTCCAAAATGGGAAAGAAAAAAAAAAAAAAAAAAAAAAAAGCCTGGTTTCATCTCACACTCAAGAAAATGGCAACAATGACAAAATATGAAAACATGAAAATAATTAATATTAAAAGGATTGTGAGGAGATATGCACACCAATGCATAGGTGAAATTGTGGACCAGTAGAGCCATCATGGAAAGCAGTTTGGAATTATGTAAATAAAATAACTAAAATCTTGATACCTTTTGACTCAGAGATTTCATTGCTCCCATTTATCCCAAGGATATCATTGACAAAAAGAAAGGCTTTATATACACTAAAGTATTTATAGCAGTACTACAGTAGTGAAGAATTGGAAACAAAATAGATGTCTGCTAATTGAGCAATGGCAAACACAGTATGGTGCATTAACATAATGGAATATTACAGTTCTACAAGAAATGAGAAACATAAAAAAATGAAAAGAAGCCTGGAAAAGCATACATGAGTTAATGCAAAGATAAGCAAGCCAAGAGAGGAAAACAATATTCATGATGACTGTGATAATCTAAATGGAAGGAACAGCAGCCATAAAACACTCAAAAATGAATGTTTGAATGTTATAAAACTAGACTTCAACAACGAGGTAGGAGGAGATACCTCCTTCCAATCATTTGTAGATTTGCCTGGTCCAGAAGTGTAGAACTTTGAATATATGTTGTTGCTTTAATTTTCAATGCATTTTTTTTTGTTTTGTTGATTTTTTAAAAAATTGTTTATTTATAAAAGATGACTTTCTAGGGAGGAGGAATACAATGAGAAATCCAGGTGATATTTTTTAAAAGATTTCAATAGTTTTTTTTTTTTTTTAAACAAAACATTCTCTTGATCCTACAAATGCTTTTATTTCTTGACCGTATCTATCTTTTTCACAACCAAATGTCTAGGAAAAGTTATCTCATTGACTTCAGTTTTTCACTTTTCAGTGCTTTGCAATTAGGTTTTTTCACCCCACCCCTCTAATGAAAATGTCCTTTTTGTAGTCACCAATGATTTCCTTTTAGCTAAATCAAATAACTTTCTCATTCTTCTTCCTTTTTTGTCTTGTCTAAAGCATTTGACACTATTGCCTTAATACTTCCTTCTGAATATGCTTCCTGGATTTTCTTGATATTATATTTATATATAATAATTATATTATGGTTCTCTTTCTACCTATCTGAGACAGTGTGGTTTGGTAGAAAAAAACAAAACAACAAAACTTGGTTTTGGAGTCAGAGGCTTGGATTCAAATCTCAATTCTGATGCTTATCTTGGGCAAATTAAAATTCCCATATGCTTCAATGTCCTCTTCATTAAATTGAAGGGGCTGGACTAAATGGCTTCTAAAACCCTTCTTAGCTTTAAATCTATGATTCTACCTAATTCTGTGATTCAGAATCACAGAATTGCAGAGTTGAAAGAGACATCCATAGTCATCTAATCTAACAAATCCCAGTATGACATATCCATGGAAGTGGTTATCCAGGTCTTTTTACTTTTGGATAGGAAGTTTTCTTTGTTGTTATTTGTTTGTTTGTTTTTAATTTGCTTCTTTCCAACTTTCTCCATTGTTATTGGTTCTGGACCAACTGGAATAAATCTATTGTCTTGCACACAACAGTACTTCAGATATTCGAAGATAATTGTTAGCCCCCCCCTTCTGCTATTTTGTCTTATCCAAGCTAAATATCCCCAGTTCTTCCTACCATTGTTAATATGGTTAAACCCAAGCTCTTTACCATGCTGATTGACTGGATATTACCTAGCTGATGTCTTTCTCAACCTTTGATGTTCAGAACTGAACACAGTATTCTAGATTGTCCAAGAGAGCAGACTATAAAAAGACTTATCATCTTCTTGTACATAAAAGCTAGACCTCTCACTGCAATATAAAATGACATTAGCTTTTTTTGTCTTCTACATTATATTGCTGACTCTATCTCTATATACATCCAGTCAAGTGCCAAATTTTGGCACTTTCTTCCTCCAAAATATCACTCATGTCCCTTTCTTCCCACTCTTATGGCTGTTAACCCTAGTTTAGACCTTCATTACTTCTTGTCCAGTTAACTGTAATAGTCTCTTAATTGTCTGTAGCCTCAGTTCTCTCCCTACTCCAGTCCATCCCCTATATAGCTATGGAATTGATCCACAGATGAAGTTTAAATTTATAGGTTGGTCTTGATTATTGTGAGTAATGAATCCCATGTGAAGAATACTTTAAAGGAGTCACATTATTCAAAATTTTGCTATTCAGAGTTATGATTTTATGTAAAATGTTTCTAGCCCAATAAAAATGTGCAATAAAATTTTTTAAAAATAAGTTTTTTGTTAATAAAATAGCAAAGGATAAGAAAATTTTCTGATTCAGGTTTATTACAAAATAACAGAATAGTTATATAAAGAAAAAAATTTTAATGAATATAGTATCTAAAGATAATCTTATGCTGATTATATGAAAATATAGTATTGTTCTTTAAAATATATTAAAATATAGTGCTATTGTTAAGCAGCATAAACTGGACTCTCTTTTTTTTTTTTTAGAAAAACATTCATACATACACTGGTATATGCAGAGAGCTTTATCTACTTATCAGCAAATTTGC
Organism: Antechinus flavipes; assembly: GCF_016432865.1. Lineage (NCBI taxonomy): Eukaryota > Metazoa > Chordata > Mammalia > Dasyuromorphia > Dasyuridae > Antechinus > Antechinus flavipes. Next base: position 569,141,283 of record NC_067400.1, on the reverse strand, counting down.
ACATCTCATGTTCCCATGCAATGAATCAATTATAGTTGAATTACCCAGGGCATTCTCTAAAATTAAGAGTATTTTAAATGCAGTATTATTATTCTTGCAGTATTTTTCAGCAGCTGGATTGAAACCTAATCTTTTAGAAATAGCATTGTTCATCTATGCTTTTTTATTTTACCATCAAACAACTGGAAATGATTGGTAGTTATATAACCTTTCAGTGCAGACAATAGCCATTTGTTCTGTTTGGTCCAGAACTAGTAACAAGGGAGAAAGTTGAAAGAATGCCTGAATCTGTGGAATAGACTATCATAAACATACAGGTCAAATAAAAGAAAAGGCAAAGTTGCTTCAATGGTTTGCAAACAACTATGAAGAATGGACATCTTATAGAAATCAGCTTCTATTTTCCATGTAGATTAAAGATTGCAAACAAAAAGATATTTCTCTTAGCAAAGCAGCCATTCAGATGAATTGATCCATTTGATCCACTAACCCTAACCTGTAACAATGGAAAAGTTAGAAAGAAGCAAATTTAAGTTATGACAGGGAAAACTTTGTATCCAAAAGTGAAATGAACTGGATGATCATATTGGAATTTGTTTCAAGTATGAATTGGACTGGATGGCCATCCAATATTTTGCTTTATTGTATCTTGATTTCTCATAAAGTCATTAGCTCTGCCATGGCCTGAGCTCAATTTTTATTTTTCATGGAGCCTTTGGATGTAGGAGCTTTGACTTTATTATCTTATGAGTGGTGTTTTGATATTTCTTTTCATCACAGAAATTTTGTTTTCTGTTCATTTTCCTAGCCTATTTGGCTTTTAACTCTTTGTCATAGTAGGGTTCTATTTCCAGAGTGGTGGGTGCATTGTCCCAAGCTTCAGGGTTTGTGCAGCTGTTGTCAGAGATTCTTCTAGGGACCTGACTGATCACAAGCACTCTTCTCTGCCCTGAAACTTGTTAGGAATAGCCCTGCCCTGCTGTTATTCGTAAGATCTAGTGTGTTAAAGCCACACTTGCTGGTGCAAGTTCTGGGACTGGGACTATGCTGGTTCACTCTGCACCAGCACTGAACTCCCATCCTGGTTTTGCAGAATTTTTCTGCTACCTTTCTAAATTACCCTTAGCTGGAAAATATTCTCCATCTTTTTGGATGTTTTGATGCTCTAAAATTTGTTTAAAGTATTTATTTAAAGGAATTTGGAACAGTTTAAGGGAGAGGTTAGGTGAGTTCCTGCCTCTACGCCACCATCTTGGATCCATTTAACTTTTTTTTTTTTTTTTTGGGGGGGGGGGGTGGGGAACTGAGGCAATTGGGGTTAAGTGACTTGCCCAGGGTCACAGAGCTAGGAAATGCTAAGTATCTGAGTTCAGATTTGAACTCAGGTCCTCCTGACTTCAGGGCTGGTTCTAATGACTGCGCCATCTAACTGCTCTTAACATTCATTTTTGTAAGATAGAGTTCCAATTTTTTTCTCCTTCATTCCCTTTCCTTCCCCCTTATCAAGACAGCAAGAAATTGCATATAGGTTTTACATGTACAACCATTTTAAACATATTTCCATATCAGTCATGTTGCAAAAGGAAAAAATCAGAACAAAAAGGAAAAATCATGAGAAAAAATGAACAACAACAAAGTAAAAATAATATGCTTCCTTCCACATTCAATCTCCATAGTTCTCTCTCTGGAAGAGGATGGCATTTTCCATCCCAAGTCTATTGAAATCACTGTATTGTTGAGAAGAGTTAAGTCTATTATAGTTGATCATCACACAATCTTGTTGTTACTGTGTACAGTGTTCTCCTGGTTCTGCTTCCTTCACTTAGCATCAGTTCGTATAAGTCTTTTCAGGCTTTTCTGAAATCAGCCTGCTGATCATTTCTTATAGAATATATTCCATCACATTCATATACCATAATTTATTTAACCATTCCTCAATTGATGAGCATCCACTTCATTTCTAATTCCTTGCCATCACAAAAAGAGCTGCTACATTTTTGCACATGTGGGTTCTTTTCCCTCTTTTATGATCTCTTTGAGATACTGAGATACTACTCATTAGTAACAATGCTGGATCAAAGGATATGCATGGTTTTATGTAAAGTGTAACTCTTAAAGCTCTGTATTAATATGAGCTATTAACAAGAGTATGGTAGCTCTCTCAGATATAGAAAGAGATCCTGGTGACTGGTACCTGTCATTTTTCATGTATTCAGGCTGTGTACTCCACTGATATACTCTTTTTTGTGATCAGAAATAGAAATTTCATCCAATGTTGACTATAGAGAGAAAGTACACTATTGCTAAAAATTGGTGTTAAGTAATCTAATTTTGCAGCTGGTGGTAATACATTTTCCACAATTTGATATCAGTAAATCCCAAAGGCTGGTCAAATTTTTTTCTTTTTTTAATACTGGATAAGGATCTTATAAATGAGGGAAAATGGGTTGTTTGAATAGTCAAAACATAAAAAACCAAGGATGTTTGAAGGATTTATGACAGGACATAGATAAGAGTAGCACAAGATGAGAAGTCACAAATACCTGGTAATTCACATTATTCAGAATAGGTATCTATATCCATGAGACTAAATCTACCAGTGTTCAAGAAGAAATAGAGCTGAGGCAATATGAATATAGTAGTAAGAATACTAAACAGAATTAATGCTGCATTTGAATCCAGAATACTAGTTGGGCAAGTTGCCTAAGTTCCCTGGAAAAAGTGTGTATGTGTAGGAACTGTGATTTCCATAGAAATCATATATATTGTGAAGTAGCTTCTTGATTATAAGCACATAGTACTTCTGTTCTGGCAGTACTGGTTCTTCAAAGGTTTTGGAAAAATTTATGTTGTGTAAGTTATGGGTATAGTGACAAATTAAAAGACCTAGAGAAGAGCAACCAGGATGTTCTAAGGAAAAGAGATTACACTTGTTCTTAATTGCATATAGATAGCATATATCTTAATATTTCTTGAATGAATGAATGATATTAGAGGGAAGCATATTTCAGTATAATATACAAAAGAAAAATTTTCACAATTAGAGCTATACCAACAATGAAACAGTCTGCTTTATAAGTAGTAAATTTTCTGTCATTGGAAGTGACCAAGCAGAATCTTTCAGAGTTGGTTTTTTTTTTTTTTTTATACATATCACCGCATTTGTTGTGATGTTAAATTAAGTTATCCCTATGCTTTGAGAACCCTGAACTAAATAAAATTAAAATCTAAATTAATAATATACTCAGAGTTGTTCAAGAAGAGTACTAACAGGCACTAAGAGCAGAATTAATGATTGACCTTCTGAACAGAACATAGTCTAACTTTTTTCTGGATTTTTAAAAAATTTCTCCTATCTCAACTACCAAGCAATTTAATAAGAGAAAGAGAGAGCTAGAGATATCTCTCCCATTATGAAACATAAGATCAATTCATGAACAAACAAGAAATAGATTCACTGGAGGTAAAATGGACAATTTTGATTACATAAACTTTTAAAGTTTTTATGGAAACAAAACCAATGCAGCTAAAATTAGGAAAAAGTGGGAATTAAGGGGGAAAAATCTTTACTGCAAGTTTCTTTGATCTTTGCAACAAGAATTCATTTCCAAAATATATAGGGAACTGATTCAAATTTATAAGAATAAGATCATATGAAAAATTGTTCTAAATTATTATTAAAGAAATTTGACAAAACACCTATGAAATACTACCTCACACTCATCCATTTGGTAAAGTTGAAAAAAAAAAGGAAAGGAAAATGACAAATGCTGGAGTGTTTGTGGGAAAACAAGTATATTAATGTAATAGTAGTAGAACTGTGAACTGATCTAGCCATTTTAGAAGGTTTTTGGAACTATGCCCCCAAAACTATTCAACTATGTATACCCTTTGACCAAAAAATATTGCTACTAGGTCTACACTTAACAAGATCAAAAGAAGAAGAAAAGTACCCAAATGTACAAAAATATTTATAGCTGCTCTTTTTGTGGTGCCTAAGAATTGAAAACTGAGGGGTGACCCATCAATTCGAGAATGACTGAATAAGTTATGATATGTAAAGGTAATAGAATACTTTTGTACTGTAAGAAATGATGAAGGGGATTATTTCAAAAATACCTGGGAATGCCTTTATGAAGTATGCAGAACTAGGAGTGTACAACAATAACCATATTGTAAAGACAAATAACTTTGAAAGACTCAGGAACTCTGAGTAGCCAGCCAGAATTCCAAAGGATTTATGGTGAAACATGCTGCTCATTTCCAGATAGAGAACTGATACATCCAGAGTACAGATCAAAACATATGTTGTATTTTGAGGGTTTTTTTAAACGTGGCTAATGCAGAAATTCATTTTTCTTGACATGTTTACAACAGGTTTTATTTTTCTTTCTCAATGTAGAAGAGAAATGGGAAAAAGAATTCGGAGCTGAAAATAAAATAAAATTGAATTTAAAAAAAGAAACACAATCATAACTTTAGAGTTATGTTATCTAGTCTAATTGTTAAGTCTATCTAATCACTCATTTTTCAGGTAAAGAAACTGGAGTAAGTAATCAGAGAGTCGTAAATGTCAGAGTTTGGATTCAAGACAGGGCTCCTGATTTCAAATCCAACTTTCTTTGCCCCTGTGCCACACTGTAGAAAACTAGACATAAAACCAGATATAGCTTCCCAGTTAGGGAGGTTAGCTAGTGTCAAAGCCATTGATATAGTAGATGAGAACCAATCTTGGAGCTGAAATATAGATTGGATTTTGAGATAAGGGACCTAGATTCAAATATTAACTTTTTTATTGACTGGTTATTCATGTGGTCTTGAATAAATCACTTCTCTTTAAGCCTCAGTTTTCTTAATCTGTAAAAATAAGATGATAAAACTATGATATCACTAAGATCTCTTCCAACCCTAAATTCTGTGATCTTCCTATAAGCTGAATCTACCCTAATGTTTAAAATAAGAATAATTCACATGCATATATGTTTGCAATTTTTGAAGCAATTTCACATGACTTGACCATCCTATGAGGCAGATAGAGTAGAGATTATTCTGTTTTATAAATAACAAGAATGAGTTTATAAATAACAAGAGTAAGCTCCTTGAGGTCAGAGATCATATCTTGGCCTCTGGCATCTATCGCATTAGGTAGTCAGTACCTAATCAATATTTGTTGTTATGAATGTCAATAGCATCAGTAAGAATTATTATATAAAAGGCCCGTAAGGCATATGGGAACTTGGTATACCAAGTATGTTAGGGCATGATGACTCCCAGAACCTAAAAGCTCTGAGGTAGCATAGTACTATAGTACTAAGTATAGATACTTAGCATTTCCTAACTCTGTGACCCTGGATAAGTCACTTAACCCCAATTGCCTCAGTCCCCCCCCCAAAAAAAATACTCTATAGTATGTATACTCCCTATAGTACTGAGAGCAATATGCTAGAAGTCACTGGCTCAGATTACTGTCCTGACTCTTTCTAGCTTTTTGCCTTCTGACAGATGTCTATATCTCAGTTTCCCATTATGGAAAGCATTATATAATCCTTCCCCTACAAGTGTGATACTTTAGCTATTAGAATCCTGTAAAAATAATGAATGTGAAAGTGCTTTTTAAAGTACAAAGTACAATATAAATATAAGAGATTATTGTTGAGGAATCAGAGCCTCAGTGCTTCGTGGTGAAAATTCCTTTTTTTTTTTTTTTTCTTTTTTTAAACCCACCTTGCACCGAAGTCCCAAGTCCAGATGATAGCTATTATTCCTGAGCTCATGGAGGGAAGAGGAGGACGATGGCAACCTTTTGATATGAGAATGCTCGGTGTTAGTCAGAACTGTGCTTCCCAGTTTGATATTTAAAGATGCCTCCTAGAATGCAATGTGAAAACCACCAAACTGGTACAAATTATTACCTTCTAATTACCTAATTGTCTAATCTAACCATCCAAAAAATATAGACAACCTATAGGCTTTTGTCCAACTGAAAATTTCCTACTCATCATCAGGCCTTTGTCTTGTTTGTCAATGGCATCTTAAAAGTTTTGTTCTCTAAACTCTAAAGTTTTGTGCTCTGGGCCTGAGGAATTTATTGGAAATGTTTCTATTCAGCACTTCCTTTTCTTTCCATTAATGCAGGGGAGGGAGTGAGGAGGAGAACCTCTGAAATTATATTTGCCAACTCTGTTCAGAATTTTGAAGATGTGTAGTGAAAAGAATACTGGACTGGAAGTCAAGAAAACTGTGACTATAACTTGCCCTATAATCTTAGTGAAAAACCTCTCTAGGTTTCAGTTTCTCATTTTTAAAATGAGAAGACTTGAACTAGAAACTTTAATGCTCATCCACCATTAAACCCCTATTCAAAGCATCCCCTCTTCTCTTTCCCCTCTCCCCCCCTCTTTGTCTCCCTCTCTTTCTCTCTCGCTCTTTCACACCCCTTCCCTTCCTCTCTTCCTTCTCTGTCTCTGTCTCTCTGTCTCTCTCTCTCCCCCACCAGCTTGTGCTTTATCCATCCTCTTTTCCCTAGTATCTGGTACAATATCTTTCATGTTGTGGATACTTTTTATGGACTTTTTCTATGATCCTCATTCAGTCAATTAACAAGCAAGTATCAAGGATCTTTATTACCTAGCACTGTGCTAGCCATTATATAAAAATAAAAAATAAAAAATTCCTCAAGGTTCTACTGGAGGAATACCGTACATACTCACAGTTGAGTAAATATCCAGTCATTCAACAAGTATTCATTAAACACTTAGTATTTACCAGACATTATGATGGGTACTAGGGGTACAAAGGGAACTCTTCCTTCCAGAAGCTATCAGAGGGAGGGAGGAGGAGGATAGAGTAAAGGAAAGAAGGAAAGATGGAGTAAACATCTGATATATGCCAGGTTATGTGAACCTGGGAGAGTGGTTATATATAAAGTAAATGTAGAATTATTTGATGATGGACAATAGCAACTTGGGAAAACAAGAAAAAAGCATCTTGAAGAAGGTAGCTCTTGAGCTCATTCTTGAAGGGAACTAAGGGTTCCAAGAACCCCAGATGAAAAGAAAAAGCAAGAGAGGTATGGATTCAGAGTATCATGTATGGGGAATGTGGCAACTTGGCCAGTCTGGCTGTCACTCAATATATGTTGGGGATGGGAGGTGAGGAGGAGGAGAATAATATATGACAAAGTTGGAAAGGTAGACTGTGCTCTAATTTGAAGTTTATTAAATGCTGAACAGAGGAATTTTTATTTGTCCTAAAAGCAATAGAATTGGAGGATAATCTGGTCAGACCTATACTTTAGGAATATCACTTCTGAGAGTCTATGTTAGCTCATTTATCAAATGAACCCCAGTGTTCAAGAAGGAAAAAATTCCACTTAAGTTTCTGATAGCCTCTTTGGATTTCACTTTCTCTATCTGTAAAATAAGGAGTAGATTATATGTTACAGTCTATAAATTGTCCAAGGTCACACAGATAGGTGGGACTCAGATCTCCTAACTACATTCAGTGCTCTTTTCCCCATATCAGCATGTAAAAACGTCTAGGCTGATTAGAATTGATTTTATCTTATCTTCTCCTCCTTCTGCCTTCCCCTCCTGCCAACAAACTCCCCATTTCACCCCCATACCTCACCCTTAACCTTTGACAACTTTGGTTTGGTCTAGGACCTTATGGAATGTGGCCTCTATACATACTGAGGCCTCACCTGGCTCACAATCTTTACTTAAATGAATTTTGCTTTGTTTAGCTTTTTGCTGGCTGATGACTTTGTTTCCTAAGGAGCTGTCATCTGTTTCCATGGAAACATTCAAGGAGAAAGGGTTATTCATGCTCTTTGTCTATTTTTTTGCTGTGACTGACGACTTAATGAAAAATTGTTGAGAAGGGAAGTGAGTGATTTCCTTGTTTCCAGGCCAATCATGGCTTTAAGATGACCCCCATATTTTTATTCCTAAATCTAGCCATTCTGGGTACTCAGAAAAAAAAAAATTAATTGATGGACTCATAGCATGTGAAAAACTCCATAGCATGTGAAAACTGGAAAGCACTGCAGAAATCTTCTAGTCTAATCTACTTATTTTCAATACAATGAATATAAAGTGAAAACAATGAACTTTGAATTAGAGGAGCAGGCTTTGAATCTTGGCTGTACTGTGTTTCAGAATTGGAAGGGACAACATGACCTCTATAGACCCTCTGGTACCTAAACAAGAACTCCCAACAATTAGTCATTCAGAAGATTTCTGAGTTGCTCAAAGATTTCTAAGGAGAACATAAATTGCTCAGTGCAGGCCCATCCCATTTTAAGATTAATTGTTATAATGTTTTTATTTACATCAAGCCTAAAGAATAATTCTCATTATTAAAATGATAATTTGTGTCTATATCTGATTTCATTATAGCTAAATTGTGCAAAGCACCTTAAGATTTTCAACAGCCTTCTTTCTAAATCCGATTTTTCTTGTGCAACAAGATAACTGTATAAATATGTATACATATATTGTATTTAACATATACTTTAACATATTTAACATGTATGGGACTGCCTGCCATTTAGGGGAGGGGATGAAGAGGACAGGAAAAGTTGGAACAGAAGTTTTTGCAAAGATCAGTGTTGAAAAATTTCCCATGCATATGTTTTGTATATAAGAAGCTATAATAATAATAAAAAAAAGATTTTCAACAGTCTTATATATTTTATCTTATGGTGCTTTTTAGATAGTAAGTGCTTAGCAAATGCCTTTTCATTCATTTGAGCCTAGGAACAAAAGCCATCTGAGGCATTTACCATAGATATTATTCCCATTTTGCAAATAAGAAAATTGAGGATCGGGGCAGCTAGGTGCCGGAGTGTATAGAAACCAGCCTTGAAGTCAGGAGGACCTGAGTTCAAATGTGGCCTCAGATACGTAACACTTCCTAACTGTGTGACTCTGGGCAAGTCACTTAACTCCAAACTGCCTCAGCAAAAAAAAAAAAAGAAAGAAAGAAAAAAAGAAAATTGAGGACCAAAGAGGTTAAATGTCTTGCCTGTGATTATACAACTAGCAAGTGTCAGAAGTGGGATTTTATCTGAGGTCTTAACTTTTCCGCTCTATCCATTATGACATATTATATCTGAAATCTTCCTCTCTGTCAATTTTACTTAAATTCTCTCTTTTCCATTGAGATTTTTTTTTAAATAACTTTTTATTGATAGAACTCATGCCAGGGTAATTTTTTACAGCATTATCCCTTGCATTCACTTCTGTTCCGATTTTTCCCCTCCCTCCCTCCACCCCCTCCCCCAGATGGCAAGCAGTCCTTTACATGTTGAATAGGTTACCATATATCCTGAATACAATATATGTGTGCAGAACTGAACAGTTTTCTTGTTGCACAGTGAGAATTGAATTTAGAAGGTATAAATAACCCGGGAAGAAAAACAAAAATGCAAGCAGTTTATATTCATTTCCCAGTGTTCTTTCTTTGGGTGTAGCTGCTTCTGTCCATCTTTGGTCAATCGAAACTGAATTAGCTCTCTTTATCGAAGAGATCCACTTCCATCAGAATACATCCTCAAACTTCATTATTGAGGTATATAATGATCTCCTGGTTCTGCTCATTTCACTTAGCATCAGTTCATGTAAGTCTCTCCAAGCCTCTCTGTATTCATCCTGCTGGTCATTCCTTACAGAACAATAATATTCCATAACCTTCATATACCACAATTTACTCAACCATGCTCCAATTGATGGGCATCCATTCATTTTCCAGCTTCTAGCCACTACAAACAGGGCTGCCACAAACATTTTGGCACATACAGGTCCCTTTCCCTTCTTTAGTATCTCTTTGGGGTATAAGCCCAGTAGAAACACTGCTGGATTAAAGGGTATGCACAGTTTGATAACTTTTTGAGCATAGTTCCAAATTGCTCTCCAGAATGGCTGGATGTGTTCACAATTCCACCAACAATGTATCAGTGTCCCTGTTTTCCCACATCCCCTCCAACATTCCACATTATCTTTCCCTGTCACTCTAGCCAATCTGACAGGTGTGTAGTGGTATCTCAGAGTTGTCTTAATTTGCATTTCTCTGATTAATATCCATTGAGATTCTTGAAGATAGTCATTATATTTCCCCTCATCGTTTCCCACTTCACTGCTCATCTAGATTTTATCACTGTCTCTAGAATTCCTCTTCCTGAAAGCAAAGCACTTCTGAAACTCATTCTTCCTCGGGGCTCCCTTTCCCTTACTTAGGCTCCTCTCTCTCCTGCTTTGATTACAGAAGGTAGATGATGGACATTGCAGAGCTCCTTCCAGATACTCTATTTAAGGAGGAGCTCTGGGACAGACACCCCATAATTTCTTATGTGAATATAGAACTTTACCATGCCCCATTTAGGGACCTTCCTTTCCCTCTCTCTCCTCTTCCCTCTTTAAATTCTTTTTTTCTTTTCAGCATCTTTTTTATTTGTTGTCCTTTCCCATTAAATTATGAGCTTCTTGAGGACAAGGATTTCTTTTTGCCTTTTTTTGTATTCTTAGTACTTAGCACAATGCCTAACATATATTAGGTACTTAGTAAATATATATTAACGATTGACCCTGCTTTTTCTTCTCTAGTCTAAACATCTCCAGTTCCTTCACCAATTCGTCATGTGACATGACCGTAGGGCCGTTCACCATCTTAGTCATTCTTCTCAAAACAATCTACAGTTTATTACTGTACTTGTAAAACTGCGATGCCCAGAACTGAGCACAATATTCCACATTTCACAAGATTATAGATTTGAGCAATATATTCTAGATTTGAATAGTACAATAGCACTAACAAAACCCTAGTCCTGGACATAAGGCCTTGCTTGTTGCAGTCTAAGTATGCCATCTTGGACAAATTCTTCTTCTCTTTAGTCCTCAGTTTTCTCATTTGTAAAATTAAAGCATTAGATGAGATGATCTCTAAAATTTTTTCCAGCTCCAAATCTAAAGATCCTACTAGGCCTAGAAATAGAAAATCATTTGTTCAACAAATATTTGTTTATATCTACTATGTTTCCCAATCTGGATAGAACCCAAAAGGAGAATATGACCAATACAATTGGAACTACAAGATTACTAATCTAAGTATTATGCATATTGTACCACTTCCCTACCCCCAGACATTGTGTTAATGTGCTCTCCAATGTTTGTAGACCATGGAATCAGTATCTTCCAAGTAAAGGAAGAATGAAGAAATATTTGGGAAAAGAACTAAAGAATGTATGGGGCAAGAGAAAGAAAAGAGAGAGAGTATTTTTAATCAGTTGAAAGCAGGAGCTGTGGAATAATCAAGAGAATACAGCTTGAAACAGATTACTAATTCCATAGTTTTGCAATGTGGAAATCAAGGAAGATAGAATAATTAGGGTAGCATGTCAAATAGTCTTAGCTTGATCTAGATGTTAATGCCTGGTGTCTCTTGTTCATTCATGTCCAGCTCTTTGTGATCCTACATACCACACTGTTCATGGGATTTTCTTGGCAAAGATACTAGAGGAGTTCTCCATTTCCTCTTCTAGTAGATTAAAGCAAACATTGATGAAGTGACTTGACCAGGGTCACACAGCTAGTGAGTGCCTGAGCCAGATTTGAACTCAGGTCTTCCTGACTCCAGGCTTCATACTCTATTCACTAGGCTATCTACCTGCTAGTTAAAGCCTAGTACTACCTTTCAAGTGCTTTATTTAGTGTTTTTGCTAGATTCTGACTCCTATGTACCTGGCAATTGCCTATCTCTAGAGCTATCAGGGTTAGAATTCAGTTATTTGAAAATTCATTCTGGAAGGAAGAGTAGTTAAATAGGAGCCATAGGCTATACGCATTGTGATTTTAAGAAGAAAAGACTTTTAATCATGGAACATAAAATTGGAAGATACTTTATAGATCATTTGGTCCCATTCCTTCATTTGGAATTTAAAGACATTGGAGCCCAGAGAAGTGAACTGCCTTGTTGTCCAAGATCTCATAAGCATTAAGTAGACAAAACCAAGATTCATATTAGAATCTTCTGACTATATCCCTTCCATCTCTGGGTCATGGCAACAAAAATGATCAATGGTAAACATGAGAAGCCTTCTGTATAAAAAGGTCCTTAGAAGTTTCATCACTTACAAGGAAATATGTAATTGTGCTAGCTTACCTAGTATAGATTGTAGTATCGTAATCCCGTAGTCACAGGTCTAGAATGTTCTCTTAGAATTCATTTTTTTCCCAGTCTACTTATTTTATAGATAAGAAAACTAAAACCCAAAGAGGTTAGGTTGCCCAAGATTACATAGGTACTAATTGTCAGGGCTGCTATGTTGATTGAGGACCTTTAACTCTAAAACCAGACCTCTTTGTACTGTACCACAATGCCTTTTGCTAAAGGAATTAAGTGAAAAGAAATTTTTATGAGTTAAAGAAGTTAATTCAATATTTAAGGACTGGTAAAATGATAATATCTTTGGAAAAAAAACAGGAAAAACAAAAGGAACTGGTTTGGGGGAGGGAGATAATGTTTGATTTTTTACTTATGTAATTTGATTGCCTATTGGAAATCCCAGTACAAATAATCTTGGTAGTTTGGGGATAAAGATTGAATTCTGGAAATCAGGAAGAAAACTGGAATATAATCAGCACTTTGGGTTGGGTGTATTGAAAACATACATACTTCTTCTGAGGATTCATTCTCCAGATAGTCAGTAATTCTGCAAAGCCTGGGTTGTACTAACGCAACCTAGTCAAGTCCAGACCTATACTGCAGCTAATTAAGATCCCAGCATCATTCGCAGATTACAAGAACATTCATCTGTGCTTCCAATAAGCAGAAGAGCATTTGTGGTGTCAGGTTTCCATGCCTAGGAGAGAGACATTCCTAGGCTATGATCAACACTATGTCAATATTGGTGGTGGATTCTATCATCATCATCATCAGTTTCCATTCAGTACCATCTGAGGACTTCAGTTCCTGACAAAATTATAAAACATTGCATTAAAGAGATGGTTGATGAACATATAGAAAAAATCAAGCATGGTTTCATCAAGAACAAGCATTTTTTTAATGCAGAGAAGAAGACAGAAGAAATAGAAGAAAAAGAATTTTAGACAAAGCAGTAGGATAATTTTTAAAGCTAGATGTTGAACTTATATACTTAAAAAGCAAACTGTACACAATAGAAATCCATAAGTTCATGTATAATATTCTTTTTATGTTCTATGAATAAGGCTATATCCATTGGGGAATGACTAAACAAGTTGTGGTATATGAATGTAGTCAAATATTATTGTGCCATAAGAAATGATGAGCTGGCAAATTCCAGAAAATTCTGGAAAGGCTTACGTAAACTGATGAGTAAAGTGAGCAGAATCAGAAGAGCATTGTACACAGTAACAACAACATTGTACAATGGTCAGCTATGATAGACTTAGCTTTTCTCAGCAATACAATGATCCAAGACAATTCCAAGGGACTCATGATGGAATGTACTTAGCACATCCAGAGAAAGAACTATAGAGTATGAATGCAGATTGAAGCATACTATTTTTGCTTTTTTTTTTTTTTTTTTTTTTTGGGAGGGAGGGGAACAGGGAGCTTCTTCCTTGTGGTTTTTCCTTTTATTCTGGTGCTTTTTTCATAACATGACTACTGTGGAAATATATTTAACATGATTGTACATGTAAAACATATATTGCTTGCTATCTGATGAAGAGAGAAAGGAGGGAGGGACAGAGAAAAATATGGAACTCAAAATCTTATAAAAATGAATATTTAAAATTATCTTTAAAAATACCACTAAGTGGGGGAAAGATGCTGTTACAATAAAAATAAAATAAGATAAAAAGGGTTGTGAGCTAGACAGTAGTCCAGTTAGTTGGATTTGGATTTAGTTGAATGACTAGGCATCAAATGACTGCTGTCATTTGCTCTGGTCAGAAACTATTTGGAATGTATATTCATGCCCCAGTGCCACATTTTAGGACTGAAATGGAGATGATCCAGAAGAACAGTTGGTAAAAGACCCAGAAATCATCATACCATATGAGGATTAACTGAAGGAACTACAGATGTTTAGTCTTAGAGATGATTAGGGAGCATGATAGCAGTCTCTTAAGTATTTGAAGGGTTGTCTTGTGGGAAAGGGAGTAGAGCTATAGTCAGAAGGCAGAACTAGAATCATTAATTGGCCCTTCCAGTATATAGTGTGGTTCTGTTAACTTCCATATTCCTCACACATTTTTTTCCCCTAAAATGCCAAGTTTTCAGACCAATTGAGATATGTGCTAAAGGAAGGCTAAGCCCATAATTAGCATCTAGTAACATCTAGTCACAGATTTCAAAATCTTAGAACTGATAGATTCTAGTACTTGAGAGGAGGAAAAAAGATTTGGGGACTATATAACTATTACAGTAAATATGCATATACTATTGGAAATATCTAACCCTAGTTCCCTGTTTCAAATCCGCTTCTCCCTTCCCCAGGGCTAGGAAATGATTCCCATCCCTAGCAGCCTTAAACTGCTTAAACATGTTGTCATCCCACTGGTACCTTTCTTGTAGTCCCTTGTTTAAGAAATACTATAAAAGCAATTGTCTGGTGTAGGTTACTCAAGGGCTGGCTCTGTCAATGAAGTATATTCACATTCTTATTTACAAGACTTTCACCTTGTCCTACTTTCAAACATTCCTGTGTCAGCAACTAGGAAAGGTGGAAAAATATGAGGGCTCAGCTGAAATATAATGTACAAGAGTTTCCAGGAATAAGACTGAAAGCTTGAAGAACTGAACATATATGCCTATCCTATGGACACCGCTTATCAGAGTATACAGCAGGACAGGGATGGTACAATTTAACAGTTAAAGTGAACCAAAAAGTTACTTAGTATTTACAAGATTTTTTGGGAAAAGAACAATTTTCCAAATTGTTCCATTTTAAAATGCCCTGGAAAGAGAGTATTTCCTACCAAGATTGGTGGAGTGTTGTCTCTCTGGAATTTGTAGATTTCCAGCATATTACAGGGAAAAGGAAACAAAAGCACTTGGCCTGTGTCATGGGTGAATCTCACCTCATGAATCTGAACCTCATCTTCATTACTTGGAAGTATTATTATGAGGAAAGTGTTCCTCTGTCAACTTTAAAGTGTTATAGAAATGTGACTTCGTGATAATGATAGCAGTTGTAGTGCTGGGAAATCTGTTCATTCTTTCTAGCTAACTCTTTCCCCAGTCTTTTTTCTGCTCCTTCTTTTGAGGCATAATTAGTACTAAATATGTAGAAGGTAGAGAGGATGATACAGGGATAAACAGGAGGTTTAGCTAGAGGTAGCAAGACCCATGTTCTGCCTAGAGGCTATTGTGTTTATCCTGTGTCCATTACACTTCTGCCATTCTTTTATTCCCATACTTGGCTTATGTATCCATATGCCTTACTGTACCCTCTTCTGGAAAGGTATGAATTACCCACACCATTTTATTAGAGCATATTAGGATAAAGTTTGCCCTGATTCTTGGGCCTTCTTTCTCCCCTTCCCAGATCAGGAGGAGCGTCCTTATATTGAATTCCTGGGGCCATCTCTGTCACATCAATTATGCTTAGCTGCCAGGAGTAGATTTGGGTCTAAAGACAAATTTCTGCTGGCACAAAAGTCTGGAAAATGTAATGAACTTAATTGCTTTTTCTCCTTTGATTTCTACTACACCCCTCCTCCTTTATCCTTCTCGTCTAAATTCCTAACTATTTTCTCCAGAATCTCTTATCCTTCTTCTGCCCTATTCCTGTGATTGGGTTCTCACAGGCCAAAATTTAAGAACAAGCTTAGACTGCAAAGAATAGAACTAGCTTACCGTGAGCTGGAGTTAGCCTCAGTTACTAAAAGGCAGCCATTGTCACCAACTCTTTGTACCTAGCAACCTCATCAATAGAGATGATAATTGTCAGTGGAGCAAACATTACTTATTGTCCAATCATTATCAAAGTGAACTTAGAAAAATGCCCTATCCAAACAAAGATAGGTCAGAAGACAAGGATGAAGAAAAGGAGCAAGAAATATTTACATCATGCTTCATAGTTTAGAACATCTTTTACCCAGATTATCCCCTTTGATCTTCATGAAAAAGAACATTGTATTATTATTATCATGAGTATTGATAACCTTATTTTTCAAATTAGAAAATAAGTTGGATGAAGTGAAGGGACTTGCCCAAGTTCACATCTAGTACTTGATAGAGGCAAAATTCAAACCAAAGGTTTTCATTTGTGAAATTATGGTTCTTTTCCTAAGACCATAGCTATCTAAGTTTCCTAACAACCTTCCCAGCATTCTTTCTGTACCCTAATAATTTAGACAGAATATCAAATAAGGTTTCCCAATGAGAAAAACTATTTATTTCTTGAAGTCTCTCAATTAGATGAAAAATCCATCTATTAAGTTTTTTTAAATCCGTATTAAAGGTTAGTCTCTGTTGGATTGAGTGTTTTCATATGCTTAGTAGCATATGAGCACACATGAG
Source organism: Antechinus flavipes (assembly GCF_016432865.1). Classification (NCBI taxonomy): domain Eukaryota; kingdom Metazoa; phylum Chordata; class Mammalia; order Dasyuromorphia; family Dasyuridae; genus Antechinus; species Antechinus flavipes. The sequence goes on along the minus strand of NC_067400.1, from coordinate 569,124,774 downwards.
CTGAAATGAGGGAAAAAAATAGAGTTGCTTGGTTTGTTGTTCCTCTGAGCATAGCCTGCTTAGGCTAAATAGTGCAATCTTATATTACTAACAAATTTTCATTATTAATCAAAGAGGATGCTTTTTTGGCATACATCTGTTTTAGTAGAGTAGGAAATGCAGCAAGGAAAGAAAATTTTGGATTGCCTCCTTCCCCCATAAAGAATGAAGCCCTGACCAGATTCCCAATTGAATGTAAATTCTTTATTTGAGAGAACCTGATCAAAATATACTAGTAAAATAAACCTTCTTAAAGTATGAAATGAGGCTGTTAGGGATGCTTCCATGTAAAAAACAGTATTGACCTTTGAATAGTCAGATCAAATACAATTCTTTCCTTTATATGTTGACTTGAATCTCCATCATAATTCTTCTCCAATATCTCATCATGTTATGGAAGTGACCAGGTTTTCAAAAACAATATCGGCAGAGCACAAACTTGTATGCCATTAGGTTCTACCAAGCTGGAAAGTCTTTGAGTACTGGCTGTTAGTGGACTGACTGTGTGTAGATCAGAGCCAAATTTAGAAAGGTTCATCAGCAGGAGACTTTTGGCAACATCTGCTAACACATCAGAGGGATGTATGGTGATCTGCAGCAGTGGAGAAATTACCAACATGGATGAAATTGTGAATTTTTTTCAGCATTTTAATGTGGATCCATAGACTATAAAAGCTGTAAGGGGTCTTAGAGATGGTCTATTTCACTTATTTTGTAGATGAGAAAAATTGAGGTCCAAATGCCACTTTTGCTTCATCTTTGAAATGAAAGCAGAGGAAGAACTTAAAATGTCCCAGTCAAAAATTACTTGGCATTTTGAAACAGTAGGAATGGAAGAGAATAAGAACAATATTCCTGAGTTATCTGAGAACTGTAAAAGCTTGAATGGAGCCTGTCTGAAGGGTTCAGTAGATCCTGATGGATTTGCTTTTCTAAGTGATGAGAGATTTTGCAAGGGAGAAGAATGGAGCTCTGTTCTGTTTGGATAGAGGTTCTTATTGTCATCTCTTAGAGGAATGACAAAGTCTTACTCCATCAGAGATGGAGTATAGCATTCAAAAAGAGGAGGTGACACAGTCTTTTTCTTACAGTTGTGATTCCAAAGAACCCTTTTCCCACCTCTGACGCGAGTGCTGAGAAACCCAGCATGCACAGTGGCACCAAAGCTGTCTTGGGGCATCAGCCAGGGCAAAGGGGCCGCAAACCAGGCAAGAAGCGAGGCCGAACACCTAAGACTTTGATTCATCACCCCATCTCCACCCCATCCAAGTCAGTGGAACCTTTGAAATTCCCAAAGAAGAGGGGACCTAAGCCTGGCAGTAAGGTAGGCAAGCAAAATGGGCCATGTAAACATACCTCTGGCAAGTATGTGGCGAGGGGTGGGAGAGGGAACATTTTCATGTGTGACTGTCCCTGTTTTTTTAAAGGAACCACCTTGTGCTTAGCACACAAGACCGTGTGTGGTCTTGCACACAGGAGATTCTTAATAGATGTCTGTTGAATATAATTGACGTGGTTGGAATTATTGTGGAGTTGTTTTTTTTTTTAGTAGTGCCAACTTGATCCAGTAATGGAGATTGGTTTCTGGGGAATGATAATCTCCTGGGTTTTGAGTCTTTAACACTCAACAGATTTCTTGAATTTGGGGTATAATTCATCCTTCCTGAGATGATAGCAGTAGCTTTTTGTCAGTGCTTGGACAAAGATATAGGCAGGAGGTAGAAAGGTGGCAAATACCATCTTTCCTGCTGCATTTTCTTTCTTCCAAATCTTCTGAGACAGGCTGCTGATGGGACCAGGAAGCAAAGGCTGCTGAGCTTCTCCCTCTTCCTGGGATGATTCCAGTCCAGGTCACCTGTTAAAAACACTGATTGCCCTTATTTTCCTTCCCTTCCCTCACTTAAAGGTACTTGTTCATATTGGTTGAAGATAAAGTGATATTATAGAATATTGAAGGCCCCTTCACTACTTACCTCCTACTAGCCCTCGGGGCTCCCGGGGCTCTCTTCTTATATTTTCTTCTATGCTTCTAGACTCTAGATAAGCTCTGATTTTATAAATCCTGGGTCAATTGTTGTGGGACTGATATCCAATTGCTTTTGTCAAACTTTATATACTTTCCTTTAGTTCAGTCCCTCTTAGGACTTAATCTAAACACAGGATTTCTTCACTAACTCTGAATTATATGGTAAGATTAAAGCTATTTGAAAGTCTTCTATTGTGCTTTTCTTCCCTTCTACTGACTTTCTTATTTAAAACCAGAACCTATATCTGGTAGACTTTTTTGTACCCCAGTGCTTTGGGCATAAGATTTTACAGATAGATGGAGGCTCTCAGTGAATCAATTGTCCAGATGTATATTATGTTATCTTCTTGCACATCGGTCTTCTTCTCCCATTCTACCCCCACAATTTTGAAGGGCTTAATGCCAAAGGAGTTTATATTTTAGTAGGGACAGCCACCAAAGGTTATTGAATAAGAAGGTGACCTGGTCAGACCTGTGCTTTAAGAAAGATAACAGTGGCATCTATGTATAGGAAGATTTGTTTAAAAAAAAAAAAGTCCACAAAGTTATAATGACAAAGGATTCTATAAAAGCCATCTTCATTCTATAAAAGCCTTCATCATACATATGAGGATTCTAAAGTGAAATGACTTGCCCAGCGGACATACAGCTAGTGAGTAAAAGGCAGAATTATGGTGTCCAGTTTTTTTGATTGAAAGTCTGGTTCACTAATTATTGTATGTCTGCTCCACATATTCCCACCATCTATCTGGTGACCCCCTGTAGGAATATTGTAAAAAAAAAGCACTTTGTCTCTGCCACTGAAGTACCTCTTTGAAATCCCTTCCTATCTAGTTTTGTTTCAGTCAAATTGAGACCTGTTAAAGACCTTAGTTTAAAAAGGCCAAAGTTTCCACTGCATTCAGGGCCATTTCTAGTTGTCCTGATCTAGTTTTGGCTACTGGGTCCAGAGACTCTGGAGGAGAAAGTAAGGTTGGTGACCTTGCCCAGCCCTCCCTTACTTCAATCCAATTCACTTACCTGTCATAGCATCACTTCCTTAATGTCGTGGCCCTCTTCAGGAATGAAGGACAAGCAACAAGTATATTATGTTGTATGGTGCTTCACTTTTACCTCACTCAAGCAAGAAACCTTGTTACCTCTTCATTTCCTTCATTTTTCACATCCAGTCTGTTACTAAAGTCTATTGCATTTTCCTACATTTTATTCATACATTGAGTCATTCATTCAACAGAATAGCCATTTTGAGCTGAGAAAACTCAGAAAACATCATCCACTGGTATCTTTCTTCCTAATATATGCTTGAATTATTCCTGTTTTCATTTACTAAAACTATCTTTTCATTGGTTTGCCTGCTTACTTCTCTGTCTATATTCCTGAATACCCCGAATAGTCATTTTGCTGCCTGGTTTATCAGCAGTTGGACAATGCATTTTCAATCTTAAGGCCCCTCACCAGGGTAGTGGGATGACCTGACCTCCTTTTTTCCCCTGCCCTGATAGATTGTTTATAGAGTTCTAGAGGTACTACTAAGCCATTAAAAGTGAATGAGTAAGTTAGTACCATGTCAGATCTGTAATTAAGGAAAATTATTTTAATAACAATTTAGGGAGGGACTGGAGTAAGGAGAGATTTGAGTCAGGGAGACTAAGATTTTTGGGGAAAGTACAGACAAAGGATAATAAGGATCCAAACTAAGATGGTACCTATGTGAAAATAGAGAAGGAACTGAATATGGAAGATACTCTAGAATTATAAACAACAATATTTGGCAGCTGATTAGATATGTTGAGGTGAGAGGGATGTCAAATTATGAACCTGAAAGACTGAAAAAATGTGCTGCCTTCAACAGAAATGATGAGGTTTGTAAATGAGATGGTAAAAGGCAGTATAGCAGTGGATAAGGCATTAGAATTGGAGTCAGAAAGAATGGATTTTCACCATTTTTGTTAAGTAAGTACTTACTATATGCAGAGCTTTGTAACTAGGTATTAGATAAATGGAAAGATAAGACTCGAACGCTTTCCCCTGGAGTTCGGTCTAGGAGAGTAGTCTAATACATATAACATAATACTTGATGATGTGCTTTAAAGAATTATGAAACAAAGTGATATGTAATAAAAGTCATATTTATGGGAGAGTAGGAAAGGATTCTTTGAGGAGCTTGAACTTCAGCAAACAAAGGAAGAGAATGGAGGGATATTTGTAGACCCATGGGAATTAAAATTAAGGCAGTAGATTACAAGCTACATTCATTTTAATTGGAATATAACTGTTTTAGGAGATTAAAAGGTAAAGCTGGAAAGGTAAGGTAGCAGCGAATTGTAGAGGGCTTTGAAGGCCAGGCAAGACATTTGAACAATCAGCAACCACTGGAAGCTCTGACAATTTTTAAACATAGGAGGAGTAACATAAATTAATCTGATGGTTTGTTAGAGATGAATTGGAAAGGAGAGAGTACAAGGGAGAAAGAAAGACCTGAGAGCAATAGGTTGTTGCTAAAGTAATAGTTTCATATTCTAGGCAGATGGTGATGAGTACCCTATATTATGGTGATAGCATTATAAATAAAGGCAAGATCAAAAATACATGTTCCAGCTTCAACTTCACTATGACAGTGTTGGGGGTTTTCCTTTGTGTTTAGCTAACCTCTGGCTTCATGTACAGGCATGGAAGGAAAAGATTATTGTTCATTTGTTTGTTTATTCATTAAATATGTATTGTGTATCTACCATTTGTAAGGTTCTGTAGAGAATTCAAAAGTATAAAATGTGATCTCCTGCCTCAAGGAGCTTATAGTCTGACAGGATAGTAAATGCTTGGGTTAAAGAGAGAGAGACATACTAACAATACATACAATTGGCAAACTTTTCTCCCTCTGTTTTGGCAGCGAAAACCACGGACTTTGTTAAACCCAGCACCCACCTCGCCGACCACCAGTACCCCTGAACCAGACACCAGCACTGTGCCCCAGGATGCTGCCACCATACCCAGCTCAGCCATGCAGGCCCCCACAGGTAAAAGACCCAATTATAGATCAAACATCCCAAGGCCAGTGCCTTTTTTTTTTTTTTTTTTGCACTAATTTTTGGCTTGGTTTCTGAGATCATCACAGAAGCACCTCCCTGAGAATCTGTCTAAGATTTAGACTTGCTTTTGTCATGCATTGTATGACTTGGTCAGATCACTTTCCCTCTCTGAGCCTCAGTTTCCTTCTCTATAATATGAGGGGATTAGACAAAAGCACATCTGAGTAGCCTCACTATAATAAGTGATTCTGTGACTTTTTTGAGTTTTGTACCACTTGGGGTCCAAAACTTTTAACCTTACATGTACTTAAAACAGTCAATCTCTAAGTCTCTAAATTAACATAGAATTTCAAGAGGTTCTATGAGTTGTAGGAACAACAGATTTTTCCCAACATATTTATTTATTCATGCGACAGCTATTAAATACCCACTATATCCAATGCCTTGTGTTTATTGCTGCAAATGTGAAAATGAAAAATAACACTTAGCCTCAAAAAATTTACAATCTAATAAGACAAAGTATGTACACAGAGAAGTTTGTGACTAAAGTAGAGTAATAAGATAGGTAAGTACAGAATGCTCTAAAAAATTTTGAGTAGAAAGAAGACATCATTTTAATTTGAGAGAATTAGGGAAGCTTCTTAAAGGAGCCATTATTCAAATTGGACCTTGAAGGAAGATAAAGAACTTCATAAGCAGAGGTGTGGATGAAATGCTTTCAAAGTCTGGAGGAGAACCTGCAAGGAAGTCACAGAGACAAGAGAGAGTAAGAAACAGTAAGGAGCTGCTGGACTAGACAATGGAACTTGTAAAGGAGGGCAATGTAAAATGAACTCAGTTCAGTTTAATAAACCTTTATGAAGTACACACTCTAGGCCAAGGTGGTTATCTGTTAGGTATAGAAATACAGTGAAAAAAACTCAGCTGAAAAGGTCTGCATGTAAAGTAACATGACTAATTTTTTAACAAGATACAAGAACATATACAAAGGAGATGTCCTTTAACTGTCATCCTCAAAAGCTATGAGCTCATTCCAATAAAGTTGCCGTTGCAGAAGTAATTTTGGAACTCCTTTTAAAATTGCCTTCAGAGGTGATCACACAGCCTTTTGAATATTCTTAGTAGTGTCAGGTTATTACTGAGAGTAGGTTTTATTTTTTTTACCATAAATGTTGTTGTTGTTTAGTCATTTCAATTGTATCTGACTCTTTATGGCCCCAGTTTGGGTTTTCTTGGCAAAGATACTAGAGTGATTTGATATTTTCTTCTCCAGCTCATTTTATAAAGAAACTGAGGCAAATATGGTTTTGCTCAAGGTCACACAGTTAGTATCTGAGGCCAGATTTGAACTCCAGTCCTGTTCTTGCTTATAAGCTGATGAACCAAAAGAAAAGATGTTATCAGACAACAGTTCCCAGGCCCTTCACCTTTGGGCTCTGGAAAGTAGCAAGATTAGAGGATACTTTGGTCTTGTTTTGGAAAGACAAGAAGCTGAGCAAGCATTAATGCTTACCATTGGGAAGTCCTGAAAGTGTATTTGATTAGGATAGCAATTGACCTGGTTTGAGTTCTCTTAAAAGATCTCCTAGGTTGGTCTCATGCCTCTTCCTCCCTGGTGTGCCTTGGTGCAGTGCTAGGGGATAAGAATTCGTGCCATGGAAATAGTATGACCGTACCACAAGGGCAGAAGTAGTCTTTTTGACACATCCAGAATCTTCCTTCTCATTTTGTGTGTCCTTTATTTTTATTTTTCTCTCCTGACTAATGTGCCAACAGTGGGCAGAGTGGTCAGGGCTACTTTCAGCCTTTGAGGACCAAGTCATTAAAAAACAAACAAAAAGAAAGATACATGAAAATAAAAATAATGTACTGAAAAAAGACGGAATTTGCATTTTTTATTCAACTGAATGTTTTCCTAACTTTTTTCAGTATAAATATCCTCATGATTGAAATAATGAGTGATTTTTGTGCATTTCCCAGTTGATTTTAAACTGTTGCACATATTCTTATCTCAGAGAAGATTAGTAATGATTTGAGCTAGAAGTCTAAGCCCATTGTCATTTTATTACCACTCTCTTTGACCCTTTCAGCAAGGAATTCTAGGTCAAAGGATGGAGCAGATGGCCAACAGAAGGAAGGACCTCTTAATCCCAGTCTTTTCTCACTGAACCTACTTCTTCACCTTGTCCCTGATGCTCTAGTCTCCTCTCCTCTCCTCCTCCCACTTCCAGCCCCCTTTTCAGGAAGTACAAAAGCAGAAAAATAGACAGTGTATGAGGAAAAAGACAGTGATCAAGAGATAGGGAGAATACTTAGAGAGAGAAAAACAGGAAGGATATGTAAGAATGTATATTTGGGGGAATGTTAGGAATTTTGTTTTCAGCCCAGTAAAGATAACTTGTTTCAGGCCTTGGCATTTTGACAGCATCATTTTCCCCAGTAGGCATTATTCCCAGAACTTTTGATCTTGTGGCCCAGGCCATTAACAGCTGGGTACATGCTTCCTTTTCTCCTCCCTACTCTACCCCTCCCCCAAGCCACCCCCATCTTCTGTGGTATTGCCCTGGGCAAGAATATGTTAGGCTGGGAAGCTGAAGGTGAAGGTAGAAGAATTCTGATTTCTCTGGGATCTTGCTGAGTCCCATTGGTTTTTTGTCTCTTGCAGTTTGCATCTACTTGAACAAGAATGGCAGCACTGGCCCCCACTTGGACAAAAAGAAGGTCCAGCAGTTGCCTGACCACTTTGGACCAGCACGGGCGTCAGTGGTCCTGCAGCAGGCAGTACAGGCCTGTATTGACTGTGCTTACCACCAGAAGACTGTCTTCAGCTTCCTCAAGCAAGGCCATGGCGGGGAAGTCATCTCAGGTAAGCACCCTCTCTCAGCTGCCTGGGACCCTAGCCTTGCCCTTCCTCACTGAACACGCATGGCCAGGGCCCCAGGCAGCTAGATGGGCAGGGTTTTCCTTCTTCATGTATGTCTTAATCTGCCTCATTTCCCTAATTTTCAGAAAAAAATTTGGATAAGATTCCTTAGGGAGTGGGATGGTTGTAGGAAGGAGGGTCTTTGCTCAGATTTGTGTCTCCCTTTTCCCTACTGAGAAGCATCAAGCTTCCCAAGTCTCCACTGGCCACATTCATGGACTTTTTTGTCAGCTGTAGAGCCAATACAATGATGGTTTTAGGCCTCTAAATAACACCTATGTTCTCCCTCCAATTAGTCCACTTTCACCTGCCTCTGCCCCAAGCATGCTTCAGTGAATGTCAACTTCTCCTGCTCATACATAAATATATCACTTTGCAGATTTCTCCAAAAATGAGAATCAGTAGGGGAATTTCTCCCACGTTATTTGGGAGTTTCCAATCCCATTCTCAGAGGAGTACAGTACCTCTCACCTAGCTTTGCTTTATCCTTCTTCTCCTAAGCAAAACTCTTCCTGGGCACAAGAGAGGTTGTGCCCTGTGCTAAGGAGAGAAAAGCAGTTCCTTCTTTTTTCCTACTATGGGCTCACTTTAGCATCTGGATCAACATGATAAAACTCCTTGATTTTCCCAAAGCTTATACTTCATTTTCCCCACACACACATCTCTGACTCCTTCTCTCTCCCCTTTAGCAACTCTAATGAAAACCAACAAGGAGAGATAGACAGCTTTTGTGCTCTAACTACTACTTGGCCTTCCCTCATCTCTTGTTTTCTCTCCCCATTTGACAGCAACCTTTAGCCCTGAGAATCCCCCACTGGTTCTTGGCAGAGCCTTCAATGCCTTGATGCCATCTTAGCAAACAGCAGAACATAAGCATGTGGTCATTAGACTGTCCAGGCACTCAGCTGGAACACGATGCAATAGCAAAAGCACTGATTTGGGAATAATTCTGTGTTTGAGTTGTAGCTGTTTTTTGATTTTCACAATAGCGCCATGCAGTAGGCACTAAAGGTACCATTGTCCCTGTTTTATAGAGAATACTAAGAGGTAAAGGAGTTTCCCTACAAGTAGCAAACCTGCCTTCTGAACTCTTGTCTTATGTCTTCAAACCCAGTCTCTTCCTAAGGGACTGCAGCCCTCAACTTCTGCTGAGTTAGCTTTGTGACTTGGTTTGCTCATCTGTCAAATGGACATGATCATAGAATGCTTTCCTTAGCTCATAGAGTTATTGTGACAGTCTTTTTGTAAACTTTAAAGTGCTATACAAATGAGCCTTTTTTAAATAATCTGAACTGGAAATTGCTACAATTCCTTCTGCCTTTTGTGGATTATCTCCTCCCTGCAGTATGTCTTATCTTCTGAGTATTACTTGTGTAGACAGCTCCTGAAAAAAAAAAGATATTTTTCCCTTGAGGCTCAACTTAGCTGATGGAGAACCAGATATATTCCTAGTTGTTTTCACAGCTGAGTAGACTTGATTTGCAACCTGAGGTGTAACAGACCTGTCCTGACTCCTCCCATTATCACAGATCCATGAACGCTGGAGCAGGAGGTCCCCTCCCCCCAAATCGAAGCCCATCAGTGGGGTGGATATCAGTGGCACTGACTTGCCTTTGTTTAACCAGGTGACACTGAAAGGCAGGCGTTGGCAGCAGTGCGGCCCCAGCTCCTCCTGCACCAGGGGCTTATGTGTTCTGCCGTGTTTGCTTAACTCTGTAGCTGTGTTTGACCGGGAGCAGCATACCCTCAACCTGCCAGCGGTCAACAGCATTACCTTCGTCCTTCGCTTCCTGGAGAAGCTGTGCCGAAACCTCCGGAGTAGCAACCTGTTCGGCAACCAGCCCTTCACGCAGAATCACATGCAGCTGCCCACCACTGAGTACGACCACGACAGGTACCTACCAGGTAGGAGCTGGGATGGGCCTAGGCCTGGAGAGCACCTGCGGGATGGTGGAAGGAGTCAGGAGGCTGGAGGCGGCCCTGGGTTGGCATAGTTACAGGGCATCTATGCCTAGAGGAGAGCTTTACTTTTTAGGGGCAGATCACAGAATAATCACAGAGCTGGAAGGGAGGGGCCTAACAGATCATCTAATCCAACCCCCTCATTTTACAGAGAAGAACACTAAGGCCCCAAAAGGGTAAGTGCCTTGCTCAAGCTCATTGTGTTGCCAAGCTGGGACGTGAAGCTAGGTTTTCTGACTCCACGTCAGGCCTTTCTTGTTGTCCCTTTACTGTTGCCATGCCTGGGGAAGTAAGTCTCATGCCCATCTTTTGCTTTCTCTTGAACTTTAATCTTCTCAACTCTTTGGGCTTTCTCTCATTACCTCTGGGTCTGCATAGGCACAAATAGGTGACTCAGTGAATCTCATGCTGAGAATCTAGAAGACACATTTCTTTTTAAGCCACCAAAATTATTTCACTCCTAACTTTGGCAGTTGTGAACTAGAATAGATACTTCTCTCCAACAGGAAAATTAGTCTCAGAATATAGATTGAGAAACTTATTCCCTAATGATTGGCTGTCCTATGTTTCTTTTGGCATATACCAAATAAACTTTCTCCACTTCATGCAAGCCAATTCATGTTCCTACTATCTTTGACTGGGCTGGAAAATCACTTTTTAAAGTTAACCTACCAGGCTCATAGCAGGGCAGCATGTGCCACGTGGCCGTCTAAGTGACTAAGCACATCTAAGAGAGGTCCGAGGAGGCAGGGGGCTAGACTGCTACACTCTGAGGCCCCGCGTACTGAACCACTCAGAGGGAAGCCAGAACTCTGAAAACATTGGGCTCATCTTAATTCAGGAGAGAGGTAAGATCCTTCAAAAGTTTCTTGGAACGTCCTTCCCAACTGAGTATGCTTTGGGAAAAAAGGCTTCTGACTTTCAAATGTTTAATAGGAGGACAAGGTCATTATATTGCCACTTCAGTCATTCCTTTGATTCTTCACTGTTTTCTTTCTTTGAAGTGGAAGGACACATTTTCTCATCAGTTTCTCCTTTACTTCATGGTAGTATAAAGAAGCATTTCTTTAGCATCAGAATCAAGTGGGAGAAGAAAGATCTGTTCTGACCACATTTCCTACAGATCAGACATGAACTGTCCCACATAAAGACTGAGCTAAATTGGTAAAATAGGATCATATCCTTAAATAGTTGTCCAAAAGTGTTTCATGATGCTCTCAAGCCTCCTTTGTCAATGAATTATCAGCATACCTTGGAATGTAAATTGTGTCTAATATCTTCCCTGCCATTTTCATTTGGGAAATTCCATTTCCCAGAAGCCAGACTCCAGTCACCTGTGCTGAGGAACAGATATTTCTACAGGATTACATGGCATTCATAATAGTATGAGTACATGAGGAAATTTTGAGGAGGTTTTGAATCCTTCTGGTTTTCTGGCTAACAGAACTTAATTCATTCATTTAATAGATACTTAGTGAATACTGATTATGCACCAAGTCTTGTGCCTAGGTGCTTTGTGTGATTCACAGGAAGATAAAACATGATTTTTCTGCCCTTATCTCACATTCTTAATAGGGAAGATGAGGTTAATCATTTTCAGGTACATACTATATGCTAGGTAGGTATAAAAAAATGAAATTCTATAGAGGAAGGCAACATAAATTCACATGTATATATTTATGTGTGTCTATATATGTATATATGCACACATGGAATAAATACAAAATGTGTACATAGTAGTTAGGGATGGAGGATACCAACAATCAGGAGATTAGAAGAGGCTTCAAGTAGAAGCTTGTACTTAAATTTCATCTTAAAGAAGGATAGAGGAGAGCAGGGAGTACATTCTAGGAATGAGAGATAGCCATTGTGAAGATCAGAGGATGGGAAATGGGAGAATCAGAGACAGATCAGTTTGAATGACAGTGGAATGTCCAAAAAGTAGAGTCATAAGTAACAAAAGTAGAGGGGGAGAATGTATTAAGAATGGTAAAAAGTGTTATATGAATGGCAAGGAGGAAGAAATCACTTCTGGATCAAGGAATCAAGGGCCAATTTACAGAAGAGGTGATCTTAGGCATTCTGAGGTGTCTTGGAATAGTTATTATCATAGCTATAAAATTGCCCAGCCTGGTGTTTGTCTAGCTCTCTGGATTTGGTCTCACTCATGGCATTCCCAGAACAGGGATTTCCTTAGTTCCTTTCAGATAAAAGACATTATTCATTTGTCCCCTGAAATAAAATCTTATATGCCATTTCTGTCTGGATATCATCAGGGATGATTCCCAAGAGAGTTCCTAAGCATTTTTCTTGTCAAGGTACTGAAATCCTATAGCAACTGATAGTTACTGCATAATTTCTTGAGTGCCTAACAAAGGTTTCCATGCAATAGCTTATAGAGTTTTAAAATACGTGTATATGTCTGTAATTTTTCATTTTCTCTCATAAATATCTTATTAAAATTATAATGATTTGTTTCCTAAAAATCATTGAAAGCTATTTCTTAGAGTTAACTAGTAGAGTTAGTTTCATGAGTTGACCAAATTCTTATTAAGAGTTGAAACCACTGAGTATGTACTTCTCTTTCTCTTCTACCTCCCTACTATCCAAGCAAACCTGACTCTCAGTCCTTTCAGTAATGGCATTTTCTTGGCTGTCATCCAAGTGGAAACTCAGAAGTGAGTATCTGTGTATGTATGTGTTAATGTATATGAATGTGCTACTTCCTAGTCTGATTAGTGCAAAGATTTTCTTTTGAGATGATATTCTTTGAGCTGTAGATAGGTGTTCACTTGTGATTTGGCAATATAAGACCTTTTCCCTAGAAGACAAAATTCTCTGTTCTGAATTTTAATTTTATACCTTATTCCTTTCTTTGACTCTGCTTGCCATTCTCCCTCTAGTTCTTTAATTTTTCAACATTGCTATTCTTTGGAAGGCAGTGTACTAGGAGAATGGACCTGCAATGGAAATCAAAAGACCTGGGTTCTAGTCTCGGCTTTGTCATTAATCAGCTATAATACAGTCTTGGGGAAAGTCATTTCTTCTTTCAGATCTTCAGTTTCCTCATTTATAAAATGAAAGGGTTGGGCTAGAAAGTCGCTTCCAGCTCTGAACTTTGATATTGTATTGTTCAATGCCTTATTACATTTATGAGCTTTCAAGATAGAACCATAAACTTCATTGACAGTCATAAGATAGCTATCTTTCCCAATATCTTCATTGATCTGGAGAAGCCCTACAAGTTCTAAAGTCAATACCAGCATATTTATATATTGTGATCCCCATTGCTTTCATTCTTTGTAATTGTTTTCATTTTAGAATTTGGGTATTTTTGTGGCAGAAAAATGTTCCTCAGTTTATAATTTAGAGTTTTCAGTAGCTTGCAATGTCCAAATATAAATTCTCTTTCCTGGACAAATGACTGACTTTTCTCTGCATTGGACCTTTCATAGTATCCTTACCATTTGGAGAAGCTAGAGCAGCTTTTGTACCAAACTATCTGAGGCAGTGTAAATATCACATATTGTCTCTGAGTCTCAGCTTCTTTATCTGTAAAATGAGGATCATAGTAATATTATAACCTACTTTAGAGAAACATGCTTGTAAACCTTAAGGCACTAAAGGAATGGGAGCAAAGCAGTTCCATTAGATGCACTGTAATTAAAAGTAAGGAGAACATTATCTCCATCAAAATGATCACCTTAGCTGTTACACATTAATTCTAGTCATATTGCAGTCATTCCAAATGATAATAAATTGTAGACACCATGTTCATAAAGGTGATAGTGCCATTCTCCTCTATTAATGGATGAACAAGCAGATTTTTTGGAAAGAATATTGCCGAGCTGGAGCATTTCCAGAGGAGAATGGCCAGAAATGATGAGAGATATGGCGAACATGCCATATAAGGACTAATTTGAGGTATTTGGAGATAAGAGGTGGAAACCTGATACCTGTGTTTAAGTATGTGAAGAGGCCACAGAGAAGAGCTAGGATCAGTGGATAGAAGTTGAAGAGAGGCAGATTTGGCTCGATAGAAAAAGAAGAAACTTCCTGAAAATTAATAAGCTTTCAGGAAGTAATTGAGTTTTTAGTTATATCACTTATTGGAGATACTATAGAAGGAATTCTTGTTCAGACAGCGAATGACCCTGATATCCTTTCCAATGCAGAGATTCTGATTTCTAAAAGTACTCAAGTGTGTTCCTTTGAAAGGGATAGCACTCATTTGGATCACAAGATTAAAACTAGGACCTTAAAAATCCTCTTTCCAGTCCACCTCTTTAATTTTACAAGAAAAAATTGCAGTGGAGAGAACTTCAATGTCATATTCAACATCATATATATAGTGAGTAGCAGAGCAGAAATTTGAGCCTCTTTTGGTATCAGAACCAGAGTTTTTTCCTACTATATACCATGTTGCATCTTTTAGAATGCATATTTATTGACAAAACCATTGCCTTACTTCAGTTCCATCATATATAACCTTTCTGGGTCTCTGAGCAAAATTAGTTCCAAAATCTACTTCTTCACTGGTATGAGGTACACCATCATCCAAAAAAAGATAGGCTGAGGACCAGAAGAGTTGCAGAGCCTTCTTATCTGGTCTAGCTCTCTGGTGGGCCTCAGGATTAGCCCAAGGCCTTGGGCTTAGTAAGGGAGTGAAGTGAAGGAGGCAGACAGGCTGGTCAAAAATGGAGTCTGGCCTCTGATGTCTTCTCTGTGGCTGAGATCGCTGCGGGCCGGGAGAGGAAGAGTCCTCTGTGACTCCTTTAAACCCTCCAGTACAATCACGTCACTACCTCACATAGAGCATGCTCAACCACACTTGAGCAACTTGTCAGGAGAGCTATTACATCACCCTATTACCTTAAGTATATGTACTTGACTAGAGTGAATACATCATTAGCTAGACAATTATTATCTCATCAACTATACTGAATCTTTTATACACCTTTTTTTAATACACCTTTTCAGAGTTCCAGCCCTCTACATTTAAGGAAGCAGAATTCCTCAGTCATATGTGGGGATGGATGTTAAGCTGGGGGCACTTTTCCCACCCAGCCTTTTCTCTCCCCATACTGCCTTTTCTGGGATTTGCTTTGGACTGGGAGCCACTAGTCTGTTGAATGCCTGCTTTGAATTGGTTGTTGTCCTTTGTTCTTTTTTTTTTTAAATTTAAATTTTATTTTATTTAATAATAACTTTGTATTGACAGAATCCATGCCAGGGTAATTTTTTACAACATTATCCCTTGCACTCGCTTCTGTTTCGTTTTTTCCCCTCCCTCCCTCCACCCCCCCCAAGATGGCAAGCAGTCCTATATATGTTAAATATGTTGCAGTATATCCTAGATACAATACACATTTGCAGAACCGAACAGTTCTCCCGCTGCACAGGGAGAATTGGATTCAGAAGGTAAAAATAACTCGGGAAGAAAATCAAAAATGCAAATAGTTCACATTCGTTTCCCAGTGTTCCTTCTTTGGGTGTAGCTGCTTCTATCCATCATTTATCCATTGAAACTCAGTTAGGTCTCTTTGTCATAGAAATCCACTTCCATCAGAATACATCCTCATACAATATCGTTGTCGAAGTGTATAATGATCTCCTGGTTCTGCTCATCTCACTTAGTATCAGTCCATGTCTCTCTAAGGTCTCTCTAAGCCTCTCTGTATTCATCCTGCTGGTCATTCCTTACAGAGCAATAAGACTCCATAACATTCATATACCACAATTTACCCAGCCATTCTCCAATTGATTGTTGTCCTTTGTTCTTGAAGAGGATCAAAATGACATCACCATGTTAGAATTGAGTTACAGTGTATCTGACTGTGGCTGATCAAACCAGTGAGTTTGGAAGGCTGGGCCACAGGTCGGGCACAAACGAATATGAATATTTGGGGCGGCTTCTGTGTATTTTGTATTTCCTTTGGGCTAATTCAATCCTGCTTTGCTCATAGAGCACAATTCCTTCTCTGATGAGGACATGATGTGCTGGGCAGTCCTAGGCCAGTGTCTCCCATGTCATACAATTGATATTAAAGTTAAGAGAGACCTTGAGATACTGTGCAAGGAACTCTGCTGAGCCCCGGTCCCAGCAATGGCTAGAAGCAGGAGACTTTTACTCCTAATACTGATCATCACTCTCAGCCCCGGGGACACTTCCTGGCTATATGACCTCTTAGTGTCCCTGGTCTTGACCTATTAAGGGAGTTTCCTCACCGAGTAGATAGCACTCTGTGTTAATGAAATCATAGGACCAGTGTTTGTTCTTCTGCCTGTGGTAATTGTTAATTGAGTCTACTGAATACTGTAATGTTTGGAAAGGGCTTCCAGTGCATTATCTCATTAGAGCTTTACAATAATACAATCAGCTAGGCATTACAGATACTATTGTCCCTATTTTATAGATTATCAAACTAATTGTCAGTAGGTGCTGATATACATTAAGAGAGGGAGTTTTTCTCTTTAGGACTTGGCCTTCTTGAAGGCTTCTTTGAAGCCACAGGTCTAACTTCTCCCTTGGTCTTCCAGGCTTATTGCCTTTAAAGTCTTCTTCTTGTGACAACTGATTGCATCTTCTGAATAAATATGTTGTCAATTTCTCTCTTGAAATGATTTTTTCAAAATTGCTCTTTTCAATACCCCTACCCTCAGAATCATAAAGTTGCTTAAAATCACAGTCCTTGCATCCCAGTGATGGCAGCCTGAAGTAGTAGAAAGAGGGCTGGGTTTGGAGACTAGAGATCATTTGTGCTAAATATCTCACTGTGTTGTTACTAGAGTATTTTGTAAAACTCAAAGTGCTACCAAAATCTGAGTTGGGTTTGTTATGTATTCAGAGCTGTGTTCTTTTCTCAAAGTAACTCCAGTTTGAATCCTCTATACTCTCGAGGTCATCCTCACTGCTTTGCCTTGGATCCCTTTCTGAGGAAGGACACAAATCTGATTTTGTTGTGGATCTATCATGGTGGTAGGACCAATCAGTCTCATAGGAAAGAGGAGATTAATACTTACTAAGGATTTTATCCATCAGCAGGTTAGGCATGTGATCACCTGATCTCCACCCTCCATAGAAGAGTTTAGATTTAAATTACTAGTCTCTCTGGAAAAGTCTGAGGATTTGTCCCTCACAAACTGGGTTTACTAACTGCTTGGAATTGGTGCCCTCTACTGAGATAGAGAAGAAAATATCAGTCTGAGATTGAGTTTTCATAAAGCAGTCTCGTTTAAAGTGTGCCTAACATACTCAGAATACTCCCCCCAAAAAAGTAGCAGCATTTCAGAAAAAAGGGGGACAGGGGGAACATTATTACTGGTTACATCAATGAATTTTCCTGGCAAGCTGAACTTCAATTGCTTTGTAGTATAGATAAAAATTTTGTCTCTTTCCAAAAGCAGAGTTAAGTACATTTTATACTAGAACAGCCTTACTAATGAGCACAGAAATCAGATTCCCATCAAGTACAGATCTTATATGGTCCTCTAAAGGTCCAGCCAGTACTTTACTCCATTGGTGCTGAGAATAGCAGAACATTGTAGTACCCTGGTGGATTGGCTTCTTTAAAATAAGAGCTTTTCCTTTATACAAGTTAGAATGTGTCTGCATAATTTATCACAGGTAGTCTTGCTCTTTAGAACACAATGAATCATTAACAGGAATTGAAATAATAGTTACCCCCAACTAGGTACTTGGTAGTATTAGACTAAGTACAAAATGAGCAAAACTAAGAAACAACTTCTGGTGGGCTCAGAGCATGTCAGTGCCCCAGTGTAATAAGTAAGTCTCTGCCTCAGAAACCTCACCTACAAGGCAGAAACAGTCTTTGGTCCCTTTCTGTGAGAAAACAGTGGTGGACAATGGGTTAATAAGTAGAGTATGGGTACTTTGATATATTAGGCACATTATATGTGTATTTACTAATACATTCTTTTTAGTATTTGTACTATGCAACTTCCCTAACACAGTATTTTAGATACAGAGCCCCCTTGTATAGAGTCTGAAATGGATCTACCTTGCATAATAGTAACTCTTTTGTGTAGAACTTTACATTTTACAAAGTACTTTATTGCTATCTCATTTCATTTTCAAAATAATATTCTATTCTCCATTTTATGGATGAGGCTTAGAGAACTTGTTACCCACTCAAAGAGTTTACTGGATTATAACTTTTTTTCCTTTAAGTATTTTTCTATAAAAAGTACCTGATGATGACTTGTTGCCGAAGGGTAAGCAAATAGTCGGCAGGGGGAATAAATCTCAGATCTTCAAACTTAGGGATTCTTTTTTGTTTAAACCATATGGGCCTTTCTCTTTCATCGCAGTATTTTGGTGAATCTACAATAGAATATTAAACATAATGAAACATAAGGAACTTGTGGGTAATTTTTAAAATTTTAATATTTTTTTATTTTCCCAGTTACATGCAAACAATTTTTTACATTTGTTTTTAAAATTTTGAGTTTCAGATTCTCTCCCTTCCCTCCCACCCCCCTTTTAAGAGGGCACATGTGAAGTTATATAAAACATTTCTATAAAAGTCATGTTATAAAAGAAACATACATCTCCATTCCCCCAAAAAAAACCACAAGAAAAGTTAAGTTAAAAAAATTAAGAGTATACTTCAGTTTGTATTCAGACACAATCAGTTCTTTCTTTAGATATGGATGGCATTTTTTATGATAAATCCTTAGTGTAGCCATGGATCATTGTTTTGCTCAGAACAGCAAAATCATTAACAGCTGATCATCCCACAACATTGGTATTACTTTATTATTCATAGTACATTTTACTTTGCTTGAGTTTATGGAGGATTTTCTCGATTTTTCTGAGAGCATCCTGGTCATCATTTCCCATAGAACAATAATTCTGATGAGCAAGCTGATTTCAAAAAGCCTGGAAAGACTTACATAAACTGATGCTAAGTGAAATGAACAGAACCAGTAGAACACTATACATGGCAACAGCAAGATTATGTGATAATCAACCATTATAGATTTGATTTCTTCTCAGCAAAACACTGAGACAATTCCAATAGACTTGGAATGGAAAATGCCATCTGCATCCAGAGAGAGAACTATGGAGACTGAATGTGAATCAAAACATAATATTTTTACTTTTTTTTGTTTGTTTTTTTTCCCTTTTTTTTCTTTCATAAAATGACTAATACAGAAATATGTTTAAAACAGTTGTACTTGTATAACCTGTATCAGATTGCTTATTGTCCCTTAAGGAAAGGAGGGAGAGAGAAAACAATTTTAGAACTCAAAATCTTATAAAAATTAATGTTGAAAACTACCTTTATGTATAATTGGAAAAATAAAATACTACTGAACTAAAAAAAAAAAAAAAAGAAGAAGAATATTCCATGACAATTATATACCACAATTTATTCAGCCATTCCCAAATTGTAGGACATCCATTCAATTTCCAGTTGTTTGCCCTGAAACGAGAGCTTGCTATAAATCAAAATTCTTTTCAAAATTACTTTTGCTAACTGTAACCATCCTATTCTTTTACCTTGACTTTCCTTAAAAGTGTTTTGCTACTAGCCATCCCCTTGCCCCAAGACAGCCACTCTTTTATCCCCCGCCTATTTTACTGTAGGGTAAGACAGATTTTATAGCCATATTGAAAGTATATGTTATTTCCTCTTTAAGCCAATTTTTATGAGAGTTAAGGTTCACTCAGTCCTTCCCTTCCCTTGTAAAAGTTTTCTCTTACCTCTTTTATGGCAGATAATTTATGCCATTCCACCTCTCCCTTTCCCATTTTCCTAGCACATTCCTCTTTCACCCCTTAATTTTATTTTTTTAGATATTATTTCATAATCATCTCACACCTATTCCCTCTATATATACTCTTTCAAACTGCATAATAATGAGAAACTGCTATTGAGTTATAAGCATCATCCTCCTATGTAGGAATGTAAATATATAAATCTTATTAAGTCCCTTATATCACTTTCCTGATTGCCTCCTTATTCTTTTCATGAATCTTATATATGAAAATCAAATTTTCTCATCAGCTCTGGTCTTTCATCATGAATGCTTGAAAATACTCTATTTCATTAAATGTCCATCTTTTCCCCTAAAGAATCATACTCAGTTTTGCTGGGTATGTGATTCTTAGTTGTAATGCTAGCCCCATTACTTTCTGGAATATCATATTCCAGGTCCTCACATCCTTTAATGTAGAAACTGCTAAAATATTATATTCTCCTGACTATAGTTTCATTATACTTGAATTGTTTCTTTCTGCATGTTTGCAATATTTTTTCCTTGACCTGAGAGCTCTGGAGTTTGGCTATAATATTCCTGGAAGTTTTCATTTTGGGATTTCTTTCAGGAAGTGATCAGTAGATTCTTTCACTTTCTATTTTACCCTCATATTCTAGAATATCAGGATAGTTTTCCTTGATAATTTCTTGGAAGATAATATTGAGGCTTTTTTTAATCATGGTTTTCAGGTAGACCAATAATTTTTAAATTATTTCTCCTGGATCAATTTTCCAGAACAATTGTTTTTTCCAGTGAGATATTTCACATTATTTTACATTTTTTCATTCTTAGTTTTGTCTGATTATTTCTTGATTTCTCATAAAGGCATTCAATTCTAACTTTGAAGGAATTATTTTCCTCAGTGAGCTTTTGTGCCTCCTATCCCATTTGGCCAATTTTGTTTTTTTAAGGCATTCTTATTATTAGCTTTTTGTGGGTTTGGTTTTGTTTTTGCATCCCCCTCAATTCTTTTCCCAATTTTTCTTTTATTTCTCTTACTTGATTTACAAAATCCCTTTTGCTCTCTTCCATGGTCTGAGATCAATTCTTATTTTTCTTGGAGGCTTTGAACTTAGGAGCTTTGACTTTATATTTTTCTGAGTGTGTATTTTGATCTTTCTTGTCACCATAATAACTTTCTATGGTCTGTTCGTTTTCCCAGCCTATTACTTGGCTTTTAACTCTCTGTTAAAGTAGTGCTCTGTTTCTAAGGTGGAGGGTACACTGTCCCAAACTGTTTCAGAAATCATTCTAGATTTCTGACCACAAGCACTCTTTTCTGCCCCTGCCCCATTGTAACTATAAGATCTAGTGTGCTAAAGTAACAGAGTCCTCTAGTGCTAGCAAAAAGACTTACTGTGAGCTGAAGTCTCCAAAAGCTGCCACTGTCACCATCATCCAGATCTATTCCTCATTTGCTGGTTTCTCAAGGCCCTTTCACCCTACAAACAGACTTTTCTTGCTGATCTTCCAAATCATTTTTGGTGTCTCTGTGCTGAGAATCTGAAAACCATCAGTACTGTTACTGATTCAGATGCCCAAGGCCCATTCATGCTTTGGAGTGCTAGGGCTGGATACGGAGCTGAGGCTGAGGCTGCGCTGACACAGCTTACACTAGAACTGCACACTGCACTCCCACCCTTGTGCCACAGACTTATCCTGCTGATCTTCCAAGTTGTCTTCAGCAAGGAAATGTCCTACTCCATCTTTTTGGGTGTTTTGATGCTCTAAAGTCTGTTTAGAGTCATTATTTAAAGGAATTTGAAGCAGTTTGGGGGAGAGTTCAGCAAATCTCTGCCTTCCTTCTGCCATCATTGCTCTGCCTCCTCTTGTGGGTTAATTATTAGGATGTAATCATTAAGAGCCCCACAGCTCAACAAGGATTTATAGCATAGTTTTGGGGGCACTTTGGGTTCATTGATTCCTAGGGAAACTCCAAACTTCCATCTGAATCTCTAAATGCTATTTGCAAAAATAGCAAAAGAAATTAATATAGCTAGAGTATGGGAATTATACAATCTTAGTGTTTAGATCTAGCAGGGACCTTATAAATCATTCCATTCTAATCCTTTTATTCCATAAAAGAGAAAACCTGAGGCCCAGAGAGGGAAAATGTCCAAAGTCATAGGTGGCAAATAGCAGAGCTAGGAAAACAAAGTCATGGAAAGAGTGCTTCAATTAGGATCAGGTTACATGAATTCAGAGAAATCACTCTCTGAGACTCCATGTCAGTATCTCAAAGATGAAGCAGTTAGGCTAAAAGATCTCTTCACATTTTCTTCCTGGTCAGTATTTAGGATCCTGTTATCCTAAGACTATAAAACCCAATGTTTTTCCTATACGGTATGTCATTCCCTACCTCCCCCACCAATTTATTAAATTTTTTCAGGCATATTATAGAACTTTTCCATGTCTTCTGTTCACAGCAAAGGGGATCATATTTTTGCCTGTAGAAAGCAGCATAGTAGAACTGAATTTTAGATCCTAAACTTATTCTCTTTATGGTCTTGAATAAATCATTTAAATGCTCTGGACCTCATTTTTCTAATCTGTAAAATGATTGAGTTGGAAGAATTCTTCCTACTCTAAATTCTATGAGCTATCACATATTCAATCAGTTGCCATATCTTGATTTTTCTCCCTTCATAAAATTCACTTAGCTCAGATCCCTTTTCTCTGTTTATTTGGTTACCATCTTAGTTTCCTATGTTTCAAGTTCCTCCCTTCTCCAATCCATCCTTTACATGGCTACCAAAAAAACTTTCTTAAATTAAAGCTCATATTTGTCTATTTCTTTAAACATGGAACTCCCATTTCCTGTCTCAATGATTTTTCACTGATTATCTCTCATGCCTGGAATGTATTCTTTTCTTACCTTTAATAAAATTCTCTCTTCAAGACAACAGCTGAAGAATCATCTTCTGTATGAAACTTTTCCTGATTTCCTCCCCAACTTTTACCCTGCCATCAATCACTAGTTCCTTTCTCCCCACCTATCTTGTAGTTTGTATTTATTTTGTATGTGTTATACAAGCACTCAAATGCATGCGCGCGCACACACACACACAGAATTATTGTCGTCCTTAATAGAATATAATCTGCTTACGAGGAGAGATTGTTTAACCTTTTTTTTTTTTAATCCGCATTACCTAGAACAATGTCTGGTACATAATAGGTATTTAATAAGTAACATTAGACCAAGGAGTAAATGGGTTTTGAAAAGGAAAGAGTACTGTGATATGTTAGTAATAGTTGAGGAGCCATTGCTTTTGCTTTCTCCCTGTGTCCTGCCTCCATATATGTCAGCTTTGATTCTGAGGATGCCCCAAGGAAGGTAGAAGACAAAAGATTAAGTTGCCAATTCTAGAGCCTACACAGTATCTGCAGATGAGGCTTGTGATAACTTAGCCCGTATCTTTTATTAACTACCTACTATGTGGTGGCACAACTATGCTAGGAATGATAGAAAATCATTCCCCTTATGTTTATGGTTTATAGAACCCCTCTAGTTTATAGAAGGCTATAACAGAGAAATAAATGATACATATCTGTGTATGTGTGTGTGTGCGCTAGTATTAGTATATGAGAGGTACAAAGTACTATGTGAGTTTGGTGCTGGGGAATGCATTACTGATTTGAATTGTAGGAACACTTTATAAAGGAGGTTCCATTTGAGTAGGATTTGTGTCATTGTATCTCCAATACCTGATATAAAGTGGTACTTAATAAGTGCTTATTGAATTGTTTTTATTTTTAGTTCAATTTTATTTTCAGTTCTGAGTTTTCTTCTTTTCCTCCTCCTTCACCATACTTTGAATTGATGAAAAAATCAAATCCATGATAAATATGTATAGTCTTGCAAAAACAAATTCCCACATTAGCCATGTCCAAAAATAGAAAGGAACAGGAAGAAATAGAACAAAATATGTTTCATTCTGTACTCTGAGTCCATCAGTTAGCCATCTGAAGGTGAATGGCATATTTCATCATGAGTTATTGGGAATTGTGGATTGTTCTTTGTGCTGATCAGCATTTCTAAGTCTTTCAGAGTTGATTAACTTTAGAACTGATATACTGTTTGTAGAACTGTGAATTAGTCCAACCATTCTGGAGAACAATTTGGAACTATCACCAGAGGGCTATAAAACTGCATACCATTTGACCCAAGGATATGGCTTCTAGACCTATACCGTAAAGAGATCAAAGAAAAGGGGGAAAAAAATGTACAAAAATACTTATGACAGTTCTTTTTATGATGGCAAAGAATTAGAAAATGAAGGGATATCCATCAATTGGAGAACAACTAAACAAATTATGATACATGGTTGTGATGGAATATTATTGTGCTATAAGAAATAATGAGGGGGATTATTTCAGAAAAACCTGAATTCAGACTTATATGAACTGATGCAAAGTGAAATGAACAGAACCAAGAAAACAATGTATATAATCGTGATATTGTAACGTGATCAACTGTGAAAGACTTAGCAACGCTGATTAATATGATGATCCATAATAATTTCAAAGTGCTATCCACCACATTTCAGATAGAGAACTGATGTACTCTGTAGAATGAAGCATTTTTCCTTTTTCTTTCTTTTTTCTTTTTTTTTTTCTTTTTCTTTTTTTTTTTTTTTTTTGGCAACATGGCTAATATGAAAATATATTTTGCATCACTTTGGATGTATAATGGGCATCTTATTTCTTGTTTTCTCAGTGGCTGGGGGAGTGAGTAAAAGGAGGGAAAAAATTTGTAACTGAAAATAAAAATCAAAAATAAAGAAACAAGTTGATTAGCTTTACAGTACTATTGTTATGGTACAAATTGTTTTCCTTGTTATGGCCACTTGACTTTGAATCTGTTTTTCCAGTGTTTTTCTTAAACCATCTTCTTTTTTATTTCTTATAGCACAATAGTACTTCATCACATTTATATAACCATTACTTATTTGGTTATTTCCCTATTGATGGTTACTACTACAGTTTCCAATTTTTTGCTAACACAAAAAAAGATGTACAAACATTTTTGTATATGTGAGTCCATTTCCTTTTGATGTCTTTGGAGTATAGATCTACTATTGATATTGCTGAGTATGGTGCAATTTTATAATTTGGGGAGGCATAGTTCCAAATTACTTTCCAGAATGAATGGATCACAGATCACAGCTGTATTATTAAAGTTCTTCTTTTCCCTGCAAAAATAGTATGGCAAAAACTAGACAGTGACCAATATCTAACACTCGATATCACGATAAGGTTGAAATGGTTTCATGATTTAAACCTAAAAGGTGATACTAAAAGCACATTAGGAGAACAAGGCATAGTATACCTCTCAGATCAGTGGAGAAGGGAAGAATTTATGGTCCCTAAAGAACATTATGATATGCAAAATGGATAATTTTGATTATATTAAATTAAAAAGGTTTTGCACAAACAAAACCAGTGCAGCCAAGAGTAAAAGAGTACAGAAAGCTGGGGGAGGGGAGGTTACAGTTAATGTTTCTGATAAAAGGCCTCATTTCTTTCTTTTTTTAAGTTTTTTATTTTCAAAAGCATATGGATAGATAGTTTCAACATTCACCTTTGCAAAAACCTTGTGTTCTAAATTTTTTTCTCCCTTCCTTCCCTCATTCCCTCCTCTAGATGGCAAGTAATCCAATATATGTTAAACATGTGCAATTCTTCTATACGTATTTCCACAATTATCATGCTGCACAAGAAAAATCAGATCAAAAAGGGAAAAAATGAGAAAGAAAACAAAATGCAAGCAAACAACAACAAAAAACTAAAACTACTATGTTGTGATCCACACTCAATCCCAACAGTCCTCTCTCAGGGTGCAGATGGCTATCTCTATCACAAGACCATTGGAACTGAAAAGGTCTCATTTTTAAAATATAGAGAGAATTGACTCAAATTTATATAAACACTAGCCATTCCACAGTTGATAAATGATCAAAGGATGTAAACAATTTTAAGACAGTAATTAAAGCTACTTCTAGTCATATGAAAAAATGCTCTAAATCACTATTGATTAGAAGAAATGCAAATTAAGGCAACTTTGAGGTACCACTT
The DNA here is from genome assembly GCF_016432865.1 of Antechinus flavipes. Lineage (NCBI taxonomy): Eukaryota > Metazoa > Chordata > Mammalia > Dasyuromorphia > Dasyuridae > Antechinus > Antechinus flavipes. Next base: position 569,098,934 of record NC_067400.1, on the reverse strand, counting down.
TACACTTCTCAGACTGAATAAGATAGTAAAAAAAGATAATGATGAATGTTGGAGGGGATGTGCAAAAACTGGGACACTATTGTGAATTGATCTAATCATTCTGGAGAGCATGCCTAAAAGGCTATGCCCAAAGATTGTGCATACCCTTTGATCCAGCAGTGTTTCTACTTTAGTTTGGGTCTGTATCCCAAAGAGATCATAAAAAAGAGAAAAGGATTCATATGTATAAAAATGTTTGTATCAGTCTTTTTTGTAATAGCAAGAAACTAGATTTCAGAAAAGCCTGGAAAGACTTACATGAACTGATGCTAAATGAAATGTGTAGAACCAAGAGAATGTGACAAGAGTCAGTTGTTGCCCCAGTATCTGAGATTTGGGAGTTTATCATATATTCCTAATCATATATTATCATATTATTCATATATTCCATATATTATATATCTAAACTATTGTATATCATTCTGACTTCCTGCTTCTTACCTAGTACCTAATTGTTTTGATAATTACAATTTTATAATATATTAATACATAATATATTAAAATCAGGGATTGCTAGGGCTCTTGAAGAAATATTTCAGAAGCAATATTAGTAGGACTTCTTGATTAGATGTAAGTGAGGAAGAGGAAGAATCCAAGATAAACAAAAATTTAGAAATTCTCCCATGGTGAAGGGATGGCTAAGTGATTAGAACTCCCAAAAGGAAGCATGAGCTTGTAGAATAATGCAGAATTTTGAGTTAAAACTTCAGAGTTAAAGGCCTTTCTGTGCCATTTACTAATAGTATGACCCAGGACAAATCACTAATTGCTCTCCTCAAATATGGAGTGTGGGACAGAAAAAAAGATTAGGATAGATGTTTCTGAGGTCTTGTCCAATTTCATTATTCTATAATTTTGATGTGTAATTGACAATTATGTAATGTAGTCATACTTTCAAGAAACTAAAAGTAATTGACCAAGAATCTTCTGGCAAAAGAGTAAGTGATATTGAGCATTTCAAACAACATAGCAACCATTGTGTTAGAAATTAATAACCAGGGCACCCACTTGGTATCACTTTCTCCTATTTCTAGGCATAGGACCAGAAATGTTATAGTGTGATAGTATAGTATAGTATTTGAACAAGACTAGAGCATGGGTATAGGAACCAATACCTAGGTTACAATTATTTTGGAGGCATGTTTGATGGTACTGAAGGAACTGGGATAGAGTCGAGTAACAGACCTCTCTCTAAATGGGGCTGAAATTTCAAGCTGTTTTCAAACTCTGATAAATAAAGGTTCCCCACTGTCTGCTTAAGAGCCCTACTGACATACTCAGATCAGGAACGGAGGTGGCATTCTGAAATAAAGATAGTTTGAAAGTAATTACACTAGATGATCTCAAAAACTTCTGACATTCTATGGTTCACTGCTTTGAAGGTCAGGTTCAGACAGGCTTGGTAGAATGGGCAGAGTAGCCCCTACGCTTATTTCAAACCTGTTCTGTTTACCAGATGCTCTGTCTCCTTCTCTAGTAGGAGATGTTGAAGGGCCCTGAATGGATTTCTTAGGTAAGATTCCCACCTAATAAGAAGCTCAAACTCCAAGCCTTCAGATCCAGGCATTGGAACAGTCTCATTTCTATTACACCTATGTAATTGCAACATATGCCAGACTAGTTTTATCACTGCTACCAGGTCAGTTGATAGGATAGGGAAAAACCTGGACAGATATTATAAAGGCAGAGTGCAAGTGGCAGTAAAGAATGAGAAAAAAATAAATGGCCAGAGAGAGAAGAACAAGAAGTATTTCCAAACAGCCAATGATGTCCAAGATTCTGTCTCTGACAAAAGAGTATCAAGTAGTAAAATGTAGCAGCTCACTATGAGATCAACATCAGATTGTTAGAGAACTCCAGGACTCTGCATACAATGGTTGATTAAATGTGATATTTATGTATTGTAGTTACTTCTCTTTTCCTGCACTAGGAATGGTATGGTTTATTTCTAGAAACACTTAGCACAGTTCCCTGCACATAATAGATACTTAGTAAGTGAATGTTGTGTTCATATGAATTGACATTCCCTAAACTTTATTAGTATGATATCAGTCTTTTCTATTTTGGGGAGGGGGACTCCTGACCTATATTATTTCTCTGGTATAGGAATCTCCTACCAATACAGATCAACAACTCTACTGCAATTTAGCATCTTAAGAGAATCGCCTGAGGCACTGAGGCTAAGTAACTCATTTGTGGTTGCACACCCAGAATGTGCTGGAGTGAGGACCTAAACATGTATCATTATGACTTCTAAGCTATACCTGCCATAATTCCTCTCATATATCAAGATGCTTAAATTTATCCAAATCATTTCGCTATACTGAACCTCAATTTTTTGATCTATAAAATTAGGATTTGGACTAGATGGTCTCGAGGTCCCTTTCAGCTCCATCAATCAGTTGGTCAGTAAGCATTTATTAAGCATTTATTCCTAAGCACCAGACACTGTGTCACTCTGGAGAAAAAGATACAAAGAATGAAGCAATCCCTCCTTGCAAGGAGCATGCATTGATAACTAACTGGAAGAAGAGTGATGCCCTTTAAAAAATAATAATAATAATAAGTAAGTTAGAGGAATAGGTTACTCCCTGAAGAGGAGTCACTTTTGTGGGAAACTGGACCAGCTGTTTAAGCCTGCATTTGTAAAAGGCTTTCTTTGATCCTGTGTCCCAAATCATAATGTAGGCTGGCATGATATTATGACTGACTTCTCTAAGAGCCCTTTTGCCTTAAATCAATGCTTCTGGAAATCCTCCCACAGGAAGTTCAAAAGAATGAGCTTCAAAGGGATCTTTTTAAGATAGACAAGCTAGAGGGTAACCAGAGTAATGAAAAGCTTCAGCTTCATGATAGATAAATACCATATAAGAGTATTATACATAATTTAGAGGAAAGAAGACTTGGTTGACATTCAAGTTTTTTCCATGTATTTGAAAGATTGTCATATAGAAGAAGGATTAGATTTGCTCACCTTTATTCCAGAGGGCAGAAATCACAGAAAAATAGATTTCAGTTTGAATAAAGAAAAATTTCCAAGTATTAAAAAGCATTTTTCAGATTTAAAATAAATTGACTTGGAAACTAGTGAGTTCTCCATCACTTAAGGATGGAGAACTTAAAACTAATGAAGGCTAACAGCTGTCATATTATACAATTATAGAGTGAATTCCTATAGAGGTATGTGAGCTTAGATTAGATGACTTCTTAGATTCATTTAAACTTTGAGAGTCTGTGAATACTCTTGGATCTATAAATTCTGGTCTTTTAAAAAAATTTAGTATAAATTCTGGTCTTTTTTAAAAATTAGTAAATTAAATTAGTAATTATTAGTTTATAACAGTTTCATGTTTGTGTGTGACTAAGCAGAAGATGTGACTTTAATATTTCATATTACTGTCTGATAGGTTCTGATCGATATTTGGGATCCCGAGACCCATCACGCTTGAGCAGCCGGGACCCCTCCTCTTGGACGGTAGAAGATGTGATGAAGTTCGTCAGAGAAGCTGATCCTCAGCTGGGACCCCATGCTGACCTCTTTCGAAAACATGTAATTCTCCTCTTGGACCTATCTCAGATGGAATTTGGTTTATATGTGTTAGTTTTATCTTAGCAATTTGACAGTAAGCTTTTGAATGGCAGGCATAATGTTTAACTATTCAGCATTGTCTACAACAGAGGTTCTTAACCTGGGGTCCAAGAAAACCCTTAAGGGATCTGGGAATAAATTGGAATGGCGGGAGAAAAGACTTACATCTTTCTTTTCATAAATATATAACTGATATTTAGCATTCCCATCAATTATGGACAACAAACCATTATTCTGAGAAAGCATCCAAAGGCTTTATTAGTCTATCAAAAGGGGCCTCTGACTCAGAAAAGATTTTTTCCTACAACCTGGTACAAGTCTAGGTGCATAGTAAGTTCCCAGTAATCCTTATTTATTAATTGACTCATTTTTCTTAAACTGGGGAGAAACAGTGACCCTCTAATTGGGTCCAAAGTTCTGTCAGTCAATTTATTAACAGATACTGTGTTGAGCACCTGTTAGCATCTTAGAGCTAGACAGACACCATGAGAAATGCAAGGGGAAAAGACCCATCTTCTGCTGACATAGACTTTATCATAGTCTAATTGGGGAGATAAAATACATACAAAACAGTAAGGAGAAAAATAATAATAAAATTTTTCATGTGTGTAGCACTTTAGGAATTACTAAACTTTTCTTTGAAGTAAGTGTTATCTTTATTTTGTGGATAAGAAAACTGAGGCTTCATGAAACCCAAAAGCTTTCCCAGAACCACTTAGTCGGTAGCTAGGATCCACAGCCCCCTTTTCTGTCTCCCATGTCTGACACTTTTCCCACACTGTTGCTGTCTCTTCATGTGAGAGGATATGTAATTCATTGGTATACAAATTCTAAATAGTAAGGAAGCAACAGATTAGCATAGACTCCAGGACAAATTGGGCTTAAACTGTGCCCAGAAGGACAAATGGGATTTGAAGAGGTTCAATGAAAAGAATAGGGCATTCCGGGCCAAGAAAAGAGTGGAATGTTCATGTGACAATGAGGAGAAAAGCCAATCACTAGAAGACAAGGTGGAGTTGGTAAAGTGGGGCATAAGAGAAGGCCTCAAATGTCAGATAAGAACTGTACTTTGTAAACTCTTTAACATAGCACACTAAGGTTTGTAAAGGACCCTCTTCAGGAAGTGGTACAAATTATATCATTTTCATTTTACATGTGACCTCACAGAAGGGAGGAAAGATAAATTTACCCAGGGTTAAACACAGTAAGTGTTGGAACCATGATTTGGACTCATATTTCCTGACTCCAAGTCTAAATTTCGAGTTTAGACTCCAAACACTAAGCTCTTAGTGATAAATATATTGCCATGATTAAGGTTATTTTTGATGTGTTTCCAGTCAAATAATTATTTCTCCAGCACTTAAATTGCCTCAAGGAAGAAGAAAGGAGGACTTGAAACCTGAGTAATCCTTGTGTAATGTCTGATACACCAGGCAACACTTTAATAACTCTGGTTTTTGAAGGCTCCTATAACTGTTATGCTTGCTTTTAATTCTAAGGGAACTACTATCTGACTTCTCTTAACTTCCCTTTCTCTGGTGGCAGGAGATCGATGGAAAGGCCCTGCTCCTCCTCCGCAGCGACATGATGATGAAGTACATGGGTCTAAAGCTGGGCCCAGCGCTGAAGCTCACCTACCACATTGACAGACTAAAGCAAGGGAAGTTCTGAGGAACCCCTGGAGAAGGATATCTTTCCCATCTGCCTAGCCCCAGAGGCCCAGCTCACACCTGCTTGAGGCCCCCATGGCTCAGTGCAGCCCAGCACAATGCAGCATCATTCTGAGGGCCTCCAAGTCAAGCAGGCACCCCTCCCTGCCCCTTGTATGCACGCACGCACGCACGCACACCTCCGGACCCCTGTCCAGCACCCAGCAGGTTCCTGGAAAAACAAGCTCTGCCCCTGGCCCTGAATAGGGCTGTCCAACCACAAAGGTGAATTTAATGGTTTTGTTCATGGGCAGCCCCCTGGGAAGTTTGCAGAGCTATCGCATTTCTGTGCTGATGGAAGACTCCAGACAGGAACGCATTGGATAGCTGGTTTGGCCACCTGGATCCTTTATTGCCTGATCGGAAATGCCTGGCTTCTTTCCTCCAAGCTGGCTTTCTTCTTGTGCTACTCCTGCGCTGGTTGTCTTGGCAGAGGGCTATGAGACTCCAGGAGGCTGTTTAAGGAGCAGTCTCCTTCCTTTTTCTTCCTTCCCCTCCCCACATTGACCAGTCTATTCCCCTGCCCTCTCCCTTTCCTCACTGAGGCTGGTCACTCTGAAATGTGTGCTTTTCCCTCCAATGACATGCCCTTCCATGAAGGGCCAAGGAGAGGAGAAGGAACTGTCCATTCATCTGCTATACCCATTCCTCTGGAGGGACAGGGGAGTTTGCCACCTTCTCATCTGGGATTGGTACTGCTCTTCCTCCTTCCCCAACTCTGCTGGCCCCCAACCCTTCCCTACAGGGAGAAGGTACCTGGAGCTAGTGAAACAACATTTGATTCAGAGGCCCACATCCCTTTGTATTTATTCCAGGTAGTGTGGCCTTGCATGGAGGGAATGGACTGAGCCCCTGACCAAGGAGCTGAGACCAGGCACTTACATATTGTGGGCACTGCTTAAAGAACAAGAGTACTAGGCTTTGTGGTGGTGCTAGCCAGCTCCACTGCCAGTAGCCCTACCCTGAGAGGTGCAGACTTTGGGAATTTTCTATCAAGTTAGCAGCGTGGCCCTACCCTACATCATCCCATGGGGCCTCCCCAGTGCACCACAACCCTTCCCCCTGCTACATACTCCCTACTAATGGTGCAAATGTTTTCTTTTTGTAAGTCTTTTCTATTGTTATTTATTTTTTTCCAGCACCTGTGCAGTGATCCACAGCTCTCATCCATTCCAACCTAGAGGCTAGGAAGTGGGCAGGAGGAGGAATAAGACTTAAAACTACCAATAATCTTCACCTTCCCCTCCCCCCCCTTTTCTCTCTCCCAGCCCTGAAAGGTCTTAGGCCTTTTCCAGAGGACTTCAGAAGGTTAAACATTTTTCTTCTGGAGAGACTGGAAAGCCAGCCACAGTCCCCAGAGGCCCCTGTAGAAGAGGTTCAAGGGCAATCCTAGGATGTAACTCCCTAGTCAATAAAGAGGACCATTCACTTTTCTACCTTCAGTCCTGATTCTCTTTTACTCAATCTGATGGGGAAAATCCCACAAATAAAGAAGAGTGCCTAAGGCATCAAGGGGTCCTGCTTCTGTATATTACCCTTCACATCATCCTCTCCTCCTTAGCTGCCTCTCTGGGATTTGGACCAGAAGATTTATAAGAATCGAGAAAACTGAGGTAGGAATGGGGTACCCAATAGATGTCTAAGAAAGGTAAATCCTTTCAGGTACTCCCAAAATTGGGGAGAATAGTCAATTGGCACCCAGCAATGAACTTGCCTCTGGCTTGGCCAGATAGCCCTCTTTCTTCTTATCTTCCCTCACCTCCTTTAATTCATTCTTCTCTCACCACCCCTCCCCTTCCAACACAAGCAAGGTAACATGGCTGCCATAACCTCTGAAGTAGCCTTGCTGCCAGCATTGGTCTCCCAGTCCAAGAGTTTGATTTCACAAGCTGTCCATAAACATCATTTGTCATTGGGTTAATAGAACAGAGTGCTACCCATGGTCTCACTGATGCTCTCACCCAGACTCCTTTTATGTCAATTTGTTTATAAAGAAGAAATTAAAAAAAAAAAAAAAAAGATATTGGTCTCATTAATCATCAGTCAAGTCATTTTGAAGCTTACTTTATGTCAGGTGAAAACAAAAAAGCCCTGAGGAACTTTGCAGTCTGGTTAAGATATGTAACCTGTGTAGGGTTAAAGTCACCTAATGCCAATTGCCTCAGGGAAAAAAAAAAAAGATGTGTGACAAAATAGTTAAGGAATAAGAGGTATGTGAAAGAACAACAGGGAGTTTAGAGATGGAGCAGATCAGAGTGATTTGAAGGTACCACTTGATAAAAGAGAAAATTTGGCTAAATGGAGAGGAGCAGGGAAGTATATCAGGATAATTTTTTTTCTGACAATAATGGAGTAAATAGAAAGTCACAGACGGAAGCCAAAGAATCAAGTTTTCTCTGGGATATGGCTCCATTCAGTTCATTTCATAGAACATTTATTTAGCACTGAAAACAAATCAGCCTGGTTTCAGTGCAATTCCAAGTTTTCATAATAATAGTAATGTGTATGTAGATTAATATGATTAAAGATGGAATGTGATAAGAGCAAAGGAGAGAGGCTGCTTTAGGGATATTAATTGTGAAAAGGAAACAGACACTTTCACTTGGGCCTCTAAGGATGTGTGAAGATTAGCATTGCTTTCCAAAACTGGGCCTTGAGAAGACTTACATTAAGTTAATTGGAAGGTGGGAGATGACGGAAGGAAACAGTCTGGGCTGATCTCTGCCTGCTTTGTGAGGTGAAGCCATGAAGATTCCTGGACAATATCTGCCCAGAAGGTACCGAATCAGCTCCCTTTAATGGGAAAGCAAGTGGGGACAGAGCTGAGCACTCATAACCTATAGAACCATAAGACAAAAATGGGTTTTGTAGTTGATGAGAACAACTTTATAATCAGGTACGTATAGATCTCTTGGGGGAGAGGAAAGGCTTAGCATCCTTAGGTGCCCCTCCCTACAGCTGCTTCCCACCAGCTAACGTTTGCCTTTCAGAGAGATCTCAATGGAACAGTGACATTGGTCCCAACTCCTCTGCTGTTGGCAGGACTTATTACTGTGACAACCAACTAAGGTAGGTCTTTCACCACTACTATAACCAATCCCACTTCACTCCCCAAAAAGAAAATTGGCAAGAGACATGTATGCCAATTTCCCAAAGCCCTATGGGATATGGGGTGTATAGTTGTTATTCTCCTCTAAGAGTATTCAATACTGACTGGGGCCTAGTGAGAAGAATGCTTTCTACATGATTTACCTAACATAAGACCAAAACACAACAAAATCAAATGAAAAAGATGCACAGCTTTAGCTAGAAAATAGTAAAATAGATGGATTCAGAGCTAGCTGAATGTTGAGGCAGCCCCACGGAATAGTCTCAGTAGCTTAATGTCACTTTGGAAGGAGGTCTTCCTTCAGTAGACTGCCCCTGGGATCTGTGCTGTTTAACGTATTTGTCAATGATATGAATAAAGGCATAGATGGTACCTTTCATCAGAATTCTTAGGCAATACAAAGCACAGAGGGATGACTGACATTGTAACTTGTAATCTTTCCTCTTAAATCTACCACCCACTTCCTAACTTCCTAATTTCCTCTGTCCAGTATTACTTAATGTTGAGATACTCCAGTTCTTAACCTCAGATTCATGTTCTCCTCTTTATCCTTATCCTCCATAGCCAATCAGTTGTAAGTCTTACTTACATACTTACTTAGATATTGATTCTATCTCCCCAGCATGTCTCATCTCAGTCTTCTGTTTAATCACACACAACCACCACCCTATCCTTGGCTTGTATGATCTAATTAGTTTCCTTAATTGTAGTCTTTTTTCACTTCATTCTCCACACATCTGCAAAATTGATGTTTCTAAAATATGCATCTAACTTATAACCATCCCCACTTAGGAAACTTCATTGGCTCCTCATTACCTAGTAGTTCATTTGTTTGGCAGTTAAATTCCTTTCTTTCTCACTAACTCTTACCTCTCTTTCAGGTTTACCTCCTGTTACTCTCATCCAGGCATTTGCTGCACCCAGTGTTTGGCAAGCCTATGTAACCCCACTGGAATGCTCTTCTTCATTACCTGTCAGATAATCATAAAGCATTTGTTAGGCACCTACTATATGCTAGACACTGTGCTAAGTGTGAGAGACAAAAATTAAACAGTCTTTATTCCCAGGTGGGCAGGAGGTAGGGGAAATAATGTATACATTCGTGTGTGTGTGTGTGTGTAATATATTATATATATATATATATATTATATATATATATATATATATTATATATATATATATATATATATCATTGGCTGGTGGGGAGGCACTAGCAGCTAGGGAAGGGGAGATCAAAAAAGATCTCATGTAGTAATGGCTCTTGAAAGGAATCTTAAACTAGGGATTCTTGGAGACTGAGATGAGACTGCAAATCTATTTTAGGCATGGAGGACAGCTTGTATAAAACCACATTGATAAAAGAGGCAATGTTTTGTGTGAGAGACAAGTAGATGAGTTTGACTTGAATCACAAAGTGTGTGAAGGGGAGTGACAATAAATCTGGAAAGCTAGGCTATAGCCAGGTGGCAAAGAGCATTAAATACCAAATAGAAGTTTATATTTGATGCTAGGGGCAATAAATGGACTTTTTGAGCAAAGGAGAACATGACCAGTTAAAAATATCACTTTAGCAGCTATGTGGAATGTATAGTAGAGAGGAAAGAGATCAAAGGCAAGGAAACCAATGAGGAGCCTATCTCAATAACCTAGACAAGAAGTGACAAGGGCCTAAACTAAGGTTCTTTTGGAATCTAAGCTCTCTACAAGGCTTCACTCAGCCATCCCCTTCTTCATGAAATCTTTTCTGATACTCATCTTTCTTCCACTCCCCAAGCTACTTTGTATTTTTAAAAACATATCTCTATACAAATTAAATTCCCTTAATATAACATAGGCTCCTTAAGGGCAGACTTTTATGTGTATACCCAGTTCCTTGTATGCAGTTTATTTATTGAATAATCAAATGAAATCAAGATTTACAAAAACCTTGACAGGCTAGAACACTGAGCAGAATCTTATCAATGAAATTCAATATGGTTAATTGTAAAGATTATCATATGTAGTATACACATGATATACACACACACATTTTTGTGTGTACTCACATATACATATATAAAGTCATTACAAAGTCCTTGTGTAACTTAAAACTTTAATAAAGATGGATGCACATGATAGAAGTACACGGTAAATTGCATATAATAGCTGAAATCTTAAAAGTTTTAAAAGTTACACAGATTGCCTTTTTAAACTTCAAGCATAACCAGCATTGTTTTTGGTAGTTTTAAAATCAATTTTCCAAATAAGTTTTAGTGAAAATATTTTTCATGTGTACCTCAGTAAGGACATTAAAAATTAACCCCAAAATGAATAACACTAATAAAATTTTTAAGGATTTACCTTACATGTGTCATTTAAAATTTGTGTCTGTCATATACATTTCTAAAGAACCCTCTGTCTATTTTACATGTAAACACACAGCAATGAATGACCTCTATAGTTTTTCATCCAACTGAATATCATAGTCTAGACAATAGATATTCTTCATTTTCTTTCTTACCCTGAGTTGGATCTCTCATCAAGCTTCTTTAAACATTTTTTTTACTCCCACTGAATACTGTTTCAAAAGGTGATATTGTTTATAAATTTCCCACTATCCATAAGATATTGTAAACAAGTCTCTATTGCCAATCATTTTTGCACTTAAAATTCTTTATCTCCCCACTTGATAACTAAGTTACCTCTTTGATAGTTACAGTTTTGTGGGCTCTTTTGCTGACCTCATTCTGCTGAGTGATCTAGATTGATGAAACTTATATATGAAATTATTATAATGATTATCATTTCTTCCACCTCTCTCATTTTTTAGGATCAAGAACTTCTTGAACTAAATTACTTCTGCCAACTGTTCCTTCTTGTGTCCTCTGATACAAAACAGAACAAGCTTAATTCTTCCTTTAAATATGTAAAGAATTAATATCATATTCAGACTAAGCTTCGGACACTTACTAGCTATGTGACCTGACATTTAATCCTGTTTGCCTCATTTTCCTCACATGTAAAATGAGCTGGAGAAGGAAATGGCAAACCACTCCAGTACCTGTGCCAAGAAAACCACAAATGGGGTTACAAAGAGTTGACTGAAATGAGTAAACAACAACAACAAATCTGCCCAATCTCTTCATCTGAGGCCCTTTCCTATCCTGATTACCATCCTTTGGTCATTTTCTAATTTATCATTGTACTTTCTATCTTCTAGTGGTTAAAACTCCAGAAGAGCAGTCTGTTCAGGATGTAGTACCACTGAATCTTATCTCTTTATTCCTGAGAGCTGTGAATCTAATTCATTCTTCATTTTATCACTCTTGATACTATTCTTACACAACTGTTCCTTTGTTTTTAAAATTCATCTTCTGTCATATTCCATTGCTTCTATCTTCTGCATATATCTTTAAAAATCCAAGTTGGGGGGAAAAAACTATTGGTTGTTGAGTTCTCTATACATCTGCATTATTTTTTTCATATCATTCCTGTTTTTCCTCCTCAAATTTTTTTTCCTTTTTTGTCTTCAGAATTTCATCTTCAGAGTTTTTCCTCTGCTGGGTTGATTTCCTTGACCATGCCACTCATCTATTCAGTGAAGTTCAGTGGATCCCTGTTCCCTCTAACATCAAGTATAAACTGCTTCACTTGGCATTTTAAAGCTCTTCACAACCTGTGCAGTCTTTCTATATATTCTCTTCATGCATTCTGTACTCCAGCTGCATTGACCCATTTGCTATTCCTTACACCCAATATTTCATTTCCCATCCCTCTACCTTTGCATTGTCTGTTTCTCATGCCTGTAATACTCTCCTTCCTTAGTTCTGCCTCTGAGAATCCCTAGATTTCAAGATTCACCTCAAACACTATCCTTCTACAGATGTCTTTCCTAAGTCTTCTGCTGTTACTATCTTTTCCCTCTGAATTTACTTTATATGTATATCTTTGATCTTTGAGAATGACAAAACAAAAATGTCTAATACGAAGTGAACAATTATTATAAGTAAGGATACAGTAAGATGGAACTTCAATACCTTTGATAAGTTTAGTTAATTTGGATCATATGAACAACATATTTCAGATGATTGTGGAATTTCTGGCTCAAAGAAGTTTCTGCTTGTAACTTCCTGGTTGTTTCCTGTCTGTGTTGTCTCCATTCAAACCAACTTCCTCAATCCTTCCCAATTCCTGGGAATTTTCTATTGAAAAATTCTTTTGAAAAAATTTTTTCTAGCCTAAATTCTCTCTCCTCTCCCAAAAGCTCCATCACCATGACATTATAGTCCCCTTCTGCCCCACATTGAGCACCAAATGTGATGACCATGTATTTAAAATCAGCCAGAGTCAGGAATTCAGGTTAAGGGGAAAATCTCCAATCTTTATTCTCAGTAGAGGTCAAGAAGGATTGCGATAACAATATGGGTAGCTGCGACAGGAAGCCAGCCAGCAGAGGTGAAGGGGGATTGCAGGTGAAAAGGGGATGGGAGGTGAAGTTCGCGATAGCAATGTGAACAGTTGTGTCAAGATGCCAGCCAGCAAGATGCCAGCCAGCAGTCTCTCTTTCCGCTTCCCTTTCCACTCCCCTGCTCCACCCACCAAAATCGTCATTTCCTATACAACACATCAGGACTTGCACAAAGAGTGGGCAGGGGCCATTCTTTCTCCAAGCATATATAGTAATAGAGTATGGTCCAATTACTATTTAGCCTCACGTGCTTGGGACCTCAGTGCATCAACTCAGGCCTCAGCCCATTACACTCCTCCTTCTCCATTGGGAAAGAATAAAAACAAAAACAAAACCCTTATAACAGATAAGCATTGTTAAGCCACACACACACACAATTCCCTGCAAAGGGAATATAAAAAATTTTTTTACCCTGAAGTCATCATCTCTTTGTCATGAAGCAGATTGCATGCTTCATCATAGGTTCTTCTGGTATCATGTATTTGGTTATAATTCTTAAGTTTCTAAAAATTATTTGCTTTGACAATGTTGATTTTATACTATAAATTACTCTCTTGGTTCTGCTTACTTCCCTCTGTGTCAAAAACCCAGATCTTCCTGGGTTCTATAAAACTATTCTCTTTATCATTTGTTACAACATTATCGTATGTGTATGTAACAGAATACTATTATTTGTTCAGATTATTCCCCAATAGACATCCTTTTTATTATTCTGGGAAATTTCTAGAATTAATTTTTTAAAAAGATTAGAGAACATCAAGAAAAGAATGACCACAAAAAGTCAATAGCTTCAATAAGAACAAAATAACCTTATTTACTAAGTTTTTTGGCAGGATTACTGATTGATGTCAGTCAAGTAACATTTATTAAATTTACATGCTATAGCCCAGATACTGTGCTAAGTTTTGGAAGTATGAAGACAAAATATTTCTCATTTTCAAAGAGCTTACAGTCTAATGGAAAAGATAAGATGCAAAAATTATGTACAAACAAGATATATATAAGATAAATTAGAAATAACCAACAGAAGAAAATCCATAGAATTTAGGGGGATTTGGAAAGGTTTCCTGTGAAAGGTTAGATAAGGATTAGAGATTAACAGTGTCAAAAATTACAGAGTATTCAAATAAAATGAAGGGTAAAACAGGGCCATTGGATTTGTCAACTAAGAAATTGTTATGGAAAATTTTTATTTCCTTTTATTATTCAGGACTCAGGATAATAACTCTTAAAAATTTTGGTCAACCAAAGATCTGTATTAACATTAACCTCACCTGGTCAAAATCTGTTCTTTGGGATGCAAAAATTTACTTAAAGCCTTAAACATTTCTTAGATAAAGAAACCTGAGGAGGAATCTCAATTGTACCTGATTCTTTAGTTTTGTGGCTCAGAATGGTGAGTGATTACCACTTAATAAAAAAAGCTGGAGAGCTCTCTAGGAACAAACCCAAAGTTTATTCTATGTTCTCCAGAGAAGTGGGTGTCCCTCCAGTTGGACAAGCAATCGAAAGGAAGAGGGCCCTTTGGGATAGGTTTTACACTTTAAATAGTCCCTTATGCAAATACCTCTCCCACCACTGATCCTCATCTTCATTGGCTGAGGGTCTTACATTCTAAATTCTAAAACTACCCAGGAAATTGAACTTTGGGCAATAAGTACATAACTACCCCTATTTGATTGAGGTAGGAAGAAAATTATGTCATGGGAGAGTAGCAGGAAAGAGACTTAGATATGCCCTTGAGTCAATGCCCAAGGACCTTCAGGTTTACACCAACTCTGGGGCTGATGAAGCCTTACTTCGTTATCACAACTGCCTTGAGAGATCTCATTCTGTCTTGTTCAGTTACAAGTAAAAATCCTCTTCACCCAGCCTGTTTGTGAATCCTCTAAATGTAATTTAATCTGTAATCTGATTTACCTTCCCTACAGTTTGTTTGATGAGATTTGTTTCCTTAGGGAATGTGTGAATTTAAGTATGTTCAATTTTTATGACATTGAAGGAAACATGGCATTATACTTCTCTTTAACTTATATGGCCTAGGAGGAATGTACAAGACTGAAATATGTAAAAGAATTATTTCTCTGACACTCTATAATGTAATTTTGCTTGTTAAGAAACCTTGTTGGAATTGTAAGAAACAAATATCTTAACGAAAACACCACTGACTCACTGATGAATGCAAGAAAGATTTATTTTACATTCTTGCAAGAATGGGTCACTAGATGAGTAGATACATTTTTGAAACTCCAAAGGCAGCATTTTATTTCCTATCCTGAAGCACAAGTCCCTCCCCTGAGTCCCCATTAATTGGATGTTACAGAAGTTACATGACATGAATCTCTATCCCTCATTACATAGCCAGTCCCCGCCTCAAAGGAGCTTACATAGAGGAGGGCTAAGGGCAAAGAACAAAAGATTCTTTTCAAAGCACAGGCCACCACCCCGATTACAAAAGTCAATCCTTTTCCCCAAGGAGCTTACATTCTTTTAAGGGAAGATAACCTTCACCCTTGATTATTCCTTGATATCCTTGTGGGTTTTAGTTTTCTAATTTAAGTTTCATTTCTCCAATTTAATTTTCATAACTGTGGAAACCAAATGCCTATCCATTTCTCACAATTTCCCCTCTTTTTTTTTTTAAATTTGGTTTCCACATCCTTTTCTAACCCCCTCAAAATTAGATAATTTTTTTTTATATTCCACTTCATAGAAGTTTATTAACCTCTGCATAGATCTCCTTACACAGGCTGGATAATCCCTGAATTTTCTTCTAATTCTAATGTACTAGGAATGAAACTGATGTGGTTAGTAACAGTGCAAAGAGTTGAGGTGTCAGAATCCCCTTCTGGTCAGCGCAGGTCCAATATGAAAGAATTCACAAACCTGAAAAGTTTGATTGGCAAAAGGGAAGTTTTATTGGCACTGAGAAGTCAATCCTGGAAGAAAGATAAAGATATCTCTATCTAGCAGAGATATTCTGGCAGAGAAATAAACAGAGGTGTTAACACTGAGAAGAGAATGTCTTCACAGAGGGCAGGGGTCCTGACAGGCAGCTATGCCAAGGAGAGAGGTTCCTTGACAAGGCATGGTCCTGCTTTGGGCCTCTGCAAAGAAATGAGCCCAAAATTGTCCTTTAATAGAAAATCTGAGACTCAGGTTTCAGGTTGCAAAGAATGCCAAAGTCCACCCCCAACCTCCCAGGCCTAGATATTCATCTTGGAATTTTAGTTACTCAATATCAGGCCCAGATCTCCCAATAGAATTTGAATGGGGATCCAGCTATCAATGTGGGGAGAGAGGGTATGATTTGCCTTAAAAAGGCCCAGCCTGAGAAATCTGTTTTCTCATAAAGTCTGTGGAGCCTGGAAGACCAGGAATCTCCCTTCTTTTACAGATCAAAAGGGGACACAATTTCAGAATGATAATTTTACAGATTAAAGGGAACATAGTTTTTAAACCCCCATCAAAACTACTTCCAATTGTAATACATGTTCCTCCTCTTCCTGCCAACACCCTTTCTAGAGTTGTTCTATTTTCCCATGCCTTTCTGCTATTAGCATTTAACTACTCTGTTATTTCCTTCACTGCCTCTCTGGTGTAAGTTATCCAATAATATTTACTCACCAGAATAGTAATGAACCAAATCCAGAATTAGATTGCTAGCCTTGAATTAATCAGTTACTATTTTTCACTTCATTCTTCCCGATTCATTCTTTCTTCATCAAATGCCAAGGTAAAAGGAATAGCTAATTGAGTTGGTGCACATTCAGTTCCCAGGCAAAGCAGGTTTGAGAGTGCTGCCTCCCTAATACCATCCAAGGTTTGCTTGGGATTTACTCATCCCTGAGAAATTGTCAGCTATACCAGACTCAAGTACATGGCACTATACCCTAGATTTTGGAATCTTTTATTCTGCTGTGAGAGGCAAACTGATTAATCTTTACAACTAAGGGGCTAATATAAAGCATTGCAATTCTCCCAGGAATGTTATTTTGGAAACAGGAGGAATTCATTCTCATTTTTCCATACTCAAAGGAAACAGTACTATTTGGTCATGGGGCAACCCATAGCATAAACACAGAAACATAACTTTTTGTTCAGACTCTTTACAGAGTACTTTACCTCAAGCATTGGTATTTTATCACTTGCCTTAAGTCCTTGATTCCAAATCTTCCTAAGAGAACTATACTTATTACCAAATTATTCTTTGATCTACATTTTCTAAATGTCCAGCTCTTGTAGCAAACCAAACATCATTCTAAATTGTATAGTCAATTCTAAAAAATACTCTTTTTCTCTATCAGTACACAAACACTTATACCTATTTATCTATGATTAGTCAAGTGTCTGTAATTCTATAATTTGACAAGCATCAAATTGAATTGTTTGTGGGTTATCTTTCCCAGTAATAATAACCCAAATCTTAACCTGATATCCCCATCCTGAGCCCCAAATACTTTTGTAGCAGGGGAGAATTATTAATGCTAGTAGCATTAATAACCTCCCCCCCTTTCACAGGATTGATGAGCTTCTTTCAGGGAACCCACCCAGACACTGAGTAATTTGGGTCCATTTCACAAACCAGTTGCAGGTCATTCCTAAATCAATGGGACCTAAAGTCCTTTGGGGTATGGGGTAATGATCTCATCTTGAAACTATTTCCTTCTGAGAATGGACACTGAGCTGGATCAAATTACAGGGTCCCATTTAGAGGGGTTTAAGCTGATTGAAGATCCAGTGGATTGAGTCAGATCCCTGAAGCTGGTCAATATAGCTGTCTAGTGCTGGGCATTTGAAAGTGAATTGCTCAAAGCATAGAGAAAACAAACCTAAGAGGACTAGAGAGAGAGGGCAAGAGAGCACTAAGAGCAGAACTCTCATTCATGAGAGATGTGCCTATTCCTTCCCTGAAGATTCTGTAAATAGCTAGTTAGGTGTCATCTCTTTTAATAAAAACTACATTATAACCCAAAAGCACTTTTCAGAAAGGGAGAGTCCCATCAGAATAACAGAAGTATTCAGAAATCCTTCCTTAATCAATCTCATTTAACTATCAAAAACAGGCTATTGAGATAGAAAGATTAACCCAGACTTCTACATGAGCCATGTGTGTAAAAAATCTCTACCAGTGTTTTTGTTTTTGTTTTTTTTCTAGACAAGTAAATGCTCTTTTTTCAGGGTCTATTGTAGGATGGTCTTAGAGAGACTAACATAGATTGGCCAGAAGTTTTCTTATTTTTTTCAATTTAATTTTTATTTTTATTACTCTATGAATCATATTGGGAGAGAAAAATCAGAGCAAAGGGGAAAACCCATGGGAGAAATAAAAAGACAGAAAAAAGAAGTGAATATAGCATGTCTTGATTGATATTAAGTCTCCTTAGTTCTTTTTCTAGATGCAGATGATGGCACTTTCTGCCCAAAGTTTGTTGGGATTGCTTTAGATCACTGAACCACAAAGACGAACCAAGTCTTTCATAGTTGATTATCACACATTATTGTTGTTATTGTGTACAATGTATTCCTGGTTCTGCTTGTTTCACTTAGCTTCAGTTCATGTAAATTTTTCCAGGTCTTTCTAAAATCAACTTGTTCATTTTTTAATAGAATAGCAATATTCTATTACCTTCATTTTACTACAACTTGTTTATCCATTCCCCAATTGGTAGGAATTTACATATTTCCAATTTTTTGCTACTATAGAGCTGCTACAAACATTTTTGCCCATGTGGATCCTTTTCCCTCCTTTATTTTTTTTTTTTTTATTATAGCTTGTTATTTATAAGATATATGCATGGGTAATTTTTCAGCATTGACCCTTACAAAACCTTTTGTTCCAACTTTTCCCCTCCTCCTCACCCCTTCCCCTAGATGACAGATGGACCCATACATGTTAAATATGTTAAAGTATATGTTAAATACAATATATGTATACATATTCATAGTTATTTTGCTCTACAGGAAAAATTGGACTTAGAAACAAGGTAAAAATTACCTGAGAAGGAAATAAAAAATGCAAGCAGACAAAAGCAGGAGTGGAAATGCTATGTTGTGGTTCATACTCATTTCCCATAGTTCTTTTGCTGGGTGTAGCTGGTTCTCTTCATTATTAAACAAATGGAACTGATTTGGTTCATCTCACTGTTGAAGAGAGCCATGTCCATCACAATTGATCATCATATAATATTGTTATTGAAGTGTATAATGATCTGGTCCTGCTCATTTTACTCAGCATCAGTTCATGTAAATCTCTCCAGGCTTTTCTGAAATCATCCTGCTGGTCATTTCTTACGGAACAATAATATTCCATAACATTCATATACCACAACTTATTCAGCCATTCTCCAATTGATGGGCATCCATTCAATTTCCAATTTCTAGCCACTACAAAAGGGGCTGCCACAAATATTCTTTCTTGCACATACAGGTCCCTTTCCCTTCTTTAAGATCTTTGGGGATATAAGCCCAGTAGTAACACTGCTGGATCAAAAAGTATGTATAGTTTGATAACTTTGAGCATAGTTCCAAATTGCTCTGCAGAATGTTTGGATTCGTTCACTATTCCACCAACAATGCATCAGCGTCCCAGCTTTCCCACCTCCCCTTCAACATTCAGTATTATCTTTTCCTATCATCCTAGCCAATCTCACAGGTAGTGGTATCTCAGAGTTGTCTTAATTTGCTGATTTCTCTGATTAATAATGATTTGGAGCATCTTTTTATATGGCTAGAAATAGTTTCTATTTCTTCATCCGAAAATTATCTCTTCATATCCTTTGACCATTTATCAATTGGAGAATGGCTTGATTTCTTATAAATTAGAGTGAATTCTCTATATATTTTGGAAATGATGGCCAGAAGTTTTCAAAAGAAAACATGTTTGTGACTATAGGACACATTATGCAAATTAGTAATAAACTTAAATAAAATTGACTTTCCCATTGATGTAACAAAATAATCCATAAATTCCTTGATGTAACAAAATAATCCCTAAGTTCCTTACAAAGGATGGGGGATGAGTTGCAGTGAGTAGGTTGGTTTTCTCACTTCTAAGGAGTAGCCACACCCAGTGGGAGAAAGGTAGACTAAACCTTCACCTTCCCAAACCCACAGATCATGCAAATAACTAGTACACAATTTTCAATCCTAAATTTCACATTAACTACAAGAAGTCCCAATCAAAAACCTTCAGAAACCTAGAAGTGAAGAAACTGGACCTCTATACTCAAACCTGGCAGGTTCATAAACCTGGGGAATGGACCCTAGAGCAGGGCCTGAATTTACCTCCCCTGCTGGCCTAATCCCACTTTAGAGTCCCTAATGCAGGCAAGAAGAAAGTGATAGAGATTAATCTAGCTCCATGATCCCACCCTCTAGGAAGGTGGTCCGGTCTGAACTCCAAGCCATGTCAAATTCCTGAAACCCACCCTCTAGGAGGATTTCACCTTGCCATACCCTGTCAGGAATCGTGACATGTCCCTGAGGTTAAATTTTCCCTATAAAATCTACTTATGGGACATCCCATTTTGAGTGAGGCTTTCCCTTTCCCTTCCCCTTCCCCCATACCACATTGTATCTCCCCTAATTCTACTATATTTTCTGACCCCACTTCTCCTTATAGCTAGTTAACTCTTTTAAGATGCTAAGTTCCTTTCAAGATTTAGCCTGCTAGCTAAGGATATGCCCCAACCTCATGTTCCTTACTCCTGACAAATGGCAAGTTCCAATAAGGAACTAGACCTTTCCAACATTAATATTAAAACACTATGATCTCCCACTCTATTTCATATTTACCATTCCTTGTGTTTATTGTGTCCCTCTCTTTTGTTAGTAACCACTTCCTTAAAAAAAAATTTAGCTTTTACCAGAGAGAGTGGTCAATGTGAATTCTTCACATGACCAAACCTCAATTTCTGATGCCTCTCATCATCATCATAACCCATATATGTGTGGGGGACGTAAAGACTCTTACCCAAATTGACTACTCAGAGAACACTCGAAGTAGAAAGTAGAAAACTTGTTTATTATAGCTTCTCATGAGAGGCGGGCAGTTTGGCCATGAGACATAAAAGGAAGTGAAAGTATTCACAGCAGGAGAGCCAAAGAATCAGTGAATATACACAGCTTTTATAGATTTTGTTACAAGAGATTACATCACAAGTAAGCGAGCATGGGGGGGTGGGGGGTGGGGGGTGGGGGTAGGAGGTGGGGGTGAGAAGGAAATCTAATTGGTTATTGCTATCCGGAGAGATTGGAATGAAAAATTTCTGGCTTAGGCCTTCAGGATTATCAGGGGTCCTCGAACTACGGCAGAGGGCCAGATGCGGCAGCTGAGGACGTTTATCCCCCTCACCCAGGGCTATGAAGTTTATTTAAAGGCCCACAAAACAAAGTTTTTATTTTTACTATAGTCCGGCCCTCCAACAGTCTGAGGGACAGTGAACTGGCCCCCTATTTAAAAAGTTTGAGGACCCCTGCAGATAATCAAGCCGACAGTGGTCAAGCTAATAGACTAAATATTGATAAATGTCAAATACTGATAAATGTCACTGCCTGATATTAAGTAAATATGTCTGCATATTTTATACTTATTCAGGACACAGGGAAATAACAAAAAGGGGGGAAATTCATCCAATATTTATCTTGTAAGTTCTTCATCTTTCCATATCACACAATCCCCCCTATAATTTGTAAATTATGTTTATCATATTTCTGTGAAGAATTTACAGACCATTCAAAATCAACCAACATATCTACACATTGTTTGTCAAGTTCACCATTTGGATCCTCTCCACTACTACATTCCAAACTTTCTGAAGAAGTATCATTTTAATAGCATCCTCATATGCAGTATCTTTGACAGGGACTGTTGAACTATTCTGATTACTAATGTAAACAGACATAAAAATACAAAGATAAATAGACAAAGATGACAATCTAAGGAAACTGAGGCACAACATTACACACTCTCCTTCTGAATATTTCAATTACCTCCCTGTAGATACCTGAGAGGTCTCAGCACCATAATTTTGACCAACCCTATGTAAAGCAAATAAACCAAAATAAAACTAGAAAAATGCAAGGATTTATAGCAAGGACAAGTCTTTCCCTGACTCCAAAGTTATCAGCAGTACAAAGATCCTATGCAGTTGGAGCACCATTTGAGCCAGAGAATCCAGTTTGAGATGGACAATTAACTCACTGTGTTAGGTGGTCTACAGTCATTTGTGCACTTAACTCAGCCTCTGCTTATTTAGGGAGTAGCAGTGCTCAAAACAGTCATGCTGCCCATACTAGGAGGGGCACCCCAAGTCTGTCAGGGACTCCAAAAGAGGGAAAGAGTGGAGCCTGGAGTAGCTCCCCCTGTCCCTGCTCAGAAGAACAGGAGCTGCTATTAGGATCCAGAAAGGATCCAGATTTCTGAGCAGAATATGCACAGACCATGAAGGCAGGCAAATCGTGAACTTTAGAGGCCTGATTTCAAAATTGCAATGTCCTTTGAGAATGCTGAGATACCAATTCAGAAATTGGGGTTACAGGGCTGGAGACTACCAGTCCCAGGACAAGTATCTATATTTTGGAGATTTCCTAAAAACAGGCAATCAGAAAATAGTCTGCCAGAGCAATTCCAACAGAATAAGGGATTTCAAAGCTAAAGTATCAAGCAACCATCCCACATATAAAGTTCCTGTACATCCATAACAGCGATAATTACATAATTTAACAATTTCCATCCCAAATCTTAAACATACAGTAATACAGTTAAAATTTTAATAATTCATCAACCACTTTCCCATTCCCCCATATCAGTTCAAATTACATCAGCTTTAGGGGCCATGGTCTCAATCTAAGCTGCTTCAGGCTGAGAATGGGCGGAGGCTCTCAGTCCATGCAGGGGATGGGTGTGGCATGCTGACAGGTATCAAAGCTTCAGATGGGCCAATCCATGTCCCAGAAGAGGTTCAATAATCTGTAATTTGACCAAAATCTAGAACAAAAAAACCTAAATCTAACAAAGGTTAGAACAGTCTGAGATAGAAAGACTTGGTTCACAAGACCGCTGCAAAATGTGAAGAGCCAGCAGCTTCCTATGTGAAGAGATGAGTTTGCTTTACAGGACAGGCAAATGGCTGTTAGCTATATTCCCAATAAATAAAACAGATTTCACAGACCATTGTTAATTGTCCTCTTATCATTTAGAAACTTTTTTAAAAACCACACACAAATATCCAGTAACAGATGACCAAGCTAAATACTTATTTGCCGAAGCATTTAGGATATAATGAGTACATATAACCAGATTGGAAACAGCAACATATGACATAATTGGAGTGCATTAACAGTATCTGTTGACCATTGCTCTGATTATAGAAATCAGTCACAGGAGAAAAAAATGCAGGAACATAACTATAACATAAGCAATCAAAACTGATCCCTAAACTCATAGCCTTAACTCAGTTTTACTCCAGATAATTGTCCCACTAACTGTCAGAGGATGGAGCTTTAAAACTCCCAAATAGCATTAACTAATTAACTATAAGCCCAAGAAATTTTATTTCCAATAACAAATCCCATTAACCAAAGTTTCATATAAATCCCCAATAGTTGTTTACCATGACCTTATATTGATAACAGTAAGAAATTTATCCCAGAAAATTCACACAATTCTTACATATCCAAGTAGATGTTTCATAAGTTGAACATTATACCAATCATTTTGCTTTTAAAATACCCAATACACAGAAAAATCTCAAAATACATATTGTTCATAACAAAAACATTTTCAAAGGAATGAAAGCAAAAAACTATTATTCTTGGAGTCCCTTTAAATAATTGGCATCAATACAATTAAAACGTCTTATTTTCACATAAAAGAATCTGAAAAGTTCTTAAAAACCTCAATTAAGCTTTTTGAAATAACTCTTTCAAACTCCAGATCACATTTATGATCATATTCCTTAAACAGGGAAGCCATTATGTATCTAAAGAAACAAATATTCAATCAATTAACATCTTGTAAGAGCAGCTGTCCTTTTTAAAGATTAGATTGCTTTCTTCAGCAAAAGGAACCAAGCAGCTGCAGCACCTTTCCACTGTTGTCCTTCCCCCACCTCACTTCCAAAGAAGCAGCCTCAAAGAATGAAGGGGAAGTCAGCTAAATCTTTACCCTTGAAGAAAGAAAAAAGGATTCCCATGCAGGAATCCTTCTCAGGATTTAGCCAATCAGTTTATTAACTTTCTCCTAATATCAAGTTTCTTCCCAAGTCACCAGGCTTCCCAACTTTCTCCTTCTCTTGCTACATACTTTTCCTTCTGTTTCTCTTACCAACATTATCTCCCCAGAAACACATCCTGTCTCTGTCTACCCTTCCCCACCAGCTCCTTTCTTTTTTTTCCACTGATTCCTTCTTGAAATCATTCAAGTTTTCAATTTGTTCCTACTAATCAATCCTCCTTAAATGACCTTCATTCTCCTTTTTCCTTCAAAATCAAAAGTATAGTACCTTTTTAAAATACAGTAAGTTCCCAAAATTTTTAATCAAATGTTGCAGACAATTACCATTTCTCCCACTCAAGTTTAGCCCTCTTAAACTTTCTGTTTTCTAATTCCATGAAAGCAAACTTGTTAATAATAATTTTTCTTTCTTCTACTGGGATAAATTTTTTAGAAGCAAGCCTACTTTTCCCACAGATCCAACAGGTCAGAGGGCCACCCCCTCCCCGCCCATGTTCAGCTATTTATCCCTCTTACTTTATTTTTATTCCACCCTTTTCCCTGAGCTTATAAAGTCTGTATTAGCATTTTAATTCTTTGACTCTCTTCTCTTTTCTCTTTCCCAATCTCTCCTCACATATACCTTCATTGCTTCTTTCAGTAATTCCCCAATTGGCTTATTATTGCATCCTTCCAATGTCTGCAATTTCTTATTTATGTCTGGCCATGAATTGAAGATGGCATTTGTGTGTTAAGTTTCCAATTTTAACACACATACCAATTTAAAATTATTTTAAAATTAATAGTTTGTGAGATTTCCTAAAACCTACCTACATATTCCATTCAAACTTCTTTTCTTTAGTAAGTCAGGAGAATTAAGTGTAATTTTTTTTTTTTTGCTTCATTTTACCTTAAGATTCTTCATAGCATGATTCCACAAACTCAAGTTCTGATAACAAAGTTGTGGACTCCTTGCTTACAGGGGTTTTTAAAGTGATAGCACACTGCACTTCTGTTTTCTCAAAACTTTTCAAACTTTCAAATCCCTTTCAATCTATATTTTTCTCATTTCTACATGCTTAAAATTTCTCATTTCACTATATTAGATATATTTTTCTCCTTCTCTCCCCCTTTCCCACAAAGCTGCTGAAGTCAGCCAGAGGCAGAGGGAGAAAAAGAAAAAGATTTTCTTTTCTTGCAATAGCCTAATCTCGAGAAGCCCAAAATTAGCTCCCAAATTACCTTACCAAATTATGATCAAAAGACCAATACATTCTGAGCCACTCTGGAAGAATTATTACTGTGAATGAATTCCAATTTCAACAATTCAGCCTGATATTTTTCTAAGGCTGCCACACAGAGGCTGAATTCTTATCTCTTATAAGCTTGCTAACTTTAACACAGAACACAGAATGCAAAGCAGATACAGATACACACAGAACTCTTTTTTCATCTTTCACATACAGATTTAAGTCTGATATATCCAAATAGTGCTGGGAACATTCTTCCCTTTTATATCTGGGAATTTTATCCCAGTCTGTAAATTGATTCTCAAGAGGGCTGTCGACTAGAATTCCTTCCTGACATTGATTCTTGGACTTCTATCCCATTTTACAACCTGACCCCAAACCAGGTCAGCAGAGGTTCCCCGTTACCCTCACACCAGCAGTCACCCAAGAGCTTCCTCGGGAAAGTTCTTTATCACTGGGGTCGACAGCAGTCCCCACCAAAAACAAATTTAGGAAGGCTAATTCCTCAGGTCTCCCATGACCCAGTCTATTGGCTCCCAGGAGAGGCTGGAATAAATTTAAACCCTATCATTCTCAGCCCCCTTTAGAGAGAGAAGCTTGAAAGCTTAAGAAAAATTTAGATTAGTTTGTATCAAGATGCCTTACAAGCACTTTTAAATCCTAAAATGGCCACATTTTTTTCCTTTGCACATCAGCTGAGAGAAACATAGAAGAGAAAACACACTCACATACACAAACGTAAACTGCTTTTAAATTCTTTTTCTTTCTGTCTAGTACAGAGTTGTTCCTTCCTACTTTCTTTCTACTCCTGAGAACTTTACCTGGAGTTACACTTGTAAGTCTTTCAGACTGTGCTTTGCTTGCCATCAGGATTCTATTTCCTTCCGGTCTTCAATCCTAATTTCTACTGAGTACCTCTGCCTCGGGTCATTGTCTTAAGAGGGGAGGGAGGCTGCACACTCAGAGCCAGAGACCACAGAGAGAACTACACCGTGGGTGCACCTGTCCCCATTCGGGGTGCACAGCCATCTCTCCCAAAGACCCCAATCTCATATGAGCCCCCAACTGTGTGGGATGTAAAAGACCCTTACCCAAATTGACTACTCAGAGATCACTCAAAGTAAAAAGTAGAAAACTTGTTTATTACAGCTTTTCATGAGAGGCAGGCAGTACAGCTGTGCAAAATAAAGGGAAATGAAAGTACTTACAGCAGGAGAGCCAAAGAATCAATGAATATATACAGCTTTTATAGATTTTGTTACAAGAGATTACATCACAAGCAAGAGAGCATTTGGGGATGGGGGTGGGGCATCTAATTGATTGTTGCTATCCAGAGAGATTAGAATGGAAGGTTTCTGGTTTAGGCCTTCACAGTGGTCAAGCTAATAGACTAAATATTGATAAATGTCAAACACTGATAAATATCACTGCCTGATATTAAGTAAATATGTCTGCAGAATACAGGGAAATAACAAAAAAGGGGGGAATTCATAGAATACTTATCTTGTAAGTTCTTCATCTTTCCATCTCACACACTTGGACCATATCAGTTGGTGCCAGCCCAATATCTCTCTCCTCTCTCTGTGCCCGATAGACATAACATAACCTATCACTAAAATGGATAGGAATCTCATGTAATTTACAGTCACATTTCCAATTATACATACCAATTGAAAAAAAATTATTTTTAAAATCAATATTTTAGCTTATGAGATTCCATTCAAACTATCAATTGCTTTTGCAAATTGGTCTTTCTTGTCCCTTGTTTTTAAAACCATCTTTTTTAAACTTTAAGATTCACAATATAGGTAACATTTAATATTACTTATTAGATACATAATATCTATATTATATGTCTACATATACATATGTCTACATATACATGTCTAAGAGAGCTGACAAAATTTTAAAGCATAACTTTTTACAAATTGCCCAGTATACAATTTAGAAAGCAATATATTTTATCTAATTAAGAGATACAAACCTATGACCTCTTTAGGTAAGTTACCAGAGAACTTTTTTTAAATAACTATTTTTTTTACTTAAAAGCAAATCAAATGCAGATTTAAACTTCTAGTAGCAATACTTCATTATTAATGTATATATATTTCTAAAATTTTATTCCCAAATGCATCAATTGAAAGTAATTCTATCATATACAATTTAAATTTAAATACACAGTAATTTAGGTCCTATTTTTGGGAGAAAACTCTAATTCTACCTCAAAAACATCTTTCTCCTAGACTGCCTGAAATTTTTGAAATGGCAGTAAACTATTTGAGACCTGAGATGGAGACACAGGCCTCTGGAAACAAAATGACAATTAGCTCCTATCTCCCTCTCCCCCAAATTTTGTACTCTTCCTTATGTGGACTGCTGTATTGGAAAGGGAGAAATATTTTAAAGTATAAAATGAATTTCCCTAGATTTTCCCAAGCCATGTGGTGATAGACCATACCTTTTTACAGAATCCAGAGTTCCCTGAGAAGAGTCTTGGGACTCTGGAATATTGAGGAACAGGGAACCATCTAGAGAGAAACAGGCAGACTCTCAAGCATGGGGTTTTGGGGAGACTACCATTCTTTGGAGAGGCTGGACTAAATTTAAACCCTATCATTCTCATTCCCTTTAGGAAGAGAAGCTTGAAAACTTAAGAAAAATTCAGATTAGTTTGCATCAAGATACCTTCTAAGCACTTTTAAATCCTAAAATGGCCATATTTTTTCCTTTGCCATCAGTTGAAACATAGAAGAGAAAACACACTCACATACACAAACATAAACTGCTTTTAAATTCCTTTTCTTTCTGTCTAGTACAGAGTTGTTCCTTCTTACTTTCTAAAGAACCTCTTCTCTTCTGGAACTCCACTTCTTTCTTTACGAGAATTTTTTGTTACTCAATTCTAGATTTCCTGATACCACCTCTCTTCCAGAACTATATGAGGTATGTCCCAGGAGTTCCCACTCCTTGGTACCATTAAATTCCCTAACCTGATATCTCAAATTTTATAAATGGCCCCAACTATAAAAGGCAATACTAGATAGTCTGTGTTCTTATCTGGCTGCTGCAGAATATACTCTGATTTACTAGATTCATCAGTGCCTTTCTTTTCTTTTTTTTTTTAATCATCTCATTTTGTTCACTTTATTTTGTATCAGTTAATTTAGGTCTTATCATAGTATTTCCTTTTTTTTAATATTTTATTTTATTTTATAATAACTTTATATTGACAGAATCCATGCCAGGGTAATTTTTTTTTTTTACAACATTATCCCTTGCACACGCTTCTGTTCCAATTTTTCCCCTCCCTCCCTTCACCCCCTCCCCTAGATGGCAAGCAGTCCTATATATGTTAGATATGTTGCAGTATATCCTAGATACAATATATGTTTGCAGAACCGAGCAGTTCTCTTGTTGCACAGGGAGAATTGGATTCAGAAGGTAAAAACAACTCGGAAAGAAAAAGAAAAATGCAAATAGTTCACATTCGTTTCCCAGTATTCTTTCTTTGGGTGTAGCTGCTTCTGTCTATCATTTATCAATTGAAACTGAGTCTTTGTCAAAGAAATCTACTTCCATCAGAATACATCCTCATACAATATCGTTGTTGAAGTGTATAATGATCTCCTGGTTCTGCTCATTTCACTTAGCATCAGTTCATGTAAGTCTCGCCAAGCCTCTCTGTATTCATCCTGCTGGTCATTTCTTAAGAACAATAATATTCCATAACATTCATATACCACAATTTACCCAGCCATTCTCCAATTGATGAGCATCCATTCAATTTCCAGTTTCTAGCCACTACAAACAGGGCTGCCACAAACATTTTGACACATACAGGTCCCTTTCCCTTCTTTAGTATTTCTTTGGGATATAAACCCAATAGAAACACTGCTGGATCAAAGGGTATGCACAATTTGATAACTTTTTGGGCATAATTCCAGATTGCTCTCCAGAATGGTTGGATTCGTTCACAGTTCCACCAACAATGCATCAGTGTCCCAGTTTTCCCGCATCCCCTCCACCTTAGCCACTCTGACAGGTGTGTAGTGGTATCTCAGAGTTGTCTTAATTTGCATTTCTCTGATCAGTAATGATTTGGAACACTCTTTCATATGAGTGGTAATGGTTTCAATTTCATCATATGAAAATTGTCTGTTCATATCCTTTGACCATTTATCAATTGGAGAATGGCTTGATTTCTTATAAATTTGAGTCAGTTCTCTATATATTTTGGAAATGAGGCCTTTATCAGAACCTTTAACTGTGAAGATGTTTTCCCAGTTTGTTGCTTCCCTTCTAATCGTGTTTGCATTAGTTTTGTTTGTACAAAGGCTTTTTAATTTGATATAATCAAAATTTTCTATTTTGTGATTGGTAATAGTCTCTAGTTCATCTTTGGTCACAAATTTCTTTCTCCTCCACAAGTCTGAGAGATAAACTATCCTATGTTCCTCTAATTTATTTATAATCTCGTTCTTTATGCCTAGGTCATGGACCCATTTTGATCTTATCTTGGTATATGGTGTTAAATGTGGGTCCATGCCTAATTTCCATCAGTGCCTTTCATTGTGGTCCTGGGATCTAAGTTAGTCTATGATTGAGTGACACTGGAGCTGAGCCACAAGGATGTTGAAAGATCAACGGGATGTGTCAATTCGTGCTTCAGTTGGAGCTAGCCCCAACTCATAATGTCTGTATCCCAGATGATCCCCCATTAGTAAGAAACAAATTATCTTACTGAGAAATCCACTGACTCACTGATGAATGCAGGAAAAGTTTTTTTTTGTTTTTTTTTTAACATTCTTGCAAGAATGGGTCACTAGATGAGTAGACACACTTTGAAACTCCAAAGGCAACATTTTATTTCCTGTCCTGAAGTACAGGACCTCCCCCCGATTCCCCATTAATTGGATGATACAGAAATTACATGACATGAATCTCCACCTGTCATTACATAGCCTATCCTTGATCCCAAGGAGCTTCCATTCTAGAAGGGGGAGGTAACAGAGTAGGGTTAAGGGCAAAGAACAAAAGATTCTTTTTAAATCTCAGGCTACCACCCCCATTACAAAAATCAGTGTCTGTCCCCAAGGAGCTTACATTCTTTTTAGGGAAGATAAATTCCACTTTTGATTATTCTTTGATGTACTTGTTGGTTTCAGTTTTCTTATTTAGGTTGCATTTCTCCAATTTAATTTTCCTAACTGGAAACCAAATACCCATCCATTTCTCACAGAATCTGAATTAGGGTTCAAGTTTTCTAAGACCTGAATATATGCTTGAGCATAATAATAAAAGTCAGAGAGGAATTGGATTTGGCAATTAAGAGATCATTGAAAACTTCAGAAAAAAAAGTTTCAGTGAATAATGAAGTAGGAAGCAAGATTGTAAAAAGTTTAAAAGAGTGAGAAGGAAAAAAATGGAGTAATATTTTGCAGTCAATCTTATTAAAGGATTTGACCACAAAAGGGAGCAAATATATGACAATAGTTAGCACGGATGGCTAGATCAAGTGAATTTTTTGAGGATGGGAAACATGAACATGATTATAGACAGTAGGGAAGTGATCAGTAGACAAAAAGAGACTGACAGTTTGTGAGAGAATGGAGATGACAAAAGATGAAGTCTCCTGGAGAATATAGAATGGAATGGCATCACTTGGGCATGAAGAAAAGTTTGCCTTGGCAAGGAGAAGAGTCTCCTCATATGAAGTGAGGAGTAAAGGTGGAGATAGTAGTAGAAGGCAGCTTAGAGATGTAAAGAGGAAGGGAAACAGCTTAGTGGTTTTTTTCCACAGGGAAATATGAGACAAGACTCTTAAGTTGGGAGGCATTATGTGAGGTTTGAGAAGGGGTGAAAAGACTTGAAATTGCTAGTGCTGAATAGGATATTGAACAATTGGGAAGTGTAAAAAAAAAAACAGTCAAGTTGAGATTACATAACAAATTTGTATTCAGTTAGCACAAATTCATAATTTTTCTATAGCTTTATTCCATAGAATATAAGTAGGAAGAAAGGTAGTAAATGATAGGAGTAATAAAGGGCTGACGTTTGGCAGGGCAGGATAAGGGAACAAATTAATATATGTGTTATAATTGTATTTTTATTAATTTTGTTAAATATCTCCCAATTACATTTTAATCAGATTCTTGTTTCAGAGGTTTTTGTTGACAATGAATTTGGCATCCCTGGTGTAGATATATTTTACCTAGATTTTGCAAACATGTCATACTATTGATTCATATTGCTTGCATCTGCCCAGTATGGTGTTGAGATGATAGGGAAATGGATAAAAATAGAGCCACAGGTTGGGCAGGACGCAGATGATTTTGCTGAGCCTGATGAATTCTTGCAGGGTCTCTAGAATGCCTTGAAGATTTTTCCTTCCAGTGTAATCTGCTGTCACCTCTACTTTTTTCAACATCTGTATTTTGTCCTTCTCTCAGATGCTTCCTAGCTGTGTAAGTCATTTAACCTGTGCCTCAGTTTCTTCATCTATGAAATAAAAAGAATAGTATCACCTGTTTCACAGTATTGTTATGATGTTCAAATGAGATAACTTATGTAAAGCACCTAGCAAACCTTAAAATGCTACATAAATTTTAGCTATTGGCCCCAGATGATGCTTCAGGACAATTTCCACTGCTCTCTCTTACCTATTATGAATCCCTTTCATGTATAT
Source organism: Antechinus flavipes (assembly GCF_016432865.1). Lineage (NCBI taxonomy): Eukaryota > Metazoa > Chordata > Mammalia > Dasyuromorphia > Dasyuridae > Antechinus > Antechinus flavipes. The sequence continues at coordinate 569,066,888 of NC_067400.1, read as the reverse complement.
TAAAGCCTGGGAAATTTGCTCTTCTGTACCTTGAAAAATTCCTTTGCTTTCCTCACATGTGTGCCTTTGCTCATCCTGTTCCTTGGGCTAGAAGCGTCCTCCTTCTTCACCTTTACCTATCCACTACAATCTAACCCTTGGGCCTCTAGGAAGGTTTCTTTGAACTCCACTCCGCCCCAATTTAGTGAAGTGTTTTCCCACTTGGTACTCACATGGTGCTTTATTTGAGTCTTTCCAATGCTTTTATTGTGTAAAATTTTGCTAGTAGATTTATATTTCTTATTTCCTTACTCTAGGGGTCCTCAAACTTTTTAAATAGAGAGCCAGTTCACTGACCCTCAGACTGTTGGAGGACTGGACTATAGTAAAAACAAAAACTTTGTTTTGTGGGCCTTTAAATAAAGAAACTTCATAACCCTGGGTGAGGGGGATAAATGTCCTCAGCTGCCACATCTGGCCTATGGGCTGTAGTTTGAGAACCCCTGTAAGACTGTTAAACTTCATGAGTTTAGGGAACTCTATCTCCTTTAGCACCATGTTCTCCACACCATAGGCAACTAATAAATTAGATTGAAAAAATGTATGTACTCAGAACCCTGGGAGACAGCCCCATGGTGGGAAAGGAGAGCTGGAGTTTTTCTGGGTAGAGACATTAGAGTAATTGGCCATTTCCTTCTTCAGCTCATTTTATAGATGAGAAATGAGGCAAAACAGAGGCAATTGATTTGCCCAGAATCATACATCTAGGAAGTGTCTGAGGCTGGATTTGAATTGATTTAAATGAGTCATCCTGATTACAAGCCCAGTATTCTATCGGTTCTGCTGTCTTAGCTGCAACTTGGCTGGGAATATAAAACCTTTTCCCAGGAGGTTCCACCCATGACCATAAAATTTTAAATTTAGAGGAAAAAGGACTATAGAAGTCACCTAATTGATTTTGTCTTCCTCCCCATCCCATTTTACAGTTTGGGAAAGTGTAGAACAGAGTGGGGAAGTGATTTACTGTAGATGGAATCCAGATATTTTGATTCCAAATTCAGCTCTCATTTCTACACATTCTGATCTTTTCCTAAGTTTGTATCATTTGGGTGTGCAATAAGACACCATCCTTTCATTTCCTTTCCCTGACTATGGACCCCAACGCCCAAGTTCCTAAAATGAAAATAAGATGCCCTAATGGAAAATAAACTCAATAGCCAAAAAAGTCTTGGATTTGTTGAAATAGTAAGTTATGCCTTACTTTTTGATCAGAAAAATTCTTCTCCACCATCCATCAGCTACATGAAGTACAGCAAAGAGCTACAGAACCCATGGCATTGTCACCTGGGGAACCAGCTTCAGGAATTCTAATACACCCTGGCGCTGGGCACCAGCCAGGTGGAGGCTGGTTTTGAGACACCAGGGCACCAAGCTCCCTGAAATGGACCTCAGCAGGCCGGCTCGAGGTTCCAACATTGCAAATACTTGATGATGGCAGGGGATGGGGGTGTGGGTACTTCCAGGCTGCTGGGTTCTGGACAGGTAAGGGCAGGCACCTAGGGCAAGGGTGTGATAGGCTAGGACTTGGGTCTTTTTGTAGTTTGGTCTTAGACCATTCAAATGAAGAAAATATGGGCTCTAGATGAAGTAAAGCTTGGATCTGAGGAGACATTCTTGCTCCTAGCTTTTGGGACATGCTGAGTTCCTTAGTGGGCCCTGGACATTTGCTTTCATATAGGGTAGGTTTTAAAGGCACAGACCCTACCTCTTCCCTGACCACTGAGCTCAGCCCTGTACTGATGTTTCTATCTTTCTGTGAGATCACAGTAGGGGCCTTGACAGGGAGGCACCCACTTCCTATTTCATCCACTGCTGCCCACCAGGGAGCTGAGTGAGTTTGAGTCCCAACTGCTTCTGAGCGCTTTAATTTCAGCTGGGGAGTCAGGGCAATAGGAGCCCTAGCTGGGTCCTAGGGATAGTTTGTCATGTGTGTGGGAGTTAGCCAGCTGGGGGGAGGTTTGGAATAGGAAAAATAATGACTTAAATGGGTTCTTGGCCCTCATACTAGCTGCTCTCTACCTGTTTTTCTGCCCTATCCCCCTTGCCCTAATCACAGAGAAAACTAGAGATTACTGGGTTCTTCCCCCAATCCAACTCTTATTCTAGATGAGGCTTCCAAGAACACTGCTCCACTTTCTATGGGAGAAGGGGGAGGTAGAGGTTAGAGAGGCAGCAGGGAGAGGGGGCTGAGTTTCCTTAGATAGGAGAGGAATTATCTGGATGCCTGTTTTCATTGCCATTTAGCATTTATTAGCCATCTACTACATACAAGATCTTATGCTTGTTGCTGAGATAAGACAAAAACAGACTACCTCCTCTCCAGGGTTTACATTCTGCTGGATTAGGGAAGATGTATAACACAGATAAGTAAATACAGTATAATATGAGGAAGAGGGAGGGGGAGATTCTTAACAAATGGAGGGAGGAAAGAACCTTACTGGAATGGTGGTACTTGAGATGTCTTAATAATGAGAAGCCAAAATGAAGGGAAGTGGTGAATTCCAGGCTTAGGAAACAGCCTATATACAAAGGCAGAGTGTGGGAAGATTGAATGTCTAGTTCAAGAAAACAGGTCATAGGGCCAGTTCATCTGAATGTAAATGCTTATGAAGGGGACTAAGTTTCCATGCTTCCAAAGCTGGAAAAGTAGACTAGAGTCAAATTGTAGAAGACCTTAACTGTCAAGCAAGCTCAGTTGTATCGATCCCAAAGACCATGAAAATCTACTGAGGCTTTTTGAGCAGTGGAATGTTGTTAGGTTATTTTTGGCAGCTATTTGAAGGTTAGAGATAGTAAGGGAGACCAGTTAGATGCAATATTACAATAGCATGTGAGGAGTAATAAGAGCTGTTCAAATAAGGGGGGAGTGGGGAGGAGGAGGGGTGGTAAGCCAGGTGAATGAGATGATAAAAGAGATACTGTGAAAGCAGAATCAACAGGGCTTGGTAAGTAATTGGAGGGAGGGAGAAAAAGAGAGTGAGAATGACAGTGTGAATTTTAGGACCTCTCAGGTTACAAAACTGGTTTACTCGGAAGGTCATGAGCTGCCCTTGGCTGAAAAAAAGGAAGCTTGAAGAGTAGATTTAGAAAGATGATCAGTTCCATTTTAGACATATGGAATTTGAAGTCCATGGAAGGTTGTAGGTTGCTATAGATTATATAAGATGAAACATATAAAAGAGTGATCAGGGCTAGATTTATAGATTTGAGAGCTATTTATATAGAAATAATTGCCAAGTTTACTTGCTTATTCTTTAAAAGTTGATAGGTTTTATTGTCAGTTTTTTGTTTTTTATCAGTCTTTTCTGCTTATAATCTCCAAATGGTAACACATGACAAATTTGTAAACAAAAATAACTGTTCTAGTGATTGCATCTAACAATGCATGCAACATTCTGCTTCGATAGTCCCACACATCTCTGCCAAGAAAAAAGAAAAAATATTATCTATTCTCTAGTAGCTATTTTTTACTATTCTTTACTGTTATTTAGAAAGGGCTTCCTCTTAGTGATTTTTGGTTTGTTGTTTTTGACAATTCACATTATTGTTGTAAATCCATTACATTCTTTCTTCTTGGTGATTTTTTTTTTTTAACATTTTACTCTGCATTAGTTCATTTAGGCAGCTTACAATTTTCTGAATTCCTTATATTTATTTCTTTCCTATAAAGTAATAATCTATTATTCATAAATAACAGTTTGTTAATTGTAAACTGATGAGTATCTCATTTGTTTCCAGTTCTTTGCTACCTATTCTGCTGTGAATAGGCTGGTATATTATTGTACTTACCTTTTTGTCCTTAACCTCTTTGGAGCATATATCTAATAACTGGATTATTGGGTCAAGGAATATAGATAGTTTCCTTATTTTTTTTAACGTGACTTTAAATTGTTTTTCAGGATGGTTGGACCAATTCATAATGCTACCAATATTGTATTAAGTTTTCCTGTTTTCCCATAGTTCAGCCTCCAAAATTGCATTTCCATTTTTGTCATCTTTGCCAATTTGTTTTTGGTAGAGATTGATAATTGAACCCATATGAGCTGCATGAACAACAAGAATATAGAGAGGAGATGAGGATCCAGGACAAGAAGTTTAAGAGGAATGAGGCAGAAGAAGAAAAGCAGGGGAGGAGGGGGAGGCGGAGAAAGGGGTGAGGAACAAACTAGGAGATAATGATTGGAGAAGGGAACTTCAGAGTTTAAGAACATCGAGGTTGACTGATTATGGTGAGATAGCAGGTACATATCAGATATACTTCTCCATGGTTTGTTTGCTGATGTGAGTCACAATAGTTGAAGAGGTTCAACTGAGAGCAATGTTTTTACGAGGTTGTCCACAGAGAATCTAAGTTAAGTCTGGTAATGTCTTAAGAATAAAAATGAAGTTTTATATATTTTTGAGCATGCTTGGCAAATTTGACCTCAAAGATTCCCCTGAATTGTGGTGCTTGAAACATATGTTTTGGAATATGATTTTGGATGGAAATAACTTTTTTCCTTTAAAAAATACTATAGGTAAAGAGGAAGATGAGTATTCTTATGATGAAATCCACCAGAGAGAGGGGAGAGGTGCATTTGGGTGAAGGTTAATGGAGGGAGAAATAAAGGTGATTTGGTCTTTGTAGTATACCACATACCACCTGAATGAAAAGAAGAAGTAGTTGAGGAGGGGTATGGGCTATGTCACAAGGCTGGCAGAAAGGCATGATCTAGTAGTGACAGGGAACTTCAATTATCTAGACATCTTTTGGAGCTCTTACCAAAAATACCAAAATAGGGCAATCAATAACTTCTTGATATTTCTTAATATTAATTTCATCCTACAAAAAGTAAAGGAGAAGTTCTATATAGGATCTGATTCTTACTAACATAAAATTTAGTTTATGGGATGAAAAGAGAATTACAGATTATTTGGGTGGGTAGTAAGGAGCAGTGGCTCCCTCAGCTGCTGTGGTAGATAGAGCGCTGAGCCTGGAGTTAGACCCCAGACACTGAGGAATAGTGTACATTCCTTGTACAAGTTACATAATCTCTGACTACCTCTGTTTCAACTATAAAATGGGAATAACAGTACCTACCTTCCCAAGTTCTTGTGAGGATCAAATGAGAAATGCTTCAAGTAGTAGATACTACATAAATTTTATTATTATTATCATTATCATCAAGTTTATGCTAGAAAAGGACAGAAAATTTGATAATAGTCTGACATAAATCCTAGATTTGAGAAAACATTTAAAAGGCTTAAGAAAAAAGATAGGTAAAATCCCAAAGAACAAAATTCTACAGAAGTGAGCCCTGGAGGGATGGTGAGATGCTCTGAAATGAGAACAAAGAAAAACAATTGTAAGGAGGAAAGGAAGAAGTTGTATGAAAAACTGATATGGATGCACAGGAAACTTAACAAGCAACTTTAAATTTTAAAAAGAAATGGATAGAAGATGGAAATAAGGGCAGGAAATGGGATGCTCTACAAGCATATATAAATATATTAAAAATAGTTTGGTGAGAGGTCTTTTTCAGTGGAGTATCGCAAGCAACTATTCTTAATCAGGAGGTGTTTAACATTTTCGATGATTTGTGTAAAGAAATAGATGGCATGCTCATGAAATTTGCAAATGACACCAAGTTGGGAGCAAAAGATTCATTAATTGATCCTAATAAGAAGAAATTTAATTGGGATAAATTTAAAATCTTAAATTTTAGATTTTTAAAAATGATCTCTATGAATACTGGACAAGAGGCATAGTTGGAAAGCAGTTTGTTGTTTTTAGTGGACGAGGAAAGCTTCACATGAGCCAGCAATGTGGTATGTCAGCCAAAATGGCTACACAGAGAAGCAAAACTCTTGTCAGGCCTGGGATGCTGCAGTATTGTGTTCTTTTCTAAATCTCTCTCAAACTAAGGACCACTTTAATAAGCTTGAGAGCATATCCGGGACAGGCAACCAGGGGGGAAAAGTGCTTTCAAGAGTCCCTGCCACATAAGGACTGGTTGAAGGGACAGGGGATGTTGACCCTGGAGAAAAAAAACTTCAAGGCAGACCTGATCATTGTGGTCAAGTATTTAAAGGGCTGTCATGTGAAAGAATATTTATTTAAATAGACTTGTTTTACTTGGCTCAAAGGACAAAACCAGAAGTAATGTATTGAAATTGTAAATAGGTATTTAAGAGAAAGTTCCTAGCAATTAGAGCTGCCCTGAGTGGAATGGCTGCCTGGGGAAGATAGGAGTAAAGGATGGCTCATTCCTTTCCTCAGAGGTCTCCAAACTGAGGCTTAGTGGGCAAATATTAGGGAATTCTTTTGGGACAAGGGCTAAAGGGTATCTTCTAGCTCTCAAATTCTATGATTTCATGTCTGTTTTTGTTGTATATGTATGTGTGCATGTGTCACTCTATGACTGGTTTTTATGTGTCTGATTGTATGTGTCTGAGTAAGCTAATATCTTGTTTCTGTAACTAAAGATGATCTTTAAAGTTTATAAAAGGCCTTTTTTATAACCTATGTGTAATATATGTTATAATTATATAATATAAAGTAGGATCATTATCATCTCTGGTTTACAGATGAGAAAACTGAAGTTCAAATGAAGTTATTTTGATTTACCCCACACCATTAGGAAATACAAAAATGAAGACTTAAACTACATCTCCCAGGTTCTAGTCCTATGTTTTCCCATTGTATTTGCATGTGTATGTAGAAGGGTCAGGGTGTACATGTGACCAAGAAATGTGACAGTTGAGAATTGACTCTTCCCTATCCTGCTTTCTCCTCTTTCTTCCCTCCTGCTTTGTGAGGCCTCCAAGTCAAGTCACCATGTGACTTTGGATAAGTCTCTTTCCCTTCACTGAATTCAGTTTTCTCCTCTGTAAAATGAGAAGTTTCACTAGATGAACTTATTTCAAAGGCCTTTCCCATTTTAATATTCTATGAGTTAGAGGACCCCATTCTGATGTTTCCCTCTCTATAAACAAAAGGGCCCTTTCTGTTCTAGCACTCCGGGGTACCTCTAAATCTTAGTTCCCAACCAGAACCTGTCCCACAGTGGAAAATTATCCTGCAATTTTAGGGTCCCTGCTTTATCCCAAATTAATCCTCTCTGCCTTCTACCTATTTTATCCATTACTGCCCTTTATATTAAGCATTATCTCTAGAAGGTCCTGTATATATATAATCTAAGCCTTGCCAGCAAAGTTGGGGCAGGGAAGTTTTAATAGGATATATCAACCCATCACCATCCCACCATCCCAAATCTTTTAACAATGGTGGTGAGAACATAAACAGGTTTGTAAAATGCTTCAGATTAGCCTTAAAGGAAAAGAACAAGGAATAGATGTCGAGACTTCATAAAGGTTTGGAGTCTGAAAATATGGAGATGTGCATGGCTTTCAGCAACCAAAGGGTTCTAGAGACTATGGAGGTCTAGTTATCACCTCCTCAGTCTTGTTACTTGTTATTAACCCCCATTTCTATTGGCTTTAAGATTTATAAAATACATTCTTCATAATCCTCTGAGGCAAATTTTATTATCTAATTTTATACATCAGGAAATTGAGGTTTGGGGAATTTAAATTACCTGTAAGCCTATAGAATTTACAACTAGAAATGACCTTTTAGATACCTTAGCCACAGAAAACCCTAAAGTAGTAAAGTGGGAGGGGAAAAAAAAGAAATATTTGGAAATTTAACTTTACTGGAGACCTCAGAGACAACAGGAGTGCAGCTTTTGTTTGCATTAGAACTTTGGCAGAAATCTGTTGTACTTACTGATCACAGGCAACTAAGTATGCCGCTATCACATCTGCAAAAATGGCAATGTCTCAAACACTGTGAGCATATTGAATAACTACAGCAGTCAGATTGCTGTAAGAATCCACAAGAACAGCAGAAGGGTAAGGCTCTCAATTCTAAAAAGTATGGAGGGCAAGGAGAACTTTGTAGTGATCAGAGAATGCTCTACATTTGTTTCAGCTAGTGAAAATACAGCTATGTATATTCAAAATACAATTTATTTTCCCCTAATAGAGGAAAAAGATCAAAGGGAAGTAGGATGATTTCTCTACTTTCCAATCTGTCAGAGATAATATAGTATTCTTGAAAGATAGTTATACTTCAGAAGGGAAAAATGTGAGGTGAGGGTGAGGAGAAGGAAGGAAACCAGAAAAAGCAAAGATGAAATATAGTTTGTGTCAGGAAGTTAGAATATTTAGAAAAAGGAAGGGCCATTGGTCCTCTGGAGCTATGTCCTATGTCCTATGATAGAGTTTGTTTTTCTGTAGGGGTTAGAGCTAGACTTCCCCAAAATGAAGCAGCTTCTTGTGCTCTAAGGAATGATTATGTGTATCCACAGAAATCACGAATAAGGAATCTCCAATAAGAGTGGAGTAAGAGAATGTGACTTTGTTGAGAAAATGAATTTTTGTTGACTTCATATAAAGAATAAAGAGGTCTTAAGGTATTTGTCCAGGATTTGACAGAAATAATCACAATACTTGTTAAACCTGACTACAATGCCCACTCCTGGTGATTCTTGGGTGGAACAAATGATACCACCACAAGGAAACCAGAAAGCATTACTAGGAACAATGAATCCTGGACAAAAAATTAAAATTAAAAATGGAGACTTTAGAAGAAAAGGGGGGGGAGGAATTTCATCATAGATTTAGATTGTTTAACAAGAAAAAATTGGATTTGAAAATGAACACCTAGTTAAGATATTGTCTCAGATGAGGGATTTGAATTTCTGGGCCATAGCTTAAGATATAGAAAGAGTAAATTCCTGGGAAGGGGCATGGTAGAAACCCAAAGAAGCTGATAGAGTCTTACAAATCTGTGATAACAAGGACTTTAAATTAAAGATGAAAGGGAAAGAAAATCCTCCATATAGACCTGCCACACCAAATACTTGCGTATAACAGATAAAGAAGAGCAATAAAGAGAGCCACTAATTATTTCTAGAGTATAGCAGGAAAAAAATTCAACAACATATTCTATGCCCTTCAGATGTCCATAGCCTGATGACTCCAGAGCACAAAGTATGCGAGAAAGAACTAGAGATCTTAATGAAAGGATCAATCTCATAAATATTACCAATACTTGGTGGGATGGTACTTATGACTTTGATATTGTTATTTTTTCCTTATTCAGAAGGAACAAAAATAAAATGAAATAGTTCAGGAAGTATGTATATTAAGATATGCTTATATGAGGAAATTTGCAAAATAGAGGGGGGAAGGAAAGCATTTGGGTAAAGATCATAAGGGACACCAGCTACCATCCCATCCAAATTATGGTTAGCCAAAGTCCTCTCTGTATCATCCCCCAAAATGAATCTTCCTTAAAACATGAGACCAAAAACTGTGCACAATAAATATTCCAGGGATAATCTGATAAAGGACAGAGTTGAGTAGAACCAGCATCCTTTGTATGATAGTATGCTTCTCATAATAATATTGTAGTAGCTTTGGGAGATGTCACATAACACTGTGGGTGTTCATATCATATTCATATCAACCCTGTGGTCTGCTAAAACGCTTAGATTTTTCTCATGCCAATGGAATCTAAGCATTTATCTTTTTGTACACCAACTCATCTGTGCGTCCCTCATTCTTATCTATTTTGTATGACAGGAAACTGAGAAGAGATAGCTAACCTTCAAATGTTAAATCAGAATCCAAAATGATATTGATGGGACTGACTTTATCAAAGATGAAATTTCATAGAGATAAATGTCAAATTCTACAGTTACTTGTTTAGGCTGTTTTTTTTTTTCAACTTAAGCATGGGGGAGGTTTGACTAAGCAACAATTTTGGGGGAGGGAAATACTCAATAACAGGGAATTTTTATGGACAAGCTCAATGTTAGTTAACAGTATGACAGAAAAGACCAAAAAAAGCTAATATGATTGTTACCTATATCAAGAGAGGCATGATTTCTAGAAAGGTGTGAGTATCCTGCTATATATACTTTGCCTAGATCAAAAAAATTTGGGATATCATATTAATTTTCCAATGCCACATTTTTAGAAAGCCATCCATAAACTAGAAAGTAGAGAAGAATTAGCAAGATAAGAAATCTCAAGATAATGTCAATTGAAAATGGATCCAAGATGGTGGAGTAACAGAAGCAATACAGCCAAACTCTCCTGTGCAAAACTATTCAAAATAGATTTAGAAAAAGGACCAAATCCAATTGTGATGGGGAAATCCAGCAAAAGTCTATAGTGAGTTATTTGTCCAACCCAGGTTCATATACAGAGAAGTTCGTGGACAATGTGAACAGTATTGGGGCAAGACCATTCTGCTCATGTAGCACTCCAACACCAAGGGAGAAGCTATGCACTAGGACAAGAGAAAGTTTCAGATCTATGCTGAAACACTGCCAGGCCCATAGCAGAGCATTGTGATGGAAAGAGATGACAAATGGAAGCTTTTGTCTGTTTCTGGGCAATAATTCTGAGTAACAGATCCAGAGCATATTGAAAAGGGGATGTTGAATTGGGAATAGTGTTATCTGAGGTAGTAGTGTTCCTGAATAGGGAGGCCTTACAGGGGTCCTCAAACTACAGCTCACGGGTCAGCTGCAGCAGCTGAGGATGTTTATCCCCCTCACCCAGGACTCTTGAAGTTTATTTAAAGGCCCACAAAACAAAGTTTTTGTTTTTACTATAGCCCGGCCCTCCAACAGTCTGAGGGACAGTGAACTGCACCCCTATTTAAAAAATTTGAGGACCCCTGCAAGTTTAGACAGTATGCTGAGGAAGAAGGAAATTCAGAAGCAAACCTCAGCTATGTGACTCAAATCCCAGGAGCAGAACAGAGATTCATTTACAGCATCTAACCCAACCTGCAAAGGAATAACAAGAACCGAAATCCAAGACCAAAGGGGAGCCTATAATTCTTTGATTCTGAACCAACAGAACAGACTGAGTCCAGGAGCATTCGACTTAGACCAGAATACCAGCAGTCAAGACTTTGCCTTGGATCAGACCACTTTAGGAGCACTGAAAGCTTGCAAATCCTCAACCTGTCCCTGGAATCCTGGACACAAGAAAACAGCTGCAACAGAACCAGTGCAAACTTTCCCTCTAGAAATGCTATAGAGCCCACCCTTAACACCAAGCCTGAAATTAAAAAGTAGGCTGGAAAAATGGGCAAACCAAAAGAATCCAATAATAATGAACTATCACAGTGGCAGGGGATGCTCAAAAAACAAACTCAAAAGAAGAGAATGGTTCCAAAACATCTACAAAGCAAGCCCTAGAGAAAACTCACCTCAAACCAAATTCAACTAGAATTCCTGAATGAGACAAAACAAGAATATTAAAAATAGCATTTAAGTGTTTTTAATTAAATGAGAGCACTGGAGGGGAAAAAACTGGAGGGGTAGATATCTCATAGCAAAAATAACTTGCCTGGAAAACATTGAGAAGAAAATTCAAGAATCATAGCTGAATGCCACAATAAATAAATGAGCCCAAATCTCTTAGAACCAGAGGACAAAGTTGGAAATAGAAAGAATCCATCAATCACATCCTCAAAGAAACCCCCAAAGGAAAACAGAAACATTATTACCAAAATTACTGACTGAGAATAGCCAGGAAAAAATCAAGTATCAAGAAAGCCACAGTCAGGATCACACACAATTTTGCAGCCATTACTATAAATTATCAGAGAACTTGAAATAAAATATTCCATAAGGAGCTCCAATCATTCCAGATGAAAAGGCCAGAACTGCAGACAAATTTTGAAGTTCAAACCCAGAAGTGAAGAGAAACAAAAAAGGTAAACATAAAAGAATAAAGTGACTTAGCAAGGATAAATCACTTAACATTCAAATATGGGAGATAAAACATACATTCTCTCTAACCCCCATCATCATGAGAGAGGTCATAGAGTCTTAATTATACAAGGTCTAGGAGTGGTCATGTTATGTTTTGATGATCTTAAGAGAAGGAAAGAAAGAGACAGGACAAAGAAGATCATTGAAAATTATCTTACATAGGATGTTTGAGTAGACTGTTCAAACAAGGAAAAGGATATGGAAGAAGCAGTGGACATTAGTCATCCAAATTGATTCAAGAAAGGAAAAATACACACATACACACATAGATACAGAAATAAATCTCAAGAGAGGAATATGAGAGAAACAGGAGAAGGGGGGAGAGCAGGAATTAGAGGAAAACTAGGTAAATTGATGGATTAGTCCTGAAAAAAAAACTAATATTCACAAAAATATCTATAGCTCTCTTTGAATTGTCAAAGAATGGGGAGCTGAGGAGCTGCCCATAACTTAGGCAATGGCAGGACAACTTTTGGTATGTAAATGTGATAGGATAATATTGTGCTATATAAAATGATGAGATAGATTTATTGAAATCTGAAAGTATTTTATGAATTTATCATGAAGTGAGAGAACCAGGAAAACAATTTATATAATCACAATGACCCAGTAAATGTAATTCATTTTGAAAAAATTAGTAATTCTAATCAGTGAAATAACCAACTCTGATTACTGAAGGTTAATGTTGAAGCATGCTATCAACTTCATGATAAAGTGGTTAAAGACAGCAGAATGAGAAAAATACTGTTTGGACATAGTGCAGACATTGATAATTTTACATGTTATATATTTTGTTTTTCCTGGGAAGGGTAAGAAGGCAGATTGTTGCTGATTTTTTAAAAAATGTAATTTAGAAAGGCTGTTCCAATAATCATATAAAAATCTTTTGAAGGTTTTTCACCTGCAAAAGAGGAAACTTAAGAGAGGAAGAATTGTGCCAAGTGGCTTTTAATTTAATGCTACAGTTGCTATCTTCAGTGATCAACCCAACAATAAAAAATCTGACACTTCCATTTCTTCTCCCTCTTATTTGTCAAGAAGTGATGGAACCAGTTGCCAGGATCTTAGTTTTTTTTTGGATGTTAAGCTTCAAATCAGCTTTTATATTCACCTCTTTCACCTTCATCAAGAGATTTCTTAATACTTCACTTTCTACCATCAGAGTGGTATCATGTATATATCTGAGATTGTATTTTTTCCTGGAAATCTTAATTCTGACTTGATTCATCCAGGCTGACATTGCTCATAGTGTACTCTGCATCTAACTCAAATAAGGTGACAATATATAGTTTTGTCATAATCCTTTTACAATCTTAAACCAGTCAGTTCCTTTAAGAACTTGGCACATTTTTGTTATGATCTACACAGTGAAAGATTTTAGTGCAGTCAATCAGAAGCAGATGCTTTTCTGAAATTTCTTTGTTTTTTCCCATAATCTAGCAAATGATGACAATTTGCTCTCTAGTTCCTCTATCTCTTTGAAAACCAGCCTGCTCTTCTTATAATTCTCATTTCACATATTGCTGAAGCCCTTTTTGCAGAAATCTTAAGCACAACCTTACTGCATGTGAAATAAGTTCATTTTTTCAGTACTTTTTTTTTTTTTTTAACATCCCTAGGCATTGTCTTTATTTAAGTTTGGGACATATACAGATCTTTTCCAATCTGGTGGCTACTGTAGAGTTTTCTAAATTTTCTGGCATATTGAATACAATTCATCTGTTGGATATTCTATCACCTTTATTAGTTTTATTGTTAGCAGTGCTTCTTTAAGGCCCATTTGACTACTTTCTCTAGGTTGTCTCCCTCCAGATCAGTAACTACACCATCATGGTTACTAGTGATATTAAGGTATTTCCTGTAAAATTCTTATGTATCTTCTTGTCACCTTTTATTAATTTCTTCTACTTCTGTTAAATCCCTACCATTTTTGTTTTTTAGCATGCTTATTTTTTGCACGAAATGTTTCTTTGCTCCCTTTAATTTTCTTGAAGAGTTGTCTTTTTCCTATATAATTTTTCTTGTGTTTCTTTGCATTGTTCATTTAAGAAAACTTTATCCCTCTTTGCTATTCTCTAGAATCCTGTGTTTAATTGTCTATATCTTTGCCTTTCTCCTTTACTTTTTATTTTCCTTTTTTCCACAGCTACTTGTAAAGTTTCATCAGACAAAATTTTGCTTTTCTAATTCTTCTTTTTCTTGGGATTTTTTTATTATAGCTTTTTATTTACAAGATATATTCATAGATAATTTTTCAGCATTGACAGTTGCAAATCCTTTTGTTCCAACTTTTTCCTTCCTTTCCCCTACCCCCTCCCTCAGATGGCAGGTTGACCAATACATGTTAAATATATTAAAGTATAAGTTAAATACAATATATGTATACATGTCCAAACAGTTATTTTGCTGTACAAAAAGAATTGGACTTTGAAATAGTGTACAATTAGCCTGTGAAGGAAATCAAAAATGCAGGCGGACAAAAATAGAGGGATTGGGAATTCTATGTAGTGGTTCATAGTCATCTCCCAGAGTTCTTTCGTTGGGTGTAGTTGGTTCAATTCATTACTGCTCTATTGGAACTGATTTGGTTCATCTCGTCGTTGAAGAGGGCCCCTTCCATCAGAATTGATCACCATATAGTATTGTTGTTGAAGTATATAATGATCTTCTGGTCCTACTCATTTCACTCAGCACCAGTTTATGTAAGTCTCTCCAGGCCTTTCTGAAATCATCCTGCTGGTCATTTCTTACAGAACAATAATATTCCATAATATTCATATACCATAATTTATTCAGCCATTCTCCAATTGATGGGCATCCACTCAGTTTCCAGTTTCTGGCCACTACAAAGAAGACTGCCACACACATTTTGGCACATACAGGTCCCTTTCCCTTCTTTAGTATCTCTTTGGGGTATAAGCCCAGTAGTAACACTGCTGGATCAAAGGGTATGCACAGTTTGATAACTTTTTAAGCATAGTTCCAAATTGCTCTCCAGCATGCTGGATGTATTCACAATTCCATCAACAATGTATCAGTATCCCTTGGGATGTTTTTTGTTGCTTCCTTCTGCACAGTATTATAAACCTCTGACCACAATTTTCAGGCCCTCTATTTACCAGATCTAATCCCTTAAATATATTCCTTATTTCTATTTCAGATTCATCAAGGATATTATTTAGGTCATGCCTATATGGTTTGATGGTTTTCCCTGCTTTCTTCAATTAAGTATAAACTTTGCAACAAGAAGCTACAGTAAGCTCTAAGTCTTGTTTTAACTCACTGTATAGGACTTCTCCAGTTTTAGCTGCAAGGTATATAATCAATCTGATATCAATATTGACCATCTGGTGATGTCCATATATAGAGTTGTTTTTTGGGTTGTTAAAAGAGTATTTGGTATGACCATCAGGGCATCTTGGCAAATTTAGTTTCTGTCCTTCTTCATTTTATACTCTAATGCCAAATTGCTTATTCCAATTATCTGTTGACTTCCTACATTAGCTTTCCAGTCCCTTGTGATGAATGTAATATTTTTTAGGGTTATCTCTAGATGATGTTGTAGGTTTTCATAGAATTGAGCAACTTTGGCTTTTTCAGCATCAGTCATTGGGACATAGACTTGTAATTACAATGATGTTGAAAGGTTTGCCTTGGATCTGATAGATCTCATTCTATTACTTTTGAGTACTTTGTTGCTTACCCTTTTAAAAAACAACTTTGAAGGCAACTGCATTTCTTCTAAGAGATTCTTGCCCACAATAGTATATGTAATCACTCAAATTAAATTTACCCATTCCCATCCATTCAAGTTCACTGACACCTAAATTGTTTTAATCTTTCTGTCTCCTATTTGCAGCTTACTTGGTTCATAGATCTTACATTCCAGGTTCCTGTGCAATATTGATCTTCACAGCATTGGATTTTCCTTTGGTCAATGGATGCATCTACAGCTGAGCTTCCTTTTGACTTTGGCCCAGTTACTTCATTAATTCTGGAGCTACTTGTAATTGTCCTCTGCTCCTCCCCAGTAGTAATGTTGAACCCTTTCTGACCTCAGAGGCTCATCTTCTGATGTCATCTCTTCTATCATTTTAATACTGTCCATGATGTTTTCTTGGCAGAGATACTGGAGTAGTTTGTCATTTGCTTCTCCAGTGGATCACCTTTTGTCAGAATGCTCCACCAGGATCTGTTCATCTTGGTAACCCTGCACAGGATAGCTCATAGTTTCACTGGCCTATTCAAGGCCTTCCAATATGACAAAGCACTCGGGAGGGGGTGGTGGAGGCATATAAAATGCCCTAAGGAAGAAAGATTAGACTTTTTTTTTTTGCTTAGCCGTGGAAGGCAATACTATGAACAACAGGTAGTTATAGCTACAAACCCTTTTCTAGTCATAGAACAAAAATTTAAAACTGGCAGGGAATTTAAAAGATCATCTAATCCATCTGAAATCTAAAATAGTTGAATGGCTTGTCCATAGTCATACAGATAAATATATGTATGTGTATCTATATTTATATGCATATATATATATGTACACCCACACAAGTAGCAGAAGTGGAGTCTTCCACTTGGAAGTGTGATCCAAACCAAGGTGTTTGCATCACAAATCAGGACAAATAAATATAGGCCTCTTAATTTTACAGTTCAAGAAACAAGTTCTGGAAGGGTATTTAACTTGCCTTTAGTCATAGTGTCTGAAGTAGGATTGAATCCTTGCCATCAGACTCCGTAGTCAGTGATCTTTTCACTCTGTCATGTCTCTGCCTACTCCAAATCTACTTCTTTGTCTAATATTACAATATGCCTATTTGGTATAAGAGAAAATGTCTGACAATCTGAGCAAGCCAAAGAGGAAATAGATTGCTTTGAGAAATAGTGGATTCCCCATCACTGAAGTTTTCAAGCAAAAACTTGTAGCTACTATTCAAATACAAGTTTGACTAGAAAATCTCCAAGTTCCCTTCCAACTATGAGATTCTATCTATTCTAGCTTTGAGATTCATCTATTTCAAGTCACTAACTTTATTCTATCTTTGAGATTCATCTATTTCAAATCACTAACTTTACCGATAACCTCCCTGGGCTCAGGTTCCTTTCTTTTGAGAATATCAGACCATCTCTCTCTGCTATGCTGGGGAAAGTTTAAAGCCTCCTGAACTTTATGCTGTCTTCTTTTGTTCTTTAGGACCCAAGCCGGAGCAAGGCCCCACACTGCAGGGCCTCCCCATCAGGCCATCATTTCTCCCCTTCTACTTTTTCCGCATCCGAGATTGGGAGCCGAAAGGGGCCAGGCCCAGCTGGGGCCCATCCTTGCTCCTTCCAACCTGTCACTTGGCAGCCTCACCGTCCCTGGAAAGTGTGTGGGCTTCCCCCAGAAAGCTTCCCTGTCCTGCTGGTCCCAGTCCAGGGCCCAGCTGCTCGTCTACTTCAGTCATCTCTGAATCCTTGAGACCCAGAGGCACAGAGCACAGTCCTTAAGGGTAGGAGGACTGGGGAATGAAGAAGGTGACTGTAGGAGAGGAACTAGTGGGCATTCTCCAGAACCAAAAATCACCCTTGGAGATGAGCTCCACAAAGCCCTCCCCAAAAGAGACCCTTATAGAAACATCTCAGGGTCTGATCCCCAAAGAAACACTCTGGAGACCAACTTCAATAGGGGAGGCCACCTCCAAAGAGACTCCCACAGATACATCCCAAGTACAGACTCAAACAGAAGAGACCAGAACAGACTCTTGGGAGTCCTTTATGAAAATACTCATGGAAAAGACCTACACAGAGGAACCCCTAGAGGAGATACCCAAAGAAACTCCCTCAAAAATTCCCAGAGAAACACAGCAAGTAGAGATTTCAGCAGTAGAAACCCTATCAGATACTCTCTCCTGGGAGTCCCTCAAAGAGATACCTATAGCAGGGACAGCTCTAGATGAGATGTTAACAGAAAATCCCATTGGGGAATCTCCCTTCAGGAACTCAAAGGGAGAGCCTTCCTTGAAGGTGCTGGCAGAAGAATCAATCTCAAAAGAAACCCTCGAAGGAAGACCCTCAGGGGAGTCCCTACATGTGCAGCCCCCACCAGAAGAGCCACCTCCTGAGGGCCCCCTCTCCAAGATGCCCCCACCTTTGCATACCCTGTATGTGAATCACTTGAACCCACAATTCTCAGGGGCAGTACTCTCCTGTCTGCTGCGGGACATGTTTGAGCGTCTGCACCTGCCACTAGAGAGGGAGGCCATCAGGGTGGTAAAGAAGCATCGTCGTGCCCATGCCCTGATACAGGTGCCCACTTCGATAGCTTCCAGTACTGTGGCCCAGCAGCTACAGCAAGCTGCCGAGGAGCACGTGCTTCTGAAGGACCTCGTGGCAAGGGGCAAGATGCTGGCAGTGAGCGAGGGCCCACGGATCCTCTTCAGCAGAGAGGTAGGATGGGCAGGGCGGGGCCATGGCGGGATGTTGGGGAAAGTGAGGAGAAAGCATGAGTTCAACCTGCACCTATATATATTGGTATCTGTAGCCCATGAGTGCTGTAGAAAAATGAAAGTTCTGTAAATGGAGATAGGGATTTTGACAAAGGCTTGGGGCCTTGTTGAGGCATGAGGCTAGCTTCAGGAAAAATTTTCTTTTATAATGGGGAATATTGTGGAATCAGAAGGCCCACATTCCCCGAGTGGACACCCCTATCCTACCTTACCTGGCTGTCTGATAACTGGAGTAAAGGCAACCATTTCTTGCATCCCTCAGGCTCTCACCTTGGTCTATTCCTAGTTACCCCATCTCTAAAGAAAGAGGAATGTAAATGGGTGATAGAGGGGAGGGGTGTCCCCTGCTCTGTTCTAAGTGACTGAGCTTTCAGAGTCCAGGTTATGTCTGAATTTTGATCCCAACTTGTCAGTATCCTAAAAACAGAGAAACCATATTGGGCCAGGTGCAAGTGAGGGAAAGGGACAGGAAGATTCAGCCAAGAAATGGAAAAAGGGAGAACAAGGTCATCCGGGGAGGAGGGCACAGTGGACAATAAGGAAGACAGGAAGGAATCATTTCAAGGAAAACTTCTCAGTAGTAGGGCATAGCTCAAGCAGCTCTTGGGCAGGAAGGATGCCAGGAAACAATAGAAGAGTTCAAATAGTTGGATGGCTGTCATATAAAAGAAGGATTAGGCTTGTTCTTCTCGGTCCCAGCGGGATGACCTAGAAGCAATGAGTATAAAGTACCAGAAAACAGATTTTGGCTTAATGTAAGGAAAAACTTCATAAAACTACATCTCAGAATTGAAAAAGTCCTCACAGACCCTCTAGTTCCAACCACATCTGGAGAAGAATCCCTCATAGTATTCTTGATAAGCAGTCATCCAGCACCAACTCAATGGGGATACCCACTGCCTCCCAAAGCTAGCCCACTCCCAAAGGCCAAAGCTTTGTTTGTAGGTTCTTATATCACGCCTCAATTTTCACTTCAACTTCTGCCCACTCTCATAATCCTTTTCAGGTCAGAGCTTGATAAGGGAATGATTCGTCAGCTGCTCACTTATAGTATTTCCCAACTCTGTCCTCTAAAAGTTTCTGGGTCTGGAGGATTCAGCTTTGGCACTTTCTCATAGGCTTTATTGGCATGAGAGGCTGAAGCCTATGCTCTTAAGAACAGAGGGATTAGAGGTAGTTCTTATTATCACCTAAAAAGCATTCTGGGATCAATAGGAGAGATGGGGTGGCAACCTTTGGGTGTTGCTGGTGCCATGAGGCACCATGAGGATCAGAAAACCTGATCCAAGAGCAGGCAATTTGCTCCTCATCCAGTGGTCACTGACCACTTGAAGCCAAGATATAGAAGAGCCCCCCTGTAACAGTCTCAGGAAGTTGGAAGACAAGCTATTTAGTCTGTTCTATAACTGACAAAAATTATAACTCCAGCAAATGGTCATCCAGGCTGATTTTTTGTTTGTTTGAGACCTTTAAGGGGAAAGAGCCCATTGTCTCCTGGAGCAGCCCATTCCATTTTGGGTTGGCTCAAAATTACAGATTTTTCTTTAGATCAAGCCTAAGTGATAACAGTGACTGCCAAATTTTCCATGGTGCTTTAAAATAAGGAACCACTCAGTGTGAATCCTCCCATCTGACCATCAAAACAAAACTATGAGATGCTCAAAAAATGCTGAGGAAGCTAGGTTCAGAGAGTTATAAATGCCTTGTCTATGTTCATACAAGGCTTTGAGATGGAATTCTCATTTCTTTTTGGCCCTCAGAAGTGAGGAGTGTCCACACTGAATCCCATCAGTAAACAGCCTCAACATAGTGCACACATCCTTAGGAAGCTTCTTGGGCCCAGACTGAGATACACTAGTACACATTTGCTTCGTCTCTTGTGCTCTCCCACCTTTGATCAGCGATTGAATGCCTAAAGACAGAAAGGAGTTCCTTGAGATATAGAAAGTTGTCCATACCAGAGATGTTTAAACAGAGCCTAAAAGACCACTCAGGGTCATCTGGGACATTATAGGAAGAATTCCTTCCTTAGCTGGAAGTAGGAATAGATGACCTGAGATTGCAGAATTCCAGCCTCATAGGGGTTTGTGCTCATTGCACGGATGTGGGATTGTCATTTGTAACCAAAAAGGTCATCCTGGCTGGCTGATACGCTCTTATCCCACATGGGGGAAAGCTATGGCCCAGACCTGAAGGGAATTTTAAGAGTCAATTCAATTGGATGGAAGTTGCTATAAAGTAAATTTAGGCTTGATGGAAGAAAAAACTTAATAGAACTATTGCAGAGTGGAGCGGGCTGCCTCAGAAGATAGTTTCACCATCTAGGTCCCCAAGAAAAGTCCCATTTGTGTCCTTTCATTCTTTTATCCTTTCTGGGGATATAAGGGAGCCCAAGAAAAGAGATAAGATCCACTTTATATTGGATCTAAGTCCTCCCATTCATGACACTCCCTTGTGAGGAGCCTAATTTCTCTAATCTAGACTGGTCTAAGGCTTGAGATTCTGTAAAAATCCCTCCCCAACCTCCCACTCCCCACTCCCAATCCACACCACTACAAATCCCAGGTTGCATAAACTGGACCCTCCCTCCCCACCTTGGAGGCCCTTCCCAGGGAAATTCTAACAGTGGAGCTGTCCCTGTTCTCCCTTCAAGCAACAGGCCTGGCTGGCGAAAAGAAGCCTCTCTAGTTTATTCCTTCCCAGCCAGAATCTAAAGAGGGGGAGGAATGAGCCTTATCCCAGAGGATATTTCTGGCAGCTAAGCCCCTCCCTGCATGCTCTGGAGAATGGGAACTCCCTGCTTGTTCCCCAGGCCTCCTTCCCCTCCTGTCCCTCCAGAGCTTCCAGCCCACAGATGATGACAGCACCCACAACTGTGACTCTTACGACCACAGCCACAACCAGGCCTCCCGACCAGTCCCAGCCCGGCCCAGCGCTGGGCTCTCGGCAGACTGGCCTTCTGCCCCCACCGCCTCCACCCCACCTTCCAGGGCCCTCCGGCCCCACTCCCCCAGCTTGCCCTGGGCCGCCCGCTCAGACAGTGCCATTGTGCACCAAGAGATCGTGGGGCAGGAGAAGCTCTTCCATGGCGCCTTCCTAGGCAACGAGACGCGCAACCTGGAGTTCAAACGCGGGGGCGGCGAATACCTGAGTCTGGCCCTGAAGCACCACGTCCGCCGCTATGTCTGCGCCTTCCTCAACAGCGAGGGGGGCAGCCTCTTTGTGGGAGTCGAGGACAGCGGGCAAGTGCGCGGCATCCACTGCGACCACCAGGAGGAGGACCGAGTGCGCCTGCTGGTGGACTCCATCCTGCAGGGCTTCAAGCCCCAGGTGTTTCCCGAGGCCTACACGCTCTCCTTCGTTCCTGTGATAAAGGCCGGGGGCAGCAAAAACGACCTGCTCAAGGTGATCCGCCTCACGGTGCACAGGCCCAAGGCCCTCTCCGAGCCTCTCCTCTACGAGACAGACCTGGGAGAAGTGTTCCTGCGGCGGGATGGCAGCATCCAGGGCCCGCTCTCGGGCAGTGCCATTCAGGAGTGGTGCAGGCAGGTAACTGGCGGCCTGGCCCTGAGCAGAGGTGACGGGATCATCCTAGACTCGTAAGGCCTTAGAGCTAGATGGGACCTTAGTCCAAGCGCCTCATTTTACAGATGAAGAAACTGAGGCCCCGAGAGAAGGGATTTATCCAAGGTCACATAGATTCAAGCCTAGGCCCTGTGACTCCCACTTCCCATAGAGGACACCACAAATGGTTCCCTCTCCAGCCCCTGGGCCCCTCCCCCGCCACGGCCAGTGTTAGTTTAGACATTCACTCGACACTCCTGCCGCCTTCTCTGCGTGCAGCTAGGACCTGACGGCACGGCTGTGACATCACCTACACCCAGCAGTAATCCTTAACGCGAGCCAAGGACTGCGCGCTCCGAGGGAGAAGGCGCTTCTCGCCACAATGTCAGGGAAGCCCTCCCGGAGGAGGGGAGTCGCTGCGAAGCGAGGTCTTGCATCCGCAAGGGTAGCCCAGGCTGCTGTGGGCAGCTGTCACGGGGGAGCCGAGGCTTCGGCTTGAGGCCCGACAGGGTTAGGGGGCGAAGAAAATCTGGCCCGGGCCTCAGGAGGCCCGGCCCTCAGGGCTGCGGGGGGCCGCGTGACCTTGAACAAGTCCCTTCTCTCTCAGTGGCCCCGAGTCTGTCAGTTTGTCACCTGGGGCTCCAGTAGAAGATAGGTTGGAGCACTTAATACTTGAAAGGACGGCCTTCACCAGGTAGAAGTCGGGCGGGGTAGAGAGGAGCGACCAGAACAGTGGGGGCAGGGGGGAGGAAGTCACTCCAGGAGGGAGGAGGGCAGGGACACACCTAGGGAGGAGAGGACAGGAAGCGGAGTCAGGCCGTGGTGAGAGGAGCACGGCCAGCCCGGAAGGGGTTTGTAAAGTCAGGTTGACTACAAAGCTCGGAAGTAGATGGTGCAGAGCCTGGAGTGCAAGATCAGCAGTGTCTACCTGGCTCAATGGGCAGTAGGGAGCCTCTGAGAGCTCTTGAGAAGAGTGACCTAGAGCAAGTGGGTCTGACTAGTGTGTAGTGAGGAGCACAGCCTGTGAAGGATGGCGGGGGAAGAAAGGAGAGGTGGAGGCAGAACAGGTAGGAGGCTTCCCAGCCGGCCAGGCCAGAAGAGAAGGCAGCCCCTCCCAGCTAGAGCTAGCAGGCTGGCAGTGGCAGTGAAGAGCGAGCTCGTTAGGCACAAGGGCCCCCTGGCTGCCCGCCCCTAACTGACTTGTATATCCTCAGAAATGGATCGCAGAGCTGAACAAGCTGCAAAAAAGGGTCAGTGCCTTGACCATGGAGAAGGAGCATCTCCAGGAAGAGCTGAATCGGGGCCTGTGCCAACAGCTGTGCCAGCAGCCCTCCTCCTGCATCTGCTGCATCATGTGACAGGCCTTGCGAGCCACACCCCAGAGGCAGGGGCCGCCACAAACCGGATCATGCATCTCCTCTAAAAGCGCACTTTGTCCTTGTGCTCGAACCCATGCTCAGGACCCTCGGGGGCAGCCCTTAGGCAGGCTCCCCCACTGGCCCCTCCCCGATGGTTCTCAGCTGTTTGAAACCAGCGCTGGTGAAGTGCTGTCCTGGGCAGGCACAGGTGGGGGGCGTGCAAAAATCACTTTTAAAATGACTCATTATCAA
Organism: Antechinus flavipes; assembly: GCF_016432865.1. Lineage (NCBI taxonomy): Eukaryota > Metazoa > Chordata > Mammalia > Dasyuromorphia > Dasyuridae > Antechinus > Antechinus flavipes. The sequence goes on along the minus strand of NC_067400.1, from coordinate 569,043,347 downwards.
TCCTCCACTTCAGGGGAAACTTCTCCCAGCCTCAGCTCTGAGAAAGCTGGCACTGCCTGTCAATTTTCCTTCAACTTCAAGCAACAACAGCGGGATCCCGGAGCCCCCTGAGGGAGGAAGCTAGGAAGCTAGCAAGCAAGCATAGGTTTGTCCATGAAGCACTTATGTTCTCATGTGATAGCCATCATTAACCTGCTCCCTACACAGGCCTGCTGGGAATTGTTCTTTGCAAAGCTCTTTAATAAAGTCAGTCATATCTGGGCCAGCAATGGTTGTGACTTCACTGGCAGCTGAACTAGAGGCCGCAGGGCGCACTCGGCCTCAGCCAGCAGCTCCCGTCTAAGCAGGAAAAAAGGCGAGGTGGTCCTGGGATGGCCCAGACTCCCAAGGAAGAGGGTTTCAGGTATAACTGTCCCTTCTGAACTCGAACCATGCTCAGTGATATCCCTTAAACTGAGCTTTAAGTTACCCAGGTAGCAGTCCGTCTGACAGACAGTTACTGTGAGTCTTGATGGCCCAGGAACTTAGCTCATGACTCTAACCTAACAAAATTTAGATATGATACTGTTCTCACGGATCTCGAAGGCTGGTGGGAAGAGGGCTGGGGAGGAGGAGGATAGCGGCACAAAATATTACCTAAATAGAGGCACAAAGTTAGATGGAGTCTGGGTGGAAGACTATCCCTGGTGGACAGTCAAGTGAGGTATGGGGCACACTGAAGGGGAAGTGAATGATCCAGGTTAATTGAAGGGTAAAGGGTAGAGAAGACAGGAATGAGAGCTAGAAAGGTAGGAGCACTCGATTCTGGAGGGCTCTGAGCACTTCAGAAAAGTGTGAACTTTATAGAAAGCAACCATGAAAGATTTTTGAGCCAAGGAATGATCTTAAGACATGTGTCAGAAAATTTATTGTGACAACACAAGGCAGAGTAGAGGCAAGAAAACCCTGCTTTTAACAGTGTAATAGTTCACGTCAGTGGTAATATTGGAGCCTTGTACTAAGGCAGTTGAAGTGAGAAATGAGAAGAGATGCTACAAAATTCATATAGCTGATGTGGGGGCTCAGGAAATGGGGGGGAAGAAAGAGTTTAAACAGAAAACCTAATTAAGAGGCACCACAAGAGATGGAACAAGTTTTGGGGAAAAGGTGAGTTCAGTTTTGGATGTGAGATGCTGGCATCCAGGTAGGATTGTCCTAAAAGCAAATGGAAATAAATGCAGGTCTGAGGTTTAGAAGAAAGGACTCAGTGGTAATAGATAGAGGATCTGTAGAAATAGTAGCTGAAGTGACAGGAATGAAACTGCCAAGGTCGGATCCTTAACTAAGGAGAACCCATTAGGAAGTTTACAAGAAGGCAGCGGAGATGGGGAAAGAAGTGGTCAGAAATGGAGGGATGGAAGCATAGTATTTTTTGAAGGCAAGGGAGAAAAAAGCATTTGTGGGAAGATGGCCAGAGATTGGGAGAATGAGGAATGAAAATGATACTGGATTTGACTGTTCAGAAGGTCGTCTCTAGAGATCTTTGAAGTTTCAGTAGAGCAGTGAGTGGAAGCCACCTTGGCAAAGGGTTAAAAAAAAAATAGGAACTAGGAATTTGTTCAGTTTGTTTCGATCATGACCATCTCTGACCCCATTTTGGGTTTTCTTGGCAAAAGTACAAGGCTGCCATTTTCTTCTCCAGATCATTTTATAGTTGAGGAAATTGAGACAAACTGGGTTGTGACTTGCCTAGGATTGGCTAGTAAGTATCTGAAGCTGGATTTGAACTCAGTCTAGGCCCAGTGCTCCATCCATTGTACTACCTAGCTGCTATTAAAAGTCCTGGATAGAAAAATTTTTCACATTTAGTCATGAAGAAAAGAGGGTGGTAGCTGGATAGGATATTCAAGGGAAGATCTTTCCAGAATGGGGAGGCTCCAGTCCATTTGAAGGTACATGAGAAAGGGTCAGTGGCAAAGGATTTAAGATGCCTGAGATAGTGGGGCAAAGTCCTTGGAATGGAAGGGGATGAGATTCAAGGCACATATGCAGGAATTAACCAAATGCCAGGAGTGGAGAGGTAGCCAGAGACGAGTGATGCTATACCGTAAAGAATTGGGGTCGAAGGGGCAGCTAGGTGTTGCAGCGCATAAGGCACCAGTCCTGAAGTCAGGGTGACATGAATTCAAATCTGACCCTCACACTTCCTAGCTATGTGACCCTGGGCAAGTCACTTAACCCCATTGCCTCACAAAGAAATGGGATTGAGTGTACATCTGCTTCCCAAAGATTAAGATGAAATCATCTGCTCTAAAGATGGCTATCTTGGACAAGAAGTTATATGGGGAATGTCATAGGTTGGATAGTCCAATGAAAACAGGCTTAGAAGTCAGAAGGACTAAATTCAAATCCCAGGTTTGACAGATACTACTGGTGTATCCTGGGACAAGTCAGAATCTTCCTGGCCATCTTTAAACTCTTCTTTAAAATGAGGTTAGATCTAATGACTCCTGAAATCCCTCCTAGCTTTAGAGCTGTGGCCCATTATGGCACAGCCTAGGTTACGTTAACTTAGAATCTCTCTAAGCCCAACTCGTACTCGGACATGTGATGCTCCATGGCGCATCCAGCAAGAGAAGCATCTAAGTCCACTTGAAGACTTGTCAGGTGTTTATGACCCTGTGGCCCCCAGGGATGAGTGACAGACCATCTCACCTGGATTAGATTGCATGTCACCCATTTGGTCCCCCTGCTCTAATCTCTTCTCAAGCCAGCTGCCTTATTTTACTAACGCAGGGATCTAACCATATCACTGTTCTACTCAATTACTTTCCAGCCTTCTCCTTTCTACTCACCTTCCTGCCAGTTCTCACAAATGTCATGTTGCCTCCTTTGCCTTGACCTCTTGGTTTCCCTCAGAATTTGGCAATAGTGCTGCCTCTCCCAAGGCTTTCCTGACTTCTCCCTCCCCACTCCACCCATTATTCCGTATTTTATATATGTGTATGTATGTACTGTCTTGCTGAAAAGAATGTTTACTCCAGCAGGAGCTTATTAATAAATGCTTCTAAAGAGTTTCTATGCCAAGTTTTGTCTTTTTTTCAATTTTCCCCTATTGTTCTTCCCAGTGAGACCAAGCTCCTTCCAAGTTCTGGGAAGGACACAAATATAGTCATCTGTTCATGAGGAGTCAGTTCAGTATCAGAATCCCCTGTCATGCCTACAGACAACCAAGATCGATACATTTTGGCCTATATGGTAACGCATAGACATTTTTGTCAGGTGAAGAAAAAGGCAATCAATCATGGAAGACACAAGACAAGAGCTGGGTAATTTTTTTTTTTAATTCCATTGACAAAATACATGAAGTCTGGCTAGAGGATTTTGGGAAGGCAGCTCCATCCCTAGTTACAGCACATAAGAAAATAGCATCTCATACTTGCATTAACACCATTTAGGAAGAGCTCCCCCCACATTTTTTGTTTTTTAAAAAGGCAAAGCTTGTCACCCTCCTCCAAGGGCTTGAGAGGCAGTTCTGTGTCCCTTTTAAAAGCCACCCCTTGATGCAAGGAGGGACTCCCCTGGTCTTAGAGGTAGGTTGGAACAGGAAGCCCAAGGCTTTAGGGTTAATGGCATTTCACATGATTTTATACCAAGCCCAGGTGGGGCTGATCCCCTTCCTAGTTCACAGATGATCACAATTCTTCCTTGGATTTCTCCTCCCTTGATGGCATGAGACAGTCTCAAGTCACCTGAACTACATATCACAAAGCATAGCTTTCACAAAGTCCTGTGGCCCATGCCAGGTGGGACCTACCAGCTTCTCCACCAGTGGCAGGAGAAAGAAAAAGAACTTTTTCAAGCAAAAGACTATCTAAGCCATCCTTGCCACCCATTGCCTCTGAAGCTTTCCTTCTGTTTTCTCCCTAGGAGCCCCAACATACTAAACAGGGCCCGGGAATAGGGCAGTGTATTACAGAAGGGGGAGGAGGGGAACATCCAAGTCTACATGATGGGACATGCAATAACTGACAAAGTTTGGGAACTGGTTTTTTTTTTTTTTTCCCGTAATAAAATAATTTTAATTAAAAAACATAAATGTTGAGAGTGAATTCAAGACTGTAAATTCCAGCCAAATCCAACGGATCTCATGGCAGAGTTGTTCCTGGACAAAAAGAAAGATATGTTAGTCACTTTGTGAGATGGTCTAGACAGGGAGTAGTGGGATAATAAGGGATAACCTCTAGCATGGTAGAGGCCGTACCTCCTCTTCCCCTTGCTCCTGCCTCCAACACTATTAGCAACAAATCTGAATTCAGGCTCTAGTTAAGGAAAGACTAGATATACAATGTTCAGAGGAGTCTAGAACCTCTGGGAACTAGTCTAAATAAACTCCAGCAGAACATCCCTGACAGAAAGCTGCTGCTCAAATGCTTTAAGGGACAGAAGCCCACTTCTTAACAAGAGGTGTCAGAGAGCTTTAGTTCTTATGCTCTTCCTCCCTAGAAGACAGTCTATTTGTTCTAAAGCTACTTCAAGTTTCCAAGGTAGATTTATATCCTACTCTGATTTCTTCTGTCATACAAACAGCCTCTAATTGATAGATCTTGGTCAGGAGTTCCATCTATTCCTGTTACATGAACTGATTCCATTTTTGTCTGCTGAAGTATCCCTCTGATTGAAGCAGGGTAGTCTAGGGAAAGCGTATTCAGTTAACCCCCTATCTATCATGGGAAAGGTTAGTCTAGGGAAAGAGTTATTCAGTTTACCCCATTATCTATCATGGGAAAGGTTCTCTCCTGACCAAGCTCTATCAATTAGTTTCCTTTTCTGTAAAATGAGATTGAGTGAAATGTTCTCGAAGTTTCTCTTCCACCTCTAACATTCTGTGATTTTATCAAGTTTTAATTTCTAATTGTAGCATCAATTTTCTAGATAGCCAAGTATCTATCCCTGTATCTCAGATAATTATAGGCAAAGCAAAGCAGAAAGTGCCAGAATTCAGACATTTAGAAAAGCTAAACCAATAAATTCACACTCCACCCACCACACTGAAAATCTGAAACAGCTCGGGCAGAAGTAAAACCTACTAGGGGCAGCTAATTGGTGCAGTGGATAGAGCACAAGCCCTGAAGTCAGAAGGACCCGAGTTCAAATCTGGCCTCAGACACTTAACACTTCCTGGCTGTGTGACCCTGGGCAAGTCACTTAACCACAATTGCCTCAGCCAAAAAAAAAAAAAAAAAAAAAAAAAAAAAAGGCAACTGAATTAATTCCTACTCCTGTGTCTTCATCAGACATGTGTCTAATGAGTCACATGTCCTAATTCTCAATACCTCCCTAATTTCTGTACTGGAAAAGATGTAGTAATAATAGATTGTCATTCCTAGTGCCAGAGGCATGGCCTTCCCACCCAGGCAATGCCCAACACTGTGCTGTGCATCATGTCTTTATACAAACCCAAATGAGGCAAACCAACAGTGTTAAGAGACATTACCAGGCATCAGTCATGATTTATCGATGGGAACTTCAATTCGGTGATTTCAGAGTCAGGGGAGCTGCTCCCACTCCGGTCACTGTAGGTATCCCTGCAAAATCCAGAAATTCTATTAAAGATCTCCTATAAAGGCCATACCTTACTTCATTTATTCATGGTCTCCATCTGTTCCAGACCCATACCCTAGTGCAGACCTCAGGCCTCTTCTATATCCTTAGTTTTGTCTCCTCAGGTACTTGCCTTTTAAATATGGGGGCAAGAATAGAACCAGATAAGACATGACTTATGTGTGACCTGTGCTCCCCAAAAAACTACAGCTATTTTGTTGTTGCCTAGCTGAAAATTCAAGTCTTGTCTTTGCCACTTAGTGGCTATGCAACCTCAGTCAAATCATATCCTTTCCAAGCCTTCTGTAAATATAAGAGGAATGCATAAAACTGGGCTCCTTAGAGCCAATAAATCCTTCCCAGATATGGAGATCAGGGCACTAATATCTTACTTGCTCCACACAACTGGGACACCATGTCCCCAAAACTGTGGCATACAGGAGAGACAACCAAAGGTCATGAGTCAAAGCGAAAAGAGCTTCACAAAGAAAAACTAAACTTGGATAAGGAAAAAATCCAGATCACAGAGGAAAAACCTAAGCTCATCAACAACCAACTCTAAGGCACCAAAGATAAGCAAGGAAGATTTCGCACCTGGGAGAGAGTCTGCAGCCTTTCTGGAGATAGTGAGTGAGCCTTCCAGCTGAGGCCAATAGGAGGCCAAAGTAAGGGGGAGATGGCTTGATTGGTCTGGACAAGAACTCAGGATGATACTGAACACCAACAAAAAATGGATGATCTGAAAACAAATTTAAAAAACAACTTATATTATGAACATTTGTGTAATCACCAAATTTGCTGATTCTATTTCCATTCTTACATACATGTGTTCTCTTGCCTTCTACCACTTGTGCTATCACATTCACCAGGTGAAAACCTGGGTTATCATAAATGCCTCCTGATAACTGTGATTCTAGTCTCTTCCCATTCCAACCCATCCTCAATAATCCTCCAAATGAGACTTGTATGAACTGATGCAGAATGAAACAGAACAACCAGAAGAACCATTTATACAGTAACGATACCTTAAAGAACAATAAGATGGAAGCACTTGAGAATTCGGATCAATACACTAACCAACTATGAGTTAAAGGATTAAGGATCACTCACCTTGAAGGATGCTTATGGACCTAAGGTAAAGAAAATATCTTGGACATGGCAAATGTGTAGATGTATTTTGTTCGACTATAGTTACAAGAATTGTATTAACCCCTTTTTATTTGGGGCGAAGTGGCAATAGTGTTGCCCCTCCTCCAAAAAAAGATGAATAAAAGAATTTGTCACTGAAACACTCTAAAGATAATACCTAGGAAAAAAATGCACCCCAATCCACAAATTCATTATCCTGACATTTAAAGTCCTCCACAACTCTTCCAAACTATTTTTCCCAATTTTATTTTATTCTACTGTCAATGAAATGTAGAACCAGTATACAATTAAGATTCATTGTAAATTAGATAGAATGCCAGGGCTGGAGTCAGGAGACCCGAGTTTAAATCTAGCCTCAGACACTTAGTAGCTAAATGATTATAGCAAAGTCACTTATCTGAAAGCAGTTTATTCAAATATAAAATATGGATAACAGCACCCACCCTGCAGGGTAGGATCAAATAAGATGCTATGCCAGTATCTTGCAAAGAAAACCCCAAGTGGGATTATGAAGAATTGGGCACAAAAAATGAGTGAACATCCCTTCCCTCTATTTTTACCATTTCAGTCAAACTGTTTCAATCTTGTTCCACTATCTAATGCTGACCTACCCCTACCCTACTAGTGCCTGAAATCATCCTTTCCTCATCAAAAGTACTTAACTCACGCTTTTCCTTCAAAGCTACTCTCTCTTAAATAGAAAGTCTTCTTTCCTGCATTAGACTTCTTTATAACACTTTCAAGTCACATTCTGCCCCATGTGTAATACTGTACATGTGTTACAAGTCTTTCCAGGGCTAACGGTTGAAATATTGAAAAAGACCTACCAGAGCAGAACATTTCTGCTTGTTGTACTAACTCTCTTGGTCTTTAGGTCTACCTTATTAAATGATGAGGAGTCTACAGAAGATTTTTCTCCTTATTTTTATATGTGATTAATTTTGTTTTTGTTAGTTTATACATGCGGCAGGGAGTCTAGTAAACAAATCCAATCTAAGAGTCTCAAAGCCTTAGCTTAGGTTCCAGTTGTTTCTTTTGACAGGCACCTATTATAGAGAAGGTACCAGACTGCACTGGTTAAAGGAACTGTAATTTGGAGCTCTCTACACAAAAAAAGTTTTATGGTTTTAAAAAAAAACTTCCACAGATTAAAAAAAATGGTCAAATATGAGAACTTATGAACCTGCAATTAATCCAACTACCCAAGTCCTTACCCTCCAGCTCCACAATCTCCATTCGTTCTCCTTCAATATCTTGGCCCACAAACTTCAAGCCTTGTTCTTCCAAACACTTCTTTAAGACTGGATTCACCTGAGGGTACAGAACGCTCCTTCAATGACATGGTGCTTCTAGGAAGACAGAAAGGAGGCTGCAGAAGCCCCGATGCGTACCTCAAACCTGTGCCGGTGTCTTTCCTCCAAGTAATCAGGATCCCCGTACAGCTTTCCTAGAAAGGAAACGGTGCAGGACATAATTTCTCACACTCCTGTAAGAACCTCAATTCCCAGAGTCAATTTATTCACAACCCCTTTTTTCAACATCTAGGTCTCCATGAATACACATTTCCTTCTAGGGTCCAGACTTTATGACTTCTGCCATCTTCAGGCTACCAACAGGGCAAATCTCTCACTTTGGGAGAATGCCCCCGAGGCCAGTACACAGGCATCCATTCCATGTCAAAGCATCATGTCATATTAAAACTGTTTCACCAACAGAGAACCCAGTAATAAAATGGGATATGCCCATTTATTCATCTGTCCCTGAAAGAAACTGAGCTAGGCAGGTATGTTCAGTGACCCCCCCCTCCCCATCTTTCAGTGGTATCTGTCACTTTCCTGAACTGTACAAATATGAAGACACAATAATTGGACACTTAAGCACAAGAAGGGGCTGTATTACTTCTCTAGGCTAAAAATGGCAGGCAGGACATATTTTAGACTCGTTTGGTGGAACCACAGGCCATGCATCATCCAAAGCATTAAATAATCTCTCCTCAAAACCATCAAGTGGTGGTGTAATCTCATGTTCAACAATTCCAGAAAGAATCCCATTTCACTTTGGAACACCCTGTAGTAATGAGGGAAGTTTTTATACTGAACCAAAATCTGCCTCCAGAGAGCTTGCAGCCATAGTTCTGCCCCATCTCCTGCTATAAAAATTAAGTCCACTCTCTCTTAGTAACCAAGTTTCAGCAAGAACAAGTCCCATCAGCAAGAGCGGCAGATCTTTTTCAGGCATCTTTTCAGCCTGAAGGCCCCTTGGCTCTATTTGGCTCTATCCCAGCTTGCCTCAAGCTGAAAGGTCAGGTCAAAAAGAGAAGCTCTTCTTACTCATGATTGAGTTCTTCGTTTGGAAGAGTGTCCTCCTCTTGCCAAGTCTCATGGTACCGCCCATTTGTCCAGGATTGTGTTCAGGCATGTCAATTACCTGGAAATTAGTCAACACATCATCTCCTTGAGAAGTGGCCACCAAGTTGGCAGCTATTTTCATCTTTTCCTTCTTGGCAACTTAAAAACATGCAGAATGCTGCTCTAACATTATGGCACTGTTAGTGAGGAAAAAGGCTTGCCTGGCCACTAAAACTGTTGTCAAATTAAATTTGGAAGATTTTAAGCTATCTACTATCTTACCAAAAGTGCCTGTACTTTTTTGGATAACGGTGAAAAGATCAGGGATACCACTCTCGGCCTCAGTAGAGCCAAAGAGGGTGGGATGAGGACAAGAGCTTGCTTCCCAATTCATTCACAAAAGAATCTCAGTCAAAACAGGGTCTCAGAAGGTCAACATGAGAGGCTTACCACAGGATGACTTGTCTTAGGGTCAAATTCTGTTGAATTGGCATCTGTAAAAACCAAAATGTTGCAAGAAATTCAGTTCCTAGTAATCTTATTCTTTAACTAGAACTTTTCATTGCTCTCAGCATGAGCAGAGATGATTAATTCAGAATAATTCTCCCTGATCTTATTTCCTAATCGATCAAATGAAAATAATAAGAGTACCTAATCAAGCTCACAGTATTGTTGAGGACCAAATTAAACTATATTTAAATAGGTAGGTAGATGTTTATAGATATGAAAATGTATACACCTACATTACATATATGCATATATATCTGTGTATAAGCATCACATATACGTTAGCTATTTTTAACCAAAGAACAAAAACAAAAAGGAGTAACTTCATCTTTTTTTCTCAAATCTGTGACCAAAGCAGCTTGGTAATGCCTCTTGAGCAACTTTTTTTGTGCATGTCTTTTGTATCCGCAGCTAGCCTTGTAAAGTCTATGACAGCAAATGTGCTTGATGTGTCTTTTAGGCAGCCAAGTGTTGTGAAAAGAGCCATGGGGACTGAGTCAAGAGGACCCTGCTTCACCAGTTTACCACTTGTGTAACTTGGAGAAGCTGCTTCCTCATTTATGGTCTTCTCTCACCCGACAGAGCTGTTGCCTTTATAAGTCACTATATGTCCCCCAAATAGGAACTATTGCTATTGCTACTACTATAACAAGAGCTTCCCTCCACATAGCCCTGCCCTTGATTGTGAACATCAGAGCTCAGGGGACAACACACAGCTACCCAAGTCAGGCCAATGGGCGGCCTCTATCTCAGTAAATAGTGAGGGAAACAAGATGGATTTCTAGTCATACCTTGCCAACCCAGAACACTTCGTGAAAATTCAACCACTGCCAGCTGCATTCCTAAGCACACACCTTTCATAGGACAAAGGAGAAAAGACCACACATATAGTCAGTAATGGCTACCTGTGAAAGTTCTTTGAACATCACAATTTTCTGAGTCAAACAAGCAACATCGGCCCATATGACCTTGAGAGCATGCAAGGGAAAACTTTCTGTCAAAGGTGGAACTTCAACTTCACTGAACACAAGCAGTGTTCTTACCATAAAGGGTTTTAGAATTTCTTTCCTTTCATTAAGCTTCCCATTTGCAACTAATCAAGCTGAAAATTACTACAACTCAATGCACTAAGAAACCTTGCAATTAGAGGCAAATTGTATCTCAATTTAGGAGCAAATAATACATTAGGTCTCCTGGGCACTGTAAAACAACTGCATTGATTTGGGAGGGGGAAAGAGGAAGGAGCTCTCAATTGATATTTCCCTCTCCCGAGGCTCTCCTAAAACCCACACCCCTTTTCTTGGTGAGAAAAGAAGCTAAGTCCCAAGCCAAGAAATTCAATTCTAAAAGGCAGTTTGGATTTCTCCCAAGCAGAAATGAAGTTTCTCCTACAATCCTAGAATCTAACTGTGCTATGGGAATGAGGCACTTGTGTAGTAAATACCCATACTTTATCGACAGGCTCCCAATGTGCACCTCTCCAGTCCTTTCCCTGCTCCAGGTAAGTTCTACATCATAATTTTATCTAACTCTTACCCAAGAATGGCTTTTTCTGTTTCCGTGCCCAGGAGATGGCTTGAATTTTCCCTTCTGTTCCTCGAACACCAAACCCCCCAGGAACCAGCACTCCACTGCATGAAATAAAGCAAATGCACAGATAGCATCTCCTTGCTTATCTTCTTTCCACAGGTTTAATATTCTAGGAATCCCAATAGAGACACTAAAACATTGATGCATCTTTTGCTTTGGGGGTTTTAAAAAACATTGTCAACTGCAGAAGTGAGAAAGGGCATCCATTGGCTTTAGAGCCAGAAGTACAGGTTTGAGACTGGACTCTGCCCCTTGCAGTAAGCTGTGACTTCAAGCCAGTCATTTGGCATCCTCTATAAAATGGGGCATTTGGATTAAACAGACACACTTCCAATCCACGAAGTCTCTAAAAGAACCCTGCTGGGGCCAATGGGCAAAAAAGGCCCAGGATTTGCAAAGCTATATTTGATTTCATTTTTGGATCAGCATGGTACCTACTGTGATGCTGTGAAGTTTCTCATACATCAATTACTGTGTCAGACTCTTTAGTCTCGATGTGTTGCTGATGTCAGGAAAGCAGACTATATACCCGCCTTTCTTTCCCTCCACCTTCAATTCGTGAAGGCTTTGATAAAGCTTTTCCTGAGAACAGCTCCTCTTAAAACCCAAAGCACAAAGTACTCCTTACTTGGCACTACAGAGTTTCTGCCAAGCTTCATGATATCGGACAGGTTCCTCTTGTAAAGTACTCGGCTCCAAGTCAGCTGAATCGATATACTAGGGAAAAAGTCAGAAAAGGGGGAAATTTTTTTTTAAAAGCAGACATATGAAACTAGTTATTTGGCTTTGACATGACTTTTTGTCTCCCATCTTCTCTAACACAACCAAAAATTCTCTCTTTTGCAAACCTATGCCAGCAGGAATCAACAGAGTATTGGGAGCTGGGAGTATAATGGGAGCTGGCCAAGGAATCGAGGCAGTCAAACATTTTAAGAACTTACTATTGTCAGGTAGTGCTTTAAGCATTAGGGATACAAAGAGGCAAAAACAACATCTGTATTTATCAAACTAATGGGGGAAAAAACAAGTCAGCATATGTACAAACTAGGTATAGGATAACAAATAATTAAAAGAGCTGGGGAAGGCTTCTCGTAAAAGGGGATTTTAATTGCAACTTAAAGGAAACCAGTGAGAAATAGGTTGTCTGAGCAGAGGAAGGAACATTCCAGGCATGGAGGATAGCAGAGAATAAGCTTGGAGCAGAGAGATGGAGGGTCTTAAGGAACAGCTGGGAGGCCAATGTCAGTGGACTAAAAAGTATTGGGGTGGTGTAAAGTGTAAGACTGAAAAGGGAGATTAGGTCATGAAGGACTTTGAATTCAAAAAGAACATTCTGTATTTGATGTGGTAGATCACTGGAGTTTACTGAGTGGGAAGGAAGGGATGATGTGGTCAGACTTCCATTTCAGGAAGATCACTTTAATAGCTGAATGGAGGACAATCCAGAGGAAAGAACTGAGGCAGGCAGCCTCATAGTCCAGGCATGAGGTGACAGATGAGGGCCTGCACCAAGGTGCAGGGGTGGTGACCTCCCGCAGGAGAGGAGGGAGAGAATTCAAATGTTGCCAAAGTGAAATCCATAGGTCTCATAAGTCAGATATATGGGATGAGATAGTGAGGCATCAAGTATGGCTCCTAGGCTGTGAGCCTGAGGGACTGGGAGAACGCTATTACAATAACTAAGAAGGTAGGAGGTAAAGAGATTTAGAGGAAGAGATGAAGTTTGGTTTTGGACATGTTTAATTTGGAGGTCTACTAGACAGATATCCAGTTCAAGATGTCAAAAGGCAGCTGAAGAGGCCAGACCTGAGGATGGCAGAGGGGTTGAAGGAGAATTAGTAGAATTAGGACCTAATTAGGACCTACTAGAGAACTGACAACATGGAAATGGGAAAATTCAATCCCAATTCAAAAATCAGAGAAGCCATTTTTGCTTTCAGGGTTGAGAAGCTGGGTGATAGATTTCTTTCTCCCCACCATGTTCAGGCATGACGTAAGTCTTCTGGTGCCCTAGCTGGGCTCCTACTACACATTGGGCTCCTAACAAATTCATTTCTACCTACTATTGCCTCATGCTGGGCTCTGAATGGGAGATGGAGGACCACAATCATTATGGCAACACAGCAAAAGTGGATTTTGGGGAAACAAGCTCTACCTGAAGGATGCTAGCAGTTGGGAGAAGGATATACCACATCAGGAACATATCAGCAGCACATCAGTGTTTTCTGCCAATTCAGGCCTGCTCTATTTCCATGTGGTCACCTGACACTTCCTGCCCCCTAGACTTAAACTAGAATTGCATGTCTTCCTTCCTTCTTCACTATTTCTGAAGATGACCAACTGCATAATGAATGCCCAGTGCCAACCAGAAATCTAAAGTGCTTTCAGAGAAGGAAACAATGCATCCTCCCAAAAAAAAGATGGAACACTGTCCTTGGGCATAAAATTGAGGACCAAATCATCTCTAAAGTGCCTTTCATCTTTTAAATCAGTAACTTTCAGACACTAGTTTAAGAAACTTTCAATATGAACCCTTGATTAGGAAGCTATTTTAATACTATAAGCCATGAGTCTCTCCATGTCCACCCTGCAAACACCTCACCCACCTTTATCTCCAGCTTGTGGTTGATGGCTAGGGCAGAATGCTCCAAGGCTTTAATGACAGAGGCATAGGAGTCTGAGAACTTGGTGTATTTGCCAACCAGAGCAATAGAGCAGGTTTCCAGCAAACGATCATACCTGCAAGTCCAAAAGCCAACACTAAATGCAAGTACATGGGAGGAAAAGGCAGAAAATGAGTACTTTCTAAAACAAGAGGTGCTCTGTACGCCATGCTAAGGTGAGAGGAAACAGCTCTAACCCAATATGACTGGGGACAAGATGATAAAGAGCTCCCTCATTGGACCCCCTGGTCCAGTGCTGTAAGACAGAGCACATTGGGGAAGATGGTTCTTAGTGCACAGTCCTCTGTATTATCTCCAAAATTGGATAACAAAAAGCCAGCAGGTACATAAGTAGGATATTCAAGTGCCACAAAGCTCTGAATCCAGGGAACCTAACCAGATCGGGGGCTCAAAATCTTAACATAAGCATTCAGCAATCAAGCCAAGGTTTAGAAATTAATGAAAGACAAAGCCTTAGTTCCAAGAAGCAGTAAAATAACAAAAAGATCCCCAAATTTGGAGTGAAAAAACAAGTTTGAATGCTAGCTCTGCCACAGCAGTATAAACCTGAACTTGTGTAACCTTGAGTAAATCACTTAATCCGCCCAGAGGTAATGTAAAATGAGGGGGCAGAAAGGAGCTCTAAAGGTTAAAGGAATGAAGCAGAAGGCATCTGTCTTAGGAAACCAACACAACTGAGCAAACCCTCAAGGATCAAGCCAAATACTGCCTACTTCTACCTGAAGTAGTACATGGTACCATCTGCCTCTGATTGCCAAGACAGACATTAGTTCTAGCTTCCAGTACCAAATACTTGCACTATAGCTGTCAGTAACAACTGTGTTTAAATGTCTTTCCAGTGCTGGTAATGGTTTCTAATGCCATCTAAGCAGAGGCAGGGAGAGGGAAATGGGACAAATGAAGCCCCAGCAATTCCTCAACCATAAAATGAAGTTGATTAGATGATGCCTATGGTACCCTGTTTGTCCTAAACCTTAACATGGCTTCATTCATACTCTAATTGCAGAGTTCAAAAGGAGAGCATGCTTTAACACAGGGTATAGGATTTAACAGTGTAAAGGATATCAGGTCATCTACTCCATCTTGTTTCAGGTAAGAAAACCCAGAAAGCTTCAGTGGTTGGGTGAAGGTAACACAGGTAATAAGTGAAAGAAGAATTATACTTGGATCCAGATCCTCTTACTCTAATGAAGTTCTAATTAGTTAACAGTGGACCCCCAGATCACTCTGAATTCTAATGTGAATTCCCAATACCTGAAATCATTCTTACATTGAAAATAAAATTTTAGGACCTCAGCAAAGGTCCTAAAATCTCAAAGAAATGCTATTCAGCTTCTCTCAAATCAAATGAAAAAGGGAATTGTATATTTAAATACAATCAGATTAAATCCAGAATAGGTTTTCATCAACAGATAACTTTGATCTGATTTAATTCTTTGCAGAAAAAAAAAAAAAAAACTTTCCCAATGATGTGTCCTATTTCAAATAAATTTCAATTTGTCTAAGTCTTTCCCAGAGTTGGGAAACATTTAGTTATGGCTTCAAGCTCTATTGATCCCTTTGTGGAATCACTACTTTGTTCCATGTGCAAAACCTTCGTCTCAGTAATCCGTATGGCAAATTCCTTAACTGGTCACAGATGAATGGATGAATATAAGCCCTTAACTGGAACTGAAAAAGCAACTCATAAAGGATAATAGATCAAGAATAAATTCTCCAAGTACATCCCAGGGCTCCAAATACAGGAAAAATTGAAAGTCTAGTTACTAGCTCCTTTATATAAACAAGATCTCAGAATCACTTTATTATATGACTGGAAGAATGAGCACTGGGGAATAAACGAGCAACAGGGGGCAGCTAGTTGGTGCAGTAGATAGAGCACCAGCCCTTAATTTTAGGAGGACCTGAGTTCAAATCTGGTCTCAGACACTTCCTAGGTATGTGACCCTGGGCAAGTCACTTAACCCTAACTTAAGCCAGGGGAGAGGGGGGGAGGAGGGGGGGAAGAGGAGAGAAGAGTGAGCAATGGCCATTAAAAAAGACTACTAGATTTTTTTCAAAAGAAAAAAGTAACAATGGTGTAAGTAACTGGTTACAATTATAAAAATACTTTTTTGTGATACCAGTACTATGGGATATAAGGCAGAAATAAGACTGGGTAACCAAAATTCTTTCTACTTATGATACTTACCTGTCAGCCATCTCTTTCCATTTCATCAACATCTTTCTTGGCTGCCTCTCAATTGGAAGGTCAAGTCTGCGTAGGAAGTAATCTACAACACCCTGCTCTTCTAATAACAGAGGGACTCGGTAAATGGAAGAAACATCATGGACACAGATCACCTGTTAAAGAATAAGTAGAATTTTAAAATAAAGCATAAGAAAATAGGGATAACTGGAAAGGAAATTTATCCTAACAGTGGTTCTCAAACTTATTATTAGTCTCAGGACCATCCCGTTTTACATTGTTAAAAATTGAGGACTCCCTCCAACAGCTTTTGTTCATATGACTTCTGCTTTTGCATTTAACTGACTGCCATATATTGGCAACATACAGATATGTTGCTGGAAAAGGAATAATGTAAAAAATGAATAATGCCTTAGTATTAAAAAAAAATTAGTTTTAACCAAGAGAACTCCCTAAAAGACCATAGAACCTCCAGGAGTCGGTTAATCATACTTTGAGAACTGATTTATTAAATCAGTCCACTGTAAAAGGAGTAAACAAGTTGGTTAGTTATTATAATAAAGTAATAACTTTATTAGTGAAGGAGTTACAATAAGTCATTGTGTGATTGGAAACTTCATTACTAGAGTTAATTCACTTGGGGATAAAATTGCCTCTTCTCTCATTCCCCAAAATGTGGACTTGTGACCTTTATATCTATATTAAGCATGCTCTTATGTTTCTGTCCAATAATGCCACAGCTCAGGTAAGCATCAACTCCTGGGGGAGGAGATCAAGGAATACAGACCTCTCAGGAAGAAGTAGGTTACAGCCTCCTTGAAAGGTTGATTCTTCCTCTTTTGCCATTGACCCAAAGTTCCCCTCATTTCACGAGTACTCAAGTTTAAGGAACTCTGTCCTCAGCATTTATTAACTGAGTTATGTTAAAAATTCTACAAGAATTTTGAAATCTATATAAATCTTTCTTTAGCAGGAAATAATTTTTTTCTTTTTTCTTTTTTTAAATTTTATAATAACTTTATTGACAGAACCCATGCTGGGGTAATTTTTTTTACATTATCCCTTGCACTCGCTTCTGTTCCGATTTTTCCCCTCCCTCCCTTCACCCCCTCCCCAGATGGCAAACAGTCCTATATATGTTAGATATGTTGCAGTATATCCTAGATACAATATATGTTTGCAGAACCGAACAGTTCTCTTGTTGCACAGGGAGAATTGGATTCAGAAGGTAAAAATAACCCGGGAAGAAAAACAAAAATGCAAATAGTTCACATTCGTTTCCCAGTGTTTTTTCTTTGGGTGTAACTGCTTCTGTCCATCATTTATCAATTGAAACTGAGTTAGGTCTCTTTGTCAAAGAAATCCACTTCCATCAGAATACATCCTCATATAATATCGTTGTCGAAGTGTATAATGATCTCCTGGTTCCGCTCATTTCACTTAGCATCAGTTCATGTAAGTCTCTCCAAGCCTTTCTGTATTCATCAGCAGGAAATAATTTCACCAAAAGCTACTCTTTGTTAATGCTACGGAATAGTGCCAAGAATAGGAATAATACAGTAGGAATCATAATGTTCCCAAAGACAAAAGACATCAGAACATCCTTGACATCTCATCTCTTCTATATGAAATGAGACTACAAGCTCATGACCAAGTACTCATACCAGAGCTGCTCTTCTAATTATAGTCAAAAGTGCTCTATAGTGAGATTAAAATGTCACATTCTCTTACATATTTTTCTTAGTCATAATAAAGTAAATATAGTTCCACTTCTAAAAATCATGGAAAAATACAAGCAGTTCAAGTATACACATTATTTTTTACCTAGTTGAAAAGGCTATTAGAGACAGAAGATTTGAGGAGAACTGGCCATTATTTTCAGGAATGGGAGATATATCTACCTGAATGTGTATAACCTGGCAACACATATGGCTGACGTGCACTTCTGTGTCTCTCAGTGGTCCCTATCCTCCCTGCTGTGCAAAACTTATCAATAGTATTTTATTTTTCCAAATACACATAAATGCTATGGGAGCCACCTGCTCCCTTAGCACCCCAGTGGCTGCTGGGCATCTAATTCGGACCAGCAAAATATATCACTTCATGTGAGAGGATGATAATACGAGTAGACTGAGAGGCAGTGGCTGTTCTCTGACCTCTCTCCTCTTCCCTCTTGCCTCCAATTTATTTCATTCCCAATCACAAAAAACTTCTGCATCAATATAGGCTGATTTGCAAATCTTTCAAGCTATTGGGGCTTTTAGAGAACCAATCTGCCCCTTCAAACTTAGGCATGATCCTTAACATGTAAAGAATAAGCATTTTTCTTAAAATTTTGTGTCCCCCACTGATGCATTGTTGGTAGAGTTGTGAACGAATCCAGCCATTCTGGAGAGCAATCTGGAATTATGCCCCAAAAGTTATCAAACTGTGCATACCCTTTGATCCAGCAGTGCTACTACTGAGCTTATATCCCAAAGAAATACTAAAGAAGGGAAAGGGACCTGTATGTGCCAAAATGTTTGTGGCAGCCCTGTTTGTAGTGGCTAGAAACTGGAAATTGAATGGATACCCATCAATTGGAGAATGGCTGGATAAATTGTGGTATATGAATGTTATGGAATAGTATTGTTCTGTAAGAAATGACCAGCAGGATGAATACAGAGGCTTGGAGAGACTTACATGAACTGATGCTAAGTGAAATGAGCAGAACCAGGAGATCATTATACACTTCGACAACGATATTGTATGAGGATGTATTCTGATGGAAGTGGATTTCTTTGACAAAGAGACCTAACTGAAATTTAATTGATAAATGACGGATAGAAGCAGCTACACCCAAAGAAAGAACACTGGGAAATGAATGTAAACTATTTGCACTTTTGTTTTCCTTCCCGGGTTATTTTTACCTTCTGAATCCAATTCTCCCTGTGCAACAAGAGAATTGTTCGGTTCTGCAAACATATATTGTATCTAGGATATACTGCAACATATTTAACATATATAGGACTGCTTGTCATCTAGGGGTGGGGGTGGAGGGAGGGAGGGGAAAAATCAGAACAGAAGTGAGTGCAAGGGATAATGTTGTAAAAAAATTACCCTGGCATGGGTTCTGTCAATAAAAAGTTATTATAAATAATAATAATAATATAACCAAAAGCTAAGCAATGTACTAAAAGCAGTACTTGGTAAATATTAAGTGATGAAATTAAAAAAAAAGATTTTGTCTCCCCATTTTTCTCCTCCCTTGGGAGGGAGGTTTGTGATATCCACACAATATATGCTTGCAAGAAGTCTGGAACTTTTCCAGGACTCTGGAAACTGATGACTTGGCTCTCCCTCAACTGACCCAAGCCCAAAACACCTGCTCACTTACAAGGCCATGTCAGTCCCACCTCTTGGGTCTTTGGGATTATCTTTAGATAAGAACAGAAAGTTCTGTAGGAGAAGTGGCTCTGCTGGCTAAGAACATTATAAACACAAGTGTCCTTGACTATATATATAGATGAATAAGAGCTATTATGCTCTAGCCTAGAGAAGCCTCAAAAGCTAAATGCTGCCCTTGCTTAAACACAAAAGGAAAACTAAGGCTGTAAGCACCCTGGGAGTAGAAGGATAGAAATTCAGCAATTTAGGGCATTTGGTAAGGGAACCCAGTGCCTCAGTTATATTAATTCTATAAGCCATCATTAATTCCTCAAGAGTAAAATTGGCTATGAATGTTATAAGACTACCTCCACAGCTTGCTTTGGGAAGGTTAGCTTGGAATTCTGAGCTGTCTTTAGGAATTGAACATCACCTTTGATAAGATGGAAATTCTTGAGAAATAGGGGAGGGACACAAGGAAAGGATGAGGAAACCAACTTAGATCTACTCTAATCATGGAAATCATGGAATTTCCCCAACAAAGTAGACTATACCATGCATGGTTTGTAATCCTTGCTAATTCTTTTTAAGAAGTCATCCTACCAAATATAACTAAATTGGGCCCTGGTCAAATACTACTGGTCCTAGAGTCAAAGGGACCATGAAAGGCAATATTCTTTCTAGTTAGGGAAACTGGACCTCAGATATGTGTATGTATATGTATAGAAATACAACTGTGACCCAAAAAAAAGAATCTTGACATAATACAAAA
The DNA here is from genome assembly GCF_016432865.1 of Antechinus flavipes. NCBI lineage: Eukaryota > Metazoa > Chordata > Mammalia > Dasyuromorphia > Dasyuridae > Antechinus > Antechinus flavipes. Next base: position 569,023,160 of record NC_067400.1, on the reverse strand, counting down.
AATAATTAAAGAAAATTGTCCTGAGGTGATCCATCCATCATCAAATAGATCTTACAAGGAAAACTGAGCAGCATCACTGCTCAATTTTGAAATCCCCAGATCAAAAAGAAAAATTTTACAAGCAACAATAACAAAATCCACATATGTTGCAGCTACATTTAGAATTGTACAGGTCCTATTAGCAGCTACAATAAAAGAATGCAGGTCCTAGAATACTATATGTCAACAATCAAAAGAATTAGGATTGCAGCTGAAAATATATCCAGCAAAATTGAGTATAATATTGAAAGGAACAAAAAAGAACATTCAATCAACTGTCAAACTTCCAGGATTTTATCTCAAAGTGAACTCAATAGGAAATTTAACATATAGGACCCAATATCAAATATTAACTTTAAAAACTGTTTTATACATGAAAATGTAAAGCATATGTATTAAGAGATTGTCACTAGTAACTGGGTAGTCTAAAACAAAGATTGGGATAGAGCCAAGAACAATGTGACTCTAAGAGCAAAACTATGTAGGAGAAAGTAAAAATGATAATTATATGCTATACTAATGAGAGGAAAGAACAAGTAGTGATATATAGGAATTAGAGAAAGAGGGCTAGTAGTTCTGAAATGCTATTCACATTTGAAATGGTTAAAGGAGGAACAATACATACATATCCAGAAGGTAAAATGCCTTCCAAAATCTACAAAGAAAAGGGGGAAAAGAATAAGGAGGAGTATAGTAGAGTGTGAAAATTAATGGAAATGAAATAAAATGTGTAGATGGGAAAAGGTATGAAGAGGGAAGGAAAGGATGCGGGAAAAAGGAAATGAAAGGATCCATTGGGAATGGGGAAGGCAGATGCGAGGTTAAGTGATAGGCAAGGCAAGTTAATGGGTAAAATAGAAGCGTTAGAAGGGAGAGCCAATGATATATACAACAAAGACAATAACAGATCAAGAATAGAATTTTTTTTTTTAAATAGGGGTAATAATCATTGGTCTTAGACAACAAATTCAAGAGAGAAATCTACATTATATGCCAGCCATATTAATACTGTTTTAGAGTGTATATGCATGTGTGTGTGTATATATATATATATATGTAAGTATATCTATGTATATATATAGATGTGTGTATACATGCACATGCATTCATGAATATATCTGCTTAAGTCTAGCCTGCTTGTGGTGGGGTCAGGAGGAAGAAAGGGGGAAAAAATAAAATTAACTAAAAATTTTAAAAAATAAATAAAAGAAAGCTAACTGTAAACCATGGGTCTCCTCTTCTCCAATACAGATACCATCCTGGTATACAGCCCTCATTACTGCCTAATCTATTAGGAGAGGTTTCTGGTTGGTCTTCCTACCTCAAATCTCTCTCTATTCCAATCCATTCTCCACTCAACTGCCAAAATGAAATGTAGGTTTGACCATGTCATGTTTCTGCTCATTAAACTCCAGTGGCTCCCTATTACTTCTAGATTCAGATATAAAATCCTGCTTGGCTTTTAAAAGTCCTTCACTGATTCCAATCTGATTCCTTCCAACCTCCCAGTTTTTACACTTATTCCCCTCTACATGCCCTATACCACTGCAACACCAGTCTCCTTGTTTTCCTAACATGAGACAATGCCATCTTCTATTTCTTCGCTTTTTCAGTGGCTGTCCCCCAGGCCTGGAATGTGTTCTCTTCTCATCTGGCTTCTTTCAGAGCCCTTTACAAAAAGATTCTGAAGGTCCTTCCCCACTCTTATGCCAAGTCCCTTTCCTCTGAAATTACCTCCAAACTACCATATCCTGTCTGGACATAGATCATTCACATGATGTCTCTACAATTAACATGGGAGCTCCTTGAGGGCAAGGTCTGTTTTTGCCTTTCTTTGCATCCCTAGTATTTAGCTTAGCTTAGCACAGTCTGGCATAGAGCAAACACTTATTAAATATTTGATGACTTCACTTTCCCTGAATCCAATTGGAGGGAAGATATGAATGAATAACAAAATATTTAAATGCCTGGCTCCATGTAACACACACTAAATGTTTAATCTTTCTTGCTTATCTTTGAAATGATCTAGTTACCCTGCCAACCTACAGCAGAGCAGCAATGTGGAACAACAGATACAAAACGGGCCTTCAAGAAAACACGAGTTGGACTCTTGTCTCAAATATTTACTATTTTTGTGACTTTGTAACCTAACTCAGTTTCCTCATCTATAAAATGGGAATAACCTCTACTTCCCATCTGAAGTAACATTTGTAAGGGGCTTGGTAACACAAAACATTATATATAACTGCTACTTAATATTAAGTATCTAACATCAGAGACCTTATAGAGACCTTCTACTTTGATACAATTAAGGGCAGTATTTCCCCTTTCTGGGACATGATGAAATGAACTTTCCCTTACTATGCTGGAAATCTGGTTATTATTCCACATGTCCTTAGACATGTGATATCAGGAGCTTCTGATGCATATGCCCCTAGCTGATTTTTTTTTCCTAATTAAGTGTTTAATTGGACCCAGATAATTATCAGTTTGGACCAGCCTCAGAGAAGATTAATGGAATTGGGATAGGAATAAAAGGATGGGGAGAAAGAAGTCTAATAATGAGAGAATCCCCAAAGTAGACTGGGCTGCCTTAGAAATGAAAAAGTTTCCTATTATTGTAAATCTTCAAAGAATCGAAATGGCTACTAGAAGTACAGGCACAGTAATAAGAATTAAAAAGCTGGTCCTCTTCCAGCCTTGGGACAATTTCTTTTCATGCTACTAGTGTAGCATCACAGAACCAGGGAAAAGAAATTTGTAAACCTACTTCTTGCCAGGAATTTAGTTATTTTAAGTCCTGAGGACTGGCATTTAATCTACATGGGGAGGATCAGACTGGTAATGCCTTTCTCTCCAAATTATAAAGTACAATTAGATGATTGCAAATAATATCTTACTATTTCGTTTTAATATTAATAAACCACACGGTCCTTTATAAGGAAAAATGACTATGAATTTTTTCAAGCTGTAATAGTGGACTTTAATAGTCCACTGAAGTTCTTTCTTCCTAAGAAGCTTGAAAGACAGTACAGAGTTAAATGAGGAAAATAGGGTGCAGAGATTAAGTGACTTTCTCCAAAGGCTGAATAGGCTGCTTAGAAGTGGTGGGATCCCCCTACTTGAAAATCTTCATACAAATGCTATCTGATCACATATCCATATTTTGTTACAGTTGGAAGGGACATGATTTAAATGATCCCTTCACTTTAAAACTGAGGAAACTGAGAATTAGAAAGATTTTCAAAGCAAGAGATGTACTAGTTAATATCTGAAATAAGGCTCACTGCTAGTCAGTGGTTGGGATGAGCAATCAAATCATTTATGTCAACTTATTGTATATATGTACACATGGGACAATCATTTAACAACCCCTGCAGAAAGCCATCATTTGAGGGAGGCTGGAAGAAAATGACCATCATTTCTCATCAGACATCAAAAACTATGCGTGGACTAAGAAGAGCTCAGACCCACTTTTGGCACATCCATCTCTAAGAACTACAGAAAATGCAGATTTTATGCTGAAAAACTAGAGGAAGAGGAGATCTTAAAATACTGAAAATCAAAGTCAATCTCTATAAACTCTGATAATCCAAAGTGACCCAAACCACCCACAAGACTTCATTTGGAACAATGCACAAAAGAAATTACACTTAAGAGATCCAATTAAACTGAATTTAAATTAGACCCCATTATCTCTAAGACTGATTTATTATTATTGCAAGTTTGGCTCACAGACTAAAATTGATTGTCCTGCTACCTAGACAGAAGAAACTTGAAGTAAACAGCTTTGTATTGCACAGTGCACCAAAGTATCTCACATATGGTAGACAGTGAAGAAATGTCTGCTAAAAGAAAAGCTGGACAGTTTTCCATATCTCTCTGGAATGCTTCAGCAGAGCTTCATTACTCTGAAATGGTATAAATTCTATCAAACACCCATTTGCGAATGCATAAACACAATCCAAAATTAAATGTGATGAATTTAAACACACAAAACATTGAGGCTGGAAGGAACCTTGAGGATCACTCAAAGTTTAATCCCTTTATTTTACATATGGAGGAACTGAAGCCCAAGAGGTCCCCAGGGTCAGATCTGACAGTCTCTCATACCAATCAAGGGACTCCTAGGAATAACTTTGATGGGAATCAGTCAGGGCAACAGCAATGACCCCTCTATTAACAGA